>NC_133539.1:95408750-96015714 GCF_048773025.1 Camelus bactrianus | reverse complement strand
CTCATCTTTAAGATTGTAAGTATAATATACTTACTATCCTTTAAACAATAAACACCCTTATTACATAGGTTATGATTGAACAGAAGAGGGTTTATCTTTCTGTAACGTGTCGGCCTCTTGATCTCTAGCACATGGCAAACTTTTGATTACACTGAAATTGAACTGGCCTCAAAGTGATGAATGCAAGACTGCACCCCACTAGAATTTCAGCTGAAAGTATACTGATCTTAGCATTCTTACTTCATATTGATTTTGGGTTCCTCTCTTTCTTCTTGGGATTCTGTAAATAAAACCTAGAGATTGGTTAGATAGAATTTACTAAGGCTTCCAGCTTAAGCAGTAAAATTCATCAGGAAGATAACCTGTCAAAATTACATTATTTTGAAGAGAAATACATACACAAACACACAAACACAGGATTGGGGAGAATCCTGAAAAAGCTTCCCTGTGGTATAATCTTGGGAGGAGAAGAGCAGCAGCTGCAGAAGGTGACAGAAGCCTTTTATGCCCTCTCTCTCTGTCTCTCTGTCTCTGTCTCTTTCTCTCTCATGTGCACTTATGAAATAAAACCTTAAGAAGCAGGAGAGAAGGGCATCAAAAAATGTTGTCTTTTGAGCTGTCATAAGGAAACAAAAAACAGGAACAACGTTAGCAAAAAACCTATGTTGTATAGCGTAGCAGCATTTAAAATGGTAATATTTCAGTAAAGAAAGCCCCTGGAAACCACTTCTCTATTCTCTATTTCTATGAGTTTGACTTAAAAAAAAATTCTACGTGTAAGTATCTGTCTTTTTCTGTCTGGCTTATTTTACTCAACATAATGCCCTCCAGATTCATTCATGTTGTTGCAAGTGACAGTATTTCCATTTGTGAAGCCTGAATATATGTGTGTGGGGGGGTTCACATTTTTTTTTTGATCCACTTCTTTGTTGACCGACACAGGTTGTACAACCACAGAACCAGCCCAAACTGGCCTATCCTGTTTCTAACAAGATACTGACTTGTTTTTCAAAGACAACAAAACCAAAATACTAATCATGTAGTCAGAGCATTCACAGAGGAGAAAATTTTGACCTCAAATAACTCTTGGAACCAAACCCCACCCCCAGCCAAACTGGAGGACTGGGACATGTCCGGAACTGAATTCCGGAACCCTTTCAGAAGCAAAGGGTCCACTGTCCAGGAAGATCCAGTGCTGAAGCCCGTCTAGCATCCTTGCCATAAATGGACGAGTTCCAAAGCCCTTTTATCAAAACCTACCCCACCAGCGTTTCTGCATACCAGCTTGTTCCTCCTAGCCCCTTAAATTTTGCTCCAAATCCTGAATCATGGAGACAGATTTGAACTCTGCCTCTTGTCTCCTTGTCCTTCAACCTGGCAATAAAAGTCTTTCCTCAAACAGCAGTGCAATAGTATTATTGGCTTTTATGCATGTTAGTCATAAACTTGCTTGGTAGCAGTTTTTTCCATACCTGGCTACTGTGAATGATACTGCAGTAAACACGGGAGTACAGATATCTTGACATTGGTCTTGGTAATGATTTTTTGGATTTGGCACCAAAAGCAAATGCAGCAAGAGGAATAATAAACAAGTGGGACTATATCAAACTAAAAAGCTGCTGTGCAGCAAAAGAAGCCATTAATAAAATGAGAAGGCAGCCTATGGAATGGGAGAAAATATTTGCAAATGACATATCCAATAAAGGGTTAATATCCAAATATACAAATACTTCATACAACTCAAAAGCAAAAACAACAACAACAACAACAACACCCAAGTAACACTTTTAAAAATGGGCAAAGGATCTGAATAGACATTTTTCAAAGGAGACATACAAATTGTTGGAAATAATTAATATACAATCTATAGTAGGAGTAGAAGAGTTCTACTTGAGCCAAACTGTGGATATAGCCCAGGAGGCACAGATTCAAAAAGCACTTGAATTGAGTACTGCCACACTATAAAATAGAGAAGGCATATATTATAGGCAAAACTCACAGTTACATAAATTCTTTGTGAAGAATTAGGATTGAAGCTGGCAAGAAATAAGGGTACTTGTTAAGCAAGGATTGGTTGGGGTCTGAAATGATTGCATAGTCACAAGGGGAGACCTTGAAACCATAAGGTTGCAGCTGACAGATACTAGTGAAACTGAGCAGGACCCTTTGGGACCCTCTTGGATATCCAAGCACCCTGTGTTCCTTGTCTCTTGAAGTAAAAGGCTTTGTTTCATGCCTCCTCTGAGTCTCAAACATCTGGCTCTAAAGTTAATGATTAGGAAAATGTGAATATGTAGCAACAAAGAATAGCTATTGGGCTTAGAAACTGATAACACTTTAAACAATAAATTGGCCATATAGCAGAGATAGCATCTCCCTGAAGAACATTGATAACAATGTTTGATGCATATTCCTAAGTTGTTTTCACAGAAATCAGACTCCCACAGATGGAAACTGCTTACCATAAGCACAAAGACCCAGACTGGTTGATACCAGAAGGATGATGATGCTTACTGCCGTCCCCCCCCCCCCCCCCGTTACCTCACCACCAACCAATCAGAAGAATGTCCACAAGCTTATCAGGCACCCTGCAATCCACACCCCTAATGTTGCCTTTAAATACTCTTCCCTCAAAGCCATCGAAGAGTTCAGGTCTTTTGAGCACTAGCTGCCTATTCTCCTTGCTTGATGCCCTGCAATAAATGCTATACTTTCCTTCACCACTATCCAGTGTCAGCAGATTGACTTTGCTGTATGTTGGGTGAGCGGACCCAAATCCAGGTTTGGTAACACTAGCAGATAATATTTTGAGCCTGGCTGGTGGTGTCTTTGAATTTTATATAATTCAGAAAATTGAAGTTCTCAGTGATACAGGAATATGTCTAAAACCACATCCACACTGGCCACCTGGCTCCATTTTAGATGCCCTTTGGATGCATTTTATATCTTGTCAGAACAAAGAACAAATATCAAACATGACAAGCATACATTCCTTCAAGTTTTCAAAAGAGACAGGATAGCATGTATACAGTGAGTCAGCAGAATGATTTTGGTGTCTGGGGAGAAAACCTCATCTTCAAAGGAGTACTAGTATTAGTGACATAGGAACGGCGGAGTATTTATCCCTATCTTCAAAGTGGATGTTCTAAACAATCTGGTAATTGCTTTTTTTTTTTTTTTTCAGTGGTTAAAGCAGATGTACAATAGATGTTTGACAGGCCATGACAGGCTGTTCTGGTTGGCATAAAGTTCAAGCCAAGTCATATATAATCCAGGATGACTTCCTCATATCTCAATATATGAAAATTTCTTACATCAAAATAGCCAACAGATACATGAAAAAGTATTCACTGTCACTAATCATCAGCGTCAAAACCAGAATGAGATATCACCTCACACCTATTAAGATGACTGTTTTCAAAAAGACAAAAGACAGATCCTAGTGAGGATGTGGAGAAAAGAGAACCCTGGTACACTGTTGGTAGGAGTGTACACTGGTACTGCCACTGGAAAACAGTATGGAGGTTCCTCAAGAAATTGAAAGAAAGAAAGTCTCTTAATGATGAAGTTTAATTTTCACATACCTATTTTTATCTGAGAAAGTTTTGCTTTTTGATAAGAGAATTATTGCCCACAATTTCTATTATTAATATCTATTACTATGACTTACTACTAATTTTCATCCTAGTTTTTTAAAACTAAAGTATATATTTTAAGAAAGAAACTGTTGAGAAAGTGACAGAGACAGAGACAGAGATACAGAGAGAGAGAGAGAGAGAGAGAGAGAGAGAGAGAGAGAGAGAGAGAGAGAGAGAGAGAAATGGATAGGTGATCTTTAAACATTCTCCCCTGGACCTTAAACTGCTATTTAATCCTGTCCAATGCCTTTTCCCTACTGTCAAATAATAAGACAAAGACTATATGAAAATTTGTATTGTTTTGTTTTAATGCTGTGTTGATTGCCAGACAGAGTACCATTAACAGACAAGAAATTCACTGAGTCATTTTTAGAGAAGGAAAAGTAGATATTTTTAAGAACCAAAGACTGAAAGGACAATGGCTGTGGTAATTGTGAATTGAAAACTAACTCTCCAGGTAGTACTGATGAGTCCCCAAGTCTGTATATAAGTCCCCTTGATCATTAGGAAAGAATCTCCAGTTAAATTCAGGTCAGAGTTACTTAAAATTCATGGTTCTTTAAGAGAATTAGTGTTAGAAGTGTTGCAGTGAAACACAGCATTAAATTTTTATTTTCTCCTGGGCATGTAGAGCTGTAACTTAAAATTTTTCCTTTTATACCACCCAGCTTCTATGTTGGAATTCCCTTGACAACACAGCAGAAGGTGATTATCCAAATTCTTTTTCTTGCTTTCTAGGAAGTAGAACAGTGGCAAAGACACAATTTTACATTAAAGTGAGCAGAATTAGCTTAAGGACATGCATGGGACATCTTCATTTCTGATATTATTCAGTAGGGTTATTTAATAACATACCAATTGAAGTTATATATTAACCAAAATAGGATTTGAAAGAGCAAGTTATATATTAAACTGAGAAATAACACTTTAAAAATTGGATGTACAAAGTCTGCTTCAGTGTATTTTATTTTACAAAGTCCTTTATCCTTCCCCAGTTTACCAAACAAGTATTAGCAGATCTAATACTTGGTGCAACAAAGTTTTCCATTATTCACTCCAGAACTACTCCAATCACTACATAGCACTTAAGATAATCAATTTGCATGTAATTACTTAGCTTTTATTAAAGATTCAATAAGATAATAGAAATATATCATAAAAGATGCAGCAGAACTTTTTAATGAATCCCTTTGTTTTCCTCTCTTCTAGGGGCAATGTCCTTCTACTCTATTTTTCAGAATCTTTGAGAAGTAACATACACGTCTCCAGATTTGACATGACTGGTCAGAATGTGAGTATTCACTTTTATAAACTGCACACTGAAACTTGAGCTCTCAGCAGCAGCACCAGTCCTTAGTGCCTGCCATGTGATAACCTGTTGTGCTAATGAGCAAACTCTGGGGGCCAGAAATGATGTAATTCTGGGTGGGGTTTGCCCCTGTCTATTTAGTCTCAGGCACTGAAACGAGGTATAATATTGTCTTGTTTAAGAAACGGAACAGTTGCAATATGGGGAAAAAATTCTTTCACTCCCTGATATTGGGACTCCTTATAGCAAATTATATTTATGAACCTCTCCCAGACAATGTTGAAGAACCATGGAAAATTATGCTGTTAAATGCTATTTTTAAAACGACATCATATCTGGTAAGTGAAAACATTTATTCATCAAGAGAGGAAAGTTTTCTAAGATTCTAGTTTTGTTTTGTTTTGTCTTTTCAAGTTCTACATTTGCCTTGGCTTCCTATTGTCAAATTTGCTGATTACTATATCTCTGAATGACCTCAAAGCAGACCACTAACAAGATGACCAAGGAGACATTCAGGTTATATTTCTAAAATGATCTATTCTAGTAGCAGTAAAGTAAAAATATGTGTGTGACAATTTTTATTTTACTTTTTCTACTCTTGTGTGATTTTAAAATTTCATACAAAGCTCAGGAGGCATATGTTTGAGCTACTCTGTAGTTAACCATGACATTTAAACATTAATAATGGATTTGGAGTATATACTATAGACATGCAAGTAGGTTCTTATGCTATAGATTGGCTGACTACGAATGCCTAATAAAAACCATGAGAGGTGTAGTTAGTGGCAATGGATTATTGCCACTAGATCTATTATCTCTATTATGACTACTTCACTGGGACCCTGACCCAGTTTATTCCTCTAACCCTCTCACTACAAAATTAACTTCCTTTCACTGTCTATCTCTCTCTGTCTCTCCATTATGTATATAACAGTAATCAGCAAAGATTGTTTGGTGGTAGAGATTGAAAAATGCTAGTGTGCTGACTGGAAGAAATCTTTGGTCTCAACATACATATTTCCAAGAATTGAGAGCTCACTACCATTTTACATAGCTCATTCCATTTTTGAAAAAAAAATTAATTTAAATAAATTTTATTTTTTGAATAGTAATACATCCATATAGTTCAAAAATCAAAACAATATGAAAAAGGTATGCACCGAGACATCCTGATCCTATTCCTTTCTTTATCCCTTCTATTCTCAGCCCCATCTTCTGTAGAGCACCAGTTTTATTAGCTTCTTGTCATTCATCCTGGGGATTCTTTGTACAAGTAATACCAATAATAATGAATACAGTAATAAAAAGATAAATTCTTATCCCCCTTTCATTCTTACATAAGCAACATAAATATTCTATTGTGGTTTTTACATTTTTAATTTAATTGTATGTCCTATAGATGTTTCCACGTCTTCACATATAAAGCCCCCTCATTCTTTTACATGCTATAAGGGATTCATTATGTGTACAAACCATAGTTCATTTAAGGACTACTTGAGGTGTAAACTTTTGTTCTTTTTAGCATTTTGTTATCACAAACAATAAAATGATAATACTTAAAAAAAACAATTGGATGCTGGGTTTTGTCTATGATAAATCTATGAAGCAGGATTGTTGAGCCAGTTGGAATTTTGCTAATTATTGCAAAATTGCCCTATAACAATTTCCCACTCCTACCAAAAAGGTATGAAAATTTCCATGTTCTGTCAGCTTCTCAACAAAGTATATTGTAATTTTTCTCAATTTTGTTTTATCAACAGAAATGATAAACTGTATCTTAGTACAACTTTATTTTGTGTTTCTCTTAGTAAGAGTAAGTTCTAGAATCCTTCATGTTTAAGAGCTACTTGTATTTCTTTTCTTTGAACTACCTGAAAAGCTGCATTATCCCAATTTTTAATGGGGTTTTTGTTCTTTCTTATTTCTTTCCATACTAGGGATTAGGCCTTTGTGAAAGGAAGTGCAAATTCTGTTTTCGGTTAGTTTTTAATAGGAATATAATAAATTGGCCATGATAAAGTATTTTTTATTCTTTGTTTAAGAAATATAATTTTCTCGATGTTTAAATTATATCTTCTAGACTTTGATAAGCAGTTGGAAAGGCCTTCCCCAGGATTACAGTAGAATTCACCCATAGTCTCTTCCAGTACTTTTCTTTTTACATTTAAATCTTGCTCAACTGAAATTTATATTAATAAAAAATAAGAGGTATAGAATGAACTTTACTTTCTCCAGCTTGCTATCCAGTATCATTTCTTCATTTCTTTTAAAGTCTCTAGTGATTAGAGATTTGTATAAAAGATGAATGCAAATCAGGCCTCTGAGAAGGAGCCACCTACTTATCTATCAAAATACATCAGATGTAGGTAGGTGAAGTGAAGAGTATAGAGCTCTAAGAAAAAGGTTGATGGTGCACTCAATGCAAAAGGGCTACATTCCTTTAAATGCACAGCGGGTGGCCAAAATGAGAGCAGAATTAGCAATCTAGGAGTTCCATACTCAAGAAAGCTAGAAAACTGCCATAGGAGCCTACCATGAACCCAAATCAGGATTTTTTCATATAGTTAAAGGTTCATTTGCATTTATACAAATATTCACCAATTCAGGGAATACCTATGAATTCCAAATTTTCAGCTGTGATAAAAGTCCCCAAATTGTTCGGGGAAATAATTTTAGAATGTAAATGGTAACCAAAATCTAGATTTTGTCTTACTCTAATAGATGTTAATGATTAATTGTGTTTCCAGGCACAAATCAAGACTCTTCTCAAGAGTTAGAGAAGATATTCTAGTTTTGATTTGTATGATTCTTGCCAAATTTATCTCCCCTTATGAACAAATGTCTTTCTTTCTTTCTAAGAATCCTGGAATCTGCTCACAAACTTAGAATGTCAGGTTTTGATGTCTCTGACATTATGGACACTGAGGAGTTCTAGCTGAATAGAAAGGCAACAAATTTGATGTGCTCCATCTAGATAACATAACCTGACCCCCCAAAAGTATAATTTATGAAATGTACTGTTATTGAACATTGGGGAACAAAAGGCCACCAAATAAATTTAACTTTTTGCTGTAGAAAAACAACTTGCTAACCTGTGACCAAACCTGCTGTAAATCAATGTAGCGCATTACTATAGCCATTTACATTTTTTTAAACATTTTTTATTGATTTATAATCATTTTACAATGTTGTGTCAAATTCCAGTGTTCAGCACAATTTTTCAGTCATTCATGGACATATATCCATTTACATTTAAAACAGTTTATTGAAGGCACCCCCGCCCCCCAGCATTTCTCACTGGCAGGAGCACCACCTGTATAAAGGAAAGCAGGAGAGAGCTATGAAGTGGGAAGGGGCCAATTTGTCTGCTAACTTCACGACAGTCACTAAGCTATTAGTCAGGGGGCCCTTAGATTCTCCTAAGAAGCTCAGGAAACAGAAACTTTCCCAGTTAGCCTTTAAGCTGAGTCATACTGCTGCTATTGTGTGACATGTCCGGGAATGCTTGCATGAGACTAAGGAAGTATCAGATGGCTTCACCTTTGCAACTGCCAGCTTTGTTGCAGTTTTTATAGGTGCACTGGTGTTCATGATAAGGACTGGCATATATGCTCCATTATGGGAGCAAAATATTAGTCTAGCCCCTGACCTGTGCACCGATACCATCCACATGTGTATATCAAAGTACACATCATGGCTGGCTATATAATTTGTCGAGTCCAGTGCAAAATAACAATGCAAGAACCCTTGTTCAAAAGGTAGGGAAAAAAGCACAAAGATATTAAAACATAAAGCTTTTTCCCTTAAAGACATTTTATTACTCATGAAATATGATAGGGGTAATAGTGATACATGAATAATAACATAAAGTTACAAATTTCAAAAAAAAGCTTGATGTAAGTTACATATTACAGTGAATGATAAATAATTTATTAATGTAATGTTTTGATTGATCACAAGGTTTTTCTGGCTTGCTTTTCTATAAATTTATTAAGTAAATAAAATATACTTTTAGCAACTTCATTTTCAATTCATGTAATTGAAAGTGAAATCAGTTGCTTTTGACAAATACAAGATCACAATTTTAATAATCTTTGCATATCTTGGATATTAACCCTTTATTAGTTATATCATTTGCAACTGTCTTCTCCCATTCTGTCTTGCTGATAGATTCCTTCAGTGTGCAAAAGCTTTTTAGCTTGATTTATTTTTGCTTTTGTTTCCCTTGCCTGAATAGACATATCCAAAAAATATTGTTAATAAGACTGATGTCAAAGAGCATACTGCCTGTGTTTTCTTTTAGGAGTTTTATGGTTTCAGGTCTTACATTTTGCATGTAGCTCTTGCATGTAGCTCTTGTTTCCCCAATACCATTTATTGAAGAGGCTATCTTCTCCCCATTGTATATTCTTGCCTCCTTTGTCATAAATTAATTGCCCATATAAGTGTGGGTTTATTTCTAGGCTCCATATTCTATTCCATTGATGTATACATTGGATTTTTCCCCCAGTATCATACTGTTTTGATTACTATAGCTTTGTAGTGTGTTTTGAAATCAGGGGGCATGATGACTCCAGCTTTGTTCATCTTTCTCAGGATTGTTTTGGCTCTTTTGGGTCTTTTGTGTTTTCATACAAATTTTAGAGTTCTTTGTTCTAGTTCTGTGAGAAGTGCCATTAGGATTGCATTGATTCTGCAAGTTGCCTTAGGGAGTATGGTCATTTATACCAGTATCAGTTCTTGCAATCTATAAGCACAATATCTCTTTCCATATGTTTGTATCATCTTCAATTTATTTCATCAATGTCTTATGGTTTTCCAGTACAAGTCTTTTAGCTCCTTGGTTAGATTTATTTCTTGGTATTTTATTCTTTTTGATTCAATTGTAAATTGAATTGTTTTCTTAATTTCTCCTCATAATTTGCTGTTAGTGTATAGAATTGCAGTAGATTTCTGGTTATTAATTTTGTATCCTGCAACTTTACTGAATTCATTTATTAGTTCTAATAGTTTTTTGGTGGCATCCTTACAATTTTCTCTATATAATATGCCGTCTGCATACAGTGACAGTTTTATTTCTTCTGTTCTAATTTGGATTCCTTTTATTTCCTTTTTTCTTCTGGTTGCTATAGCTTGTATTTCCAATAGTATTTTGAATAAAAGTAGTGGGAGTGGGTATCTTTATCTTGTTCCTGGTCTTAGAGAAAATGCTTCATGTTGATTATGACATTGGCCGTAGGTTTGACATATATGGCCTTTATTACATTGAAATATATTCCTCTATACCTACTTTGTTGAGCGTTTTTATCATAAATGGATATTGAATCTTGTCAAAAGCTTTTTCTGCATCTATTGAGATGATCATATGATTTTTATTCTTTAATTTGTTAATGTAGTGTATCACACTGATTGACTTGCAGATATGGAGCCATTCTTGCATCACTGGAATTATTTTGCCAATGCAGCTGTTAGTAGAGCTATGAAGAGTATTTTATAGGCTGTGACAACATTGTGATACATTTCTGATCAATTATTTCAAAATATAAATTTCAGTAAATCTAGAGCTGATGATTCTTATAAAACAATTTTTCTTAAAAGATTTAAGTCTTCATACAAATCAGTTTTATGTAAGTCTGAATTTAACTTTAAATGTACATTTATAGAGTGGAATTTTAATGTTTCCTCTGACATTACCAATAATTTGGGGAGGTTGTATAAGAAACTGAAAGTAGCTTCATGGTTCGCATATAATTCAAAATACCTGTTTATGTGTTTAGTTGCTTTATGCTCAATTTAAAAGAAGATTAATTTTTAAATGTCTTCCTCATTAACTCACCCAAAGCTTCATATGACAGTAGTGGTCTTTTCTAACAAATACAGCAATCTTTAAATTTATTTTCAATTTCTGAGCCCGTGGATATTTGCTTTGCAGTGTTGTAGCAGTTTTCAAAACCAGAGATCAAATAATTTGAAGAATTCTAATAATTTCTGCTGTTCTTAATTGCAATGTCTATGTTTACACTTTTATTTTGTAATAATCTAATGACAGTTTAATTGGTTAAACACTGTCCTGTCCCAGTGCTTAAGCAAGAGATTTAATATTTGTGGCATCTGAGGATGAACGGACACGTCAGCTTCCCATAACGATCCCTATACTGCACCCTTGCAGAGCCTCTGCCTCTCCTTTCTCCCAGTTCCTGGCCTCAGCCAGTCCCACCGTGCTGTACACTGCACACCTGCTAGGTGGTCAGGCCAGTTGATCTGAGCACACACTGAGCACACACACTGCTGCCTACTGTGCCTACCAGCCTGAGCATCTAAGATAGTGTCATTTAACTTACTTCTGTTATTGGTAAATTACATCATCTCTTTATTTCTGATTAGTCTGATTAGAGGGTGATCAATTGTATGGTTTCTTTTCAAAGAATCAACCTTTAGTTCTTTTTTAGTTCTCTTTACCTGTTTTCCTTTTTATTGATTTTTGGATTTTTTCCCTCTTTAGTCTTTCCTCCATACTTTTGAGTTTAATTTTCTAATCTAACTCTAAATTCTTAGTGGAGGAAGCTTAGATCACTCCCCTTAGACCTTTCTTCTCTTCTAATATATTTATTTAAAGCTATACATTTTCTTCCAATCAGTGCTTTATCTGCATTCTACAAATTTTGTTATGCTATGGTTTCATTTTCAATTGGTTCAAAATATTTTTTTTTCAATTTGTCCAGATGTATCTCTTCCTTGACCAATGAGTTATTTAAAAGTTTGTTGTTTAATTTCCCCATAAATAATTATGTTTCTGATTTTTATTTTAATTATAGTATGGACAGAGAACATACTCTGTATGATTTTAATCCTTTTTAACTTGTTGAGATTTTCTTTCCCAAATTTGTCATGTGATATGTCTTTTTTCTTTTTTTCATGTGGCATATCTTTGTGAAAGTTCTACATGCAGTTGAAAAGAATGTGTATTTCTGCTGTCATTGGAATGTCCTCAATATGTTGATTAATTCTTTTGGGTTGATAGAGTTTTTCAAATTTTCTATATGCTTACCATTTTCCTATTTACTTTGTCAATTAATGAGATAGGAGTGCCAATTTCCAACGGATAATTCTGGATATTTCTATTTCTCCTTTCAGTTTTTTCAGTTCTTATTTCCTGTATTATGAAGCCCTATTAGTGTATACATACACATTTTAGGATTGCTATGTCTGCTTGGAGAACTAATATTTTTGTCATTATGATTCCTGATAATAAGCCTTTTTTTCAGAAGCGTCTATGATCATACAGTTATGTCTCATTATCAGAGGGGGCAGGGGTTGGTTGCAGGAGCCCCCTCAGATACCAAAATCTGTGGATGCTCAGGTATCTTATATAAAATTGTATAGAACAATGAATGCAGTCATTCCTCCTATCAGTGGGTTTTGCAAACGTGGTTTCAACCAGTCTGAGATCTAAACCCTAAGTTATAGAGGGCTGACTGTATTTTGCTTTCTTAACATAACTGTATTAAGATTTCTCTTTTACCATCATTTTAATAAAATTTGGAGAAATAAGGGGAGATTAAAATAGTGCTTATTCCACCATCTTGTCATATAAACCATTCCTTTTAAATTATATACTTGAAAAATGAGTACTTTTGTTCCTTGGAGCCCCAGTCATTCTAGGCCTTTCATAAAACAAATATTAAAGTCTTTTGTCTATCAAATCGTTAGTCTGTTTCTTATTTTTTGTGAGTTTGTTTGTATTCTAGATACTAGTATTTTCTTATTTAAAGTATTGCAAGTATCATTATTCACATTGTGGCTTATCTTTTCAATTGCTTTATAAGATATTTTTATTAATATAAATTCTTAATCTTAACCAAAATGAATGTATCAGTGTATCTAATGATAGTTTCTGGGTTTCTTAAATTTTTAATATATGTGAGTATATTCTATTAAATACTTAAGGACTCTTTCCTCTCATTTATCCTCATGGAATCTGGAATAGCAAATGACTTGTAGTTCTCTGTCATCACATTTTTGTTTTTCTCTAGGCTAAACTCATTTACTCTAACTGAAAGGCCTTTTGCTCAGTTGATCAGCCAAACTCTACTTCCCCTTCAAGCCTCAGGACAACTACAAGCTAAAAACCCTTTTCCTTCCCCAGCATCTTCACAACTATTCCAAAGAATTTTGCCCCTGTTTATAGATAGAAGGGTGTCCTTTTATAACTTAAGTCTTTCATTTGGCTCTGAATTTTTTGAGAATCAAAATTTTGCCTTGTTCTGCTGGGCATTCACACTGTTTAGCGCAGAAAGATATATTCCGTATTACTATTCCCATCGGGTCAATGTTTAATAAAGATTAGTGTCATTTATGGTAGTTCATCATATATATATAGCATTTGGATTTCTGTATGTTCCAGTGGTATCATGGCTGCTTTTTCTGAGAGTACATAATTAAGACTTTGGGATCACATTGAATATTAGTGTGTACTTCTTTGTTCAAAACATTTTTGACACTGAGAATGTTTGTGTATATTTGTGTTTCATTTTAGTCCCTGTTTGCTGAAATATTGGGATTAAACAACTCCATGGAATCCATGATGTTCTTTTCAAGGTTTCAAAGTGTTCCACCAACATCAGATGAAAATGTAACTGTGAGAGATACAACATTTAATGACATTCCTGTCCGTATATATGTGCCCCAACGGAAGCCAAAATCTTTAAGAAGAGGCTTGTTTTATATCCATGGTGGTGGCTGGTGTTGGGGTAGTAATGGTAAGGTGATATGATGGAAAATTCACTTCATATAATATAATTAACTATTCTCGTATTATGATCTAAATTAAATATGTTCCTGCTTCTGAAATTATTTTCATTAAAGAAACATGAATTAATGTAGCTTTTGAAATCTCAATCTAAAGTTTATTAACATTTAGAATTTAAAACATTTTTGTTACAAAAATTATAAGAGTTTCTGATCCTACCGTGCACTGACAAACTTGCAAATTTTACAGAATGAAGATTAAGCTCCTTGGCAAACAGAAAAATTTTTGTCTTTTGAGGTTACTAATATATTGCTAGAAATGTCTTATTTATCTTTCAAGGCTCCAATAATTGTTTTCCAAGTATGCTTTCCTAATGTGCCCATATAGAGGTGGAAAGACTTTACATTTATTTAAATTAAATGTTAAGGTATAGTATGATTTCTTGCAATCATCTCCTGCTTAACAGTGAAGGACTAAATAATGTTTTTCTCCCTTTTATTTTTTTCTCCAACAACATTTCTATCCCTTTCCCAGATCAAATGTACTCCAGAAAAATAGTTTAGTTTTTATGCTGAAATAAAACATTTAGGATCTTTTTTTATGTAGGATATTACAATGGACAGGATCAGATTAAAAGTAAAAAGACTGTTCAAGGCTCAAGGTTCAGGACCCTGAGAGTGTGGTTTGCAAGGGAAAGACATGCCACTTTGCCCTGCTGGATTTATGCCCAATGGGGAAGCAGGCAATCAGAGAAGTCCAAACAGATCTTCTAAAGTGTGGGGCCCAGAGCAGGGTCCCAGTTCCCTAAGCCTAAAGGGGATTCTGATTACCAGTGTTCTAGATTGGGTGACTTAGAGAGTGCAGGCATGAAGTTATTTTCAAATGGTGAGGGAAGAACTGACAGTCATTCCTTGTGACTAAGAATTCCTTGTGACTAAGACCTGTCAGATACCACCAGAAGATATAGAAATCCAAATGCTGTATTACCATATGATGAATTACCATACGTGACACTAATCTTTATTTAAACATTCACCCAATAGGAATATTAATATGGAATATTCTGTGCTAAATACTATGAATGCCCAGCACAACCATGCAAACTTCTGATTCTCAAAAAAATCAGAACCAAATGAAAGACTTAAGTTATAAAAGGACACCCTTCTATCTATAAACAGGGGCAAAATTCTTTGGAACAGTTGTGAAGATGCTGGGGAAGGAAAAGGGTTTTTAGCTTGTAGTTGCACTGAGGCTTGAAGGGAAAGTAGAGTCTGGATGATCAACTGAGCAGAAGGCCTTTCAGTCAGATTAAATGAGTTTAGAGATCTGAGGGCCAAGTTTCGCCAACACAGAGAAGGAGGGACAAGTCTTGCTATGAGAGGGAAGAAAAAGAAGCCCTTCTGTGGAGAGACTGTATGTTGGCAGTGGGAATACAGAAAAGTAACTGACAGAGGTGCTGTCTGATTACTATCAATAAGAGGTATCATTAACTGCTGTTGATAAAGTTGTGTTTCTAAAAAAATTGTTTTACCACAGTTTTTCAAACAGGCCCCACTACTCAAAGCTTTCCTCCTCAAACTTATTTTGCTAAACTTGTACCTGTGTGAGTGCCAATTTCCAATACACACACACACACACACACTTCTCATAGAAAATATTTATACAAACTTGCAGTGTCTAATCTACTCAAATCCTTTCTAAATTCTACTCAGAACCCCTGGGAAGATTAATGAGAAATCTCTCCCTATATCTCAACACTACTTTCTACTCACCTCAGTTAAGGCAGTTATTTTTTGTAGTTTTGTTCTTGACCTATATTTCTACTCCTGTACCTCCATAGATATGAGCTCCTTAAAGTTAGAGAATATATCTCTTCAAATTTGCATTCCCAGACTCTAACTACATGGCAGTCACATAATAGGCAGCTAAACAAAGCTAGTTTGGGATAAACAATTAAAAATTTTAGCAAATGGAAAGGAAAGCCATTCAAGGGCAAGTTGAAGGGTCACCAAAAAGAATGATTCACATTCTATTGAGATGTGAGTATGTGCATTTATCAACATGAACCAAGTATTAGATTTTTCTTTAGGTAATATTTCAAGATAACGGGCAGAAAAATAAAGTTATCACAGTAAACTTTACTCTTAGCAGTATTTTTTAATTCTCATTAGTAGTCCAGTTTTTTTTCTTTTATTTCAGCTTATGAAAGCTATGACCTTCTATCAAGATGGACAGCAGACAGACTTGATGCAGTTATCGTATCAACCAAGTAAGAGCTGTGTTGATTTGATTTTAGGCCACATGCATTACATATCAATATATAATCAACTATATAGAGTGTCTCATTATGCCAAAAATTCATCTTTGTCACTGATGACACTGAGTGTGGACAGAGAAACCTAATGTCAGAGACTGTCCAGTCCAGTATCAGAGAGAAAAGACATACACACATTTTTCAAGAAGGAACAAAGGCCAGAAAGTCAAGAAGTTGTTCAAGTGAAATTAGCCTATAGTATCACATGGACTTAACTACCATCTCTGGACTTTTTTCCCCTATAATTAGCAGAATATTAAGGATGAGGACTTTGGAGCCAGAGGACTGGGATTAAATGTAGGCTCTACAAATTGTTGACTATGTGATATCTTAAAAATATTTAACTCTAAATAATAATAATTTGCATATTTCAGCATTGATACAGGGATTAAATGTTATAATCATTTAACAGTGCTTGGAATGGTGCCTAGAACCTAGTAATCCATTGATGAAAGCAATCATTACCGAAGATAACCATGAAAGTTAAGACAGAACATATCTCAAAGTCCATTCTAGAGCACACTTTAGAAAAAGTAGAGGGGTTTTAATTTTCTATAGAACACATTCTCTGTGAGAATCTACTTAAACCTTAAAAAATGCAGAATTAATGGACTAATATGTAATAGTCATGCGAAATTGAACTATTTTGATAAGGCTGGAAAAGTAATTCTGGAAATGCAAATAAGTAATAATAATGACTGATTCTTTACAAAAAGATTTGGCAATTATCAAAAACATCATTCTATAAATATTTTTAGCTAGGAAAAGATAACTGCTAGGACATTTTCCTCAAGATTGAACGAAATTTTGCATTCAAACTTTACATTTTGATTACCAAAAAATGGCAGTATTTAGTGACTGTCAGTCAGATTTTATGATTAGGAAGAGCACGGTTTTCAGTTAATAGAAAACATTCAAATATATTAGTAAAAACAAAATTTTACTTTTGGTTTTGGATCAGGAGTACATACCTTGTTTTGGTATGTGACTAAAAATTGGTGATTGAGGAATATTGTTTTTCTATCTACAGCTACAGACTAGCCCCAAAGTATCATTTTCCTGTTCAATTTGAAGATGTATACACTGCATTAAAATGGTTTTTACACCCCAACGTTCTTGAAAACTACGGTGTAGATCCCAGAAGAGTTGGTATCTCTGGAGATAGTGCTGGAGGAAATTTAGCTGCAGCCGTGACTCAGCAGGTAAAATGCTCAACATCTTCACTTACTGTATTTTCTTTTATCTTTTATTTAATAATTTTTGATTCATACATTTAAATTATGAATATAATATATGAATATTTTTCTTTTACTTATTTATGGAACATTGAGAAGAATAATTTCATACTTTAATACTTTTTTTATGTAAAATGCTGACACAATTTCCTATGTACTATACTGGCATTTTTACTGAGAGAAAATCATAAATGATAACAGTACCTGTAATTGGGAAGTCAGAATATTGTATATAACCTGAGTATATACTATAATATATGTATGTGTGCTTGCCAGAAACAAATACAGGTCATCACTAAGAGAAGGCAACATGATCCCAGGTTTTAATTTATTCCTAAACTAATTTTTTATTTCAATAATCCATAGAGAGTTGAAGGTAAGCACAGACAAAGAGGAAAATAAGAACTAGTTAACAGAAAAAAATATATAGCCCAGATTCAGATATTGTTATCATTAGAAAAAACACTTTAATGGAATGTATTTAATGTAAATAAAAAATGTATTTTAAAAGTTGGAAATATGTTCATGGAAGAAACTATAGAAAGTAATACGAGATATTTGAAAAGTAAACAAATAAAACTTCAAAAGAAAATGCTAATCATCAAACATACATTCAATGTACGCTTTTTAAAGACTTTATATTTTTAGAGCAGTTTAGATTCACAACAAAATTGAGAGAAAGGTAAGACATTTTCAATATACTCTCTGTCACACATACATAGCCTCCCCCAATATCAACATCCCCCATCAGAGTGGTACATTTGTTACAATTAATGAACTTATACTGACACATCATAGTCATCCAAAGTCCACAGTTTTTATTAAGGTTACACTCCTTGTGTTACAATGTAGGTGTTTGTTATAGATTGACTGCAATGTAACAATATAGCAAACTGGAAGACGGATCAGAAGAATTATTTATAATATTGAACAGAGAGATTAAAAGATAGAAAATACAAAATAATGAGAACAGACATTAAGAATGTGGTGAGAAAGACTAATACGAATATATCCTTCTATTCTAAGGACAAAATGAGGATATTTTTTGAGAAATAAAAATTCAAGAGAATTCACAACCCAGTATACTGTCATTTTGGATTTTTGGGGGGGATTTTGGGGGGGTAATTAGATTTATTTACTTATGTGGGTTTTATTGTTTGTTTGTTTGTTTTAAATGAAGGTACTGGTGATTGAACCCAAGACCTCATGCCTACTAAGCACACACTTTACCACTGGGCCATATCCTCCCTCTGTCACTTTGGATTTTAAAGAGGATTAGTTCAGGCAGAGGAATATTAACCTCAAACAGAGTATCAAAAAGGCAGGAAGAATAAAGAGCAGGAAAAAAATGGTAAATATATTGACAAACCAAAGTGAAAATAAACATTGACTGTATAAAACAATAACAATTGTGTCCTGTGAGATTTAAAAATAGAAAGAAATTAATATACACAATGACAATAGCCAGTACATGAAGAGAATAAACAAAATATTAAAGTATTCTAATAACTTTCTATTGTCTAAGAAGATAATAAAGATATAATAATGGACACTGATAAATTAATGAATTTGATTTTAATCCATAGTGTAACCTATAAAAGAATTCTTTAAAAATGTACAAATAAGATATCATAGGGTGATATCATGGAATGATAAAACAATATTCCAAAAGAATGCAAAAGAGAGGAAAAAAAACTCATGGAATAGGTGAGACAAACAGAATGCACAATAATAAATAAATTTAATAAACTTAAACCAAATATATTAATAAAAATTTTAATGTAGGTGGACTAAAAATTCAGATAGAATACAAAAAATGGCAAACTGGGTAAAATTTAAAAACCCAACATAAGTTGTGTGAACAAGATGCAGTAAAATTTAGGTATATAGATAGGCAGAAAGAAAAAGGATAGTAAAAGATATGTCATGCAAATACTAATTAGTATAGTTATTTTATAATCAGATTAAATAGTGTTAGAAAAAAACTATTACTAGAGTTAACATGCAACATTCCTAATTATAATTCCACTCAACTGGAAGATGGAAAAACCCTATGAATTTATATGCAATTAGTAACATAGTCTCAAAATATACAGAGCAAAATTAATGGAAAAATAAACTAATTAATACCAATAGCGGAAGAATTTTACTAACCTCTTTCAGTAATTGTTAGAACAGCCTAACAAATTTGAACTAATGAATATAAAATAATAAACAACAGAATGTTCATTCTTTTCAAACACACAAAATATTTTTTCTAACCAAGCATATGTGGAGTCATAAACCAAGTCTCAATCAATTCAAAGGACTGAAACCAGATAGACCTGCTATATGCATAGCAGAGTCTGTGGACTAGCAGCATTAGCAGCATCTGGGCACTTGTTAGAGATGCAAAATCATGGGTCTTACCATAGACTTCCTGAATGAATGAATAGTAACAAGTAATAGTATGAATAGTAACAAGAATTTCAAGTGATTTGTATGCACAATTGAATTTGAGAAATCAAGTTGTTTTGATTATGTCTCTCTCCATAGTTAGAATAATGCTTTGGATAACTAATAAAATATCACTAGAAAACCCCATATGTTTTGAAGTTAAAATACCTTCCTGATTAATCCAAATGTGAAAGAAGAAATCACAATGAAAATCTGAAAATCTTTTGAACTGCATTATAATAAAAATATTACACATTATGCTCTAGGAAATACAGCTGTATCAGTACCCAGAGGAAAATATACAGTCTTAAATAAATATATAAAAATTACTAAAATTAACAAGTCAGCATCCATTTCATGAAATTTTTAAAAAAGGTCTAAAAAGTAGAAGGAAAGATGAAATGAGAGAAAAAGGAGATGAGAAAGATGAGAACATAAGAGGTGAAATAGAACAGACACAATAGGATCAACAAAGTCACCAAATGTGGTTCCTTGAAAAAAGTATTAAAAATAATTAATCTCTGGTGAGACTGACCCAAAAAATAGAGGGGTATCTTAATAAACCAATACAGGGAATGAAAAGGGGAATATAACTAAATATCTTGGCAGATATTTAAAAAATACAATAGCATATACTTTGAACATCTTTACTGCAATAATATACATTTATATTTATTTGAAATGGAAAGATTTATTGAAGAAGAACTGACTCTAGGAAAATATAAAACAAAGATTATCCTATTATCATGAAATATATTGGATGATCATTTTAATATATTTACACACACACACACACACACACACGCACACACACAGACCACACAGACTTCAGGATCAAACAGCTTTAAACACAAATTCTAACAAGTATTTTTTTTTAAAGACATAGCTCTACTTCTAAAAAGGAATCCAAAAAGTTGGAAAAGTTACATTTTGAGAAGCTAATATACCTTGATTCTTAACCTGACAAGGCCAGTTCAAGAAGGAAATACCAGACATTCACATTTATGAACATAGATACAAAATCCTGAACTAAAATACTACCAAACAAAATTAAGCAATACGTTAAAAGGGTAATATATCATGATTATCTTGAGTTTATTCTAGTAGAGTGTGATAGGTTTAATATTAAAATAATTCTTAATACAATTCTTCAAGTTAATAATTTAAAGAAGAAAATTATATAATTATCTCAATAAAAGTAAATTGTTTACAGATAATTTTAAGCATCTATAAAGATGAAACATTAGAAAGCTGTGAATAGAAGAGAATTTCCTAAATTTGAAAAAATACGTAAAAAAAAAAAAACAAAAACCCTTAAAAGAAATGTCGTATTTAATGGGTAGTTATTAAAAGTTTTCTCTTTGAGATTGGTTACAAACTCACTACCATTGTACCTGAAGTCCTGGCCAGTGCTCTAAATGATAAGCAGGCAATACCATTTTTTTAGTGTGCTAATCAGTTTGACACTTCTTGAGTATACCAGTGCTTCAGGTGTGTACAAGTTAAAGTTGGTAGTGTTTGGAAAAAAAAATCTTTTGAAATTCTGAAATTTTTAATTTACCCAAACATTACTGTGCAATAATAATAATAAAAAAAAATGGGTTACTAGATACATATTTTATGACTGACAGAATAATCATTTTGTCCCAGTAGCAGAAGCACATTGAAGGATAAATTAGCTTAGAAGAAAACTTAAAATTCTATTGCTCCTGGGAAAAAAAAAGGACTAGATCTAGAAAAGATAGAGCATTACTCAAAAAAATTAAAAATTAATAATTCCACATGGTTTAGTTTTATCAAACATTGAACATCTCTTCAGTTTCAGAGCTATCTCCTTCCCATTTCAATGCTTGTTGACATAATTAGCTATTTAAAATATTCTTAATGAAAAAGAGGATCAAACATATGCAATGCCTCAGATTATAAGTTTAGGTTATATTGGTATAAAATTCACATTATAATAAAAGATCCTCTTTCACATCCTATGAGGAGAGTGGTACAGATTATTTTTGTTTTGTAAATTAATTTATGAATATCTAGTACTAAAATTTATTTGATATTAAGATTCTTATTTTTTATCAAAATATTGTGTATTTTTTTAAGGATTTTAAATTTTAGAATACATTTTTTACAGTGCATTTTTTTTTTATTAAAGTGTTCATTTAAGCAACATATTCTGATTTTTTTCAGCTATTAGAAGACCCAGATGTCAAGATCAAACTCAAGGTCCAGTCTTTAATATATCCTGCCCTTCAGAATTTTGATATGGATTTACCATCATATAGAGAAAATTCACATTTTCCAATTCTGTCCAAATCACTCATGGTCAGATTCTGGAGTGAGTATTTTACTACAGATAGGTCACTTGAGAAAGCAATGCTTTCTAACCAACATATACCTCTGGAATCAATTCATCAGTTCAAATTAGTTAACTGGAGTTCTTTGCTTCCTGAGAAGTTTAAGAAAGGCCACATTTATAAGACTCCAACTCATGGCAGTTCAGAGCTGGCTAAAAAATATCCAGGTTTTCTAGATGTGAAAGCTTCACCTTTGCTAGCTGATGACAACAAGTTGCGTAATTTACCCCTGACCTATATCATCACTTGTCAATATGATGTCTTAAGAGATGATGGGCTCATGTACGTTACTCGACTTCGGAATTCTGGAGTCCAGGTGGTCCATAGCCACGTGGAGGGTGCATTCCATGGGACAGTTTCTTTTCTGTTTATGAAAATTGGTTATAGGCTAGCCAACCAGTATATTAGTTGGCTAGATGAAAACCTGTAGTAAAAATCTGATCAATATAGTAAAATGTAAGCCCCCATGTTTCAGGAAAAAAGAACTAATACCCAATGGATTCATGTTAGGAATGCATGTTTTATAGGCAAAAGTCTTCCTAAATCTGCATGTATGTAATTGTTATTGTCAATGAATTAGTCTCAGGGTAATTCACTCACCTTTGTTTCTTAGAGTGTATTAGATTATATTTTTCTGTTATTGTTATCATTTAAAAATATCTATTTTCTTACATTACTTTCATTTTTGTTGCTTGATACATTTTATTGCAATTAGAAGAAATGTCTGCTTGTTTAACATCAAGGCTTTACTCAGCATGGTTTCAGATCCTTGGAGAAGCTCCATTTATTGCTAGTATGAACGAAGTTGTTACTCTTTCTAAATATTTTTGTCCCAGTTCAGTGTCACCTTTCTACCATTGTAAAATATATTGCTTAATGCATAACCCAACTCCTTAGTCCAAGACAATAAAGTCTAAACAATTATATATTAAAGATACCTGGATCTGTTGATGTTTTGATGAGAGGGTAGTGACAGCTTATTTTAGCCAGACAAAAGCATTTACATTTGGTTAATCTGGTCCTTGAGATTGGCAAAGCGTCAGTATAAGAAAATACTCCAAATATGAGTGACTAAATAGTAATGGGAGAAGCATAAGTAAAAAAAAATGTGTATGTGTATATACATATATGTATACACATATGCTTATATACCAATATATTTTATATATAAATATACACACATACACATATATATATTTGTATACATATACCAAATCTCAATATAACAATATGTATTTAAAAATAATTGTGGAAAAATAAATTATTGAGTAATGAAATAGGGTAAGTTTGAAGATGTTTTATGTGAAATAAATTGATTTTTTTTAACTGTATGTATGCCTCTAAATGGAAACTCTGAAACATTATAAATTCAATAATTTAAAAAAAGTCTTTCCAAAGTCTTTTGTTGAATCCTTCCATGACTGGTGTTTGACATCATCCTCTACCTACCTCAAAGGATGCTACAATAGAAAAATTTAGTGAATAAAAGTAGTCCAGTGTTAATCAGAGTTCAGCGTACTAAAAATATTTGCTTAACTGAATCAGCATGTTATTACATGTGATATTTTCACATAAAACAAGCAAAATCATTACCAAATAATATGAATGGATATGGATTTTATGAGAACAGAGGTCCAGAAGCACAATTCATATACCATTATTATGTATATTTTATTAAATTTATAGCTGATAATTTCATATTTAAGGCTGTTGCAAATTGCAATATTTCTTTTTTGTAATTTTCATCTTCTAATTATTCACATTGGGAATACAGAACCACAGTTGGGTTTATATATTGATCTTGTATCCCAAAACCTTGCTTAATTCACTTTTTAGTTCTAATAGCTTTATATTAGATGATTTATTATTTTCTGCATAGATAATCCTATCATCTGTGAGTAAACAGAGTTTAATTATTTCTTTCCAAACTGCATGCCTTTTATGTCTCTTTCTTGCCTTACTGCATGTCTAGGACCTCCAGTATAATGCTAGGAGAGAAAAAAGTTGTGATAATGGATACTCTTGTGTTTTTTTCCACTGTTAGTGGAAAAGTATTCAGTTTTTAACTGTTGGATATTAGGTCTATTATTTGATTGTTCCATATAAGGTCTATATTTTATAGTTGCTTTTTATCAGATGTATATAATCTTCTACTTCAAGTTTGCTTAGTGGCTTTGGGAAAAGAAAATAATTGTTGAATTTTGCCTAATATGATTGCTACATAAATTAAGATAATTATGGTTCTTTTTTCTTAATTCAATTTCTGGTTGATTAATCTACAAGGTTAACCAATTTTTGTACTCCAGAGGTATATTACACAATAGCATGCGATATTTTGTATATACTACTTTTTCTTTCTTTCTTTTTTTAAAAGAACAGATTTTTTTAATGCAACTTAGAGACTCAGTTGTGTTCCTTAAGTAAGCAACAGGGTGCATGACAGTCACTGAATGCTTATGTAAATTCAGCTCTATATTTTTATCAACTGATCATCATGACTCCTTTGCTCTCTGCTGAAGAAAAAGAGAAAGCATAGACGTTGTGGCAAGTGGGATTTAAAAATGCACAAAAAAGAACACAGTACAGAGTGCCCTCGGGTTAATCCCCACAACAAGACTTGCACTGTAGCATTTCATTACATCTACTGCCAAGTCTATTTATTTTGATAAAGATCTTCAAGAGACCCCTAGACTGTCCCACAGCATGTAAAGCATCTGGTCTCACTCGCTTTCCTTCTTACTAGCTTTTTAAGTGTGATATCTCACTCAACTTTGATGTTCCAGTTTGCTTTATTCTTTTCCTTTCGACTTATTGATCACTGATAATTGAATCATAATTACTTCTGGCAGCCTACATGTGTTACTGCATGTTGCAATTACCTGATGTAATCTGGGCTTCTAATTTTCCTGGAGAGCATAGAGTATCAGCAGTAGCTACTCCAAAAAGTAACAAAATAAACACGAATATTTGCTACCCACCTCTTCTTGACAAGACTTCCATTTGGCTGCATATTTTAAATGCAAATATGCATATTTTGAATAAATCTGCATACTTTAAAATTCAAAGAAAGACAAATACTGTATGGTATCACTTGTATCTAGAATCTAAAATATACAACAAACTAGTGAATATAACAAAAAAGAAGCAGACACAGATATACCGAGTAAACTAGTGATGGTTGGGGTACAAAATAGGGGTGGAGGAGTGGGAGGTACAAACTGTTGAGTATAAAATAGACTACAAATATTACTGTATAACATGGAAAATTTAGCCAATATTTTGTAATAACTATAAATGGAGTATAACCTTTAAAAATTATACAAAAATATTTTTAAAAGATACAAGTTAGATAATGTTTGTTTTTTAGAAAAAAACAACTAAAAAATCAGTAAGTGTGGTCAAAAGAGAAAGCCCACTTACTATTTTCATTAGGCCACCTTTCTGTAAGATTTGGTAATTTTTGCTGGAATTTCTCACGATGGTTTTCCAAGAAAATCACATTTTCCTACAGCATCCTCTCTAAATTTCCCGAGTTGGCTAGGTTGAGATAATTCAAAAGTCCTCAGTCACCATCACACCAGAACATCATATTTTGCTTTATTTCCTCTGCTGAAGATGCTGAAGGTGAGACATTTTAAAATATTACTTTTTCTGTATTAGTAATTTGCTAATTATTTTGCTCAAGATTTTTATCTATGTCCATGAGGAACATTGATGTGTATTTCTCTTTTCATTATAACGCCCTTTCTGCTTTAGTATCATGATGTTGCTGGCCTCCTAAAATAAGTAGGAATACCATTTTGTGAGAAAGTTTGTATAGGATTCGTAATAATGTTTTCCTTAAATATTTGAAAGAAAATCAAAGCCATCTGGGACTTCAGTTTTCTTTTTGAGAAGATCTTTAATTATGAATTTAATTTCTGCAACAGGTATAGAGCTATAACACCTTGCTTTTTTGAGTAAGTGTTAGTCCTTTGTATTTTTGTATTTTTTTTAAAGGTGGTCTACTTAGTTGTAGACAATTTCTAAAACGACTTCCCATCTCCTGCTCTTTACACACGTGTGTAATCTCATCCCTTTGTATGAGCTGGATTTAGTGTTTTCCCTTTTAGGGATAGCATATGGCAAGAGTGAGGGGATGGCACTTCCAAGATTAGGCAACTTCTCTCCTCCTGGCTCTCATTCTCTCTGCGTTGCTGACTGTAATGAAGCTAGCCATCCTGTTGTGAGCTGCCCTATGAAAAGGCCCCCATGGTAGGGATCTGAGGGCAGACTTCCCTCAACAACCAGCATGAATCTAAAGCCTTTAGCCTAACAGCAAATTGTGCCAAGGGAATTCGTAACAGGCAGGCTTTGGATGAGCAGATGTGGTGACAGATGGCTAATTTAGGAATCACAGTGGATCCTTAAGATCTGTGACTCTTCCTCTTGTGAGACTACTTGGGAATGAAGCCACACTTTACCTTATGTCACATTCTTTCTCCTAACTTTAGCAGATGGCTTCCTCATAGAAAAGCAATGTGAAGTCCAGTCCTAAGGGTGCCATAAATTTCTCTACTGGAGCAGGAAAACATTGGTAATAAAGTTAAAAGATGACAGATGATCATCAGGGCTGGAAAAATATTTTCAGGGATGATAAATTGACTACTCAAAGTCTTGGCTCCATTGAGACTAGTTAATAAGTAATAGTGTAATCAAATTATAATATCTGTCTTTGGCCCAATGTGGGAGGATTGGCACCTTCTGAAAAGTATTATCTTAGAAAGTAAGCATTTTCTTAGTTACATTGGGAGAATTTGAAGGTTTTCAGCTTGAGGTCTTTTTCAAAAAGATTACTTTTCTCAAAAAATAGCAGCTATTCTATGTATATTTGTAGGAATAGATAAAGGATAGAAAATTAGATGTATAGAAACTTTCATATGGTTTGGGGATGAGAGTAAGCAACAAGTCAATCTCAGTTGCCTGCAGCACTGAAATGGTATTGTGTCTGTGAATCTAAGATAGTTCCACTGGAGATACCATATAGGTCTTGTTTTTTCATCTGATCTGACAATCTCTGGGGGTTGTTTTTTTTTTTTATAGAACTTGGTCCATCCATAATCAATGGAGTTACTGATACCACTGGAATTATATATGCCACTTGCTATTTGTTTTCTATATGGCTTGAATGATTTACCCTCTGTTACTTCTGAATGCCTTATTTTGTATCTAGCAAAAATTTGTGTGTACCAGTTAAATCCTCCACTGATGACTTAACTATGTTTCAGTTATTTTCTTTGTGTTTGCTCTGTGAATATGCACCTTTACTTTATCACAGTCTACTCTGGTTAATACTGACTAAAATATGGCAACTTTGCTACAATATAGCTCAATTTTTCTCTTCTTTCAAATAGTCAGTGTTATATATTTTATATCTGTATATGTAATAAACAGAAGCTAAAAGAGAAAAATATATAAGTATGTACACACAAATAAGTTGAAAGTAAAAGGACAGAAAAAGATGAATCATGAAAACAACAATCATAAAAATACTGAATGGATCTAATAATATCAGGCAAAATAGACTTTAAAAAAAACATTAGAGACATAGATATCTACACAGAATCTTTTATGTTTTCCAATATATTTACAATTTCCAGTGCTCTTCATTTCTTCTTGTGGATTTGGGTGACAATGCTGTATCATTTTTATTCAACCTGAGGGATTTCCTTTAGTACTTTTTGAAGGGCAGGTTTGCAAGCAACAAAGTCTGTCAATCTCCATTTACCTATTGATGACTTTATTTTGCCTTCATTTTGAAGGATAGTTTTTCTGGATATAGAATTCTTGCCTGATAGTATATTTTCCCCTCAGTATTTTGTATGTCATTCTACTGCCCTCTGGTTTCCTTATCTTTGATGAAAAATCAGCACTGTCCTTGAGAACAGATTTGCTTTAGTCTCATGTGTAATTAGGTGATTAATTGCTTTTTTCTTTTGAAGGAGTACAAAATGACATAAACTACTGTGAATTTTAAATGTATTTTGTCACTTATTCCTCAAAAAATCCTATGATATAAAAATTATTATAGTGATTCCAGTATACAGATGAAGCAGCAAGGCAGAGAAATACAATGTAACCTACACAAAGTCACTTTATTAACCTTAAAGACAGCTAAACCTTGCCTTGCATCTCTGGAATCCTCATTCCTATTAACTCTGATAATTCATGACTGACTAGAAATCCAAGGTAGCAACTGTATTCTTAAGATATCATATTTTAATTTTATTAAAACCTGTTGATACTGCCATTTGTTCCCAGGTACATCACTATATCACCTTTTCTCTCTAACTCTGAAAAGACTAACTCACTTTCTCTATCTGCTACACACAATTTCTTTAGAACCACAGATTTATAACTAGAGTTATAACCATAACTAATCACCATGGAAGCTGAGAGCATCATCATGTATAAGGCCTTGAGCTTAAAACTAAACTAACATAAAGCTCTTACTCGGTTGACATGACAACAGAATCCAACAAGTCTAACATGTCTGTTTTCATAGATTATAACTGTGCAGAATGGAAAAGAGAAGAAAATCAGGATACTAGTTAAAATTGACAAATAAACTGATGGTGGTTTTCTTGAACAGAAACCCTACAGTAATGTTTTTATATTTCCACAGATTGGAAAATCTACAGTAATAAACCCTACAGTTACGTTTTTATATTCCCTTAACTGAAACCTTGCTCTTCATTGAAGTGCCCTGGAGAAAACAAAACAAAACAAACAAAAAACCATTAGATTCATCGTAGGTACAGACCAAGGGGCAGCAAAGTCTGTCTCCAATCAACAGTTTCTGACTTACTTGGACACCCGTGGTTACCTGGAGAATTTGCACCTCACATTATGTCAGCACATTCTGAGAGAAAATTTTGAAAGCAACATTATGAAGTTCATGTATTTTGGCTTCTTTTGTTCTAACTGCTTTGAAAGACTAGATTAAAGGAACGTGGGGAAAAGACTGATATAACTTTGACAAATGAGTATACAAATGCTTATTTATTTGTATTATCAGGGTTCAGACAGGAACTTGAAGTGATGCTAAGTGTATTAGAGGGAATTTGGTTTGGATAGTTGTTTACATAGGCATCAAAAACTCAAAACAAAACAAAACAAAACACACAACTAATTCCAGAGATTTGTAACTACAAGCAGCCGCCGGCACTCCTAGGACTGGGTGGCAAGAGGGAAGTGGTAGTGATGGGAACCCAGGTGCGCAAAAGAAGGGCTTTCGCACACCTTGGTGCTCGGTCCTCTCAGCAACACCACTTGCCTGATGCTGATACTGCAGGTGCTTAAACCTTCAGCAGGCAGTGGTCTGGCTCTTGCTGGGAGTTCAGAAAAATGCTAGAGCTGGTTTGTTTTTGGCTATTAGAAGGCTACCAAAAGGAACCAGAAGTAGGAAGAGGAATCCTTTTTCATCTTTCCCATCTTTCAGTCTCCTGTTAGTGCTTACTATTGGCCAAAACTAACCAGTGTCCAGAAGACAGTGTGGTTTGGAAACAATCTGTAGAAGTCCATAACATTACAGAGAAGACTATAGAAACTGGTTTATATCAGAGATACTGTAGTATATTGCTAACTATTATAAAAATAATTTAAACGTAATATATTGCCACAAATTGAACACAAATGGAAACAAATGAACCTAACCATATATCATATTGGTAAAGTTACACAAAGAATGAATTTCTGATGATTTTATTGAGAACTTGAATCAAGTGGATGAATTTAAGGTAGAAAGTACTGTAAAGAAATTTAAATCATCTCTAGGTGATTTTATTTATTGTAAGTTATTATTAATATTTTGAGACAATTTCAATGTAAAGCAAATGTGAAATAATTATCAGCAAATAAAATTTTCAGAATAATAAAGATACACAGCTAAGGAGTGGTAATGCAAGTCCAGGCTGTCCTGCTCTAAAGAGAATACAGGGTAAGTGTGCACAAACATGTAATTCCACATTTAAGAAGTAGATTATTCATTAGTAATAAAAAATATTATGACAGAACAAGATAATTAGCCATGTGCTTTGGTGAGTTAATTAACCTCTCTGTGCAACAGTTTCCTCTTTTAATATGTAGAGTGTCAATTCATCAAAACTTGTGAGGAGAATTAAATGAGAAAACCATATTATATCAATAATGTTAGCCATAATTATTATTATTGCTACTGATAAGTTTATTTACCTGAAGAAACCAAGACTTCTGGCATGTTCCTTAAAAAAAAAGACCTCAAGTGACTTCCTGAAATGGTAAAAACTTAGTTTCTAGGGAGGTTCAATGACATTTGAAACAGATGCAACCCATTTCAGGGACAGTAAACATCATCACTGGAAGTAAAATCTCACCACAAGAGAGTAAAGCAAATTCTAAATTACTGGGTGTTCAAACAAGCATAATCAAGAATTTGCACAAGTAGAAACATCAAGTCAGGTTGCTGGGTGACTACGGGTTTGTTGCATTAATTTCTAAAATCTACACTAATATTATTATTATATTGCTTCTACACACACAATGAATGCATAGAAAATATGAAAAATACCTGTCCAAGTTAACTGTTCTCTTAGTATGCTGCTTTAAAAGCAGTATACTCCATGGAGTACTTTAAAGTTTTTATTTCCCTTTTTTGCATATCAATGGTTTCTAATTTTATAGTAAGAAAGAATACTTCAGTAATGTAAAATGAAAATAAAATGCTTACTTAAAAAGCTATATGCAGTTATAAAAATAAATACATTAAGGAACAATCCTGTACTGTTAAATTTAAAAATCACTATAAACTCACATATATATATAATCTTTAAAATCTGTATTTTCTAACTCTGTACATTAAAGTAGCCTAGTATCAATGAATACATGCCAGTTTTTTTCTGTTTTTATTCCCTGCTAAAGGAAACCAAGGCTCCTTGAAGAAATGGTTATCTGCAGGTTTCAGGCAGAAAAGATATATGTGTATAGAAAAGAGATACAGCAGGAAATACACTAAGGTGTCAATGTAGGGATCTCGGCAAGGTAGAGATGTTTGTTATTATTATTCTCTTTGTGTTTCCAAATATTCTTGTGTGGGGGGGGTACTCAAAAAGATTAAAAAAGTTTTCTATATACATTCTTAGCTACCTAGATTTTTCTGGCTCCAGTATTTAAGATATATGACGTTTGCCCAGTTTTTTAACCTTCTAAAAACTCATTTTACTCATTTATGGGAAAACAATAATACTGATCTCATAGATTTATTGTTTGAACTGGTTTATATGTAAATGACTAGCATAGAGCCTGGATCACAGAGTAAGTGATTTATAAATGTTCACGATTACTGTTATCATTACTCTTGTCATTATTTCTATAATTCCTCTCTCAAAATATCAGACTTAATTGGTAAGATTTCTATTTTCTGCAAGACAATGTAAATTCTGTAGAGGAAGAGATGACTATATTTTTCCTATACTCTCCTTTTAAAAATATGTTCATTTGTTTTCCCCTATTCTTTGTTAAATTACTTGAAAACAAAGGTTTTGAATCCTATATATTTTCTATGGACTATTTTATTAGCATTAAAGGATTTCCCAAGTTAGTGCTCAATACAGGTTTTGTTTGCTGGAATAGAAATGAGTGTGGTAGCTGACAGAACTTGCCCAACTTTCCTATTACTCACTGAATCTTCAATTTGTACTCAGCATGATTGTATCTGGATAAGCAGGAAAATGTAAACCTTATTATGCCAACCCTTAAACTGAGTGAGCAACTCTATAGTCAAAAATAAGATAAAGTTTCTGGGTGGAGCTGAAGCACACTGACTACTAAGTACACTATTCTGGCATTTCATTTGAGTGACTTCCCATCTTTCTGAAGACAGAGGAGGATAGGAATTACATATGGGGAGAAAATCACTGTACTGTCTAATAACCATGGGGGTCCTTTTAGCATATTATGTTTATACACCTCTCCCAGATAATTTTGGGGAGCCACGGAGAATGATATGGTTGAACACATAGGTGAAATCTATAGCACATTTGGTTAAGTTTGGAATTTTATGAATTCAGATATGTATATGCAACCATTTGGTCTAGAGAAGGAAATTCCAAGATCTGCGCTTTTGTTTGATTGATTGAATGGTTCACTTTTAAAAAATAAGTGCTGCATCCTTTGTCTATTTACTGTTTAGAAATGTTGCTTCCTTTTTTTTTTTTCCTTTCTAGTTTATATGTCAGAATCATGTTTTCAAACATCAAGAAAAACAAGCAAGGAGGCATTTGAGCAACTTTTACTAAAAAAAACTTTGTTTACGTAGCATTAATGTCAACAGAGTGGCAGTCTGAAATTCTTAGATGTCATTTGGTATTTAATTTCATCAACAAATCAGAGATCTCTTACTCTTAGTTATAGACTGTTATGCAATCATTTTGGGATCCAGAGTTAGACTAAGGGCACTTACGTCCTCTCTAAGCAGGCTGGTTGGCTTGTGCCCAGGGTTAATCAAGAGAGACATGATATGCAAAAATGGAAGGAGGGAAGGACCCTAGGGTGTTGTGAACGAAAATACTGCAACCTTATCATAAACAAAGAATGCTGAAACCATCAAGTCATCAACAGCTGCCACCAACCCCCAGTGAGGACAGGCCTGCAGTCCAACCTCTGCAGCCACTCACAGTGGTGTACCCTGAGGGGATTCAGAATAAGAAAGGACAGGATACTGGCCCTAGATAGCTAGGTGCTTGTCAAAGGAATGAATTCAATGAGCCCAAATGTTTGCTTCCTCCGTTACAGAGAAAAGCACTAAATTCTTTAACTTGAGATGCCTGGTTTTCTTCAGTTAACAAGTAATCTTTTAATGTTCCAACTACCTGGTCTTTGTTGTAAAACTTCTACATATCCTAGCTCCTCCCCTTCCTCTTCAGAGCAGTCCCTCAGAGTGATCTGAGAAGCTGTCATCCCGGCTCGAGTCCTCCCATCAAATAAAACTTAACTCTCAACTTTTAGGCTGTGCATTTATTTCAGTCAACAGTTTTGGTGACCACAAAGGAACCCAGAGCAGACTTCTCTCCTTCACCTGAACTCTACGAGGAACCAGAGCCTTGGTAACAGCAGTGGCCCTCTGTGCCCATCCACCTCCTCGCGGAGTCCAGATGAATTTGGGTGAGTCTCTCCTGGTTCTCGGATCTTCCATGTTGGTTGATGATCCTGAGTTTTATCTGGTGGTGTATCCAGGTACTTGGCCCTCCAGTTGAAAGATACTGGGGGGAAATGCCCACCCAGTGGAGACATGCTGGGTGGGGCCTGGTGTTTTGAAACATACCAGGAAATACGCACCTTGAGGAGGTGTCCTAGGTGGTGCTGGTTGAAAGATACCAGGGAAATACCCACTCAGTGGAGACGTCCCGGGTGGGGCGTTGAAAGATACTGGGGTCTGGACTGAGTGGTTAGGTAAGAGGCTGGTCTAACACTTTCCTCAATTTGGCTACCTCCATTGAACTTGTCAGGATAAAAGTAAAAATCCTATGAGGAACCTTTCAACTCCAAAAATGGGACCCTTCTCCTGACTGGCAACAGTGTTCTCAAGGGACTGAGAAACTTGCAGGAGTGGTAGCGGCAAAGACCTCATGTCGTGCAGCTGTCCCTGCGGGAAAACCTACTAGCGATTTTATTCTGACAACCCGACCTTAGAACGGGGAATAGAACTTTCAAAACAAAAGAAAAAAAAATGACAGATTGCCAGCCTCCAAATAATACCCAAGCCAGGTTTATGTATGTACAAAACTTACAACTTTAATTGGGAATTAAAAAAAAAAAAAACTCACTCTGAAAATAACTAGCCAGGCCTGATAAAAACATTTTTTGGAATTCTGACCTTATAAAAACAAAAGCCCCTTTAGAGGGAACTGAACTTGGATTTCTCTTCCTGTGTCCTTGAAACAAATATTCTATCATTCTCTGGGCGTCTTGTGTGTGTGTGTATGTATGTATATATGTGTTTCCTTTTTTTAAAGGAAAACTTGGACTCTGCCAACCAAAACGTACAAGTATGGTGTACATATGGCGGCCAAGCAAATAAACTGGGATTCTCAACAATCCTTTGTACCAATTCTCAGGCATTTTGCCATCTTAACCATTGTTGCATCAGCCTGGACCACAAAGGCCTTTACCTTTTGGGGAGTAAACTTTTGAACTTTATTTAGGCGACACTCCCCACTCATGTGGAAAATCCTCTTCATATTACTGGTTTAAAGTCACTATATATATATATATATATATATATATATATATATATATATATATATAAAATTGATGGCCATATGATGGATCCTTTAATTTGGAGAAACTTCTAAATTGGTGAAAGTTGAGAGAGCTCTCATTATAAACAGCTGTTTTATTGGTGCCTATTAAAATCAATTAAGTTTAAAGGTGGAAAAATATATCTAGTGGTTAACCTAAGAACTTAGTATTAAAAGGGGGGAAAGACCAGTTTGGAAAGCTACATCTGTGTTTTCCCTTTCCCCTCAATGGGTTTTAGAGATGCTAATAAAAACATTAGAATACTTAATGTTAATTAGGTTGAGTAACTGGAAAAAGGAATGTAAAAATGTCGAAAGATTTTTTTCTTAATGAGAAAAAAAATATTAAGGGACTTATCCCAAACCGATAAATATTTTTAGATGGTTATTTTGAATGGGATAAATATAATGGACATTTTGGATTAAGATACAAGGTTTTGATACTACACTACGTAAAGTTAAAAAAAAAAAAAAAGGCCAAAGAGATCACCTACCGGTCCCCAACATTAAAGTTTAAACAAGTCCGCTTTATTTACCCCAGTTTAAAATGTATATATTTACAGGGCTGAAAAATATATATATAGAGACTGAGATACTTGATCAATGATTGGGGCAACAGACCATTTAATCAAATTAAAAACTGACAAGGGCCTAAGTCCTTTGGCTCAAACTTGGGGATCCCAGAGAATTTTATATAAAATTAGATAAAGTGGACAAGAAATAAAAGAAAAAGGCTTCTGGCACTCCTTCTAGAAATAAGAATTATTGATTAAACCTAATAAGTATTAAAATTAAATGCATAAGAGTTAATAAAATTGAGATAAAAGCTTGTAAAATTGGTATATTTAAATGGGCTTTATATAAACCTCTTTTGCTTAAATATGTTGTAGGACATATATTTCAATGGAAAACCACTTCCCATTCTTGGTATTATAAGGCTGGGCACATATTTGTCCCTCAGAAAATATTAAACAAACTAAGGAAACCAAGAGTTGCCTGAGCCATCCAATATAAAGTAAAACTAAAAACTAATATTCAGAGGCTAATAAAAAATAATAATAAGAGATATACCCTGGGTTTAACTTATAACTCAAGGAAAAGAGACTTTACTAAATGCCTTATGCCATCTTCTGAAGACATGATAAAGTAAACCTTAAAGTTTTAAAACATGGAATTCTTTGTTTAGATCTCTTCTCACTGATACAGAAAAGCAAATTAAGGAGATACAATTGGGCCTAGGTGACAGACCAGTTCTTTGGGGAACTGGAAGCAACTGTCTTTGTCTTGCAGATCAGAAATGTAAATACAGCAGTGACCTCAGACTGAGCCGAATTAGCTCAACGAGGTAAAACTTAAGGCTAAAGAAATTTTTGGCGTTTTAGAACGCAGAACTCTGACGGGTCCTTCAGACTTTGTCAAGAAATCTTATATGTCTTTTTCATAAATAGTAAGCCTTAGTGATTTGAGCAAGCAAATTCAGCTTACTCCAACTGTTATTTATAAGCAGTAAATTTATGGGGTGTAATACCTAACTCATAAGTAAGTTTTAAAGTGATGCTATGAGATCTATAGCTTTTCTCTGTTTATAAGTCTGTGTACACATTATAGATATGAGATATTTCTACTGCTAAAAAAAAATCAAAATCAAAGAGCTCTGCTTAATTGTCTTAAAAATAAGAGCTTACGAATTAAATATTTCTAAAATAAAAACTGACCAAATTGAGTTTCAGGTTCATGTGAGCTGGAAAACATTCAATATTGTTAATACTTGCTTGGTATTAAGTTTAGTTGAAGTCTGTTTTAATTAATATAGGCATCTTTAGAGTCATCAATATTAAGTATAATACCTTTACTGTACCTAGGTTTAATGAAAGTAAAATAAGATTTGTTATATCTGTTGCAGATTTGTCAAAAATAATAGTACTGTGGTGTGATAAAATTCTAAGTAAGTTAAATGCAAATGAGATGAGAGCTTTTGGGTAAATTCTTTATTTTTAGAAATGTATGCTTAAGATAATCTCTGTAAATATTTGGTATCTTTAAATTCTAGAGTTGTGCTAAATTAAGTTAAATGATGGGAGTTTATTAAATAGCTATGTCATTTTCAGATAAAATAAGATTGAAATATTACTTAACATTTAACTTCCTCTTACAGAGAAACTAAAGGTGTTCAGAAATATTAATAAATGGTTGGCGCCACTCTGAAATATTCTCTCCTATTAAGGGAAGCATCTCAATATCCTAGGAAAGTAAGATGAATGTGTAAAGGAAGATACAAGGAATGGAATTATATTTTGTTAATGGAAAATAGTAGCTTTGTCCTGAAGCTGGTTATTTCTGAATGAAAGAGAAAATAAGGGACAAAATAATATGAGTATAGAAAATTGTGGAAAAGGAACCCTGAGAAAAGAGTTTTTGTACATGATCAGGACTGGCTAAGTTTAGAATAAATTTGGTCAAAGTAAATGAATCTTAAAAGTAAGCCGGTACAAGACTAGATTTGATTTTCTCTCTTTTAAGAAGACAAAGTTTTCTTGAAATGTTAATCAGCCTTCAGTAACAGGCTGTAAAGCTTCTTATACCCCTTAAGTGATCTGTTCTGCCTTTACCTTTGAAATATTTTCTTGTTAATGAATAAGTACTATTTCACAGTGATCTATACTTTATCTGATCAAATGTTTTGATACCTTTTAATAAGCTTCCCAAATATCAATTTCTGATTAAAGTTCTTTTGACCTCCAGTTAACTTTGGGATGCTACAGAGGGCCCCTGAAACATCCCAAAGAAAGATTTTAAACTAGTAAGTTTCATTTGGTATGTTAAATAACATGGGAAGTATTGTCAAATGAATAATAAATCTTCCTAGGTTATATTGTATGAAAAATATTAATATAGATAATCTAGAAATTATATGGAATCCCTAAAATTCTGGTATATCTAAAATGTTACCAGTCATAATTCTGGTTATTGTGATCAGGTTTCTTTATCAATTACAGTGTAACAGTGTTTAACCATGCTTTTAAATCTTTTGTCATTTATAGACAGTTATTGTTTTATTCTGATGATTTTGCAAAATGCTTTCTCTTCAAGGAGATTTACTGGTTTCTAATAAATTTCAAACTATAGCACTGAACTAAACTGGGTAAGAAATTTTAAAGGTCTGATGGGAACTCTGATTTCATAAAACTGTTAACAAAAGGATTAGTTACATGGGACTGAGTAAGCTGATAAATATGGTTCTAGTTTTTTGTCTGAAATATTATGGGTTTTTAATCTGTTTCCCAGACATAAAGAAACTCTTCTCCTTAAGCTAATTATGACTCACAGCAATTTGATGAATTATACCTATGTAAGCAGACTTGGAACAGTTATCTTTTCTCTCTATCTGATACCTCCAGAGACTGGAAACTCTTTAGGTCTCCAGTGGCTCTATCAGATAAATTAGGAAGATCATCTCCTAACAGGCATAGGAATCTCAAGGTATTTAAAGGACCTTAAAAACAATTTACCTGAATCTATAAGGCAAAAATCTATGACAAGCCCTTGACATGGCTCTCCTGGCCTTAGAAATCCTTATTAACATTCTAGCCTGAGACTCCTTATTAAAAGTTCCAACACAGCCAATTTAAAAGAGCCTATATGATCAAATAATCAGACTTAACTTGTAAACAAATTATTCTTGATTTGGCTATATTTGATAAAAATGAGGGTAACTTTAGAGAGAAAAAGATTATATTTTAGTGGATATTAAATTCTAGTTTTGTTAATTGAGGTCTATATTTACTAAGACACTTCCCAGATCATTCCTTGCTGTTATGTTACATTGCTGCAAAGTTTAGTTTAGTTATTAAAAGGACACTCTAGGTTTATTTCTGAAGCTCAGTATCTTTAATTGGATGAAGGTCCAATGCCCCATCACCTGCAACCAGGGGATTATACATACTGGAACAGGCATGACAAAGAATTAATCTCCAACCTGAATGGAAGGACCCTTTATCAGGTACTCTTAACTAGACCATACACAGCAAAAGCCAAAGGAAACTGACTTTTGGATTAGTTTCCAGTCAAAAAGCCCCTGCAGTGGACTGACCTATAGAGGACTGCTCACCTTAAAACAATGCTCAAATGGAGAAAAAGCTACCAGGCCAGGATAAGAAGAAGACATCTGAGGTAGACAGCTGACCCAAGACACCGGACCAGGCCTGTATACCAATTACTTTGATAACTGCTCATACCTTTGCTTATGAACTAATCCAATTGTTAGGTTTATGGTAAACTACCTATGTCTAGTACTTCTGTGTTATCTTGGTGGGCTTCCCTACTCCAAGGCTCTAACTCAATAGCCCTCAGAAAATTTATTCTAAAAAGAAATTATAGTTCTGTTTAGGCCACTATTGCCATTACAAGGTGGGAGACCTCACCTGGCCAATTAATAATACCTGCTCTGTGCCTGACAGTGAATATGAATTTTCTTATAAGATCACTCAAGCTCAATCAGAAACACAAGCAAAATTTTAACCCAAAAATGTAACTCCTCGACTATTAAATCCTTACTCGTGATTTCATAATGTTATTAGCTGTATTACTTATATCCTGTCTATTTTATAAAACTGTTGTCTATTACATTTCCCAATGTGTAACTAGGCCTCCAACAAGACTGATGATGGCTAAACATCTTGAGGATAAAGATAAAATTTACAACCCTGCATAGAATAATTGTAATAGTGATTCTAGGTATGGGAATGAGCAACGAGGGGTAAACATTTCTTGGATCATAACAGACTACTAAGACAGGTGATCCAGAGAATTTTTAGTATCAACAGGAACTGATCCAAAAACTAGCACTTTGAGTGGCATGTCAACAGATTCTTCACCTGATCTAGGAATGAGCCTTCCTAGCACTGTGGGACAAAATTGGTCATGAAACGCCTCCCAAAATATTGGTTGAATTTGGGACCAAGGGGGAGCAGTATGAACGAAAATAAGCACAACCATATCAGTAAACAAAGAATGCTGAAACCAAGTCATTAGCAGCTGCCGCCAACCCCCAGTGAGGGCAGGCCTGCAGCCCAGCCTCTGCAGCTACTCACAGTGGTGCACTCTGAAGGGACTCAGAATAAGAAAGGACAGGATACTGGCACTAGATAGCTAGGTGCTTGTCAAAGGAATGAATTCAATGAGCCCAAATGTTTGCTTCCTCCCATACATAGAAAAGCACTAAATTCTTTATCTTGGGGTGCCTGGTTTTCTTTAGATAGCAAGTAATCTTTTATTGTTCCAACTACCTGGTCTTTGGTGGAAAGCTCCTATATATCCCAGCTCCTCCCCTACCTCTTCGGAGCAGTCCCTCAGAGCGGTCTGAGAGGCTGTCATCCCGGCTCGAGTCCTCCCACCAAATAAAACATAACTCTCAACTTTTAGGCTGCGCATTTGTTTCAGTCAACAGTGTCATGGCAACTGGCTGGCGCCTGCCTGAGCAGCTCTAGTTCTAATGCTGGCCAGCAAAAAAGGTGCAGCTCTCTCTGGCTCTTTGGGGATGTTTTCCTATTCTTTGATTATTTTATTCCCTTCATTAAAAAAATTTATCTTTCTAGAGATTGATCTATTATATCTCCTTTTTTCAACAATTGAACTCTCTATGAAATTCTACCAGGCAAACAAGGAGTCTGCCCCAACAGAGCTGACAGTTAATGGTGAAGAAAAGTAGCAAATTAGTAGCAAACTAAAGAATAAATGAATTATTTAAGATCATGAGAAGTACTTTTAAGGAGATAAAGGAGTAGAAAAAGAGTGATTTGGGCAGATGGCAGGGGTGGGGATGTATGGTCAGAGAAAGCCTCTCTGGAGAGGAAATATCTACTTAGAGACCAGAATAATGAAAAGGAACCAGCCACCCTAAGTGTTAAGGAAAAAGTTTTCGAGCAGAGCCAGTAACAAGAGCAAAAGTCCCAGTTGCAAAATATCGACAAATTTAAGAAATCACACGAGACATCTGGGATTGATAGAGAAGTTGTAATTTAGCTTAAAGATGTTAGATTAACAGTGGTCTGTGGGTAACGGCAGCAAGTTTTATCTTAAGTTTTATCTTAACTGTATGTGCACGTAGAGGTATGGAAGAGTTTTAAGAACAACTTTTTTCCTAGTATTTTCTTTTTGCTCTACAATTTGTGAGAGGTCCTTGATTATTTTTATTTTGATTCCTGCAATTAATTACTTTTTAAAAATGTATTTAAGCAATCATGTTTCTCTCTTTTTTTTCAGTTTTTCTTCTCTGGCTGCCTTCTTTTGCAGCCTCACCACCATTTATGAATGAAATATTTTTTCAGAGCCCTCAAGGTATATACATTGACCTTAAACGGATTTAGTTATGAAAGGAATAAGCAAAAGAATGATAGATTGAAAGAGGAGTAAAGTAAGACCATTTAATTTTAATTTTTTATGTGGAAGAGACATGATCAAGTTCATAAGCTGAAAATAATAAAGTTAATTGATAGCAATATGTTAGAGGAAGATGGGCTGGAAGTATTGACTGATGGAGGAACATCCCAGAGGAATAAGAGGGAGGAAGATTCAGATCACTGGTAAAAGAATTAGATATGCATTGGAGATGCATAAGAAGAGCATCAAGACTTCCTTCTAGATGAGAAAAAGAGGCAAAGGTCTCTTAGCTAAATACATTTTATGATAGTAATGCAGATGTAAGCAGTGATGAGGATGTTCCAGCTTCATGTTTTAAGGGAACATAACTCTACCCTGCTTATATTTTAGACATTTTGCTATTGTCCCATGCACATTTAGGTGGTCCTTCTAAGTTACCACAATTCTGTTTATATTTCCTTGGCTCACATATATGATAGCACATTGGTCAAGTCAGTGACTTATCTTCTTATGTTTAAATACCATCACCTAACACAGTCATATCAATATTTCTTCTGTACGGGAGTTGGGGTTAGTCTTCTAGAGAATGAAACTGGTTTAAAGGAATCAATGACCAAATGTGCAGGATAAAAGATAAAAGAGACAAAGAGCAATTAGGAGGTTTCACTGAGAAACTCAAGTTCTACTGAGTTTAGAAGAGTATTTCTTATAAGTAAGTCCAACATTAAATTTCTTTACATAGTATTTAAATGCAGAGCAAACAGAACTGCCTGGAAAAAAATTAGCACCATAGGATTTTTGTGAAGGAAACATCCTTCTCTTCATTTGTCCATTCTCACTCGTATCCTGCTTCTATTCCTTTTATTCCCACCTCACAAAATTGAGACTTACTTCCAAGATGGACAGCAGACGGACTTGATGCTGTTGCCATATCAACCAACCAAGAGCTGTGCTGGCTTGTTTTCAGACCAGATGCCTTACATGCTAAGATTCTCTCAGCTTTATTGACTGACATGTAATTATGCCAAAAATAAATGTTTCTTAGATAATACTGAGTAGGTGACAGAAAGTGATGGCTAGGCCTATGCTGATCAGAGTGAAGAAAAAGAAAATGTGTGTATATGTGTATGTGTTATTCAGGCAGAAAGAAGACCTAAAAGTAAAGATTCTTTTCACATAAATTTTAACTGTATTGTCTATGGACATAACTACTTGGACTAGATTTCCTCTGTGTTAAACTCACAGTGTTTAGAAATGAGGGCCTTGGAGTCAAAGGATCATCTATGAAAGGGCATCACAAATAATTCCCACTTTAGATGAACATTGTAAAGAAGTGGCAACTGAAATGGAACATAGCCCAGTAGCTAGCATTTGATGAGTCTAAAATATTAAAATATATAATAAAATTAAACAAAATTAGTGAGTTAGTTTAAAATAGCTCATTAGATCAATTATTTGGGTTTGAAAAAACACTTAGGGACAGTAAAATTAGGGGCAAACTATTAGGGAGAACTACGTTAGAGTCATATACACCTACTTAAACTTCAGAAAATGAAGGAAAAGTTAAGAAAAGTGAACAAAAAATACTGCAAACCATAAACCATATCAGTAGACAAAGAATGCTGAAACCATCAAGTCATCAAGTCATCAGCGGCTGCCGCCACCCCCCAGTGAAGACAAGCCTGCAGCCCAGCCTCTGCAGCCACTCACAATGGTGCACCTTGAAGGCACTCAGAATAAGAAAGGACAAGACACTGGCCCTAGACAGCTAGGTGCTTGTCAAAGGAATGAATTCAATGAGCCCAAATGTTTGCTTCCTCCGTTACAGAGAAAAGCACTAAATTCTTTAACTTGAGATGCCTGGTTTTCTTTAGTTAACAAGTAATCTTTTAATGTTCCAACTACCTGGTCTTTGTTGTAAAACTTCTACATATCCTAGCTCCTCCCCTACCTCTTGGGAGGAGTCCCTCAGAGCGATCTAAGAGGCTGTCATTCTGGGCTCGAAGGGGCTCAAGTTCTCAGAAATGTCCGCCAAATAAAACATTAACTCTCAACTTCTAGGCTGTGCATTTATTTCAGTCAACAGAAATAACAGATACGACTATTTATCAGGTTAAATCATTATAAAGTTGGAACATAGTTACGTAGTCGTTAGAATAAAAATTTTTAAAAGCAATTAGAAAATCTAAACTTATACTAAGTTTTGATTTCTAACTTTATTTTTAAAGATAATTTTCTTAAAGATGGCACGTCAAATGACACTAAAATATATGCCTATGTTTGATTCACCTTAAAGGTAAAATATAGTTTAATTTTTTTATGCAATATACTTTTATTTCTTTTACAGAAAAATAATATTCTATAAAAATTAGACAATCTTGATTCTATTAAAATTTAAAAAGCCGATAAGCATATGAAAAGACGCTCAACATCATCAGCCAGCAGAGAAATGCAAATCAAAACTACAATGAGGTATCACTTCACACCTACCAGGATAACTAATTTAAAAAATAGATAATAAGAAGTGTTAGCAAGGACATGAAGAAATTAGAACCCTCCCTACTTTTGGTGAGAATGTAAAAATGTGCAGCCACTTTGGAAAACAATTTGGCAGTTCCTCTAAAGTTTAAATACAGAGTTAGCATATGATACAGTTTCCACTCCTAGGTATAAACACAAGGAAAATGAAAACATATGTCTACAAAAGCTTGTACATACATAGCATTATTTATAAAACCCCCAAAGGAGACACAACCCAATGTCCACTGTGTGGTGAATGAATAGACAAAATGTAGCATATACATACAATTGAACTATGAATATTAATTGACTAGGCTGCTAAGCCAAACACTTTGAATATTGCTCTGAAAGGCTGGGGAGCCATGTGAGGTTTACATTGCAATGCATGGCATGTTCTTCATGGTCACAGTGTGGTGGGTGGACTGCTGTGATGCTAACTGGAAAAAGAATGAGGAGTCAGCTATTTCTGCAGAGATCATGCAGCCTCGCAAGCTGCAGTTTAGCTAGGAGAGTGTCTCTGAGGAAAGTACAGGGAAACAGGAATTACAAGAGGAAGGGAGTGATCATTTCTGTCAAAAGAAAAATAGGTATGGAAAAGTGTCAGGCTATTACAAACCTGTGGATCAGACAGCTACTTTCTGTGTCTTCCTCTTCCCTTTCCTGAGCCTTTAAGCATAATATGAAGGCAAACTTTTTTTTTCTCTGACATAGGGCAGTTGTCTCATATTATTATCACCTACTGAACTGTAAAACATCACATGCTGAAGCTGCACCCCAAGAGATTAAGTCTGAATCTCTGGGAGAAACAAGGCACAAGCATCAGTGTTTTTAAAACTCTCCATGAGATTTCAGTGTGCTGGAGAGACACTAGCGCCTTAGTAAGGAATATTCCTGTTCACCAAAAGAGCGCCAACACTACGTGAGTGCTTTCATTTCTCAGTTATAATGGGTGTTACTTATTATAGAGCACTTAAAATGTGTCAGATCTTACTTTAGGAGGTAGAAATCTTAGACTATCCTGGATGTCTGTCACAGAACTAAAGGAGCATAGAAATATAAATGTGTATGTGTATATATACATAGACTTCTTTAGTTCTCACAACTTTATGAGGTAAATATTAATATTTGTACTTTGCAGAGAAGTGAAAAGGAAGAAATAGAGGTGATGTAAGTTTCCAAGGTCACATGGCTAGTAAGTGGCATTGCTGGAAATCAGCCCCAGACAGGCCATTTTCAAAGTCTGTCCTATCAATTACTTAAGGATACTGGAAGCTACGTTTCCCTTCTTAGGGAGGGAGGTGGGAGAGGAGGAATAAGTATAAAACTGCTAACTACCTAGCTCACCTCAGGCAAGTCTCAAGTTTCCCGAGTCTGCCCCCAAAGCTCCACAGCTCCATTGTGCATAGTGTATCAGGTAGACCATCAAGAGTTAATCATGTTTAATTATTTACTGTATAAATCAATCAGTGCCTTCATTCAGAACATATTTTGGATGTACCTCAATAGGGTAAACAGCACTGAACACTGTAAAATAATCACTGCAAATAGTAGCATGTATTCTTCCTAACACACTGGGCTCAGGCCGGTTTTTGCACCAGATGTATGCGATGGGCGAAAGCAGGGGAGTGTGTGAGCTGCACAAATACCCGATGTACTACAAAGGTGCTCAGGTATTTAGAAACTCACTAGATTGGAGAGGGGGCAGAAGGTGCAGGAGTCAGGAGCCAGAAGGAAGAATTTGGATATCCTCTGTGCTCTGAGCATCTTAGCCTAGGCCTGAGGAGAGCCTGCCTGGCAAAAGCTAGGAAATTACCCAATATTATTGAATGTGCCACATAATTTATACCTACCCTTCTAGTCCACAAAATTTTACATATTCTGGCATGCCTTTTTCAATTAAAAAATATATATATATATTATCGTATGAAGTGGAGTCTAATCTTGGTGGGCATTACCCTAGATAGGAGTGTCTTCCCAGGGCTGGTATTTACTTCTCTCTCTTGCTTAGGGCTGGAATTATTTCTAGTTGCATTTCTAAAATTCTCAGCTCTTCCTTTTCTCTAGACTCTAGGCTAGAGCATTATTATAAAATAAAAATGTACCCCCTTTTGGAAAGCCTGAGATCCCTTAAAGCTCACGTCTCTTATGAAAGACTAGAATTCTGAAAGGAGGCTGAGGGTGAGCTGGAGAAGCTTCTCAGTTGTCAGTTTCTAGAAAACGAGATTTTTTGCTGCCTTCTTTTTTTTTTTTTTTACATTTAAGGCTCTGAAGATGAGGTACCTGCCTAAGAAGAACGGCTGTTTCATTCTACAGCTGTTTTCTCTCAAAGAACATCTGTTAATACCATTCAGAGGGTACATCTGAGTGAGAGATCTCTCTCGCAAGAAAATAAATAGCTGACTCTCAAACATTTACTCCATTTTGTCTCTTGACCACATGACGTCACTCTTCTCTTCCAAGCTGAGTTCCCAGATTCTCAAAAGATCTCAACCTCCTGTAAGTCCTCAGGAGATGACTCATTCTGGAGGGAGCCCCCGCTACCATGCCTGGGGTAGAACCCAGCAAGCCTGCAGTCTCTCCCACTTCTGGGACCTGAGAGACAAGTTCTAACTACTGCCAGGATAAGCCAGGCATACCAGTTGAGATCATGTCATCCAAAAAGGAATTCAGTGTTACTAAAGCTAGAAGTTACATCCTTCTGATCCTGACAGTGTCCAAAGTTATTCTGCCTGGAAATTAAATCTCTTCCTCCCTAAAACATGGCTGATTGTATGTAATTTATCATTATTTATCAACTTTTGTTATGGGCTTTAAAATTCTATGCCTGTAAAAGACCTGCAGATTAGAAAACGTATTTCCCATTTTTCAAAGCCTTTTAACTTGTCGGGAGTAAGGATCAGTTCAGCAGGATGACATGGGAGTTGGCCTTTCAGTAAACAGTTCAAATTTCAGTCGTTCTTCCATTCACTTTATCCCTAGGTTAAGATGCACAATGTCTATCTAACCACAAGTTTATCACTTTAAAAATCTTTATTCTATGAATTAAATACCATATTTAAACATTTTTTTTTTATCTCAAAGAAAAGAATAGGCAGTGAGATTAAATTATGATTACTTGGAGTGTAGGAGGCAATACACCTGGACTAAATCTCAACCAGTACTTTAGAATTAGAGACAGGGGCTAACTGAACAGGAAACTTCCTGTCTTATCCATAATAATTTAAGTGAAGCACCTCACTTGAATATATTTAAGTATGTAGGCTGTTAGGTAATTTCCACTTTTAAATCTAGTTGAATTTAGAAGTAATGTAGATTAACATATTAGCTAAGTCTCATTTATTTATAGTGGATCAAAAGGTTGACTTCGGTAAAGATCTTTTCTGAACATTCTGTTAATTATTAAGGATTAACGCAAATATTAACTTTTCCTTCTTGTGCCTAAGAATGGTTTTCAGTGGTTTAGTTCCATAATTATTGCACAGTAATTATCATTTCTGGATAGATGAGCACATACAAATATAATACCTCCCTGGATAAAAAAAAGCTCCTGTTAGAAAATATTTTCCCAACTAATGAAATGGTCTTCAAGTAAATATAGAGGAATGTTTAAAAGTTTCAATCAAACTATGAAATCACAACAGCAGTAAAAGAAATACAAGAGTACACAAACCATTTCTTGTTAAAACAGTTATGTAATTGGTATAAATTACATATAAAACATTGTATAAAACATGGTATAAAACAAATAAAACATTAGTTATACTGAATATTATTCCATTTTAAAATAAAATATCATAAGGAACATTAATTAGTGGAAAATAATGGAATGAAAACTATGAAAATGCATTCCTCCAACATAATTTGTGACTTCAACACCATTCTGCTTCTATTCATCTCTCTCAGAAGAAGAGATAAGCTGGGTATGGTCAATCAAATGAGTTTAGACTTTTAGTGCTCGATAAATTTTTCAATATTTGCAAAGAAATTGTGAAATTGCTTTCACAGTCAGAAGAAAACAAGATAAAATGCAATAAAAAGAAATTAAAACCATTCAATTTGAATGTAACTTTCACCAGAATAGGAGGTTACACTGAAGATTATTTTCTTTCATTTGTTCTTAGTCCGCCCCCTTGTGGTCTCCGGAAAGCAGAAGCTAAAATGGCAATTGTGTGACAGTCTTACACTATATATCTAAAAAGATCAAGTTTTAATATCTGTTAAAGTGGTTTAGAAAAATCTCAGCCTGCTTCAGTTAAGCATACAAAAATATTTAAAAGTAGGAATAAATGCCTCAAAACCAACATCTTTGAATAAACTAAAGAAAGATATTTCTTTAATTCTTGAAGTTATTTTTAAGAATGAAATTACTATGTAAACTATACATAGATATATATTTCAAGAATGTCAAGATTTTTACTTTTACAAACTTTACAGAAATTGGTTCTTTGAAGCAATTGTCAAAAAATGCTATATGAAGCAATTCAGCTGGGAGCTTTTTTGCATTCATTCAGTGTCCCATGGATAGATTTTGAAAGGACTTCTTTATCACTTCTTTACAAAATAAATTGAGTTATCATTGCCTGAGAGAGGAAGAGTCACATTAACTAGTACTGTAGCTGGCTGTCCTTAGAAATTGCTCCGATGGGGATGCGGCATGCCAGATGTGCACTTCATTGCTGGTGCTGACATCGTTTCTTTGTTTGCCTAAATTTTAAATGCCAATGTTTGTAGCTTTTGAAAGGTGTCCAATGATAATTATCTCCTGGCATATTTTGGTAACTAATAGGTCAATGTTTGATGTTGTATTATAAGTTCTTAAATTTTGAATATTTAAACAGGTAATCTCTGAACTACAGTATTATTAATATTACACTTGATTTAGACTTTTATTACTTATCCCATATCTTTCATCTTTTATATTACACGCAATTCTTCTATGAATTAGGGGATTTGTTTTCTTTTTTGGTGAGGCAATTGGTTTTTAGCTTTCCATGTTTAATGGGTCAGTAGATTCTTAAATGAATAAAGGAAAGCATAAACACAAACACAAGTAATTGCGATGCCATTTTCCCAGGTAATGACTCAGGTTTCAACATGACCATAACCTTTGAGTAAAGTACAGTGTATTGTTTCAAGATTGAAAGCAAAGGAAAACCAGGTGGGTACAAACTATGTTATATGTACACACACACAATTTTCTTATGAAGCTTTCTGCCTATAACTCTTTGGTGACCCTGGACATGGCCTCCTCACCCATCGGGACTTCGCTTTCTCACCTGTGAAATCACCATGGAGGAGCTGGTCAGTATTTTTCAAACTGAGGTCTACAGATCTATGTTAAGTGTCCACAAGTCCTCCAGGGGAATTTTTAAGTATTTTGTCTTCATAATTATGATAATCTAACCACACAGGCAAATCGTGGATAATTTAGATGACCACCTTATAGCTGGGGACCACCACGAAGCCAAAAGCTAAGGCAGAGGCTTTGAATTTCTACGAAACATTTTCTCAATATATAGTCTAAGAATCTTTGTAGTCCTCAAAGGTACACTTGACAGTCCACAAGTGCTCACATCTGAGAAACATTTCTTAAATTCCTTTCAACATTTAATACTTACTTCAAAATATGATATTCACTTGCTTTACACGAAGCTGCCACCAGAAGGCAACACACCACAAAAGAAAGACAAATTGATTTTTCTTTGTTAGTTTTGGGTGTTCAGCTCCTATAAACATTTCAAAAGAAGCAAACCAATTTAAAAGACTACACGGAATGTCACATCTAAAATAAAGCTGCTATTTGTGAAAGAAAACTTACAAACTCCAGGAAGTGCCAGCTGAAATTTCTAGCACAATGATAGTAATCTGGGTTGCTCCTCGGTAGGGTGGGAGGAAGGGATGTCATGAACTCTGAGGGAAAACAAAGGCCAAGAAACCAAAGCATATTTGCGGCATCAGTGATACTGAAGCAAAGAATGTTAAAATTTTAAGGAAACAGACTCTACAAGCACACAAGTCTTTCCAGTAAACCTGCAAATAATTGAGCTTGTGCAAAGATGAGGTTATAAATGAATCGACTACACAATAATAAGAGCAGTTGAAGACAGACTGGTTGCTGCTCAGATTCAGAATAAACATATTCCAAAAGAAAAGATGGTTCAGAGTATTTGGACTAACCAATTGGAATAACTCCAAACAGAAAGAAATAGGTGGTAAATAAAAAGAATAGTGTCAATTGGGCTACTAGCATGTGTTTGTAACTAAGACCATCAATAAAAACGATAGGTTCAAACTTTGTCTCCATTAGCAAATAGTTCAAGTTTCACAAATTTGTGAAGATCATTAAAAAAGAAAGCAGTATTCAGAACTTGTCAAATACAGTATTTATTTTTAAGTCAGTATAATTAGCTACCAAACTAATTACTATATTGATGTTAGTTTCCTGATCTGATTATTGAGTTTAATTTGGTCTGATAATTTGAGTATAACACAATCATGAGTCTGTAACCAAAATATTTAATGGTTAAAATTTTTCATTAAATATAATTAATTTAAAATTTGTAACTGAATAAGCATTTTATTATAAAACATACCATATTCTACAAATAATCTTTTCCTTAGTCACATATATGTTTTATTTCTGTACATAGAGGGGATATACTTCTAACTTATAATGAAAGTATGACTTTAATTTTAAAAGCAACGCATGTTTCTTTATAAAGAAAACTTTTTTTTTTCAATTCTAAAGAACATTCTTTAGGGCCCTATATATTTATTCCTTATCAAACACAGCCAAAATAAAAACAAAAATTCAGATAAAAACCAAAACTGTACATTTAAGTTGGATCCACCCCTTCTTGCACCAGTAATGGAAAAACAACCAGCTTGAGCAACTTTGTAGAAAAGATACAACTGACCTTGAGGTCAAAAGCAAACAGCAGAAAAAGGCATACTTTATTATGGTGCTAACACAAAGAGAAGAGAAAGCAAACATCTCTTTCCCTGCTTTCATAGTGCACAGGATTAAAAGCAACAGCTGGCTTTGTCTTCCTGAAGCCATCTATCATGAACATGATTGCTGAATATCGACTTAGAGAGCTGTCTCCTAAACTGAAGGTACTGGGGAGCAAAATGTGCAGACTTGCCACTGCCAAATGTGTCTGGCATGCCAGTTTTTTCAAGCTAGAAACAATCAGGGACCAAAAGAGTCAGGAAGGCACTTTGACTTTCCCCCTAACTGCTTTAAAATAATTTCAGTGGAGGGCCTGTTCCTGGAATAGAGCTATCACCAGAGATCTCTTCAAAAAATATAGGACAGGTGTGGCAGGAGAAACGAAGCAAGGCCTAGAGGTCAGAGTCCACTCTGTGTCCTGTTGTCTCTCCAGGGCCTAGCAAACATTTATTTACCGAACACTTGCTTTTCCAACTCTACATCCTCCCCTTTAAAGTCCCAAACCACTACTCCCAACATCCTTTTTTTGTGTTTAACTTAAGACAGTATTTAGGGGAGGGTTTCAGGCATTTTGCTGAGCTACTCAGTTCTTCTGGGTGTTTCCCATGTATACATGTTACTAAATTTTGATTTTCTCCAGTTAATCTGTCTCATGTCAATTTAATTCTTAGACCAGCCAGAAGAACCTAGAGGGGTAGAGGAAAATTTCTTCTTCCCCCACAAAGGCACATGAAAAGAAGGGCCCTGTAATTTCTGTTCTGGGACTTCTAGCTGACTGGGTCCTGTTAAGTCTACAGCGCACCCTCTCAGGTTCTTCCTCAGCTCACAGCAGTGGCTCAGCACTTCACTAAGGTATGTAACAGCCTTGTCACTTCACCATACCTATGTGAAAAATATACTATTAATTTCTTAATGTTTCTTAGTAACTATTTGTAAATTAAATACGTTGGTTCTTAAAAACTTCATATTATATCATAAATAGGAAGCCAATATCACCTCTCATGAATGTAATGAACACAGAATACTAATAAATACTGAATACCCTTGCCTGTCAATTTTCTGAGCCTGAGACTTCATACCTCCCTTTTAAAAAGGATAATAGCAAGTGTTAAAGAATATTAAAAATTGAGAGAATCAAAATTGGACTTTCTTCTTGATGTATTCCTTTGGTTGAAAGGTAACTGAAAATGGGATGAATCTCTTTCTCAGTATGTGAGCAGATGTCAGTATCCCCAACAATCATGTGGTGTCTTGCCATCAGTAAGAGGACCATTCTTGGAAAACAAGGGGTGAGAGCCAAGTGTCACAAGGCCAGGAATAATGATGGTACAGATCCTTAATTTTCTAACCCTTAACTTTCACTTCATAAATAAAAATATGAATTTCACATCAAGCTCCGAGATAACTCAGCTTAGACTATCAGGAGTCTCAAGATTGGAGGGGTCTGTTCAGTACCTACTGCATGAGACACAACAGGTTTCATCCTCCAAAGACTGTGCTCTGCACCTGTCCTTACCATTCCTTTCTCCTGATATACTGTTGTCTCCTCGTGTTCTCTCCAAGTCAATTGGCTGTTATTGTACACCAACTACTATGTAAGAGTCAGAGCAACTTAGGGCTATAAGTTGAACACAATGAGAATGGCAAAAACATGAACTTTGGAATTTGTTGTTTCCAAGTTTACTTAAGTCTAACACTAGCCTGAAGTCAGAACTGTTTGCTTGTTTTCCCCTCAGTTTTATCAATCATTGAGTGTTTAAGATCCATTTTTGTTTGCCTCCAAAGTCTACCACTGATCAACTTATAATTTCACTTCTAGAAACAAATGATAAAATTTAGCAAAATTATGCCCACATCACATCAGGGCTTTGGTCAATTAACACCACTTGGGTGAACATAGTCCATTTCATTCTCCAAGGCTCAATTCGAAAATACATCTTCTTTAATTCTCCAGTAAAAACTACTTACTTATAAGCAGTGACAATTTCATCCTCTTTTTTCTTAGTAGTAGTTTACCTATTTTTTATTTCTGTACTCCCCTCTGGTGCCTATCACAGTGCTTTATACTTAAAAACTAAATAAATGCTTCCTGAGTCAGCTCATGGAATAAAAAAATAGGAAGTGATTATATTCAAACAAGTCTGTATTACTTGTTTAATAAATAGTATCAATTTTTATGAAGAGAATGGCCATTTTTTGTATAACAATGTACTGAGTCTCTAATGAAAATGAACTTTGAAAATATGATATTTAGGAAGTTAACTTTGTATTTTTAAAATCCAATGTGTAGAATTTTTACATAGACAACAGTTTTGTACACAAAAGTCCTACCCTTACCCCTAAGATGAATGGAGGAAATTCTAGTTTTATCCTTATGTCATTTGATAGAATATATATATCAGCCCTCAGATAATTTATTTCACCAAATATCTTATTTTTTATAAGTTGAAACTGCCATAACTGTTATATAATTACAACTTGTGTACAGATGTAGAGTCTAAATTTTTTGGAGTTGTTTCATAAAAGCAGAATTGACAAACTCTTTTAAGAATTTTATTTTTTGGACCTAGCTATAATTTATTACCAAGTAAGATACAAATTGACATTAATCATTCTGTGTATTTTTTTTAATCATTTTAAAAACACATCTGAAATGGTGAATTATTTCCTCATTGAAATTTTAATCAGTTACAGATGTTCTAGTTTATAATTTATTTATTCATTTATTTATTCAGCAAATATTTAATCTGCTCTTCTTTGTCAGGCACTTCAAGTATATAATGATTAATTAGTTTTTATCCATTCTGTTTAGTTTGGGCTCTTTTGGTTTAAAGTAAAAGAAACAAATTCAAGCCTACTAAATAATAGAGCAGTTAGTGGAGAAGAAACGGGGGAGAGGGATCCTTAAAGTACAAAGAGTGGCTTACAGAAAGCCAAGGGCAAGAATTGTATAGAGCAAGAGCTCATGGAAATGCAAAGGCAACAGCCATTGGGAACCCAACCTCTCTGTCCCGGAAAGGAGTTACTCTTCGTGCTCTGGACTTCTAATTTAAAATTCAATAAATGACACAAAAGCACCTTTGACTTCATAGGAAACCCTGATATATGTGCCGGCTTCTGCTCTTGAGGCTGCCTCATTTTCTGATTGTTTGGTTACTTTTTAAATTAGACCGTTTAAACCAAAAGTCAAACCAGAAAAGCTGCCCCTAAACAAGCTTCAGAATAAGGACTTACTTGCTCAGCAGAGCCTGGAGGTAAGTAAGCAGGCTCTAAGTGTGTGAGTAGGCTTTCTCATACATTGCCTTCCAAAAGCTTATAATTTTATTGAGGTAGATACATTATCTAAAGCCTTCTTTGTGTGTTGAACCTAATTTTAATTAGTAGGGTTTTTTTTCCCAAATAATATGTTGAGTTAAAAGAATGTACTTCCCCCATGTCACTTACCAAGTGAAATTCTTAACAGATTAGTAACTAAATTCTGTTTTCTAAGATATTTTTCAACACTTTAAAAATTTTTCAAACTGTTTCCTAAGATTTAATTTCAGCTCTATGTATCTATCTTTATAATATACTAGTGCAAGTATTTTCCTTTTAGTTTTGCTCTGATCAAGACCGGGAGAAAAACCGTATTTTTGAATTCTTGACAAAAATGAAACCATATAATAAACCATGCTTTTTATATCAAGGAGAAATATTTATAACAAAACTATCACTAGAAAATTTTGAAAAAGTCCATACAGTTTAGTTTTAAAGTTATTTCCTTTTTTTCCCCCCATTAATTCCTCTTTTATTGTTCCTGTTATGGTCTCTATTTGATATTATCACTTTTGCCATTTTGTATTTTTAAGTATAAAAGCTTTCCATTTCTAGTTGGAAATAAAAATTTGTATTATTTTAATATGTCGTTTCAACTGAAAATGTATAACCAACCCTTCTCTAGTTCTTATTTTATTTAATGACACATCATGTCTTATCTTTCATTAATTAAGGCATACTTTGTCTATTTGAAAATTCAAATAACTTGATTTCACTTGCTTTCAAATTTGTTTAGTTTTGCTTTCTTAATATTTTCCGTTTCTGGGTTTCTTTAGTTGCAGACTTAATGGTAGTAGTTACATTTTACTTATTTTACAAATGTGGACATTTAGGTCAATACATTACCCCCTTAAGGAAGATCTGGAGACAAGGCATAACTTCTGTGAAAGGGTATGTTTTTATTTTTAGTTTTTTGTCTTTTCCCCCAACATTTAATATAAAATTTTTCACGTGTACAGAAAAGCTGAAAGAATTTTACAGTGCACACTTACATACCCACCCCTAGATTTGACAACAAATATCTCATTACACCTGCTTCACTAGCTCCCTCTTCATCTACCCATTCTCTATCAACTCCATCAATCCGAATTATTTTTGATGAATTTCAAAGTTGCAGATGTCAGTACATTCCATCCCTAAATATTTTAGCATGCATTTCACTAACCAGAGCACAATAGTTAATTTTTGTTTTTGCTTTGAGGCAAATTTATATACAATGAAATGCACAAATCTTAAATATATCATCTATTGAGTTGTGACAAATATACCTGGGTGAATCCTATTCCTAACAAGATACAGAATATTTCTGTCACTCCCACACCCACAAAGTTTCCTCATACTGCTTATCCAGTGAATCCCAGCCCCATGGTCACCGAAGTAACCTTTGTTCTGATTTTTTTTTCCTTGATAGATTTATATTTGTGATTATAAGAAATCTTTTAATATGCTTTACTTTTTATCATTAATAAAAGCATCATTTGGTAAGTTGCTACATTAGATTTCAGTAATGAGAACAATATTTTAGTATCCTATGGTCTAAAAGTATTTCACATGTATTCAACATCTGATTTGACCCTCTAGCAATGTTATTTTATAGGTGAAGAATCTTAGGCTATTAGAGATGGAAAAATCCACTTTAGCGCAATGAAGACTTAGTCCCAGATTTACAAACTCCAGAGCCAATGCTTTTTTCCATTTTTTCATAAAATGTGGTTGTTCTAATTTTATTGTATTGTGGAAAGAGAACGCACAGATTGGCCATACAGTCTGGAAACATAGGTAATGTTTAATTGACTTAAATGGAATGAAACTACATTTTTTCCCTCTAGAATATGCTAAAAATAAAGTTTTATTCAGTGATAATGGGAAAAACATCAAATGGGGCAGCACATAACAGATGCATGTGCCTGGCTTAGAGAAATGCCCTGTGAATGCATTGTGTTCACTATAATTCTGCACAGCACCTTGAACTATGTATTACTAATGAAGAACACCACACTGAACATACCACGTGATGTCACTGAACAAGCCATGCACTGCAACGTGATATTAATAATTTTTATATTCTATATTTGCTCTTGTTTCCAAATTTCTCAGAAACTCTGTAGCATTTAGAATTCTATTAAGGTTATACTAAAAGAAACTCTTCTTGCTAGAACATGAATAATGTTTAGCAATAATTTTTATGAATGAGAATTATTTTGCTTTATTACCATCAAGCTGTTTTCCTGTGTCCATTCATTCAATTTATTAACTGATCAGAGTAATTTTTTTTAATTGAAGTCTAGTCAGTTCACAATGTTGTGTCAATTTCTGGTGTACGGCATAATGTTTCAGGCATGTATATACATACATATATTCATTTTCATATTCTTTTTCATTACTGGTTACTATAAGATATTGAATATAATAGTTTCCTGTGCTCCACAATACAAATGTGTTGTTTAACTGTTTTATATATAGGAAGAGTAATTTTTTAATCTATTTTTTATGTGACCTATTCTGGAAGTGGAGTGCTAAATAAACCATTGTATTTCTATTTTTCTGCATTATTTCAGTTATCTCATTGTACCTTGATTCCTATGGTGTTTAAAGCCAAAGTATAGTATCAAATTGTAAAGTTATAATTTTGCCATTTTCATGATTCATATGTTAGAGAAGAAGAAAGTTTCCTCTACCCTTCCAGGTTCTTCTGGCTGGTCTAAGAATTACATTGACATGAGACAGATTAACAGTAAAAAAAACAAACAAACAAAAGTTTAATAACATGTATTCGTGGGAAACACTCAGAAGAACTGAGTAACTCACCAAAATGGCCAAAATCCTCACCTTAAATACCATCCTCAGATAAAGACAAAAGAGGATGTTGGGGGCGGGGGGGAGAGTCAGTTATAGGAGTTTACCAGGAGAGGCAAACTAAACAATGGTGACTGTGATGCAGATTTAACTCCTTGCCTTCTCCATTGATAAGAGCTTCTAAAGATTCTGTCATCTTCCTCTTCCAGGTACAGAAAGGGAGATACACTTACAAATGGAGATTTCCCTTACAAATGTAAATATTTCTTACAAAATGGAAACTCCTACTTGGTTTTTTAGAGCCATTCTCATATCTACTGTTTCTCAGGGAAAAGAAAAAAAAAAAGCTTAAAACAGTAAGTCAAAGAGACGTATTTTAGGGTGGCAAACTCTGCTCCCATATATGAATGAAGAATGTCATCTGCCATATCAGTAAACAAAGGATGTTATCAGCCACTGGTAGTTAACCCCCACCCCTGGTAGCTAACCCCCACCCCTACCTCCTGCAAAAGGCACCCTGAGGGGATTCAAATTCAAGATGGAGAAAAAATGAGATACTGGCCCTAGATAGTTAAGGTGCATATCAAAGGAATGATTTCAATGAGCCCAGACTCTTGCATCTTCCCAAAAACAGAAAACGGCTAAGTTCATTAACCTGAAATGTCTGGTTTTCTTTAACAGTAATCTTTTGACGTGCCGACTACCTGGTTTTTGTTGTAAAAACTCCTTTTTTATCCTGGCTCCTCCTTCACCTCTTTGGAGCAGTTCCTCAGAACAATCTGAGAGGCTGCCTCCTGGGCATAAGTTCTCAGCCAGTCCACCTAATAAAACATGATTCTCAACTTTAAGGTTTTACTTTTTTTTTTTTCAGTCAACAGGTGCATCATAAACTTCATTTTATCATTCAATCTATTTCTTATTAGCTCTTATAAATTAATTTCCTATATTGAATAATTATATAACCACAGAGATTTAAGTTTATTAAATAACGTGTGTATCCTTTGGTTTCTCATGTGTGTCTGCAGAATTTTTAAATGAATTTTATTCAACTATTTTATAAGAATAATCAATTATAATAAAGAAACTTGTATTACTCTTTATATTCTGAAAGTTTGATGTGGACTTTATAATATTCAGTTTTAGCTTTCTGAAATGGAATGATTTCTTCAGAGTATAGACCAAATACAATGTTAAATCAAAATTCTACATGCAATGAATGAGAATATATTTTTGATTTGAAATTTTGTATTTATTCATGACTAGAAAGTAGAAGGGTGAAAATAAATGCTAAATTTATCCTAAAAGTAAATTTAATAAACTGCTTTTATTCAATATAGGAGTTGGATGAGGTGATAAACCTTTCCTAAGTATCTGTTACTTTCTACTTAAACAGAGCATTGAACAAATATGCCTCCTCAAGAAACATCACTTAAATGAGAATAAGGAATTGCATCACGTAAATTCACAAGAAAAAGATAACAGAAATGAAAATAAAGCTCTACAAGTTTATGGAAGATAAAAAGTTTTGAAATAACAGAAGGGGAATGAAAGTTCTAGATGATGATACCCCACAATTTGTTCTTTAAAAGAACCCTCTGAATTCTTATTCACACTAAATTCTAAGAATTTTTGAAATAAATAGTTATGTGATTCTTGGACCAGGAGAATCAACATCACTCAGCAACTTTTTAGAAACGAGAAGTTTTATCTGTTCTTCAGAATTCAGGCCAAGTGTCAAATCTACTGAAGGGGTCTTTGGCAATATGACTGTTCCCTGTAACACTTATCTGTAATTATCAACTGAAGTGGCTGATACGGTTCTCTTTCTCTGTCACAAGATTGATTTTGTTTGCTTACTTACTCCTGGTAACAAAGAGTGAGAAGCAGACTGAAACTTCCTGGGGCTGTAACTGGTTTCTGTTGATTGCCAAGTGTGTGCCCAGCTTGTGCCATGTGCTGGCTGAGTCCCTCTAGCTCCATTCTATCTCCCCAGTAGGGCAAAGGTTGCTGTGCTGAGAAGAGTGTGCAACTGTAGGGGACAGAGCTGTCTCAAACCCAGCACTGCATCTGAATAATGTGAGGGATCCCACTGCTGGTGCTCATGGAGGCAATGGATTGGGAGCTATCTAGATCTCTGACTGCCATGCCAGGACCATCCCAGCATGCACCCCGACACCCACTCTAATCCCTCTTGCTCCAGCAGTGCTTCCCTCTGGGGTGAAGGTGACCCTGCTGAGAGGGGAGAGCTCACACTTAGAGGGAATGGCACCAGCTTGGACCTGACCCTCAGAGCTTCTGTCCCAGCACCTTGGGACCTGACCTGAGTTAGAAGAGAAAGAAAAGAGTCAAAAATCTATTAGATAAAGTTATGGCTAAAAACATGTCATAGCTTATCATTATCTATTTTTCCTTTGTTGTTATTGTTGTTGTTGTTGTTGTTGTTGATTTTCTATGCCCCTAACATTAATTATTCCCAAGCCCTTCAGCAGAGATGTAAAGTACCTTTGAATTCTGTTTTCCAAATGTCAAACGAATCTGCTAACAAACCTCTTCCAATTTTCCTTCCTGGAGACATATTCCCTGGAGTTCCCTGTCTTCCTACTGAAATACGGACTTGCTCTTTAGAGCTGCTACAGAGTTAGATTCCTGGGGCTTCCTTTTGCTTCTTATCAGTATAGGATCAGTATGTGTGTGCACACACGCGTGTGTGTGTGTGTATGTATGTATGTATATGTGTGTGCATATGTGTGTATATACAAGACACTGGATTCAATGTCTTGTATTCAATATCTTGGTTTCTCGCAAACCTAAAGAAGAAAACAGATATCCAGGTACAGGAAATACAGAGTCTCATAAAATATGAACCCAAAGAGACCCACATCAAGATATATCATAATTAAAATGGTATAAGTTAAATATAAAGAGAGATTCTAAAGTCAAGAGAAAATCAAAGAGTCACATACAAGGGAAGCTCCATAAGGCTATCAGCTGATTTTTCTCCAGACACTGCAGGCAAGAAGAGAGTGGTATGATATATTTAAATATATTAAAGAAGAAAACCTAAATCCTGTATCCAATTCTGAATGGTAATCTTGCTGAGATACTCCACCCAGCAAGATTATCATTCAGAATTGAAGCAGAGATTAAAAAAAAAAAACTTCTCAAACAAGCAAAAGGTAAAAGAGTTCATCAATATTAAACAGACCCTAAAGGAAGTGTTAAAGGGGTCTTCTCTAAATAGAAAGGGCTCAAAGAAGAAGTAAGAATTTATAGGAAAGAAAAAATCCGACTAATGAAGGCAAATACAGTAAAGGCTGGGATCAATCACTTAAAAAAGTTAGTACAAAGATTAAAAGACAAAAATTATAAAATCAACTATAAGTACAATAAACAGTTAAGGGATAAATATGAAAATTAAAATATGAGATCAAAACCACAGAATGTGGGGGAGGGGAGAAAAATGTAGATCTCTTAGACTGTGTATGAATTTAAATGACTATCAGTTTAAAACAAGTAGATACAGTTGTAAGTCAACATATATGAACCTCATGGAAACCACCAATCAAAAACCTGTAACAGGAGATGAGGCCAAGATGGCGGAGTAGTAGGATGCTCATAACTCATCCTCTCCCACAGATACACCAAGACTCACATCCACAGATCCACTCAGCCAACCAGAGCACCTCCGGAACTCCGACAGAACACTGTCCTCTTCAAAAGACAAAGATGCCAAAAATCTGTTTTATTCCTACATAGGTATTAGATAGATGAATAAATAAACTCCTTTAAGGACCACAATAGATAACTGATACTCCGTAAGCCACAGTGCCAGAGAGATACGAGCAAGATGAAGAAGCAGAGAAACCATTCCCAATTAAAAGAGCAAGAGAAATCCCCTGAAAGAACGATCAATGAAATAGACTTTGATAGCCTACTAGATAAATATTTCAAAAAAGGAGTGATCAAAGTATTGAAGGAACTAAAAGAGATAGTGTTTAGAGATATAAAATATGCCAAAAATTAAATCAAAGCTATAAAGAAGAGCCAAGTAGAATTGTTAAACTCATTGGCTGAGATGAGAACGGATCTAAAGGCTGTGCAAAGCAGACGAGATAATGCAGAGGAATGAATTAGTGACCTAGAAAACAAGACAAACAGAAAGCACCCAATCAGAACAACTGCAAGATAAAACAATAAAAACAAATGAAAGCAATATAAGGGACCTATGGGATAATATAAAGCGTGCCAATCTTCGCATAATAGTGGTTCCAGAAGGGGAAGAAAGATCAAAGGGGATTGAAAAGGTTTTTGAAGAAATCATGACTGAAAACTTCCCAAACTTAAAGAAGGAATCAGATATCCAAGTACAGGAAGTTCAAAGGGTCCCAAACAGGAAGAACCCAAACAGACCCACACCAAGACATATCATAATCAAGATGGCCAGAGTCAAGGATAAAGAAATGATCCTAAAGGCAGCAAGAGAAAAGCAGAGTGAGTTACAAGGGAACCCCCATAAGGCTCTCAGCAGATTTCTCTACACAAACACTACAGGCCAGAAGAGAGTCTGCAAACTATATTCAAAGTCCTGAATGAAAAAAAGATGCAGCCTAGGATACTTTATCCAGCAAGGCTATCCTTCAGGATAGAAGAAGAGATAAAGAATTTCACAGACAAGCAAAAACTGAAAGAGTTTAGCAACACTAAACCCATGTTAAAAGAAATATTGACAGGTCTACTCTAAATAGAAAAGCAGCAGGATGCTACAGAAATGAGAAACTCATAACTGGAAAGGTGATAACTCATGAATTACAAATAAAATAAACATGAAATTGTGAAAGAAGACATTGAAATCATTAAGAGTGGGAGGGTGAAGCAAGAAAACAGAGGGGTTTTTTTTTTTCTTTCTTTTTAAAATTTTTTGGTTTTGGTAGGATGGGTTTGAGATATAGTAATGGGCTAATAATACACTTACAGAAAAGGGTAACCACAAGCCAAAAACTTACAAGGGAGTCACAAAAACTAAATAAAGTCCAAGATAATACAAAGGAAAATTACCAAACCACAAAAGGGAGAAGAAAGGAACAAAGAGAAAATACCAATTCAACTACAAAGGTAAGTTCAAAATGGCAATAAACACACATCTATCATTAATTACTGGAAATGTTAATGGACTAAATGCTCCAGTCAAAAGACATAAAGTGGCAGAATGGATAATAAAGCAAGAACCTTCAATATGCTGCATACAAGAGACCCACTTTAGGGAGAAGGACACATATAGATTGAGAGTGAAATGATGGAAAAGGATATTCCACGCAAATGGAAAAGCCAAAAAAGCAGGTGTTGCAGTACTGATTTCAGATAAAATAGACTTTAAAACAAAGGCCATAAAGAAAGATAAAGAAGGACATTTTATGATTAAAGGAGTGATACAAGATGAGGATATTACACTCATTAATATATATGCATCCAATATAGGAGCACCTAAATACATAAAACAATTACTAACAGAGGTGAAGGGGGATATTGATGGGAATACAATCATAGTTGGAGATTTTAACACCGCATTAACATCACTAGACAGATCTTTCAGACAGAAAATAAATAAGGCAACAGAGAAATTAAATAATACAATAGAAAAATTAGATATGGTGGATATTTTCAGAGCCTTACACCCCCCCCAAAATAAGATATACATTCTTTTCAAGTGCATGTGGAACATTTTCTAAGATTGATCATGTACTTGGGCACAAAAGAAACCAACAATTTTAAGAAGATAGAAATTATCTCAAGCATCCTTACTGACCACAATGCCATGAAACTAGAAACCAACAACAGAGAAACAAAGGAGAAAAAAAGGAAAGCATGGAGATTAAACAACATGCTATTAAAACACCAGTGGGTCAATAAGGAAATCAAAGCTGAAATTAAAAAATACCTTGAGACAAATGAAAATGAAAGCACAACCACACAAAATTTGTGGGACACAACAAAGGCAGTGCTAAAAGGGAAGCTTATAACAATACAGGCCTTCCTCAAAAAAGAAGAACAATCTCAAATAAACAATTTAACCCACAAGATGAGAGAACTAGAAAAAGAAGAACAAAAAACCCCAAAAGGCAGCAGAAGGAAGGAAGTTATCAAGATCAGGAAGGAAATAAATAAAATAGAGATTTAAACAACAATAGAAAAAATCAATCAAACCAAAAGCTGTTTTTTTGAAAAAGTAAATAAAATTGACAAACCTCTGGCCAAACTCACAAAGAAGAAAAAGAAGAGAGCACAAATAAGCAAAATAATAAAGGAAAGTGGAGAAATTACAACAAATAAAATAGAAATACAGAATATCATATGAGAATATTATGAAAAACTATATGTAACCAAACTGGGTAACCTAGAGGAGATGGACAAGTTTCTGGAAACATACAGTCCACCAAGACTGAATGAAGAAGAAACTGACCACTTAAACAAACCGATCACTAGAAATGAAATCGAAATAGCAATAAAAAAACCTCCCTACAAATAAAAGTCCAGGACCGGACGGCTTCACTGGGGAATTCTACTAAACATACAAATTCTACCAAACTCTTCTAGTAGATTGAAAAGGAGGGAATACTCCGAAACTTATTCTATGAAGCCACCATCACCCTGATACCAAAACCAGGCAAAGACACTACCAAAAAAGAGAATTATAGGCCAATATCACTGATGAACATAGACGCCAAAATCCTCACCAAAATTTTAGCAAATAGAATCCAACAACACATAAAAAAGATTATACATCATGACCAAGTGGGGTTCATCCCAGGGATACAAGGGTGGTTCAACATATGCAAATCAATCAATGTAATACATCACATCAACAAGAGAAAGGACAAAAACCATATGATCATCTCAATCGATGCAGAAAAAGCATTTGATAAAATTCAACACCCATTTATGATAAAAACTCACAACAAAGTGGGTATAGAGGGGACGTATGTCAACATTATAAAAGCTATATATGACAAACCTACAGCCAGCATAGTACTCAATAGTGAAAAACTCAAAAGCTTCCCACTAAAATCAGGGACAAGACAAGGATGCCCACTATCACCACTCCTATTCAACATAGTCTTGGAAGTCTTAGCCACAGCAATCAGGCAAGAGAGAGAAATAAAAGGGATCCAAATTGGAAAAGAAGAGGTAAAAGTGTCACTATATGCCGACAACATGTTCTACATATAGAAAACCCTAAAAGGTCCACACAAAAACTACTAGAGCTGATCAAAGAATTCAGCAAGGTAGGCGGTTACAAGATTAACGTTCAAAAATCAGTTGCATTTCTTTACACTAATGATGAATCAACAGAAAAAGAAAGTAAAGAAACAATTCCCTTTAAAATAGCACCCAAAGAAATAAAATACCTAGGAATAAATCTACCCAAGGAGGTGAAAGAATTATACACAGAAAACTATAAACCATTGGTGAAGGAAATTAGAGAAGACTTAAAAAAAATGGAAAGATATCCTATGCTCTTGGATTGGAAGAATCAATATTGTTAAAATGGTCACACTGCCCAAGGCAATCTACAGATTTAATGCAATCCCTATCAAATTACCCAGGACATATTTCACAGAACTAGAACAAATCACAATAAAATTTATATGGAACCATCAAAGACCTAGAATTGCCAAAGCATTACTGAAGAGAAAGAAAGAGGCTGGAGGAATAACTCTCCCAGACTTCAGACAATACTACAGAGCTACAGTCATCAAGACAGCATGGTATTGGTACAAAAACAGACATATAGACCAATGGAACAGAATAGAGAGCCCAGAAATGAACCCACAAACTTTTGGTCAACTCACCTTCAACAAAGGAGGCAAGAATATACAATGGAATAAAGACAGTCTCTTCAGCAAATGGTGTTGGGGAAACTGGGCAGCAGTATGTAAATCAATGAAGCTAGAACACTGCCTTACACCATACACAAAAATAAACTCAAAATGGATCAAAGACTTAAACATAAGACAAGATACAATAAAGACTTAAACATAAGACAAGATACAATAAACCTCCTAGAAGAAAATATAGGCAAAACATTATCTGACATACATCTCAAAAATGTTCTCCTAAAACAGTCTATTCCAGCAATAGAAATAAAAGCAAGAATAAACAAATGGGACCTAATGAAACTTACAAGTTTCTGCACAGCAAAGGAAACCATAAGCAAAACAAAAAGACAACCTACGAAATGGGAAAAAATTTTTGCAAATGAAACCGACAAAGGTTTGATTTCCAGAATATATAAGTAGCTCATATGAGTTAATAAGAAACAACCAAACAACCCAATCCAAAAATGGGCAGAAGACCTAAACAAGGAATTCTCCAAGGAAGACATACAAATGACCAATAGGCACATGAAAAAATGCTCAATATCACTAATTATCAGAGAAATGCAAATCAAAACTACAATGAGGTTATCACCTCACACCAGTCAGAATGGCCATCATTCAAAAATCCACAAATGATAAATGCTGGAGAGGCTGTGGAGAAAGGGGAATGCAGTTTGGTGCAGGCACTGTGGAAAACAGCACGAAGATTCCTCAAAAGAGTAGGAGTAGAGTTACTGTATGACCCAGGAATCCCGCTCCTGGGCACATATCCAGAAGGAACTCTACTTCAGGATGACACCTGTACCCCAATGTTCACAGCAGCACTATTTACAATAGCCAAGACATGGAGACAGCCTAAATGTCCATCAACAGATGACTGGATAAAGAAGAAGTGGTATATTTATACAATGGAATACTACTCAGCTGTAAAAACTGACAACATAACGCCATTTGCAGCAACATGGATGCTCCTGGAGAATGTCATTCTAAGTGAAGTAAGCCAGAAAGAGAAAGAAAAATACCATATGAGATCACTCATATGTGGAATCTAAAAAAAAAACAAAAACAAAAAAAACACAAAAAAACCCCAAACAAACAAATCATAAATACAAAACAGAAACAGACTCATAGACATAGAATACAAAATTGTGGTTGCCAAGAGGGTGGAGGGTGGGAAGGGATAGACGGGATTTCAAAATTGCAGAATAGATAAACAATATTATACTGTATAGCACAGGGAAATATATACAAGATACTATGGTAGCTCACAGAGAAAAAATATGACAATGAATATATATGTATGTTCATGTATAACTGAAAAATTGTGCTCTACACTGGAATTTGACACAACATTGTAAAGTGATTATAAATCAATAAAAAATGTTAAAAAAAAAAAAAAACTATACAGATACACAAAAACTAGAGAGAAAGGAACACAAGCATACCACTAAAGAAAATCATCCAACCACAAAGGAAGAAACTAAAAAAAGAAGAAAAAAGAACTACAGAAAGAACCTGAGAACAAGTAACAAAATGGCAGTAAGTACATACCTATCAGTAGTCACTTTAAATGTCAATGGACCAAATACTCCATTCAAAAGACATACGGTGGCTGATGGGATTAAAAAAATCTAACACCCATCTATATACTGCTTACAGGAGACTCACTTCAGGGCTAAGGACACATATAGACTAAAAGTGAGGGGATGGAAAAAGATATTTCATGCAAATGAAGACAAAAAGAAAGCTGGGATAGCAATACTCACATCAGACAAAGCAGACTTTAAAAGAAAGTCTATAACAAAAGACAAAGAACTATATAATTATAAGGGCTTAATATGTTAACATTCATTAACATATATGCACTCCATACAAGAACACAAAATAAATACTAACAGACATACAGGGAGAAACTGACAATAACACAATAATGGTAGGGGACTTTAATATCCAACTTACATCAGTAGATAATCCAGAGACAAAATCAATAAGGAAACAGTGGTCTTAACACATTAGGCCTTTGGACTTAATAAATATCTGCAGGACATTTCATACTAAAACAGCAGAATACACATTTTTTTCAAGTGTATGTGGAATGGTCTCCAGGATAGATCTCATGCTAGGTCACAAAATAAGCCTCAACAAATTAAAGAGGCTAGAAATTACATCAAGCACTTTTTTTGACCACAAAGGTATAAAGCCAGAAGTCAACTACAGGGGGGAAAAAATGAGAAAACCACAAACACTTGGAGACTAAACAACATGCTACTAAAAAACCAATTTAAAAAATCCTTTCAGATATCAGCTTGTGGGTTAATAGCACTTCTATTTACACAGCCCAGTCAGAACTGAGACTGCAATATCCACCTAGATGATCCTTCCAACACTATTTCAACTCAGGTTTCTTGTCCTACAAAGTCTCAGCTATACTCTAGATTTTGTCATTACCAATAATTGCTTTTTCTTTTAAAACTCAATTTCCGCTATTCCTCTCTCTGACCACTCTCTCCTGACTTTCAGATTATTCCTTCTTGATATCCCCACTCAACAGTTCACCAAATTTACAGGAATATTTGCACCATGCGACTCTATTAAATTTATTGCTTATTTTTCCTTTCTCTCCTACTTCCTGCCTTTACTTCTTTGCTCTCCCAGTTTAGATTCCATGATCTATCATTTTAGTAATTTTCTTGTAGGAACTCTAAATTACCTGCCACCCATTCTCACACTTAACCTCAAACAACCTTCATCATTGTTAAATCCAGCTCTCTATCTACACACTCACAGCCAAGTAACCCTGGAGAAAAACACGTCTGCAGACTTTTGACAACTAACACCAAGTAAAACCTTAAAACTGTAAAACCACCTTTCCTTATTCCATTGGCATTCCTTTGTATATAAACCCCTAGTCCACACCTTCTCCTTTTTCCTCAGACCTCTGACGTACACCTCTCACTATCTACTGACCGTCTGTTTTCTCTAATTAAACAGGAGCTGACACAACTTTCCAACATTCCCCACTGCCTTGTCTACCAATGTATCTACATCTATTTGCAAACACACTGCCTTCCATTTTGTAACTACGTATTCTTACATAAAAACTGAAATTTACCCAGATCCCACCCCCACCCCACCATTTTCAACCCATTTCCTGGATGAGCTGAGGCCTCAGTTCACACTGAAGGCTTAACTCCTCTCCTTTTTTCTTTTTTAAACAGCAATTTTCCACGTTTTAATTTTTAATTTATGGGGAGCCTCAAAAAATAAAAGTGGCCTTGGCGGAGAAGTAATGTCGAGGCCAAGGGAAACTATGGTGATTCCTACCTAGTACATGAGATGAGTCTCCTGCCTCAGTTTCCCGCCACCGACGCCATCCAGTGCATGTGAAGGTGTCTACGCAGATGCAATGCGGGGTCTGGGAATGAGCTGCGGCTCTCCAGCTGCTTCCTCGGCGTGGAAGTCCGAGCCAGCCTGGGATGGCCGGATTAAATTCAGCGCGAAGACACAGGTTGGAGCGCTTCACTTTGTTAAAAATGTTCTCCTGGGACAAGCATCGGTGCAGGAAGCCCTGGAGGTGGCTGAGGACAGCGTCGTTGTGTTCTAGAAGGCTCTGTAGGATCTGGCAGCAGCAGTTCACGCACCGGAGGCTCTACACACTGGTTACCGCGAGAATGGACTCGCGGGTCTCGAAGGTTGATGGCAGCTCTCGCGGGAAGGTGTTCAGATCACGGCCGCGATGCTGATGTCCCCGTGGTCGTAAAGTTCACAGGCTCCCTTGGTGGAAGCGTCTCTGGATTTTGCGACACAGGCGGATCTCTGGGACAGGCCCTCAGTGCGGAGTCTTTTATCTCTCAGGTATGTCACTGTGAACCTCAGCACTGGGTGGGATGGGTTCACCTCGATTTTTCTCTTTGAGGTATCTCCGACTGACGCCAAACTGCTGGGTGGACAGAGGGGGCGGCAGCAGTGTCTTGGTGGGAGGGGGCAGCCTGCAGCATGCGGGTCCCGAGGCCTCTCATGGTCCCGCAGAACTTCTGGGGGGACGGCCAGCTGGTCATATGTGAGGTGTACCCGGAGTTCACTCAGATGGATGAAAGAAAGAAAGAAAGAAAGAAAGAAAGAAGGAAACCCTTTCACAAGACCACGTTGTCCTCCCGCGACCACCACAATTCTGTTTTCCTTTGGAAGAAATTCTTCAAAGTGCGAAAACTAGGCTCTAATTCCTCTCCATTCATCCTGTCTTATATTTACTGCGGTCTGTGTTTTACCCCACAAATCCGCCAAAATACTCTTGGGAATGTCACCAATGACGCCACATTGCTAAATGGAATGCATAATTCTCAATCAACTATATCTTATCTTATCAGCAGGATTTGTAGCAGTTGGTTATATGCTTTTGGAATGTGGGCCTTAAAACTTGGTTCTCCTTTTTTGGCCTTCTCAGTTTTCTTTGCTAGTTGTTTCCCAGTTATGCAGTTTTCAAGCGTTGGCACACCTCAGAATTCAATTCATGATCTTTCCTTTTTTCTGTCTATGCTCACTCCTAAAATGGTCTTTCTTAATCCAGCTTTACTGAGATATAATTGACATATAACATTTTAATTTTAAGCAGTACAATGTAATGATTTGATATATGTATATGTTGCAAAATGATTACCACAATAAGGTTAATTAACATATCCATAACCTCACATAGTTAAAATTTTTTTTAATGTGGGGTGAAAACTTTTAAAACCTACTCTCTTAGCACCTTCAAATATGCAATACAGTTTCATCAACTATAGTCACCACCCTGTACATCCCCAGAACTTATTCATCATATAACTGGAAGTTTGAACCCTTTGACAACCTTCACCCATTTCTCTCATTCCCTACTTTCTTCCCATGGCAAACACCAATCTGTTCTCTACTTCTATAAATTCATTATTTTTGTTTTCTCATGTAAGTGAAATCATACAGTATTTGTCTTTCCAAGTCTAGTCTAACTTATTTCACTTATCTTACTTAGCCTAACCCTCTCAGGTTTCATCCATGTTATTGCAAATGGCAAGATTTCCTTCATTTTATGGGTTATATCACATTTTCTTTATCCATTCATCTGTTGATCAACAAGTCATTTCCATAAAATGACTTCCATAACATGACTTGGTTACTGTAAATAATACTTTAGTGAACATAGAGTGCAGGTATATCTTCAAGATAGTTGTTTTATTTCCTTCAGCTATATATCCAGAAGTGGAATTACTGGATCATATGGTAGTTACCTTAGCTGATTTTTTAAGATGGCTTTACTTACCATCTTTGTGCTGGGGCCTTCAGATTTATACGTCTCATCTATTCCTCTCTCCTGCCAATATATACAGTTGGCATTTTGACATTCTAATAGGCAGTTAAATATAACGTGATCAAAAACAGCTTCTCCTATAACTGTGACTCCAAATTTCAGGAAATGGAATTCGTACGTTTAGTTACTTAGGCCTAAAGTCTCATATTAATCTTTTTTTGTATTGATCTTTTCTTCTTCTTTTCCTCACATCTCAGATCTGTTCCATCAGTAAATCGGGTTGACTCCACTTCAAAATTATCCCAATCCAATCATTTCTCATAATTTCTATCACTACTAAACTGGGAAAATCCACCATCATCCTTATTGTAGTGATCTCCAGTAAACTGCTGTACTTTGGGAAGTAAATTTTAAAATTTTTTTTAGCATAACTCATTATTTCTTATATTTAGGCACTGTAAAGCAACACTAACAGAAACAAATTTGTTTTTAATTAAGGAGTTGAGCATGATGTTTACCAAATAATTCCAGCATTTCATTTTTTTTACTATGGAGGTGAGAGCCCAACATGTGAGTTGCTTAGAATATGTTACGGTTAATATAAAAAGTTTGAGTGAAAGTTTCCATTTTTGAAACAAATCAATAGACTAAAATGTGGAATGCTTTAAAATCAGTGTAATTTGTTGACATGGACCATATGTCCCTTGGAACTCCTAATGAATATTTCCAAGACTTTAATTCTAAAACTTAAGGAAAAAAGGAAAATACTTTAAAATATGAAACAGGAAAATAAACATAAGAGCCAGTCATTTGATAGTGCTTCCTTTAATTTCAGGTAACACTGATTGACCTCTAATCGTATGTTCTCTCTATGAGAAGTCTCTAGAACTTCAACAGTGAAAATCAAAGTAATTATACTTACACAGCCGAATGTGTTATGTGGTCTCACAAAGTTATTAAAAAATTCTGGGGGAAGACTGAGTTTTGAATTGACTAAAGGGAAGGAAGTTTAAGAGCACAGTACAGAATAGTGGCCAATAAGGCAAATTACATTTTCTCTAGAAAACAAGTACCAGATCATAAATTAAGGTCCTGTAAAGCTGAATGGAAAACATTTTGTATATATAGTCCTAACTGTCTCTATTAAATATATTGCTGTAAAGTGAGTCAGAAAGTGGGACATTATAAAATGGTTTTAATTTTCTGTATGGATCTGATCAGGAATCAATACTAAATAAATTATAGCTTTGGCCTTCAATGTCATAAGAACAAATATGCAACAATTGGACGCTTATTATTCAAGTGAAGTTAGCAGGAGCCCTACTCTAGCTAAACAGTTTACTCTCTTCCCCACCCACACACTCAAATTCACAAACATATGCATGAAGACTTGGGACACACAATTATCATGAACAACTATTTGTAAATAATTAAGGCTTCTATTCTAAATATTGAGGAAAAGGTTGCAGTGTTTAATCAAATTTGAAGTAGAACCCAAGTTGGATAAAGAAAAAAAAATGAAATAATAAAAACAAAATTAGAGAAGGAAAGAATAGATTCAGTTCCCTGCCACTAATCCAAAATTCCTTTAAAATATGGGAAAGATTAATAAATTATGCTCCTTTCTTCATATTTTATTTTTAGGTATTCATGAGTTTGCTTAAGTAAGGTTAGGTGTATTTAAACTTGTCCTTTCAACATTTCGTAAAGCAGAGATCCAAGCTTTGAACCAAGCCAGGCATTCTGGGTACCAGGATGGTAAGGAATCCTGGCTGGAAAGGGAAATGGAGGCAGGAAATAATACAGACATAAGCAGTGAGTAGTCATTATTTTATCACTATTCAGCTAGCCTCCTGTAGTTAATTAAGGTAGGAGTTAATCAGTAACTTGCCCATTAAAAGGTTAAGATTGGAAGTAAAGTAACTGCAGCAAGTTCAGGTTTTCCTGACTTTCCTATTTGCAAAAACTTTAATCTCCTGTCATAGTAGGCAAGGGACTACTGACTGCAGGGGTATTTCTAATGTCAGAGTGCCTAGGATAAAAACTCAGTTTTGTATTTTGCTATGCAGGTCTCTTGGGTAAGTTACTGCAACTGCTCTTTGTTTCTTCATCTATAATATATGGATACTATATGCAATTATACAATTTGTACTTCTTTTGATATTGAAATTGTATATATAAATTTCCAGCAAGTGACTGGCATTTGTGTCATAAAAATCAATGAATCATCAGCCTTCAAAAGCTGATTGGTTATGTGGAGATAAGGAAGAAAAATCAGTCATGTCTTCTGTCCTATTTGACTGGATAACTAGATGAATGGTGATGCCATTCATGAAGATAGAAATGCAAAGAAGATGGGGATGGTGTGGATATGCATTAGGAAGGCGGTGGAGAATAGAAAGATGATTCTAGTTTTAGGATGTTGTGATTAAGGTACCGTTTTATAGGAAGTATTTTTCACTGCTTCCTCTGTCCATATTCTTTTCTAAGGAAAATTACATTCAACAGGTACTACTTGACCCCATGCCATGTTTATTCCTTACTCAGGACCCATAGACCCAGCTGAAAAGGTGAGCTTAGAAAGTTAGACCTCTCATTCAAAAATTGGGAATGATGTCACTAGGCTAAGGAAGTTGTGCTGAAGGAGTATGCAGCCTTAGGGACTATTTGAAGCCATATAAGAAGAGAAGACGATGGAGTAAATAATGAGAAATAATAAATGATAGTGATAATAGATAGACAGACATATAGACAGATAGAAAGATAGACTAGCTTCCACATATTAATTGCTGACTTCTAAATTTTCAGGTACTTAGTGAGGCCTAACTGTACTTGTATTTGTGTTCTTATTTGTGATAGCATCTTTAAAGTAAGCCTCTTTTGCAATCTGATATGCCCTGACCAGAATACTGTAGGTGAAACCATCTACCTAGTTGGCATTCTCTGTTTTCTGTAATCCCCAAAGCACTCTAATACAGTCGTTACTACACATGGTCAGTAAAAACTCACAGACGATCTATTTTAGCAAGCTTAGGGTGATGATATTGCAGAGAAGTTCACATCACAGTCATGTACTTTGTACTCAAATGTGTTTGCTCCTCATTTCAGAGTTGGCCTGACATGAAGGGCTATGTTTATTTCATGGATTATGAAATTATATGTCTCTTAATCTAATCCTCCTCCCAGAAACCAAGAAAATGTGTCATTAAGAAGACATTTTTGCTTCTCTGCTGCAAGCCTTTTTAACATAATATAAAGTTTAATAAAAAACATATCAAAGGAAATAAAATGCAGTATACTAAGAGACCAAGAGCCACATGATGATTTTATATATTTTTAAGTCCCATATTTAGTATTCCACATGTCAAAGAGTCTTTGAGGAAAGGTGGAGAACATGAAGCTTCCCATTAAGAGTTTTGTTACATCCTCAGTCCCGTATCTCTGTGGTTCCTGGGTGGTAACTGATTGTTTCAAATACATTTTTAATAATTTTTTAAGACAGGGGCCTTATTTTATTGTCTGTCTTTACCTCAGACAGAGGCTCATGTAGTATTTAGCCATAAAAGGGATAATTTAAACATATCATTAATTAATTTATTACCAAATATATATATAGAAGGTGGCATCTTTCTATGGAAAGTTTTGGATAATATGCTGTAATTTATTAAAGGTAAGTTAATTTGTTTTTTAAACCTCACTTGCCAATCAAAATACAACATACATCATTGGTTCACTGATTTCAAGCAGGCCATTCCATTGCTTGCCTTACATGGGACACAGATTCATGAGGGTAATGGGAGCCCCAGAGTTCATGGCCATGGAAAGAGAATATCATTGAGTTGTGAGCTGTGGGAATTTAAAGATATAAGAGGTCAGTGAACTGGGTCTCATAGGACATGAGGACACAGCAACTATGAAACACAAGAAAGTAAACTTTGTGACAGAAAAAAAATATATAGAGAACATAAAAAGGCAAGTAACTAAAAGATCTTTGAAACAATCATACAAAACTTCAACTATTGATGGATAATATTACTATGTGAATACTAGTATGAAGAAAATAGGTGTTCTACCAGTAAGAATAAAATGTTGCCCATTCAAAATTATAGGTCTCAATCATGCATTATCAAGAGTTAGAATTTTTAGCCTGTAAACACTGTGTCTCAGGGATTTTTAAATCTCAGAGGAAAATGCAAGTCCAAAAAATAAACATTGTAATTAAGTCCATTCTGTTCAGTATAGTTATTTCTAATCCAGAATTTGAAAAGCTCTATGCCCATGGGGCTCCTCTATCAAGGCATGACCTCTGGTACCTGGGAACTATGCAACAGCCTCTGTGCATAGATGTGTAGACATTGTTTTAGAGAAATGTTAATTAGCTATCTTGAAATGTCTTGCTGACTTATTATAGATATGCAGGTTCCTCTGTTTTACAACTAAAAATGACCTAATGTCAGTTTTGTAAGGAAAAAGTCCATTGAGGGGTGAGTGGGCATGTGATTCATGTTCTTACCATCTGTCATAAGAAGACTGGTCTTAGCCATCTTGGAGGTAGGAGGAATCATTCAATAGGACTGGAAAATTCTAAGCGTTTATCCCCTGTCCTCATCAAAGAATGTCTGTAACAGAGGACATAGGATGGTGGAGCTGCTCTAGTCTAGGAACCTTTTTGGAATTAAGCATGGGCTTAATTTTTCCCTTCAAGACAAAAGAGTGCCAATTCTACAAAACAGAACACTCGTATCTCTTGGCCCTGATAAGGCCCCCATAATTCTAACCTCCTAAGATTGTGCCAGATTAGGTTCCTGTATTTACAGGGACAAAGGAACATTAAGGAACATTTCTTTCTCTTATGGATGGTCCCTTTTGTCAGAACAACAGTGTAACATCCTTTTTCTAGTTTATTTTAGTCAATCCTACATGGAAGTTATAAAGATTTTTATTGCCAAAGTTAAGACAACTTATTTTACATTTCATTTCTTTCTCTTTATGATACTTACATAGTTTGAAATGAAATACATTAAACTGGCAGAAATTTAAGAGCACAACCATATAAATGATAGTATGATAAACACTATCAAGAGAATATTTATTTGCTATTATCATTGCATCTAATAGCAATATGTAACTTTAAGCTGAGACAGGTGCGGATCTAGAGGTACATAATTTCCCCTCAGGATTATGCAGTAATTATTTATGTGATGACATAAATAATAGGCTTAAGTTTCATGATTCAAACAAGCTACACAGCTTCAAGTCATTTATCATTTAGCTCCTTAAAGGTAATAAGACACTGAAACAGAACCATTTTCAGTTCAGACTTAATGATCCTAATCATGAGTCATGTTTTCTCATTGTACAGTAAATTTTATTATTCTATTTTTAACTGGTAAGTGCCTGAAGGAAACTGAGAATAAAATGAATCAACACCCAACACTTATTTCCTATATCCTTCTTTCCCTTTAGGCCTAGACAAACAGTTTAATACAGTTTAGGCCTAGACATACAGTTTAAATACATACTTAACTGTATGTATTTAAGAAATTTAGAAATGAATTTATTGTAGTTGAGAGTGAGAGGAACGGCTGTCTTCTTATTTAATGAGCAGAGTAGGGTTAAAGAATGTGATTTCCTTCTGTCTTAAATGTGAAGCCATGAAGAAAGATTGGGGCTGCTGAGCTGGGATATTACAGGGAAGAGAAGGAAGCAGAGTTCAGGTCACTGAATCTTACGGTGACCCCTCCTGACATCCGTAGCCGTAATCACACAGGCCCCCCTGCCCATCTGCTACATCCACACTGGAGAGATGCGTTATTCCTTCCTTGGCAGTGGATACCTGCAAGAAAGGGAGGACTCCTAGACATTCTGGGAATGTACTGTGTGGTGCTTTATATCACTAGTATTTGTAACTTCCTGCAGAGAGGACCTGTGTCTGCTCACCAAAAGAAGGGATTGTCAAGAAGTTGTATCTGTAAATACTTGTTTCATCATAAAATGTTTCCAAGAAGTATTTATTTCATGACTCTAAGGGAAAAAAGAGACAAAGGTGAGGGAGAAAATGTCACAATGTTGTTTTTATTTTTGTTTCAAATTAGGTACTCTCATGAAGACAAGGCAGGGTCTTCTTTGAGTCACTCTTATGTGCCCTAGTGCACCTAGCTCAGGCTCTGCCAACGGGCAGTATCAAAACACACACTGGTAGGAAGAGTGATCTTGGACTATAGGGGGAGATGTGTGTGTGTAAAATTATATATATATATAATTTTATATATATATATATGTATATATATATACACACACACTGATATGTAGTTATATATTATCGCATGTAATTATAAATAAATGAATAATGTAACATATTATATTATTTCTGTGGCAAGTGCCAGTTAGTAATGATAGCAATATAAAGATTTATGGAGTGGTGTGCTGATAAATGTTTAGCAACCATCTCTTTGTGAAAAATAGGAGTTGGGAGGAAGGTGGTACTGATTTACAGGACTTGACAATTTCCATTGTTTGAATATTCCAATTAAGGCCAACTTCAGACTACTACCTTGACCTCAACTAGCTCAAAAAATTCCTTAAAATGTAACAATAGGTTCTTATGAGCTGGTGTGAGTGAGAACCAGCACACCATTGGCTGTGTATGGATGGATCTGCTTATTCGAGTGAATAGGTGGGCTGTAAGGCATCTGCTTATGTGAAGATGCTTTCTGAATATCAGAAGAGATTACTTTTTTGTTTCACAGTACTCTAGATATTACTATTCTAATTATCCAGTGGCCTTCTGTGACCTGCACCACAATATAATAAATCAAGTTATAATTTCATCAACAATGGACAGTTTATCAGCTGGGTACAACTTGCTGGATACAGTTAATCTTTAGACAATAATGATTAAATTATTTTAAAATTTTAACTGGCATCTATTTATAGTGTACATACATATTTGGCTCTGAAATCCAGTGATATATGGACTATGAAAGAAATTTAATATCATTATGTTATATGTAAGAAATTATTGTTTTAGTGATACAAGAAGTTTCATTACTTAAACTATAACTACTATTCTCATTTTTACTTACCATTATTTTCAGAAGTCACCTTCTAATTCTCATTTCTATTTTTCCTTCAAATGACCTTTGGCAAGGATAAATTTTGTAATTAATGGGGAAAAAAACAGTATAATATATTGGAACTTTCTCTTGTCCAGAATAACTCTCTGGTTATACTTGGTACATCTTTGAAACCTTTAAAAAGTACTTTTTAGACAGATTTAAAACGTAATGTAGGGATGAAGATAAAATGTCAAGTTAAAAATTAATCAAAGCTTCAAAGCTCCTCCAAGTAATTTTACTCATTTCTAATATCACTTACATTCCTCCTAATTTTTGTACAATAACAAGGCAATGTTCTTTTATTTCTAGTATTGAAGGAGCCACTACACATAACTACGATATGGAAATATAAGAACATATGCATTAACAGTGTGATTTATTCCTGTTATTTTAAAGAAACTATTATTAATTTATAATATTTGATTTAAATTCCTGTGTTGGGAGCCTTCTGCTTCTGGGAAAATGGAACAGTCATAGTTTTTCCTGTTCTTTCTGTCAACTGCAACTGAAAACGTAAGAAGATTCTGAAAGAGGGAGAGAAGAAGGCAGATCAGCTAGAGACTTTGGTACCCAGGAAATGACACAGTGGTAACTTCCCTTGGTTGTTTTTTATTTGTTTATTTGTTGTTGTTGTCTGCCTCATGTATACCAGGCTTGTAGATAAAGAAGCACAACCTAAAAATGGCAACAGGCACAGACAGAAAAAAGAGCCCCAATAAAAGCCTATTCTCTCTAGCTAAGAAGAAAGGAGAGGGACCGTCTAGCAAGATAGAAACCTTTAAAAACATTCCAGTTAAATCAAATACCAAACACCAGTGCGGGAAAAAATTGGCCCACTCCCACCCATGCCAGCAAAGTCTGACTGAGGAGCCTGGACTTCTACTCAGTCTGTGAAAGCACCTCAAACTCTCCTGGAAGGAGCCCGGACTTATCCCCACTGGGCAGCATCAAGGCACTTCCCCTCCCGCTACTCCCCGCTGGGGTGGGGGCAGAGGAGGCCCAGTGGGCAGCGTTCACATTCCTTGCTTTAGTGCCCTGACTCAGGTGGGAACTCTTTTCTCAGTTCACATTAACTTTTTCTCTGCACATATAATTTTCTCCTGCTGCCTCGTTCATGCCACAAAATCGCATCCTTGGTCTTTGCCTTTTATTTTTCGGTTTAATAGTACCTGTTACATTACTGACTTTCCGCCTAGAAAACATTATTTTATTTTTTAATTTCCCTAAAATTAAAAATAATAAAATTTTACCTATAAATTTATGTTTGTCTGGCAGAATGCTTATAAGTAAATTTTTTAAATTATGACTGCAAATATTTTCAATTTTGTAAAGGCATTGTATGCAAACTAAAATTATCAAAAACATATCAATTCTAGCAAAATCTTCCCATCTGTGTAAATAAAACTCGACAGTTATAAGGTTAATGGAGGCAGCAGATTGTCTTAATTAAAATAAATATGCAACAGACCTAGTAAGATATAAGCCAGCTTTCATGAATTTTGCTAATTTTTACTATCAGCAGTGAATTTATTGATTGCTATTAGTGAAGAACTTGTTCTTCCCCATTAATTCTTGTTCTTTGATCTTGACGTGCATGGATCTGTGCTTCCAAACATTCCCCAAGTCAGCACCATTCTTTAATATCCTGGGTTCTAAGAGGATTTTCTCCCCATTTCTATGGTTTTGTTTCCTTCATTTTCTTCTTGAGTTCACAAGTCGTGGGACTGTGTGATAGAATTTTTTTCCTGCATTCCCTCCCCCTGCAGACTATCTGAGAGGCTGGGTTTTCATTTCTCTAGTGAATAATATTTGGAAACTTCTGTCCTCTTTTTCTGTATACAAAATTCTCTCTGCTATTTAAAAGGAGGCTTGAGTAGTAACCAAAGGTGGACAAGGCCCTTGCATTAGTCACTGATCCACATGTTAACAAAAATTAATTGTGAAAATTTCAAGCACTCTGTTGGATTCTAAATTAATCAGCACACCAATACTCTGATTACTTTAAGTTGAAACTGATACCCTGTGAGTCTTGAATAGGATTATAAAGTTTATACAAAGAATAATCACTGAAACATTAATTCACTTATTATTTAGAAGCTGACATTTTGCAAAGAGTATTTGAAACAGTTTATAATAATTTTTAGATAATAGTAAAACCACTGACGCCAGAGTAAACAAATCTAGCTAATGTATTAACTGTAGTCAAACTCACAACCAGGAATTTTCTAGAAGCCTGGGACAATAAGGAAACATGAAATGGCAGAAAAGATTGAGGGAAAAAATTCTCAATTGGTACTACATTTTTAAGAGGAAGTTATCATAGGGTAGAACCAGGTAATTTTTATTTAAATAAGAGCTACTATATTCAAGACAGCAAGAGTGGTATCTTTAATTGATAGGGGCTTCCTGGAGCACTCTGTTACAGAATATTCTGAGGTTAAGTTTGAGCACAGCAGAAACAACAGCATGATTAATGTCTACCATGGACTCAAGCAGGAAGGCAGGTGGCCCTTGTTATTTGCCATCCGTAACTCCACTCATCAATTTGCTTCATTTTTTTGTGAAAATCAAGGCTCAGATAATGCTGTAAATTTTTCAAGGTTGCATTTTAAATATTTGACTTTGCAAATCAACAAAAGAGGAGATTACAGAAAATCTAGATATTTAACAGTGTAATAAAAATTCTATCTTCTAAGGATTCAAACAATAACAGCATCATATTGTAGACTATCTTCATGTGGGATAAGACTGTTGAAAATTTTAAGCAGATTTGAGTGCAAAAATTCACAAGTGCCTTGAGGTTAGGTTTTATACCTTCTTTATCCTTATATTTCCCATATTGCCCTGCTAAGTTAGGAGGATAGCCTAGAACTTAGGAGAAAAGAGAGAGATCAGATACTGGTTTGTGGAGAGATTTTCTAATCTACTTTTTCTCCTCTCACAATGCTTGGTATTTAACATTCAAGAATCTAGTGTCATTGAAATGTTTGTTTTTATTTTCCCTGTATTCTAATCTCTGCTACAAATTAGTATTTCACCATTTCCAGTTCTTAATAGATATACATGGAGGTCATTAAAAGATGTACAGTGAAGGAGGAAAGAATGGTAGAAAACGGAATGGGCATTTTTATTCAAAAGGTTTGCTTGGGGTTTGGCGGTTAAGGCCCTATCAGTGGTAAAACAAATTGATGCAGCTGGTGCATTTAATTGTGGTCACAGTGTAAACACAGAATTTTGTTTAGAACGAAGGGTCTTTTGGCATAAGTTTTTGTATTTTGCGTTCCTTTGGCAGTGAGAAATTCCTGGCTGACTCAGGTTTGTCATGTCCCTCCCCTGAACACAGAGGTATTATGAAGGGTCAAACGGCTGGATCCTCTTTCTCAAGCTTCCTGTTATTTTTCTTTCTTTCTTTTTTGTTAATCAAAATAGATAACGTTAGGCTTCAGTCTAGGGATGGATCAAAGAGTGGTTTTTCTCCTCTTCCAACAGGAAACAGTATATATATATATGGTTCTCAGGGAGGGCTCCCTAGTACTCTCTTCTCCCTAGTGTTCAGCCTGGCATCTCCACTGCATACAGAACATCCCCCATTGCTCCCAAAGTCAGCCTTTCCTGTCCATGTGTATCCCTCCTAACCACCCAGAGCCTGATGTCCTTGTGCTTAGGATGGGGGTGCTCTATGCAATAATTTCTAAGCATTTCTCCAGATCTGACAGCCCATGCTAGGCATTTTGATCAGCAATTCTTTTAAATAATACAAGTGATGTTGGGTTTTAAAGTTAGGTTAACATGAGAAAAATACTGCTTACAGACACATAAATAATACATACTTGTGTTGGGTTGGGGGTATATTTTGAAAGGCAGTATTTGAAACATTTTGTTAACTTTTTACATTGTTTAATTGTGATTGTCAAGACTGCTACAGTCTAAAAATTCTTCATTATACTATATTACAATATTGCCCTAATGGTGAAGTCAAATTTTATTAGTCTTGCAGTATAATAAATCAGCATAAACATACTGAAAAAACTAATAATTGCATCAATAATTTTGTTTTACAGTTAAAGATAGTAATACAAGGGAATCACATCACTAAATGTTTTATTAGTGAAGACAGGTAATTTTTAAAATTTAAATTCATAACAATCACAGAGCACTTAGCTCTCTTAATGAACGTATTTCTCATACTCCAGGGAATTTTGAAAATCTCTCAATTCAATTACAAATGTTCAATGGAAGTTAATGAGACTGATTTCTTGTTCTTTGTTCCAAGGGTAAATAATATATTAGAACAAGCAAGGGGTGCAAGATGGGGAATGGTTAATTAGTATGCAGTTGAAAGTGCTTGTATGTACATCAAAACAATGAACTAGCTGTTCTTTGTTTTGTGTTGTTTTCATAAATAATACAAAATATTCCAAGAATCAAGGAAATTTGTACAAAACACAATAAATGTGATTGGAAAGACAGTAGTTGGATAGCCAATTGACAAATGAATAAGCTATTTCAATATTTCAGGCACTCTCCTTTTTTAATCAAAAAGGCTATATATAACTTGTATAGTTACGAATGAAAATTGTCTCTATAATTTCACACAAATGTCTGAATTTCACATCAGGAAAACAAGACATTATTTTTGTAGGGAAACACTAATGATTAACATTTATCATGTATTATTAAAAAATCATTTTGCTGTTAGAATTTGAGTATAAACTGAAAAATAAAAGGTGAATATGCTGTGTTTCTAGACTATTACTAGTTCAAAGAACTTAGAATCTTTTCAGCTGTAGCCAGGTATTTTTTAACAAGTAACACGTTTTAAGTCAGCAGAGAACAATTCTCTTGCATTTTGCTGAGCAATAATAAACATGGCACATTTTATTCAATAGGATAAGAAACAAAGAAGCAGCGATGTACAAATTTGCTTTATTAATGTGACTCTTACATGACAAGGGTTTTTATATCAAGAGGAAACATTGCTTTGCCTCAGCTGGAATGCCCGTCTTAGATAAACTACTTTTCATGGTAAAGTAAATTTGGTCAATAGATGTTTTGTTTGAGTTTTAGAATCTGGAAGAATTTAGAGAATATCTATACATACCCTCTAGAATATTTTCTCTTTTGCTGTTCTCTTAATTTCTTTTTTCCTATCTAAACCCATTCTTTGAATAGAGAAATAACCAGATAGCCTTGGGTAAGTCCACCCAGCCCAGCAACACCAAAATATCTTTCTCAGTAATCTTATTCATTTCATTCATTTCTCTTTGGAGTCATATTGTTGTTATTATTATTATTGCCCTTAAGGGTTTGGGAGAAATTGAATTGAATTAATTGTCCTCCTCTTTCCCTGCTTGTGATTCTTTGATGATCAGTGTGACCCTTAGACAAGCTTGTTTTCAACTTAGATTTGTTCGTGCTGTTGAAAGAAATGTGTCTTGTAAACATGCGTACAGCTGTTGCTAGCAGAACCTTCCCATAAACACTTTATTTATTTTAAATGTGTCTAGTTGTCTAATTTCTTACCTAAAATGATCTGTTCTGTTTAGTTGGTGGATTTAAGTACTTAAATTTGATAACCAGTAAATCTGATAACCAGTAATTAAACTTAGTGTTCATTTTAAACTTATTTTTATAGATTAAAAGACATGAAATTGCCATACATAAATAAAATAAAAATTATCCAGTATCAGTAATTTTATGTTTTGACCTAATATTTTCTTCTTTACCATGAGAGGGACAGAATAACAGTCAAAAGCTTGAGTTCAGGAGTCAAACAGACATGACTTCGAATGATAGACCAGTCATTTACTAGCTGTGTGATTGCAGATAATTATTTAATCTTTGTTTGGCCTTAGTTTCTTCATCTTAAAATTAGGGATAGTAATAGTGTGCACTGCATTAAATTCTTGTGAATATTAAAGGAATTAATGCACCCAGAGTGTTGTTATAGAGTGCTTAAAAATGTTTAAGTTATTATTAACATTGAATTTAATTAATATTTTTATTTAACTGTCTTCCTCATTTTTTTTTTCCTCTTCAATTTCCTGACTAGTTCTCCTGGTTTATAAGAACTGCTCTTGCATTCCTAGCCCATTGCATTTTCACATATTATCTCATTTGATACTAGGAACTTTATGAGGTTTATGGGGTAGAAATTATTATCCCTCTTTACAAGGAAACCAAGTTTTGTTATCTTTTCAAAGAACATGCAAAGCCACATGAGAATTTTCACGAAGCTGCCTTTTATAAGGTCATTTCCAAATGGATATTCCTGGGGAGCAAATATTCTAACACTGATGGCATTATGTTGGCATGACCATTGTGAATAAGTCTTCTCATTTATTATAAACTTCTATAATAGTCAGCATTTATTTAGCTATTAAGTGGTGAAGCCAAGGTCTGAAAGGAGGCAGTTTGCCTCCAGGCCCTATGCTCTTTAACCAGCACATTGTATTACTTCTTAGTAAATTATACTGCAAACTTTACTGTCTTTCAAAGTTTCATTTCTCCACAACCAGTAGATTTCAACATGTCACATTGTTTCTAAAACAAAACAAAACTAAACAAGACTAAAATTTAAAAAAACCCCAAAACATTGCCCCATTGAAATTTTATGTGCTGAATAGAAATCATTTCCTAGGAGATCTGTACTCCCACAGGCAAGACTGCTCCAGTCCAGTGCAAAATAAAATTGCAGGGCTCCGTGTTAAAAAGTTAAAAATTCCGATTAGAATGTGACAGTAGTGCATTAAGTCCAGTGGTCCTTTAGAGCATGGACCTTGTGTGACTAAAAGGTAGGACATCCATGACATGGGCCTTGGCCCTGTGTATCTGTCCTTCTGCAGACCTCAGTAAAGCCTCACTTTATGAATGGAACAGAAGCACTGGAGACCTCTCACTGAGTCTATCTCAGGATCAATTTGATTTCTCCATTGAGAGCATCCTAAGGCAGTGGGACCTTCAGTGAAGTAAGACTCTGGAGGGAAGCAAGGCTACCAGGTCTGATTACTGGTTCTGTGAGAAAGAAGAAGTATAGACCACTTTTCATCTTAACAGTCCAGAGTGAGATGGTGGTCAGGATGTGGGGAGAAGAAAGAGGAAGCTCTGGGGAACTCCCACCACCCTACAAAGAGGGAATCACCCTTGTCTTTCATCATAATAGTGGCAGAAACCTGTGAAATATATCCGTGCACCTTGGTTGTTTGGAAAGGGTCTGTGTTAATTTATGTTTAACATAGCACTGGTCATTCAAATGCTTTGTTTTTTGCCCTTTCAAAATTGTAGACAAAAATGATGTTTTTAGTCTTCCTTCTGAAAGTAGAATAGAGTTAAATTTCTGAAAAGTAGTTGTCATTAATTTTTAGACTTTGATTCAATCTGTGGTATACGTCATTCAATCTTGGAGACAATCGCGAATCAGAGCAGGTGTTTGTAGAATCAAAATATATAGGTTTAAACTCAGGTCCCTCTCCTTACTAATTCTGTGACCTTGGGAAAGTTAATTAACCTCTCTGAGCCTCAATTTTTTTAATCTGTAAAGTGAGAAAACTTTTGAAATAGTAACCTCAGAAGATCTTTATAAGTATTCAATATGTAAAGGTGCTTAGTGCAATACCTGGCATACCACAAGAACTCAACAAATTATATAGATATTATTTCATATAAATATGTATGCATTTCATTTACAAGTACATTTGTATTTCATGCATGTATATATTTTTAAGTATAGAATATATGTATGTAAGTACATACATGTATATATTTATAAAATACATTTTTTAAGTTTCTGAGTTTTGGGTTCTCATGTATTGGAGAAAGAGAAATGCTTGGCTAAAGGGGCTGGCTATAATGGTTTCTTTTTGGGCTTCTGCCTGTCATTGCCAACTCAACATTCAACTTTTATGGCATTCAAATTAAATTACTACTTCCTGCACAATTAGGGACTTTCTCAGCATCAACCCCTGTGCTTCAAATCAAGCAAACTGAGTGTTTACTTGAATATAAAACTAACATAATCCTCAGAAAAAAAACAGATGTTTCCTGTCTGAAATGGTGTTACTGTGCTTCCAGGTGCTATGCAGATCGTCGATTTGGATGTATAAATTGCCTTCTGTTGAGGTTTTCTTAGACACCACCTTTCTCCCTAATCCCTGGCCACCTGATGTATTTTTTATGTCTCTGGATTTTTATGTCACTGAAAATAAAATGGAAAATATCTGAAGCTCTAGTATCCCTTTTGATAGTACACTGACAGAGCATGCATCCAGATTTGCCTCCAAAATTTCAGTTTTATACTTCCCTCAAATTTGTTGGTAACAGCTGTTTAGTTATTACATGTTTGATACAGAATTCATCAAAATTTGTGAATTTAAAAAATGAAGAAAACGCAGAAGCAACTGTAAACTCAACATAAACAGTGCTTACCTTTTCTTATTATTTAAATATGCAAATAAACATGAAAATGAGTGCTTCCCTGTTGTTTTTCTAATGAATGGAATAATTTCAACAGTAGTCTTTTAAAAAATTTGTTAAATGTGTTTTCCATGAAATGAGTAATTTGTTTTGTGTCTTGACTTCTCAGGAAGTTCCCTTACTTGGACATCTTGACTTTGAGGTTTGACTGAATAAATTTCTCCTGGACTTTTGAATTATTAATCTTGGCTGCATGATATGCAAATTAGACTGCACTAAGTATGGCCAGCAGCACAGCACTGGGTCAGAAGCTGCATCAAGTTGCTGGCAAAGAATTTCTTTCAAGGGATCGGGGCCTTCCGACAGAATGGTAAGCTGTAATGCAACTCATGTTGCCCAGGTATATAAAGTAAGGTCAGACCTTCCGTTGGGGATTTCTTTTAAAAGTGGCCTGTGAGCAGTTAAGATTTTAAGTAATGTTTAAATGAACTATCTGAACTGTCATTTATAAGTACATGTAGAACAGCAAAAGAAACTAAAAGGAAGTCATAACTGTTTACATTTACTTCTTACAAAATTAGATTAGATGTCTTGTTTTAATTGTCAGATACTAAATTAATTTTATTAGAAGAGGTTTATTATATTTGCCAGTGTCTTGGTAACTTATAAAAAGAGTAATTGGATTTACTTAAATAAATGTAACTACTTATGGAAAGTAGTTTAAAGTTCCTAAAATTCCTAGTTTGTGTAAAACAAACTATCATATATATAGTATTTGCATGTTAAGAAAATAATGTGTTAGAGGAAATTTTAAGGCATTCTAAAAATGAAATTTAGGATTTATGTTTGTAAAAATTACATTATTCAAGAATATAGTTCACCAAGGAAAACTGGAAAATTGCAGAAACTCTTCCTATTATACTTGCCAGAACTTTTAATAATTGGTGAGGTATTTTTAAAGAAACTCATAAATACAAATTTGATACCATATTATCACTTTTTAGTGCTTTGATTTCTGGTGTAATTTCTGGAATATGTAAAAAATACATAAAAAATGAAGTCATTAATATTAAATGATTATATCTTTTCAGTGTAAATATTTTTATTCCAATTGTTTATTAATGAAAAAGTAAGTTGTTTAAAAATACTCATATTACTATGTAAATTTGCCTTAAAGGAGTAGTTAAGAATTAAAATTTCATAAATGTTCTTTGTTTAATTGTGATGATTATAAGAAAAAAACAGTTTAAAAGCTAATAAACTCTCAGATATATTTTAAGTTTAAGTTTCAAAAATGCATTTTTAAAAGAATGAATACAATTACAGTGAAACATTCTCAAATTAAAAATTAGAACTACTGATCTGCTTTTGTGAGTAAATTGAATATTATTTGTAGCTTAATATCTCTAACAGGTTTAGGTATGCTTTTAGAATATAATTAAAGATTTCACTTTAATTGCCAGTATCTAAGGAAGAAAACTCATTAAAAATAATTCATCCAAACCAGCTGATCTATTTGTCACAGTTTCTATTTCCTAAAAATTAAAAATATAACCACTAGAAAGCAGAAGAGAGAATATTTATTTTTCATGAGGGAAGAGGAACTTCCCTCATGAAAAATTGGAAATTTTGCTTAAAGGATTAGTTTACTTCATCAATTTGTAGAATTGTGATGGCCACACTAATAACACTCTTAGCTACAAACATCATCCAACTTGGAATCTCAGAACTGTGGGTCCTGATGAGGTTAAGCTGGCCTGTAAATATTAGACAGCCTAACTTTATGCTTTATAAATAATATTAAATATCAGGAGTGATTGGTGACGGTTTTGATTTCTTTTTTTTTGCCTATCTGCCTTTTCTGAGTGAGTGTTACATAATACATGTATTTTTAAAAGTTATTCTTTGAAAAAAGAATGAAGCAACCACTCTGAGAAGTAGGACCATGGTTAGTCTTTCACTTTCCTTATTCCACTTCCAGTAATCTTCGTCCCTACCACTTTCCTTATCTCCAAACCCAGTGGATGACTCAAAGGCAGAGGAATTCTCCATGGCATCAGTATGGCCCTTAACTTGCCTGAGTGGTAGCTATTGGTAATCTGGCTTCTAGTTATACAGGTCTTCATGGATATATTTTCCTTCCGTGGCAGTCAGACCTTTCTGTTACACATAAGCTACTGACAAAATTCAGTACATTTCAGAACTGACTAGGCAGAAAGATAAGAATTACAACTAGAAAAAGAGGAAATTCAAAAACGAAACAAGTTTCTTGTCGTAAAGAAACTTTCTATTGTCTTAATATTCGTTTGAGTGTGTGCATCAGCATTTTGAGTATTCCCAAGATAGTAAAAGTTGCCTAGGATTGAGCCTTGAGGAACTCCAATATTTACAGCTTGGGTGAAGAAGAATTAGACTATAAAAGAGTCCAGAAAGAAATGAAGGAGGACAGCAAGGAGATTGCCATGTCATAGAAGGCAAGGAAGAGAGAACTTCCAGAAGTTGTGGAATGTGAAGTAGTTGGGAATAGAATAAAAAATGATATTGAAAATTACCATTAATCTAAAAAATAAAGCCAATTATTATTTTTTAAAAGACCATTAACATTTTGCTGTATTTATAGGAATTTTTAATATTATGCATGCTGATTTGGAGGAAATATATAGAAAGTCCAGGCAAACCAAAAGGAGAAAGGACAATAAAAATTATCTGGAATCTCATCACTAGGGCTAAAACTATTAATATTTTGGTACATACATGTCCTAGATTTTCTGAGGTTTATTATAAATTCCTCAAGTTTTTAGTTAACTTTAATTTTTTAAATTGATCCTAGAAGATATATATTAAAATGTACCTTTTACAAATGTATGTCTAAATCACAGCTATCACTACTGCAATTGCCAATTTCGAATATTAGTCATACTATAAGTAGTGTCAGGTTTTATAGTGACATAGAACAAGGTGCTTAATTTAGTGGACTTCCCACTTATCTGACCTTAAAGGAAATATTTATAAAGAAGTTTTGTAGACTGTCAAGTGTTTATATTCCCCCCTCCACTGAGCAAGCTTTTACAGATCATCTACTTATCCAGTAGTCACTATACCAGGTGAGGAAGATAAACTATGAGTAAGATGAAATTGTGAGAAAAGCTAAGAAACTAAGTGTATGATGGTAGGGGGTGCTAATTAGACTGAGGGGTGGTCAGAGATCTTATCTTGGGAAACCCACACTTAAACTGAGGTCTGAAAGAAGTATGGATATAAGACAGAATATGTGATCATAGGGGGAAAAGATTAGTGAGAAAATTCAACAAACTGAACACTAAGAAAGTTCTCTGTGCATTCCAAGAACAGGAAGAAAGATGAGAAGGAGGGGGATAATATTAGGCAAGGCTGAAGTGGAGTACAGGAGCCAGACCATGCAGGCCTTGAAGTCTCACTAAAAAATTTTGGACTTTACTCTTTAGGCAGTGAAAAATCTTTGAAATGTTTTGGTTGAGGACAGGAATATGATTGGAATTTTGAATGTAGTTCTTTAAGATTGTTTAGTATCACATCAAAAAGATTGAAAGGGGACCAGAGAAGATGAGGAGATAATAGGAGGATACAATAGAGTCTGAAATAAAGATGATGGTGGCCTGGACTAGAATGGTGATGAAGGAATTGGAGCACTAGTGATAGATTTGAGAAATATCCCGACCTTATAGTCAACAAGACATGGTTAGTTTGTTATTGAAAGTAAGCTACAGATGACTTCAAGGGTGTTGCTCAGATTTCTGAGGTGAACACGTGGGTAAAGGGTGTGGCCATTTGACTGAGTTAGGTGGAGTTACAGCCGGACTGAGAAAGAAGCTGGAGAGCTCGTACAGGATTTCTGGAGGCAGAGGTGCCTACAGGAGCTCAATTAGCGGCCATAACTGTAAACAACTGGAACTTAAAAGACAGGTCTGGGCTGGGATGTGAATCTGAGAGATTGATATGTGGATGGCTATTAAAGATAGCAAGTGGATGAGATTATCCAGACAAAGCCTAGATAAAGAAGGAGTTCAATACTGATCCTTGAGGGACTCAACATTTAACAATTAAGCCAAGAAGGCTTAGGTCACAAAAAAGCCCAGAAAGAACAACCAGGGGGAAAGAAAGAAAACTAGGAGATTGTTAAGTCGCAGAAGGCAAAAGAAGAGAGTTCTTCCAGAAGCCTTGGTATGAAAAACAGCTGAGAAATGAAGTAAGAAGATGACTGAAAAGTGACCATTGGATTGAGCAACACCAAGGCTATTTTGGTGGGGTGGTAGGTCAGAAGCCAAACTGGAGTAGGTTGAAGAGGTAGTGGGGGTCAGGATGTCAAAACAATTAGTGAGGATAGCTCTTTTTCAGATCAAGCTATGCCAAGGAGAGAAACATGTGAAACCAGGGAGAGAAGTTTATATATCATTTATGCCTTATTTTTAAGACTGAAAAGATGAGAGTGTTTAAATGCCAATGGAAAGGATGCAGTTGAGATGGAGAAGGCTGAAGAGACAGGAGAGAGACAAGATGGATAATGTGTAGGAATCTTGAGAAATTGGGGCTGAGTTAGATCCAGAGTAAGCCCAGATGTTCTCTGTTTTCACAGGAAGGAAAGAGAGGACTATTACAGAGGCAGGAACTGGAGAGTGGACACCCAATGAATGGGCTCTGTCTCGGGATTCGCAGGCAAAACATTCTGCTCACGATGAGTAGGGCCGAGTAGGTGGACAAGGTTTGAAGAAGAGGTATGACATTGAGAAGTGGTAAGTTGCTGGCATTGTGAGCGAGCAGTAGAATCAATCAGATAATCTCAAAGACAGAGTGAAACCAGTCTGCTTGGTTCTTCAGCAGCGTCCAGTGTGTCTGCTGCCTGAGGAAGTTCCAATCCAGCTTCTTCTAGAGTTGGACTTAGTGGTAGGTTGCAATGAAAAGACTTGAGGAGAGGCTCTGAGGAATTTAGGATGTTTTAAAGTAAGTGATTCAAAATAACTTATCAAAATACAGCATTTATTATATCTACAATTTCATGAATTATTTTCATAAGTAAAACACTTCCAAAATCGCAGCGATCTTCAACTGAAGTAAAACACTTGAACTTAACAAAAGTAGATAAAATTTCTCAAGGTGCCTATATTACAGTGAATTCTGCTCAGTTTTTGCATGCTTTCCAGAAGAGGCAGTTCAGATGCTTTTTTTTTTCTTATTTTGCTCTATTTACCAAAATATGAATCATTTGATTGCAACTAACATTCCAAAGCCTATTTGACAGGAAATTTTTAGAAAATTCTATTTTCAGCCTTGCTTTTTCCTTACTAGAAATAAGTAGGATTTAATGCTTTAAAATGGCAATCCAAGACATTTTTAAGAGAGTCAGTTCTTTAAGTATCCTATCCAGCCACAATGTGGCCTCATTATAAGAGAGAAAGTGGTAGCTGAGCAAGACATTTAAGGTCTAAATGAATCAGATTGCTTATTTTCATGGCCCCCATTCAGAAGGTGCTATGATAGAGGTCTTTTACGAAATGTATGACCTTTCAAGGCTCAGTGACTTCGTGTGTAAAGGGAAAGTAATAGCAACCCCCATCTCCTTGTGTCACTGTGAGTATTAAATGAGATAATCCTTGGAAAGTGGTGAGCACAGTGCAAGGTACATTGTAAGCTTTCAATAAAGAGTGGCTATTGTGTTGTCATTTCTAATATTTTCAGCTTCGTATTTTAAGTTTTTAAAATCGTGTTTTAAAACTGGAGTTATATTTTCTAAACTTAATAAAATAATTAAAATCTTTTGTCAATATGGAAACAAAACCAAAGCTATTCAAATTGCAAGCCTGGAGTTATAAAAATCCCAGGTTCCTCTTCTAGGTTATGGTTCAATTAAATTCAATTCAGCAAAATTTGTTAAACAACTGTGATATGCTAGGGACCACAGCTGATCCTGAAGGCACAAAAATAAATTCAACTCTACTCTTCACTTCACTGCAATTTCTCTTGGCCTCCTTGCTGTTTGTCAAGTCCTTTATGCATGTTTCCACCTCTGGGCGTTTGCACATGCTTTTCCTTAGGTCTGACACCCTTTATTGTTTCATAATATGCACTTATTTATTTGCTGATTTTCCCCAAAAGAGTATAGATTATTTGAGAAGAGGAACTTTGTTTTACCATGGCTGTCATCCCCAGTGTCTAGCACATTGTTAGAAGGAACTCAATAAATATGTGTTAAAATAATGTACTAGTGACATACATGTATATGAACATGTATATATTGACACTCCTTACTAATGTAACCAACTCTCTGTAGTTCAACTGTTAAGTGTAATTTGATGATGATGATGATGTTCTGCACAGTTTTGTCTTTGGTCATAGTGTAGTAATTCATTCTTATACTTTCTCTCTCTTCTTTAGGCATGGAATGCAACTTGCAAAAACTGGGAGGCAGCAGAGACTGCCCTGCACAAGTACTACCTTCCCATTTTTTATGGGATTGAGTTCATAGTGGGAGTCTTTGGGAATACTGCTGTTGTTTTTGGCTACCTCTCCTGTCTGAAGAACTGGACCAGCAGTAACATCTATCTCTTTAACCTCTCAATCTCTGACTTGGCTTTCTTGTGTACCCTTCCCATGCTGATGAGATATTATGCCCTCGGAAAATGGACATATGGGTACGTGCTGTGCATAAGCAACCGATACATGCTTCATGCCAACCTCTACACCAGCATTCTTTTCCTCACTTTTATCAGCATTGATCGATACCTGCTCATGAAGTATCCTTTCCGGGAACACCTCCTGCAAAGGAAAGAGTCTGCAGTTATACTCTCTTTGGCCATTTGGGGTTTGGTAACCTTAGAGCTCATGCCCATGCTTCCTCTTTTAAATCCTGATACAGCTGAGAATGGCACCAACTGTATTGATTATGCAAGTTCCGGGGACCCCAAGTACAGCCTCATTTATGGCATGTGTCTAACCTTCTTAGGGTTTCTCATTCCTCTGTTTGTGATGTGCTTCTTTTATTTCAAGATTGCTCTTTTCCTAAAGCAGAGGAGCAGGCAGCTTGCTACTGCTTTGCCCCTTGAAAAGCCTCTCAACTTAGTCATCATGGCAGTTGTGATCTTCTCCGTGCTTTTTACTCCCTACCACGTCATGCGGAACCTGAGGATCGCTTCATACCAGGGGATCTGGACGCAGTCCCCGTGCACTCAGGTCATCATCAACTCCTTGTACATCATGACTCGGCCTTTGGCCTTCCTGAACAGTGTCATCAACCCTGTCTTCTATTTCCTCATGGGAGATCACTTCAGGGAGATGTTGATGAACAAACTGAGGCACCACTTCAGGTTCCTTACTTTCTTTAGAAGATGGGCTCACGGACTAACGTTTTTGTTCAGGGAAAAGTGAGGTGCTTGTGTAGCAGATCATTTTACACAGGCATCTGTAAGCCAGTCAGAGTGTGATTTAACTCATAGATGTAAATTAGGGAAGGTCACAGACATGACCCTGTTTTAAAGCCATGTTGTACCCAGGGAGTGTGAAGAGAAGAGGATGGGAAGTATTTACTGGTTTTTTGACCTGAAAGTTGAAAGGAGTTGTACTCTCACTGTCTAATGTTTGAGCACGTAAGTCCAAAATTCTAAGTGTTAGAAGACCTTCTCAATCAGTGCAAAAGGAATAGAAAATAGATAAAGCAGAAATTTGTCTGCATTTAATTATTGGTATGATTGTCAAAAAAAAATTGTTGGCAACATTCCATACATTATTTTTATTCATACAATCGTATAGCTTTATGTGAGAACCAAATAACAGAAGATTAGACATATGCTATTAAATATTGTTAGAAGTTGTGCTCTTGAGCAAATTTAGGGTAAACAGTAACAACGATGAACAGAAAGCAATATAACAAGTTCAAAGATGCTTATATGATACTTCTTTATATTGATCATAAATTGAGGTCAAGTTGTAATTTTAAGACCCTTTTTGTTGTATGGTTTTTCATGCAAAGAGTCATATTAAATAGAACCTAAATAAAATGTTTAATGAAGAGAGAGACATGTTTGAGCTTGGCTCTCAGGGAACTTTGTGTAAGAGATCTTTTAAAAGTATGAGAGAGAGATATGAAGGATAGCTACAAAAATTCCAAAGTTATCGAACACAAAGCACCTACCAGGAACCCAGAACAAGACTAAACGAAAGTGAATGCACTGTTTTTATGATGAGTGTGCCATCTGGCATTTTATGATCACAATTTGATTGTCAGTGCATGGAAACATATTAAGTTCATTAGTCTTGCTACTCTTGATTAAATAGTAAAATTTAAAATATATTAATATAAAATCCGCAACTAAGAGGAATGAAGTGGTAATATCAAAATGTATTGGGTTAATTATTCTTTTTTCCCTTTTGGAGGGAAAATCACAGTTTTTCTACCCATACACACTTTTTTTTTTTTTTTTTTTTTGGTAAGCAGTGGGATGATTTACAAGAAAAGCTTTATCTTGAGAGAGTGACTCACATCTAGAATGAGCCTTATTTTCATAGACCATTGAAGGAAATGTTCTAAACAAAATGCCCTTTATGAGTTTGCAGAGTATAAGGAACAGTTATGTGCATGTCAGTATAGATTGTCCCAGAAGGGTTACCCATGCCACAGAACAAGTTTAGGGGAACAAAAAGAGTGCTGCATTAGTTTTTTTAAGTCAAAAAGTATCACATGATAATTCATTTATTACATGCAAAAAGTGTGTGCATGTCCACATGTCTACTCTCCTTTCCTTGAGTCACTGGCTGTAATGTGAAGGATAAAATGAACATGAGAGCGAAGGCATAAAATTCATTGTCCTTCCTGTTTTGAGGTACTCTAGTAACATTGTTTTCTGACATTCTAAAAACCCAAAATGTTCCCACTGAAATATTATAAGAACACATTACCCACAGAGGATTTATTTTCTTACCTAACATTAGGGTTTAAGATTTTTTTTCATGCTTTACCTTTATTATCAATATTTTAAAAATTTCAATGTAATTTTATAATTGCCTGATAATAAGCTGAAAACAGAATCTGAATTTTTTCACCAGAAAAGTCCACAAAAACAGTCTTAGAAAAGAAGTATTTGGTCATTTCTGCAACTTAGCAACATATAATTTAATTGTAACTTAGATTTTATGCATTGGTTTCAATTTGTAAAGATGAAATTAGATTTGCCTCACCCTTATCCCAAGTTGAGGCAGGGATAGACTCTTTCTAATAGTACAGTAAAATAGCTTATTAAACTATAAATGCTTACATGTGTCTTTTAACCAAAATCTTAAATAATTTTATAGCACGTTTCTTGATTTTTTTTTTTTTTTTTTTTTGCTCAAATCTGTCATGTGGACACTTAATCCTTAATGGACTAAAGAGACCTGCACTGCAATTACAAGCGCTATTCTGTTTGCTGTTTGTACTAGGTGGTTGTAAAAATCACAAACAATAAATAATGGAAATCTTTTCTGGATTGGTTTTCAAAGGAAATATTATTAGGCTTTTGTATATGTCTTTTATTGGTTCCCTAGTGTCTTCAGAATCAAGTCTAAACCTCTTGGTCCAGCATTTGGCAATCTGGACCCACCTATTCTTTATCAGTTCTCTCTTGCTGCTGTTGTCACAGATTATACCCTCCAGCCAAAGACAGCTATTTCATTTCATTCTATTCAAAAGTTTCTTCATTAGGTACACTGGGATGCTCACCCTTGTTTTATTATGCCTACGTATAAAAAAATCTAAGCATCTTTTAAGGTCCATCTCATCTATCACTCCATCTTAAAGTCTTTCTTATACATCTTATCCCAAAATCTGGAAATAAATCCATCTATCTCTGGAGCTTCAGACTACTTTTGAGTATTTCTGACCTTCTATTCAGCAATCCAAGCAGGATGCCATGAATAAGAATCTGCAACAGAAGAGGAGAAGGAAACATGAGTATATTTATGAGCCTAAATGACAGACATTGCAGTGGCCTTTCAAAAATACCTACTTGGGCAGGATTTTAAACATGCTGAGTGGGTGGAACATAATCAAGAAAAAGCATTATTCTCTGATTCTACTTGTGCTCCCAAGTTGGTGGACCTGGAGAAAGGCTTGACATACAGATACAAATTTGCTATAGAGAGATAAGTATATATACATGTATATTTAATACATGTAACAAAGTAAGGCTCATGACATCAATCATGCAATCACTGAGTTCCTAGATGACATTTTCTCATTAAACTTTGTCTATAGCAGGAGACTGATAAGTCTTAAACCAAGCTGTGCCTTGGAGTCTAAACACGTTTAAAATAAAGATAAAAATCATATTATGTAAACAGGAAGAATCATGGAGCAACTTGCCACTTGTATAAAAATATACTTATTTAACAACTATTTCCAGTGTTTACCAGAAATTTTGTGATTGGTTAAGCTAGGGATAGCAAATACTTCTTGCCTTTAATTAGCTCATGGTCCTATAGGGAAAACAGACATGTAAACAGATAGACATAAGTGCAGGGCAAAAATAGAGATGTGCCCAAATTGCTAAAAGTGCATGGAATAATTCAGTCTTAGTAGGCTGGGGGATTATTTGGAGGTGACGCTAGTCCTGCTGAGGGCTGCCATTCAGGCGGTCAGGGCAACAGAAGGGGGAGCTGAGTGGTAAAGGGATATGCCTGGAAGGTAGACATTTGCAGGCGAATCCAGTGAGGGATCATTCTCTGGTAGTAGAGAAACCATACACGTATGCGATGCTGTTCAGCCTCCAATGCAGTGTCCATAGAACCATTCAAGAGTTTTCCCACTAGGACTTTCCCCAAAAGGGTTATCTTGGGGAGGCTTAAACAAAGACAAAAAATAAAATTTACTGAACAGTTAAATCATTCCCGTGACATACTTCGTCCTGCTCTTGTTCTTTCACTCCTCGGCCAGCACTGTCACTCTTACTCCAGCCACCTCTTTCTTAAATATTCATCTTCTCAGCTCCCTCTTCTTCTTCACGCCTTTCCTCCTAGAAAATTTCGTTCTCATCCATTGATGTATGTCTTCTCTCTGAGCTTGAATTGATGTCTATGCTTCTTACACAGGGAAAGTTGATTTTATCTTCAAATCTCATTTCAAGATTTTATGGCTATCCTGTCAATAAAGAGACATATTTCAGAAATACTGGTATCATGTTAATTATGGCATCAAATAATTAAATCAGTGAGATAGAGTGTCACACTTCATCTGTTTATGGCAGTATTTCTCAAGATACATAAAAAGGGGCTTGAGATCAACATTACCTACAAATACCTCAAAATATTTTTTTCAGATTCCTGAAAAATGTCATGCCCCTTTCTGAGGTGAAGGAATCACTTTGAATGTCTGTTCCTCTTCAAAAAATCCCCAGTGTGCAGCCTCCAAATTTTAATGCCAAAATATAGAAATATCTATCCCATTATCAATTACAGCAAGCAATCTCATTTTGTCACTATGGTTTCCTTTGTAGAGGTCACAGACAGAATATTCAGTATATAACACACTTAAACAATTTTTTGATTTATCAGTCTAGGTGTAACAATCAGTAAAATTTATATTTCTTAAAAGTAGTTTCTAATCTCTTTACTAATTATTGTTTACAATTACTTATGAAAAGGAAGATACTTGTTTTGGTCTTATAACTAACTAGTTAGCGCTTTAGTGTTCATTACTGTATTTCTGAATCACATAGTTCAAAACAGTTATTGGGAAGTCCCATGATTTAATTTAGACAGTGTTTAAGTGGTTTAAAATACTGTTAAATCAGTCTGACACAAATAAATAGATCAAATAAAATGAATAAAGACCATACCCAGTATCAAGGTTTACTAATATTTTCAAGGTTATGTGCAACCAGAGGGGATAGGCAAGTCAGGGAAAGCTCTGGAACATTGAGAACATCTCCCCCAGTCCTTCCTTCTCCCAGTGGGCCATCTTCTGACCCAAAGGAATAGATGAGGGATCTAAGAAAGTTTGCAGGGCACGTTGGCATTTAGATTGCCATAGATTGACATTGTATGTCCTAGATACAGCATATGTGACATTTCACAGGAAGCCAGGCTTCATAAAGCCAGATTCTAGCTTTATTAACTATAATGTCAATCCTAAACCTTGGAAATTCTGCTAAAAGTATTCCACAAATAAGCACTCGCTAGTGAATATCATTAGTCTGTTTGCCTGGATGTCAGGTTACCATGTGTACAAAATGAGACCAGGTTGTCACTAGCCTTTTCCTTTCCCAGGTGCCTCTTCACTTCCCGAAACAGGAGAGAATAAATCACAGGCAGCTGTTTGAAATCTTTTCTTTCTAATCCCTGCCAGGAGATTTGAAAAGGAGTTCTGGAGAGCCCTGACTGTTACTTTCAAATTCAGTTCCAGTACACTCCCATTTAGTCAGGTATAGTTTGTAAATATCACTAAAACTGTGTTCAGTTATCTATAAATATAAATTATAAGTTTTTCATATGCAGGTCACACATGGGATCAAGTTAAGAGTCAAAAGTATAATTTATTTTTAAATCAGTGTTATTTAGATAATTTCTACTGCACAAAATACTCCTGACTAAATATTTTCATTTGTTGGACTATTGCATTATTTTTATCATTGCTTTTATTGTTATTTAAGGAATTATGATTCAGACTCAATGAGTTGGGAAGAAATATCAGTTCTAAATGTCTGGTAATTAGGAAAAGCATTATTTATAAAACCGCAAACATTTTTTCATCTCTTTTTTTTTCACATTTTTGGAAGGTATAGTGAGCTTTTGTAGAGTAATGAAGACAAAGCTGATAACATGATACCTAAAGGACTTAATGTGAGCTTAATGTACATTATAAGTTATAAATAACATGTCTTGAAATTTAGATAAATAAAATGGAATAAATAACCTGTGTAGCATTATATCATTAAGCAAAAATGTGACATGATTGGATGATCTTGGAAACAGAATAAAAGGAGTTCGTAAATTAGGCAGCAATTGGATTACGTAGAGTATGGGTAGGGAAAGGGGATTAGAATTTTATTGTTTGTTGCATTCAGTAATTGTGATATGCTGAAAAAACAAACGATCATTCATTTTTCCAGATCACTGAGTAATCATTAAATAGGTGATTGTAGATGCATCGTGTTCATAGAATTGAAATGGTTTTATTGGGAAACATTAGTCATTTATATTTTTAGCATGTATGACTCAGAAGTTCTTCAGAAAGAGCAAACATACTTTATCTGTCATCTGGCCTTTCACAAGTCAGAATTACTTCATTTTTAAGAAATCCTTCTTCTCAAAGATGGTATTTAAAACTATTTGCATATCTAAGAATGTTTAGCAAATATTTGCTCACAATTCTATGGTTTATAAATATTGATGAAAGACATCAAGCATTTGTTTTTCAGTTATTCTGAAATCTTCATTTTGTAGCAAAAAGTAAACTTACAATAAATAATAGTAACATGAACTCTCAATGTTCCCATCATATAGCTACAAAATTTATCAATTCATGGAAGAGCTTGTTTTATCAGTACCCTAGCCTTTTATCATGTTGAAGTAAATGCCAAGCGTCATATCATTTAACCCATAAATGTTAATATTTACTGCTAGAAGATGAGAACTTATTTTTAAAATGATTATAAGTATAAGGTAGAATGAGTTATTGTTCCCATGTCTTCATTTCTACTTTATTTTAGAATTACACATTCATGATCTTTATCATGTGACTTTACAGTTTCTCCCCTGTCGACAGTTTATGTCCTCATCTATGGGTATTGAACTTGGCCATGAAAATAGCTTGGAATGTTAGTACTCATGACAGCAACAAAGACTATATAGTACTGTGAGATTAAGTCTGGCCTCTGTGCTCCTTCTGTCTGCCATTAGAAGAATATGTGATCTAAGGAGACTGAGAAACTCATGGAATGCATTTAAATACAAGCCACGCCTGAGACAGTGCTTGCCAGACAATGCACAAATATTGGGGAAAGAGAAATGAATATGTGTTGATATTTGACATTTAGATGCAATTATTACATCAAAAATTACTGAGCAATATTCTTAAACTATCATTGAATATCAAATATCCTGTTTTAAAATTTCCAATTCTGTCAAAAAATGTTATATTTATCATAAAGTGTATAATGTATAATAAATACATATATGTATAATGTGTATGCATGTGTATGTATATGCAATATAGTGTATGTGTGTAAACCAAATTGGTTTTCACTTTTTCAAATTGGGATTACACATTGTAACTGATTAATGTCGCTAAAAATCTCTAGGTTTCTCTATATTTTTTATTTCATTGTAACTTATTTGTGTAATATATTAGGTTGCTCACTCTATAGATTTTCCCCTGGTCTGAATCTTGCTGACTACATCCCTGTAACTGCCATTTAAATGTTCCTCTGATTACTGAGTTTCTTATAAATTGGATTTTGAATCCAGAGACTTAATCAATTTGATGCCTACTTTTTTCTTGGTTGCGTTTGTAAGACTACTTCATAGATGCTGTTTTGTTCTTTCATCAGGAGATATGTAATGTCCAGTTCTCTCCATTCTGTGATATTAGAAGCCATTAATTATGAATGAATACATTCATTCTTTGGAGAACTGAAATATGGTGGTATCTTAAATATAATATTCCTTCTTTATTTATTAACTGCAATATGTCTATAAAGATGCACATTACACATCTGCTATATAGTTACCCAGGAGTAACCAAATACATGTAGAAGAGAAAGGATAAATGCATGTTCTTTTATTTACAAGTTTTAAAAATAATAAGCTGGTTTCCTAGCATCCTCCAATATTGAGCCATAAGGTTTTTTTTTTAACTATTATTAGGAACTCATAGATTTAAACTATGTGATATGTTTAAATTAATTATAGTTATATCTTTGTTTATGACCAAATTGTCCCTTATTTGGCCACTGATAAGTTCCTCAAGTGGGCTCCTGAATACTTTTGGTATGATTTTTTTTTTTTATGTCTTTGATGATTTTCTTGCTGTTTGGTATACCCATCTTGCACATTTCTTACCACTAGAATCAGCCATTTTCTCAAGGCACTCTCATTCTTTTTAGGGAAACATAATATTTCAATTAAGTGCTAAATGTATGTTTCTTATAGGTTGCTCATTTTTTCAGGAATTTTTACTGGACAATACTTTCTAAGTTAAAATATATCATAAGAAAAAAAATGAGTTTATTTTATCACCACGAGTTTATACTGCTTTCTTTTTCCCATGCCAAGAATCCTGATTCTTAACATAAAGACTGATAAATTTGATGTCATATAATTTTTCTAGCTTACATACAAGTCCCAGATGGCTAATATCAATACCACCATGCGTAATTTGATTTCTAAAATAATTTTAAGATATATTTTACTTTGTGGTTATTTTTGTCCTTAAAATATGCCTGCTAAAGATGTATAAGCTATTACTATATTTTAGTCTTTAAAGACTTTTGGAGTAGTTTCTCTCAGCATAGTTATATCAACAACTGCACACCTTTTTAGGTTCATTATTTGCATTTTTAATATAAGCATATATGGTATATAGTATCCAAAGATGGCCTTCATCAGTTCTTTTTTTATGTGACGAATGTGGCACTCTCTTCTTGAGAGATGGAGTTTATTTCCCTGTACCTTGAATCTGGGTTCATCTTGTGACTGACCAGTGGAAGTGGTTTCTTGGAATTTCTAAGCACAGGACTTAAGAGAAATGACAGCTTCTGCTTTTTGCTTTCTTCTTGGGTCTTCTTAAAACTCAGCCATGAGGCTTGAGGAAGTCCAAGAAGCCTTAATGACAGACCCACGTGGAGAAGAATCAAGACCCCTGGTGAGAGTCCCAGCTAAGACTCCTGAAAATGGCAGGCAACTGTATGAATGGGGCCATTTTGAACCCCCCAGCTCTACAGCCTTCTCTTCTCTGTTTTCTGTAAAGTAAATTAAAAAATTGCACATACATCCTGAGATCTTCCGGCTCTGCCTTCCTATCCACCCATTCTTTTTCTCTGGAACTTCTCTTTCCTTTATTCCCACTGACACTGTCCTTCTCAATTTGGATTCTATGCCAGAAGTTTCCCATCAGAGTAGGACCTTATCCCAGAAGACAGCTTCAGTTGATTAATTTCAAAAAAAAAAAAAAAAAATTCGTGGGACCCTGAATTGTACCAGCAACTTCACAACCGACCATGAGCCCCTTGTGCTTAACTCAAGATACAGCGTTTAAGAATCACTCTCCTCCCCAGTTGCTACTGCTGTTCTCAGATAAGCCCATCACACTTTCAGTGAGTAATTATTGGCAGTTTAAGTTTCTCCCCTTTTCAGATCCATCAGACACCTCATTGCTTCCATCTACTTCCTCCCACTTCAGTATTGTGAACATTTTCCCACTTATACTGTGGGCTTTATGGGGATACTTTGCTCTTAGCTTGGTTGTAGACATTTTACATGTAATTTTGATTTTATTATCCTAGTTTCTCTGTCTGTTTTTATGGGAGCAAACTGGGGAGATGGCACCATTCTTGCTATAGTTAATATTAATCAATTCATACCATAAGTGAAGGAAAGGTAACAGAGAAGAGGATTAAAGGAAAATCAGAGAGACTTGGATTATAATCTTAGTTTTGCTACTTACCAGCTATGTGAATTTGCACAAGTTTCTTAGTATCACTAAATTTCAGCTTGCATTTCTACAAAATGAGGATAATAATGGCCTTTCACCTCATAGAATTATTGTAATGGAGACAGCGTGTGATGTACCTAATGCCCTTAACACAGTGAATGACACTTCTTAAGCATTCTGCAGCTTTCACCAAATTTATTACTTAGAAGTGATTTCAAGGGTCTTCATGATGTTTAAATCTTAAAATCTAAGATTAGGCCACATCTAGGAATAGTACAAAAAAAGGAAAGTAATTATTTTACCCTCTTCTACATGTTGATACACTGAACACTTTCATCAAAGAAGGCCAAGAATAGCAGGAGAAACATTCTATATAAAACAATAATTATCAAGAGAGTTACTGTTATCAGTGAGCACCTATGTTGTGTCTGGTGTTATATAGATTTAATACCTAATGCAACTTTTAAAATTAGGTATTAATGACTTCCATCTCCACGAGGCAGTAAAGGATCAGAGGAATCTAATAAACTGCCCAAGTTAAGCACATGGAAATTTGATGTCCACTCAATCTGTTTCCAGAGAACTCCATACTGCTCTTATACAAGCAACAGTGGATGGACCTTAGCTTCAAGAAAAGAGAAACTCAGCCTAACATACGGGAGAGAGGTGTAGGATATGGATGCTATTTACAAATATTTGAATAATTTTCATAAGGAAGAGAAACTATATTTAGTCTGTGATGTTTTCTAGGGCTGAACTTGTCCAGTGGCTAGAAGGGAATTGAGATGATGTTCAGTTTCAGGCAAGAAGAAAATTTTCCTATGACTGTCTGAAAACTGGATGGGCTGTGTGGTTGGAGGTACTGTAAAAAGTGTGCCTGTCTCAGATTGGTCTGGATAACCACTAAGTTCCCTCCTACTTGGAGATTCTGTGACTGTAAGTACTGCTTTAAGCATAACAGTCTTAATTAAAAAAAAAAATAATCCTAATATTTAGGCACCTGAGGTTAGTTTGGACAGTCATATAAAAAGAAAGAAAAAAAAAAAACACCCTCTCGTCTGCGCTAAAAGCACCCTCTCTTATATTCAAATTGCCACTGGTCTCCTATTCGGAGTTTCTCAACACCATTTAAAATTATACAGACAGAATATCAACTAACATTTAGAGTGCTTACTATTTACAGGATCTAGTGGTTCCAATAGCCCACACGTATTAAATCATTGAATCCTCTTAACGGATTCACAAGGTAGATCTTACTATCTTCATTTTATGGATCAAGACACATCAAGGGTAAATATCTTGCCAAGGGCTACAGAGTTAGTAAGTGAAGAAGAAAGAATTTGAACCTAATTGTCTGACTTCAGAATCCACACTCCATGCTGGAGGCGATGATGGTAATAATAGACTTAATGTTAGCTACCAACAGCCTAATGCTTCCTATGTTTGTGGAGTTAAAGCATGTACTTATGCCCATGACACTCGTTTTCTTTTTTTTAACCCTACCCATAACCCTAGCAGTACAGCTGAGGAAACCATGTCATAAAATGCTTATATATCTTGTCTCTTACAAATGGTAAATGGATGAAGGATTTGAGCCTGGGCATGAGTGATTCTAAAATCCCTGTCCTTAAATACTGTGCTCTCCGTATGATTTTGTACAGCTATGTTTACCTGCTGCATGTCTTTATTTTCTTTTGGTGTGGTCCAACTCTATTTCGTTCTCTCTTTTTCCTCCGGGAAAATCTGCTTCAGAAGTTCATTCATGCTGGTGTAATGAACTGGCAACCCCCAAGCAAAGCAGCACATAAGAACTTGAGGAGTGACTCTGCCTCACGATCTCATTCACACTACCCTGCTCTGCTTCTCCATCAAGCAACCTTGTACCAGTGACTGGGTGGCACTACCTTTCAGGGAGACTTATTTGCATTTATTAGATTTCAAAACTCTAACCCAAGGGGAAACAAAGATGGTATGAGATTTCAGGCATGAATTAATTTCTTATTATATTTCCCCAAGACCACAGAATTTATAACAAGTTAGCATTTAGATGGATTACTGTATATAACTCTGGCTCTGACAAGAAAATGTCTTGCCACTGCTACCTTAGTAAGACTTGATGATATCTGTTAAATCTCTCCACTCATTTTTCCTTTTCATCAGTCTTTAGCACTTGGTTTTTTAATAGCCAATGCTTAGTTAATTTAATTTAAAACTTAGTTATTTAAAGGTTTACTGCCCTGATGTTGCAATTAATGAAAAACAGTGAGACAAAACAGAGTTGTTATTTCTATTCTAGTGTAATTTCAGAGGCCAAGTTTCTGATAAGTCCTTGCAGAATGTGCAGATTCCCACAGAGACTGTGGTGGCCAGGATAACCATCACCCCTATGCTGGCCTGTACAACCTTTAATGTATGTAACAGCCATTAATGTATTAAGTACATTAATAAGGAATAGTGCTGAAAAAGCTTTCTATTTTACCTTTTAATATTTTTGCCTCTTGCCAAAAACTGATGTTGAGTAATAACCTGTTGTCGATAAGATCTTTCTTCCTGATTTTCTTTGCTACATTAACTCTTCAAGGTCATGACTAATGAATTTCTCATGACCCTGAATTTCCTGGACTTGTTTACTGAGAGCAGTTAAATAGGTCAGTTCTACACATACCTTGCAATCTCAATAGTTAAAACTGTCTCAGTTGACAGTACCAAAGATTAAGGAATATAAAACATGTGAATGTATGAACACATTTCTGCCATCTATGCTATTAGAGGAAGCAATGCCACAGGCAATGCTATTCAAAGTGGAATGCAAATGAAATTTGAATTAAATGACATTTTAAAAACAGATTTTCCTTCCATGAAAATGTCTTACTCCAATATTAAAATTAATTTGCATTCTTTAAAAACAGACTGGCGTAGGCAGCAGTGTATTATACTAGATAAGGATAAAAAATTGCCTCAGGATTTGTAATTTATCTTAAACACACACACACACACACCCTCTTGTGAAAATCAAGAATTGCTATATATATTTTTCTTAGTTTATATATCATATGTCTTAATTTCTACATTGTTACACAAGTCCAAACTGAATCTGCATTTTTTCACATCCATTAATAACTCTACCTTCATGCACCCCACCAAGAGAATATCTAACGGTGAATCACAGACATGGGGCTCAGATTCTAGACAGAAGGAGTTAAGCTACAATATTGAGGAAAAGCCGAGGGTCAGGAGAACCTAGGAAAGGTCAGAAAACAAAGGCAAGCACTTGATTACGAGTCAGGGAGCACTGTCACCTCCTTAAGCGCCCCAGCAATCAGAGAGCAGGAAGAGTCAGGCAGCTCCCGGGCAGGGTCAGAGTCCTGGCTCCATCAGATATTCCTACGTAGCCAGGAGCAAGTGGTTAAATCTTTCTCAGGCTCTTAGTCCTCATATTAAATAGGGATTATAACACCCCTTTGCAGGTCATTGTGAAAATGAAGTGAGTAACTGAGTTCTAAGTGCCAGACACACTGTAGGGATGCATAATGATTATTTTCTCTTACCGAGATCAAAACAGAAGAAGCAAACTAAGTCCAAACTGGGGTAGTAACTTAACCATCAGTAACTTAGGGTAGGATATTTTACAGTCTCTAGGTTTTTCACAACCACTTTTGCTCAACTCAAAAGACTGAGTTGCCCAAAGTAGCTTGTGTTCCCCCAGAAGGATTGCGACGGTGAGGCCCGGTGGAGGGTGGAACCTATGAAGGGAGTGGATGTTTACAGAGCATGGCTTGTCTATTCTGTATGTTGTTTTTGTTAGCTGATGGTATGCTCACTGCTCCACGAGGCAATGCTGTTATATCCAAAGAAGGTTCTAAGAGTAACCAACATGTTCAAAGCCAAGTTAAAGGCAGAGCTGGAATTAATAGAGTTGTTCTCAAGGCATGTTATACCATCTCCAACATGGATAACTATAAACTATGATCCATATTTATAAAATCTTGGGCCCACAAAATTTTGGAAGTAAAAGTTACAGTAATAATCACTCAATTCCAAAACCAGTATCAATAACAACCAAAGGTAACATGTTTGATTCAAGTATGAGTAATTACTTGAAAATACAGGATATGAATAACTGAAAATTGCTCAAGATTTAAAAGAACTAAAAAAAAACCTAACTCTTCTAACTGCAAACTAGTTAAGACTCTGCCATAAGTAAAGCTATAACTTCACATTTCTTCTCCTCTTGAGGAATTTTTATTTCAATTTAGATATCAAGATTTCTGGATTGAAAGGAAAGTCTGAGTCTGAAAGCAGTTAATGGTTGAGCTGGTGGAAAATTCTCATCACTGATAGTTCAGTGACCTTTCAGAGCCAGACTAGGTACGACTCTTGTTATCTACTAACTTAATCAGGAGCAAACCTCTGCAGCTCTGCAGCAGCCCTGACTTCCTCCTATGCACACAAACTGAAAGCTTCAGCCCTGGCCCAACCCCAGGCCCAGCCCCAGCTCCAGTGTAATCTTTAGGTCCACTTCTAGCGCAGAACCTGGCACAGTCCTAAACCCAGGCCCAAGATTAGGCCTTGTCCCAGCCCCAAGTTTAGCCTAAGACCCAGTCCCAGACCCAAACCCAAACCCAAACCCAGGCCCAGGCCCAGGCCCAGATTCAGGTGTAGTCTTCACAGCCTGGCTTTGAAGCTCCAGTATCTTTTCTTCACCTTTTGCCTTAGGAGTCACATCTATGCTCAAGCAAACAATTTTTTTAAAGAGGAAAACCAAATGGTACAGAATAGAGGTGCAGCTGAATTAGTTAAATTTAATTTTTCAAAAATCCAATGAAAATAAGGCACATTTAAAAGTTTTTGGTAAACTTTGGAAGAAAGTACACTGGTATCTTTTTGTTTCTGTATTTTTCGTACATTTGAAAACTTCATAATTAAACTTTCCTCACAGGTGTTTTAATGTTTTTATTCAGCTTGACACGTGACTCTTAATATAAGCTGTGGCTGTTTTTGTGAGCCTGGTAACCCAGAATACGTAGTTTATATCTCTCCTGTGGCACTAATTCTATTTGGCTTTTTTTTTCATTGTACAGAGCAGTGGGATCGGTGCAGGTGGGGAGAAAAGCTGGAAGCTTCTATTCTCAGATACACATAAACTTCTGAGGTCCAGCCCTGTGTCCTGTGAGACTCCCTCTCCTAACCACAGGTTGAACTTCTGTCTCTTTTGACTGAGAAAACTCTTAAATTATCATGTATTCTTCCTCTATGGTTGCTAACCTCAAAGCTTGGTAATCTTTGCATTTTAGAAATTTGCTCCTTTAATATCCTTTGTTTCTCACCACTCTGGCTCTTGCACTAGTAAGCCTTGCTTTTCAGTATTCATATTTGTGCAATGAGGATTTGTTTTTAACAGGATGTAGGAACAAATTGATAATTTGTTTTCATCTCTATTGACTCCCCCTCTGTGGCAATAAATGCCTGCATTCCTTGATCGGGACATCAGGACTTTGGGGAAGGTAAAGGTTTCAGATATCACCAAAATTTACCCTACCATGTGTATCCCTCTATGCCCCCTTCAAAGAATATTTACTTTTCCATTTACTTGTCCATTTTTAGCACTTAGAATTCGAAAACTATTGAGTCCATTCTTCAAAACATTCCATTACTGGGCAAGATACTGTGGACAAATGAAGGATTTCTCACCTCCTTCCACTGGAGATCACTGTGTGTTTGTGCAGAAGGCTTATGAAACGTTTCTCTGTTTCTTTTGGGTGAATAGTCAATTCCAGATTTCCACTGCCGTCTCCTCTTTTCGGAAGCGATCCAGTGTACATTGGTGTATGTTGAGGGGCACTTTCTCTTAGTGCTGTGCTAGGGTCAACTGCCATTTGTTCATGAGCCTCCAGCCCACTTATACCCACTGCGGTAATGTCCGCATCCCCCTCTACTTTCCCTCTGCCATGTCTAAGGTCACTTCACATCTTACTCATCCCCCTTGTAAGGTCTGTCCAAATACCCAATCAGCTCTCCCGTGCCTCTTTTCAAGGACACAGAAAATTTTGAAGTTCTTCTGTGCTAGGCCCAAATGATGAGAGACTTGGGGTAGGGTATCTGTGGCCATCTCTGATGGAACATCTCTGATTCTACCGTTCTACTGCTAGACGATGATGCCTTTGGTTGGGAACATGTACATTGAGAGGACTTATTCTCGAGGCGTGCACTCCCTTAGGCTTCATGAGGAAAACTTATCTCCTCTGACCTAAGATCCCTACCAAATCTCTCTGTGGTCTGCATTTACCCCATTCAGAGCTTGGCTGGGCTGAGGGTGGGGCCCAATATGCCATCTCAGTCACCCTCAGTTTCCAAACTCCAGCCCCTTCCCCTCAGATAACACTTTCCCCTCTCACTTACTAAACTCCATCTCCTTTCTTGTGGGAAAGTACTCTTATCTCAGCAACTCCTGTCCAACTGTCTCCAGAGGCTCAGCCTTTTGTAGCTCAGAAATCCTTTGTGATCTCAAATAGCTCGGTTTGTAAAAGGCTTGGCTTGCAAAATGCCTGCCTCATAGGAGTTTTAACGTATCTCTCCAGGAATTCAATTGATTTCCCCTTTCTCGGTTCTGTATGGCCTTTCCCAAGAGGATGAAAGCCACTTATTTGATGGGTGGAAATCAGGGCACCAACCAGAGCATGTAGGAAGAAAAAAAACAATGATTATTTTCCCTAAATTACATCCCACAACAAAAGGAATAAAGCAGAATATCAGGCATGTGGTAGTTAAAAAGTTTTATTTACTCCCCACCTTTCCCTCAAATTGCTAAATAGGACATCTGCATTATTCCTACGATCTCTAAGAGTCAAATGGCCATCTCTTTCCTATAGAACATTTCCCCAGGAAACTGGAGAAATTTTTTCTACTAGGGGGCCATCTATCCTAATCATACCTCTTAAGCTTGTAAACAAAGAAATTAAAAGCAATATCAGTATGGGGGAAAAAGTTAATGCATATTCCAAATCCTTTGACTTAAAAAGTAGAGTAAACCTCAACTTCTACCATGTTTCACAGTTTGCATGATCCATAAGCTAGCTGACTGCTACTAAGGAGACTGTGCACAAGTAATACGGTCTCTTTTGAGATGTGGTCTGTTTCCTACTGTCTGCCAGCATCATGCATTCATCTGTTTTAACTAGTCCTGTCTACAGCATACTAAACCATGTAGGTGTGACTGTCTCATAGAGCTATCCACTCACAGCTATCATCCAGAACAACAAAAACTGAATCTGGTTTGTATTAGGCAGAGTAAAAACTAAACTGCTACTCAAAAGGTTCAAAGAAGTTTGCTTTTTTTCATATGTGACTGGCCGACAGGAAACAGGCAGTACAAGATAGGTAGGTGACTTTGCTCTATGGAACCAAGTTTCTGCTATCCCATTGCTCTGCATTCCCTGCAATTTTATTAATATCTGCACAGACAAATATCATTTGTACGCTCCACATCCATGTGATAATTTGTAGGAAGGAAAGAATAAAGAGTGTAAAGATCTTCCTTTTTAAAGACACGAAGCACACAGCATTTCCACTCTTCAGCTGGCTAGAATTTAGTTCCAGCCTCAGTCTCGCCTACCAGAGAAGACGAGTTATAGCCTCTAGTTGATAGTCGAGGGTCCAGTTAAAGGTCAAGATGTTCTGTTATTAAAAGAACTAAGTGGAGAATTGCTATAGAGGAACAAATAGTACCTCAGGCACCAGCAGTTGGTATCAGTAACTGAAGTTCAGAGGTTTTCTTGCTCAAGTCAGCACAAGAAAAAGTCTTTGATCAGAGGAAACTCTAGTTCAGTGTTTCTCAACCATGGTACTACTGACATTTTGGACTAGGTAATTCTTTGTTGTGGAGGGGTGGGGCGTGGGGCAGTCCTAGGCATTGTACGATGTTTGGCAGCATCCCTGGCCTCTAACCACTGGAAGTTAGGAGCACCCCCTACCCCCAGTCATGACAAACATAAATGTCTCCAGGCATTGCCAGATATCCCCTGCGGGACAAGCTAGTCCTAACTGAGAAGCACTGCTCTACCTGTGAGGTTAACATCTCAGAGGGTCTCCTCTTCTAAGGTATGTTCCCTTAGTATTCAAATAAGCTATCCCTGAATGTCAGAATTCTCAGTAAGACTAATCCTTGTCTCCCACCATTTTCGTGACAAATACCAATCAAGCACATACTAAATACTAAACAACTGATTCCGTGCTGATTGGTGGGTAAGTCTGAAGATGAATTAGGAACTATTTCCTCAGGGCTTCATAGTCTCACAAGGAAGATAATAATGTGGAAAATAGTATATCGGCTAAAATATAAAATAGCAATAATACATGATAGAAAGTGTTACCCACCCTCCCCCATGAGTCCCCAAGCAGGGTCCTCCTGCCTGGTGTTTGAGCCAATAGAACTAAACTAAGTTTGGCTCAGAAGCAAAGGAAAACTTTATGCTTTGATCAAAGAATGAAGAGGTGCCCTAACGGGCGCTGTAGAGTCCACGCTGTCCCCACAGGACAGGCTGTGTGGGCGGGGCTGCTTCACAGGGATCTCGTCAGCGGCAGGGAGGGGGTGGCGGGGGAGGTGAGGGGGGAAGGGGCGGAGTTCCCGCAGGTCTGGTGCAGCCGTGGAGCTCCCGGCTCCAGTCCGCAGGGCTGGGCACTGCGCCTCTGCACTCGGCCCGCCTCTGACGCCGCTGCCGCTGCGGCCACGCCCGCCACGGCCGGCCGCGCCCGCCATGTTGGGTTGAGTGTTGTGCGCAGCGCTTCAGGACACGGCCCTCCGAGCTGAGGTGGCCTGCGCAGCCTTTCGCGCTAAGAAATCTGGTCTGAAAGGCTGGGGGCAAGACCTCTGCACACAGCACCCTGTGAGCAAGTGAAACTAGAGGAAGCACAAAGGCAAAGGAAAAAAAGGTTAGACTGTTTTATTACCCAGATTCTATTTTTATTTCCTGGGAACTGTTAACGGACTTTGCCTGTGACGAATGTGAGACATACCCCTCACATTAACTATTTTATTGAAGTATAGTGAGTTTACAATGTGTTACTTTCTGGTGTACAGCATAATGTTTCAGTCATACATATACATATATTCCTTTTCATATTCTTTTTCATTATAGGTTACTACAAGATATTGAATATAGTTCCCTGTGCTATACAGTATAAACTTATTTATCTATTTTATGTATACCAGTCAGTATCTGCAAATCTCGAACTCCCAATTTTTCTCTTCGCACCCTGCTTTCCTACTGGTAAACATGAGATTGTTTACTATGTCTGTGAGTCTGTTTCTATTTTGTAGATGAGTTCATTAGTGTCTTTTTTTAAGATTCCATGTATAAGTGATATATGGTATTTTTCTTTCTCTGGCTTACTTCACTTAGAATGACAATCTCCAGGTCCATCCATGTTGCTGCAAGTGACATTATTTTATTCTTTTTTATGGCTGAGTGTTATTCTATTGTGTAAATATACGACAGCTTCTTTATCCACTCATCTGTCAATGGACATTTAGGTTATTTCTATGCCTTGGCTATTGTAAATAGTGCTGCTATAAACATTGAGGTGCAGGTGTCTTTTTGAATTAAGATTCCCTTTGGATATATGCCCAAGCGTGGGATTGCTGGATCATATATTAAGTCTATTTTTAGTCTTTTTGGGAATCTCCATACTGTTTTCCATAATGGCTATATCAAACTACATTCCCACCAACAGTGCAGGAGGGTTCCCTTTTCTCCACAGCCTCTCCAGCATTTATCATTTGTGGACTTTTGAATGATGGCCATTCTGACTGGTATGAGAATGGTGTGAAAACTCATTGTAGTTTTGATTTGCATTTCTCTGATAATTAGCAATACTGAGCATTTTTTCATGTGCCTAGTAACCATTTGTATGTCTTCACTGGAGAATTACTTGTTTAGGTCTTCTGCACTTTTTTGGATCAGGTTTTTTTCTGTTGTTGTATTAAGTTGTATGAGCTGCTTATATATTCTGGAATTAAACCTGTGTCAGTCACATCATTTGCAAATATTTTCTCCCATTCCATAAGTTGTCTTTTTGTTTTGTTTGTGGTTTCCTTTGCTGTGCAAAAGCTTGTAAGTTTAATTAGTTCCTATTTGTTTATTTTTGCTATTATTTCTATTGCCTGGGTAGACTGCCCTAGGAGAACATTGCTAAGATTTATGTCAGAAAATGTTTGCCTGTGTTTTCTTCTTTGAGGCTTATAGTGTCTTGTCTTATATTTAAGTCTTTAAGCTATTTTGAGTTTATTTTTGTGTAAAGTGTGAGGGAATGTTTTAACTTCATTGATTTACATGTGGGGCTGTCAGGTTTATCCAACATCACTTCCTGAAGAGACTGTCTTTTCTTCATTGTATATTCTTGCCTCCTTTGTCAAAGATTAAGTCTGTGGGTTTATTTCTGAGCTCTCTATTCTGTTCCATTGATCCATATGTCTGTTTTTGTGCCAATACCGTGCTGTTCTGATTACTGTAGCTCTGTAGTATTGTATGAAGTCTGGAAGGGTTATTCTTCTAGCTTCATTCTCTTTCTTCAGTATTGCTTTGGCAATTCTGGGTCTTTTGTGATTCCATATACATTTTAGGATTATTTGTTCTAGTTCTGTGAAAAATATCGTGGGTATCTTGAAAGGGATAACATTAAATCTATAGATTACCTTGGGTAGTATGGCCATTTTAACCATATTAATTCTTCCAATCCAAGAGCATGTTACCCACGTCTTCAGAGTGTGCCTGCTCTTCTGTGTAGCTGAATTGTCAGTTTTTATTTTATTTGCTGTCAGAATGACTGAGTTATTACCTCAACCTTGTGTTTTCCCCCACATTTTGACCTTAAGAAGTCCTTCCAGGACTTTCCAGAGGCTGGTCTTATTGCCCCAGGTGTTCCCTACTTACTTCCATTAGACACTGACTAGAAAAGGAAAATGGCATGGTTGTCTGATGATTCTCTTAAGACCACAGTACTTCATATTTCAGTCTGGGGTCAATTGATTGCAAATAACAGAGATTCACATAAAGTACCTTAAGCAAACATTTTTGAATTTTAAAAAAAATCTCCGCAGGTTGTTCTCGTAATCAGCCAAAGTTGAGAACCACTGGTCTGGGGTTTAGAATATCTGCTCCAGGTTTCCCTGAAGTTGGTAGGATCAGCCCTTTCTCCCCATCCCCCCTCCAGCTGCCATGGGCATTATGTACAGACAGGAGGGAGCTTAGTGCTAACCAAATGCCCACAAGTCAAATGTCAGTGATGCAACATCCAGGTGTAATCTTTGATTGACAGCCTTAAACATCAGCACTTCCAAAACATCTTCACTTCTCTAAATCTACTGGGAGGAGGCCAACAGATAGGGACAAAATTTCCCCTGGTGAGAAACTATGTCTGCTGTATAATGAACAGAGTCATAAGCACAGTAGAGCTAACACATCTTAGGGAACTTTTCCTATTGTGCCTCCCTGAGATAGTCTAACACTCTAAGGATTCCTTTTTTTCCTTCCTAGGTCTTTCCAAATGCAATCATACCATCTAAATATTCTAACACCTTCAAATACCGCCCCACACCAGTCACTGGTAGCTAGATGGTATCTAGAGAAATCTTGATGCACTGTTTCAGACTGTAAAAAATTTCCTCTGGTCAAATGAATATTAAATTTCTTCTCATCTCCTTCAACCTCTTAATAGCCATTCTTTAAATCTAACAGTGAGAACCACTGTCTCTGCCAGAAAGTGTGCCAGGGCTTACTAACATCGAGGAATGTTGGTCAGATTTAGTCTATTTGTTTAGCATCACAATCAATATTTACTTTTAATCTTTTTAAATTTCTGAAGACTCATTTGGATTCCAAAACTCAGTTCTGAAATGGTTACAAGGTCTTTAATGTCAGGCAGGTCTAGTGGTAATGACCTCCCTCAGCTTTTGCTTGTCTGGGAAAGCCCTTATTTCTCCTTCATATCTGAAGGAGAACTTTGCTGGAAAGACTGTTCTTGGCTGACAGTTTTTATCTTTCAATGTTTTGAATATGGTGATTCCACTCTCTCCTTGCCTGTAGAGTTCCTGCTAAGAAATTTTCTAATAGACTAACAGGGGGTTCCCTTACGGGTTACAGTCTGGCTGCCTTTAAAATTTTTTTCTTTGTCGTTGACTTTTGATAGTTTCAGTATAATGTGTCTTGGAGAAGGTCTTTTTGCACTGAGGTAATTAGGTGTTCTGTTAGCAACATGAACTTGTATATCCAGTTTCTTCCCCAGTTTTGGGAAGCTCTCAGCTATTACTTCTTTAAGTAAACTTTCTGTCCCCTTCTTCCTCTCTTCTCCTCATAGGATTGCCTTTCCAAAAGACGTTGGATAGTTCTTGTAGAACTTCTTCATTTAAAAAAAAAAATCTTAGTTCTCTTTCCTCTTCTACCTAAATTATTTTTAGATTTTTATCTTTGAGCTTGGTAATTATCTCTTCCATATGGTCTGCTCTATTCCCAGTGCTTTCTAAGGCATTCTTCACCTCATTTTTTGAGTTCTTTTACTCCAGAATTCGTTTGGTTCTTTTAGAGTTTCACTTTCTTTGGTAAAGCATTCCTTCTGTTTGTTGATTTTATTCATGAGGTCACTGAATTGTGTTTCTGAATTTCTTGTAGCTCGTTAAGCTTCTTCACGACAGCTATGTTGAATTTTTTATCAGTTAGATTGCAATATTCCATGCCTTTAAATTTGGTTTCTGAATTATTTTCTTTTTATGGTACAGTATTACTGTGATTCTTCATGGTGTTTGGTGAGTTGTTCCTCTGCTGGTGCATTTTAAGTAGTGAAAATCTTTCTTCTCTAGGTAAAGCTTTTTTTTTTTTTTTTTAACTTGATTCTAGCAATTTTCAATAGATTGGTAATTGGTAATTAGAGGCCGTTCTTTTATTTTTCAGTAGGTGGTGCTATAGCACAAGTTTTTGATTCTCTGTGCTGCCTCTGGCTGTACTTGAGAACCCGAACTTTCTACTCTCCAATTCTTCTGTCAAGAGGTGTCATTTGAGGCCCTCATTGTCACTGCTTATGCCTCCAGGGTTGCTGGTGTCAGTGTCACTGCTGTCACTGGTATTGCTGCTTGGGGAACCCAATGGCGGCACCTCCACCATGTTCAGGAATGCCTGGGCTAAGGACACCACCTCCATAGGGGAAGGGGGAAGGCAGGCTGGGAGCTAGGGTCACAGGTGCCTTTGCCACATCTGGGATTACTGGGTTCACAGAGGCGACTGCTGCAGATGGGGGAGCCAGAGCTACAGGGACCGGGGTCACAGGCCCCACTGCCGCTGCTGCCAGTTCCCTGTGACTGTGGGTGCTGCTGCAGCCAGGAGGCTGGAGTCATGTGCAACACCTCTCTTGTTGCTACTGTGTTCTCTTGGGCTGCTGGATTAGCTGCTGGGAGGAGGGGACTGGGATTTTTGGGGCTTGGCCTTTGCTGCTCCCCTGGTTCACCTCCTCTATGTGTTCACTGCACCCATGTTTAGATATACAGGTGTATGGAACTCTCTGATGTCCTGGTGTGTTGGGCAGAGGAACTCTTGTTGAGTTATGGATGTTTTACCGGTTGTAGATTGAAGGGGAGAGACAAAGAGAGTGTCTTACATCACCTTGATGTTGATGTCACTCCCTCAAAACTCTGTCTTAATCAAAGCTTTGTACTAATTTCAATAAGCATTATACATTATACAGGGTTGCTGGCTCATAAGTCTATGAGTGGTATCAGATTTTAAAAAATCAAATTAGTGGAGACAGAAATCTCTGGTATTTGCTAGTCTGTGGCTAAAAGTTCAATCCTCCAATCATAAACTAGACCTTTATTTTTTAGCACTGAAGTGGGCTACCTGATTAAATTTAAGGCATGCATATTTGGAAGATCTTTTCAAGAGCAGACTGATAACAACACCCTTACTTCTCAATTATGTCCAACTGGTCATAAACTGGATAGGATAATACTATAACGTTAACTGGCCACAGCAATAGGACTTAATCATATTGGTCAGAGTTAAGCCAGAGAAGGCAAATGCTCTGTAAGACAGTTTTCACTCTCAGACCACTTGCACCCTCCACTGCGGTATAAATTGGCCACCAAAGCTGGGGTGGACAGAGATGTGATTGATAATCTGGGGCTTCCACCAGAGATTGTGGAATAGCTTCCACCAACGGCAGCTGAGGATTATATAACTGTACATCGAGTGTTACTCTAAGTAGAAAGGAAGGAAGAAAAAATGGAGCCTTTGGGAAGATTTGGAGGTACGGATGAGAGTGGAGTGAGAAATGCGAGCACCGCTGGCAGGGTAGACCTACACCTTCCCTAAAGGTGTGAGACCCCTGTTCTGAGAATGGGAGAAATGACCATTTGTGGATGTGATATGACACAGTGTACTAACGCCCAGTGCATGGCGGACTTTGCTTCTGCAGTATTGCTCCCTTATGTGGTGAGTGATGCACGAAGATTCAGCGCTCTGGGGAGGAATCATGCCAGAGCCAGTCAGAAGTCAGGATTTGGCTCCATGATGGCAGAGGGTGTCTACACAAAATGGCACTCCCTCCCCCAAGAAAAATGTCACCCAGTAAGTCAGCCTATCTGGAAAATGATCCAGCCATCCAACCCTATAGTCAGGGAGCATGGATTTTTTTTGTCTTTAGTACCAGAAAGACAAAATCTGGACAAACTTTTCCAAGTTGTGAATCACTGTAATTGCTATGTCCAGGAAATTCCAACCTGAAATCCACACCCCACCCCATTGTTTCCTTTAACCTAGGAATTTTTTACTTGGTGGAGATCTAAATGCTTCTATCATTTCCAAAGGGATCCATAACGAAAAATATTTAATAGGATTTTATTTATCATTCTAGGAACTCTCCAATGGAGGAAAAAGGAGGGGGGACAAAAATTCCAAGTTAAGACATCTAATGTCACTAAGAATGCTGCTGCTGGCTTCCCTCTCTGTCCATTAATGGACCAGAGTCTGATACCCATCCACTTTGTGGACTGTTTCTCATTTACTGAAAGGGAAGCTATAAAAGGTTTGTCTATTGGCTCTAATATTGAGATAGAAAAAATTCAAGATGTCCTGTGCAGAGCTTTGCTAGTTTTGAATAGGCATAAAATAGTTTATAGGTAAAATGGAACCCCATGTCTGAAAGTGTACAGATTGGGATTTCATCCTGTTGTATATGATGGAGCCAGAGACTTAGAGATGAGGGGCAGTTCTGTCAAAGAAGTCCTTAAAAGCAGTTCACCAGTCAGAAAGCTTCAGGTAAGGAGCTCCACAACCTCCACTTCCATCCACAAGCTCAGGGAAGTCACACAAAACCCACGATACAACTTTGTTATCACCCATCTTCCAGAAATTGTCTATTTGTGTTCCCCAGTTTCTAACTGTGGGGCTGTCTTATTAATTTGCATATCAGTAGAACTTACTCCTGGTATCTACACAAAGGAGATGCTCAGAATATTTGTTGGATGGAATTCGTCTCTCCTACTGATGAAGGCATTATCTTCATAAAATTGGGACTATTTGAAATGTTTCTCAAATAATTATTTCAATTTTAAAATCTCTACTTTTTATTTTAATTGTGGCATAGACAGCTTACAATGTTGAGTCCGTTTCTGGTATATAGCACAATGTTTGTCACACATGAATATATACATACTCATTTTCACCATGAGCTACTACTACAAGATACTGAATATATTCCCTGTGCTACACAGGATAAACTTGTTTATCTATTTTATAAAATCTCTACTTTTAAGTAAAATTTTGTCCTTATAAATAATGTGGTTGGACATTATCTTGGGAATCTTTCTGTCTCTGTTTCCTAAACTGCTGAGTTTCCTAAAGGCCGAGAGCAAAGCAGCAGGGGCAAAAATGTTCAATTTCCAAAGTGAGGCTGAACCTCCTACGCAGACCCTGCTTAGGAGGGACAAAAACTGGAAGTTTTGGCTCTAATCTACTCATCCGTCTTGAGGGTATAACAGAATTGAGGTAAAGATGTCAGGGAGTTAAAGGAAGGATTGGTTTGTTGACGGTTATCCGGAGGAGGAGGCGCTTCAGGGCCTACCGGGAGCGCTAGGATGGGATGGCGTTGCTTAGGAACACGGGAGAATCACCTGACGGACGCCTGAGGGAGAACAGGTTCTGGGGAGAGCCTGGCTGTAAGGACTTAAGGCACTAGCACGGAGGTTTATAATAACCATACTCCCCCCAAATTGCCTGCTTTTATGGGGCAAAGGAACCTAAGTAGGGAATGTTCATTTGTTGTCTCAATTCACAGCATCCTGCTAGAGATGTAGTCTGACTGGAAAGAGGCAGAGGGGGAGATTATAAACTGTCAGCTGAAGGAGAGGCACTGCCCCGCTACAGAGCTGAAGTTGGGAGAGCACAGTCAGGACCTGCTTCATAACTGGTGCTACCCAGTGAAAAAGGAAAATGCAGGGTGCTCTTGTTCGAAATTTATTAAAGTTTTCAACATGGCGACGACAGAGCATTAAACCAAGCTGGAGGCCCCGCTAAGCATGTGGTCCTGTGCGTCTACAAAGGGCTCACACCGTTGGAGCTGGCCCTGGACCCAGCAGTGAAATCACACAGCTCACGAAAGGTCCCAAAAGCTGACTCAACAGAAATAGGCATAAGCTTCTATCATAGCCAGAAAAAATCAATGTGAGATTATAGAAATGTCAGTGAAAGACATACCTCTTCCCTTTTTCCTCTTTCAACCCTCCAGGAGTCAGGGGCAGCCTAGTAAGTGGGCAGATGAGTAGAAACCAGGCAGAGAAATCAACCTGAATGTTTGTAACCACCCCACCACTTCTCCCCACTGCAGGCTTCCAATGGGAAACAGACAAAACGAAGGGAGAAGCTTAAGTTCATATGAAGTCTGGAGTTTTAAGTATTTTACAAGGAAGATATTTTAATTACTGAAATTAGATTTTTTGGGGAGGGGGGAAGGGGGACAAAAGTAACCTGACAACTTTTTTTTAACATCTGAGAAATGATGGGACTTGGCCAAGATTTATCCAAGGTGGTGATGAAAACCAGACTGACATATGATGTGGTGGCTTTACGGGGCAGTGACAGGAAAGAATATATAAATGTACTCTACCAAGGTAGCCCCAGAGAATTCTACTTGTTCACTGTTATTTATGTCACACAGACTTCTCTGGGTAGACACACACACACACACACACACACACACACACACACACACACACACACACACACACACACACACACACACGTGCCCACATATGGATGGATGCTGTGATATACTCACATGATCCTAAAAGACTATTTTGAGGTAAAGAAATTGAACTTGTGACTTAACTGAGCAGTGTCTCAGAACTACATCAGTTACAAGCCACAGCAAAAATAGAGCTGATAAAAGAAACAAAAATTAATGTATGCTTTAAAAATACTTTTTATTGTTGCTCCACCTACATCAGAGAAACTGTCTAGGAATCTGAACTATGGAGGTAGGGGATAATTGTAGACCAAAGAAGAAGTACAAAAAAAGGCATTTTGATAAAGTGTTCAATTTTAAAGTTATAATTAAATCAGCTGTTATATACAGGCAAGACGTGTGCTTTGACTGCCCTCAAGTGTTGTTAGTTTATCACTGCAACATGATCTCAAAAGTGACTGTTTCCATCAAATTCACATTTTGAGACTATTTAACAAAGAAAGTCTGGAATAAAGAATTTTTCTTTATAGGGGGAGGGCATAGCTCAATGGTAGAGTGCATGCTTAGCATGTATGAGGTCCTGGGTTCAATTCCCAGTACCCCCATGAAAATAAGTAAATAAATAAACCTAATTACCTCCCCACAAAAAATTATGACACAACATTGTAAAATGATTATAAATCAATGAAAAATGTTAAAAAAAAGAAGTTTAATTCTCAAGTATTTTCCAAATAATCAAATGGATTAAGTAACATTATACAGTTGTGTTGAAGTATGTCCCCTCTAAACAGATTTGCAAAATTGGAGTTTTTTGTTTGTTTTGTGTCATGAGCTTCCTGTGAGGCAGAAGAAGGATGTAAACAGTGCTTAGACAACTTTTTAACTTTATCGGTAATTGCTTCACGAGCTCTAAGTTAACTGATTAGTCTTTGAGGGGAGAGGGTTTAGGGATAACTTTATCTTTCAAATTAAACATGCAAACAGTCTCATTTCATACAGATACTCAGAGTTTATGCTTCGACATCTTCTAAGCGCTGTTTGCTTCCTTCTCCTTCTGCCTCACAGAAGCTCACTGCGCCCTCCCTAGGGGCTGGGTCTGCGCAGAACTGGCTGGTTGGTCTACTGTGTTGCTGCGTTGGCTTCTCCCTGGCTCTTTCAGGAGAAGAGCCAAGGTTGGCTTAGGAGGGTTGCTTATGGCTTCTGCTTCTAGAGCATCTATTCCCGGCCACGGCAGGGCCACCCTGTCTGCTGGTTCTCCACAGCCTTCTTCATCACGTCCTCCAAGGGAGCACAAGGCAACGTTTAGGTGCCCTCACATCACAAAAGAGCCCGTCTTAATGCAAAGGATCTGTCTTGGGCCCTCTTTTGTCTGAAACCTCCTATTCCTCAACGTTAGCTCCAACAGAATCTCCCGGAAGACTTGTTAAAACACCAGTGTCTTGACCCACCCCCAGAGTTTCTGATTCAGTAGTCCTGGGATAGGTCCCAAAGGCCTGTGTTTCTAACAGGTTCCCAGATGATGCTGTTGCTACTGATCCCAGGACTACCCTTTATGAACTGCTGGCTTAACCCAGTACTTCCCCCAATTGTTCACATTAAGGTACAAGTAAGAAGCAATAGCATGTGTACTTCACAAAGAGGGAAACCTAAGAGGTAAACTTTGTTGTGGAGAATGCTCTGGGTGTGTTTCCTGTTCATAGGTCTTCACCCTCCCCGGCCCCTGCCCACTGCCCACCCCACCACTGTCAGTGCCACAGGAGATCTTTCTTAGATCCTCTTCATGAGAACCTGGTGGGAAAAGCCATGAAAGTGTTGGGGCCTCTCTGAGAGGCCTGTGGCCCCCAGGACTTCCTCATTATAAAACTGGTCCATGTTTAGCTGACAGCAATTTGTGAAAATTAGCATTTCAGTGTTCCTACCAGCTGATGGCTCTCTGGATGCACCTATATATTTTTTTCCTATTGTTACCATAACAAGCTGCCACAAACCTGATGTCTTAAAGCAATACAAATGTGTAGTTCTGGAAGTCAGAAATTTGTGTGGGGCTTACCAGGCTAAAAATGGGTTGGCAGGGCGGCATTTCTTCTGGGTGCTCTGTGGGAGAATCTTTTCCCTTGTTTTTTTCCACCATGAAGAGCCCACCTGCATTCGCTGATGGTAGATCCATTCCTCCGTCTTACAAACCATTAACGCAGGGCAGATTACTCTTCACACTGTCACCTCTATGATTCTCTTCTGCCGCCCTCTTCTACTTGTAAGGCCCCTTTCCTTTGGGCCCAATTCATAATCTCTCTGTTTTACTCTTAGTTGATTAGCAACGAATCACAATTCCATCTGCTACCTTGAATCCCTTTTGCTGTGTAAAGTAACATACTCACAGGTTCCAGGGAGTAGGATGTGAGCGTCTTCGGGCAGCCATTATCTGCCTACCACCACTTGTCTCCAGATTTTAGGGGCAGTTTGTCCTGCGGCCTCAGTTCTCTAATGTGCCTAAAAGTGGTTGCTGATTTTTTCAATTGTTCAGTTTTCTCTTATTCTAAGGACAGGAGTGATGACATCTAAGCTCTTCACATCATCAGGGCTGACACTGTAAGTAGTGTACCTTTTTCACACTAGATCTAGAGTTGTTACATAGCCGTAACTGGATCTCTTGCATCTTTTGTCTTCAGCATTAGATGCACAATTTTTAAGACAGACGATGTGGAAGGAAGTCAGTTTCTCTGTTATAAAGACTGCTTTAAATTTGAGGAATTTAAAGCCAAAGACTGAATGTGAAAGATTTACATTTCACAAAAAGTGTTCACATAGTCTTTTTGAAAATAAGTAAGAGGACAATTGAAGCAGATACAGAGAAGACTTATTACTGAATTATAATCTGAAAGCCCTGCCTTGTATCATCTTTTATACACTTTGCACTTCAATCAAAATGTATATTCTATTCCAATTAATTGGGTTAATCTGAAAAATCTAAAAACCTAGAACACATTATTCTAGGCAAATTAAAATGTGTGTATATATCACTTAAACTGCCTTCTTATCATAGTCAAATATATTTAAATACAACTCTGAAGGTCAAGGATTTAACACTAATCTGTTAGCAATAGGGGAAAAGGTTTGAAAACTACCCGCATACTGTGATGCTGCTGAAAGGTACATAATGGAGAAGACAACTGCAGAGTGACAGGCAGGTGTGCAGGTGTGCCAAGGGACTTGCGTGATTTCCTTGCAATATGAAAGGCATTATTGCATTATGTGTGTATTCTTAATCACCAGGATCCATAATTTGATAGTAATTATGTTAACTCTCTTTTGAATTTTTTAGACAAATGTTGATACACATATTTCATTTCCCTCTGGCAAAAAGTCTCAAAATAAAGTCTTCCCTCTCTTGCCTTTTGAAAATATAACCACATAGTTGGCTAGGGACTTAGGAAATGTGATAAATTTTGTGAGGCATTCGTTTCTTTACGAGAGTATATTTCACATCATATTATATTATATCAGAGGGTGCAAACTGGCAGCCTCAGAAAAAGTTTGTTCTGCAGACGCTTTCTCTGGGCCCTATCTTTTAAAAAAAGTTAAAATTAGTTTCCAGTACTTAATAAACAGAAGAATGAAATTGTAAAATTTTGGATTTCTAGCTTTTATGTTGGAAACATATTTCCATCAATCAACAGATGAGGTTCCCTTCTTGGGGAGGGCCCAAGGAGGCACCAGAGGGCATGCCTCTTCAGTTGGCAGCATTCCTACCACTCTGCTATGATACACCCAGTCTGTGCATTAATGTCCCTGTAGACGTTTGAATTTGTACCCCTGACGCTCTCTTCAGCCACATCAGTCATTGGTGAGATCACTAGTATCCAGCAATCTCTCTTTCTCTCTCTCTTTTTTTGTTTTTTGAGTTTGGAGGTAATTAGGTTTATTCATTTATTTGTTTTTAGAGGGGGTACTGGGGATTGAACCCAGGACCTCCTGCATGCTAAGCATGTGCTCTACCACTTGAACTATATACTGTTCTCCCAGCAGTCTCTTTATAGGTGGACATGAGGTTGAAATTACATAGAAGGGCCTAGCCATAGTAATTCCAATTTTCATAAACAGCTGAATCTGTTCATCAGAGTTTGTAATCATTGGTATGCTCTAAAATTTGTAAGCCACAGTGGAAAGGAAGTCTTCTAGCCAGATAACATCTGACTCACTTTTTTGTAGTATGATTAATTATACTATAAAAAGTATTTTTAAAATCCAGTCAGGATTCTTTGGACTCATAAACACAAAAAACACTCAAACCCAAATGGGTTTAAAACTAAAAGCCAGGAGTGTGAGTTGGAATCTAGGAGATGTTTAAGAAACCAGGAGTGAGAGCAGCAGGCTTAAAAGGCAGGCCGAGTACTGAGCACACTGGGCTCTCTCACTCTCCTGCAAAGTGTCCTTGGTTCTGAGTGGATTTCTTACAATGTATCTTCTTCATCCACCTATCCTTCTTTCAATTACTTCTCCCTCTCAGTTTTAACCTTCATATTGCCACCCTGTGGCCAGCCCAGCCCATGGGTTTATCCATCTCCATTGGCCAGTTCTCAGGGAAAGGACTCTGATTGGTTTAGCTCGTCTTTTGAAACCAACCACAGGAATCATAAGACAATGTGCAGCTTCTGGATTGGTAGCTTTGGGCTAAGAGCTTGTCTTGTCCAATCGGTCACAGCCGGCGATGTGTTAACATCATCATGCTCATTATCACCGTCATCTCTTATCATCACAGTCAACATCATTGCTAACATTTAATGCATACTTACTATGTGTCAGACAATCTCCTATACACCCTAGACATGATTCATTTAGTTCCAGTACCAACTTGGGAGGCAGACACTGTTTTGACCGTATTTTGTGGATGAGGCCAGTGAGCAGGGTTGTGCGTGCTCAGCAGGGACTTGAAGGCAAGGGGCGGCTTCTCTTCCAATTGGCTGAGGGTGTGTCCAGACATGTCCAGAACAAACTATTTTCCCTTTGGGCTTGCAAAATAGGAGGTTCACAGAGAATTACAGAGTAATCCCTTCATTGAGAAATTACTAAAACTGGTTTGCAATTTGCTTTGTTTGCATGGTTGTGCATCTCTGTGCATCTGTGTAAATGTTTTACAGGCTGGTACAGTCAGCATTTGGGATAGGACAAATCCAGGGCCAGAGTTTAAAGTATATGGAGCTCTTCCACTCTTGCCCCCGTCTCTGTGCTCCCCGGTCCTATGGAACTCCTTTCTTTCTTCTCTCTTCCACTTTCCTCAGTCTCTGCTGTTGCTAGCTCCTCCAAGGTTGACCCTTTGGTTCCCTTCTCTGAAGGCTTCATCTCACCCTCAGATTTAGACCACATTGCAAAGATGGGATTTGACGACAAGGCAGGGGAGTGGCCAGACTGGGGTCACACTGGAGAATGAAAGTTGCTGCTCAATCTGAAACACCTGGATAGTCACAGGTTTTCTGCAGACTTGGTGTCTAAAGGCCAGTCACAGGTGCTGGAGTGAATTTCAAGAGTAAAGGTAGGAGCTTAGGTGAGGCCCAGCAGCCAAACACAAGTCAAAGGGCAGCGTAGTGGGTAATGCAGACACATCTGGGTGCTCCAAGAGGGAAGAAATAAGTAGTGGGAGGCAAGTCAGAAGCCAGAGGGAGCTTTGGGGAGAGTGAACACAGTGGGACAGACTTGGTCAAAAGGATGTTATAGTCACACTCGCTTGGGAGTGTCAGGAATCTACTTGCACACATCACAGACAAGGCTTCTTAAAGATAGCGACACGCTCGTTGGACTCCTGAAAACCACATGCCCCAGATTTCCCGCCACAAGGTGGTCTCAGTGGGCCTCTGCTTGTTCCTCCCTCCTTCCCTCCTCCCTTCTGTCCTTCCTCCCTTCCTTCCTCCCTTTCTTTTCTTTCTCCCTCTCTCTTGCTCTTCCTTCCTCTCTTTCTTTCTTCCTCCCTTTGTTCTTTTCTCAAATCGAGTCCTCATCCTATACCAGACACTTTTCAGGTGCTGGAGATCCAGTGGTGAATAAAACAGTTAACACTCCTTACTCCCAGGTAGTTCACATACCAGAGGTGAAGACAGACAAGAAACACAAAGTCCCACTGACATTTCTATTGCCAGCATTTACCTGATGTCATCTTTGGACACCGAGCCACAACTGACCAACGAGCCCCTATTAAGACTAGCAGCCCCTCAGTAAGCCTAGTGGATAAGCATCAAGCTAGCTTACAGCTCCCTCCTAAATACCTGATTGCCCCACGTGTCTTTATGGATGAATTGTGCTTCCTGGCCAGTTTCCAAGATCTTTGTGTTTTTTTTCTTTTGACTCTTAGTACCTTAGTGTTCTTTGCTTCTTACCCCTTTCCTTCTTATCTGGAGCAGCCTTCAGAAGATAATCTAATGTCAGCCATGTGTAGTTTAACGTGAATTTAAATCACTGTACCACCTCTCCTAGGGACACGGTCATCTTCCTTCTTAGTTCGAAAAGTGGAATGAAAGTGACTTCCCCCTACTAAAGAAATTTGAGACATCAGGGTATCAGTGAAGTAAACAGCTGTGGGAAAGCCTGTCCAAATACACACCTTCTTCATTACATGTAAAGCTGGCCTCCCTTCAGTTTTCCCTCTTGTTTTAATTAGAAGCAAAATGTTCCTCATGCCTTCTAAAAATGCTCAAGGGTAATGCAGAACTAAGCTGCCTTTCCTAATACCCCCTAGTTTAATTTCCTAATTACAGCTGTTTGCCAGCAGTTCTTTATTCATACAGGGTCAGCTTTCAGTACTCACGTGGCAGCAGCAAAGCCAGCCTTAGGGGAGGAGGAGACAGACAGCTGGAAGCCCACGGCCGATCTCACTGAGGGGACGCTGAATAGATAGGAAAAGGGTCCAAAACAAACTTAAACAGCTGAAAAGAGCAGTGTCTGCCGTTGCCTCATGCTGAAGTCGGGGCAGAGCACACCTATTCATTCCTGACAAGTTAAGGCCTCATTAACTAGACACTGCTTAGGGCAAATTAATTGTGTTGAAAGAGAAAGTGCCCGTCAATGCGTTTAACTGTGTCGCTATTATTAGAACCTTTACATTTCATGTTCTGTGTAGGGTGGAGACAAGACCTTGCTCAATAAATGATCATAAAGAGGGTGTTTCTTGTGTGTTTAAATCAGACTAAAAAGTGTCCAGCTATGCGCTAATAGCAACCTAGTCTCTAAAAATAAACTCTGTGTCTGTGACTTACAATGCTGGCTTCATCGAGAGTCTGTTTTGCATGGTTTTTCCATGCCCAGAAAAAAAGAGGTGTGGTTCTTACTGCAAACATTTTTGAGAATCTATTTGATGACTTTGTAGGACCCAAAAAGCACCTAAGAATTACTCATATTGCTGGCCCCAGAGTAACTGAAATGATCATAGCGATTGTTTTTTAACTCCCTACAGATGTTGGAAAATTACAAGTCTAATGCTTTGTGAAAATATGACTCTCCCTATGCCTGACTCCTTTATTTTAATGAATGGAATTCTTTAAAAACTTGGAATTGTGCATGTTTGGTTACTCTAGGCAATAATTAAGATTCATTATTATGCAAAGCTCCAGAAAATTGAAACTGAGTTGCTGTATTTCATAAGCTTGTCAAAAGAAAAGTTTTTTCCCCCTGCTTTTATTGCCCCTATTTCTCCTTATATTTTATTGAAGGATGGCTAATAATGCTCATTTTGAGGGGTCGGGGAGAACAGGACAAATTTTCCCAAAATTCCAACATTTTCTTATAAAATGAGATTCTGTGAAGCAAGAAGTAATACAAGAAGTGATATAGCCCAGCCTTCCTCAGGTTTTCCTTTCCCACATTTTTCACAGGAGAAATTGATGGCCAGAAAGATGAAGTCATTTTCAAAGGTGACAAATCAATTGGGTAAAGAAGAACTAGGATCTATGTTCTCCAGACTTCTGGTCCTATGTTCTTACCACTTATAAAGAACAAAGGTAGGAGGGAGATTTTTATGAATATAATGTAAATTTAGTACATTTCTTTAGCTCTGTGCATGGTGCATGCAGTTTTATAGCAAAGCCTTTGGAAAGTTTACATAAAGAAGGAAGAACTAGCCCACTTCTGGAAAAAAAAAAAAAAAAGAAAGGAGAGAGAGAAACGTATTTTACTTGAAATATTTTGCTAATTGTATAGGGAGTATTCTGGAGAGGCTAGAATGAACAGCCATTACTTTTTGGCAGTTGAGAAATTAAGTTGGCCTTGATACATCTCTCTGCTAGTGAAATCTACACCAAATCAAGCATATTCACTTGGTATTCCAAGATCCAGAGAGCAAAACTTCTCTATTCAAGCCATGTAACTATCAGAGTTCCTCTTGGAAGTAACCAAAACTAACTTTTTGGATGAGCTAAATACAAAAAGAATTTCTCAAAAAAGGTTATTGGATACTCATAAAATTTCCAGAAAAGCTGGAATGTTAGGCACAGAAAACAAGCAGGAACCAAAAGAAGACGGAGCACCAGGAACACAGCTAAGATTACTCCTCAGGAAACATTGGGATGGATGTAATGGCCACACCTGTGGGATGACAGATGTTGCCCCTGCCAGTCTTGCGCATTGCTTGCCATTGGCATCATTGCCAGAGCTCATCCTGGAACTATTGTATGTGCTATCTGCACCAGGACAAAATCTCCTTTGTCCCTGCATCTTTGCATCACTTGCCCTACAGTAGATTTACTGGCTGAGAGTTTCTGGCAATGTCGAGGTTATATGCCTTTATCCTAGCTGCTACAAAAGCTGTAAAAGTAAGCACCTGGCATTTCCTGCTTTTGTGAACGTCAAGAGTAATGGATAATTCCTTACCCCATTCCTTACCCAAGAAGGATAGGGGTACACATGACAGGCAGCCAACACCACCAATGACATCAGCCTGACAGACATCCAGAGCAAATTGTGTTCATATTATACAGTTAAGAGAGGAAAAACAGCCATTTTGAAAAACACCTACATAATAAACAATTAAAATGATAAGGAAGAAGAGCTGTATAACCCAATGAATGTATAACAAAGAGTCCTCCCCCCACTCCAAAATCTAAACCATGTCTACCACTACCGAGTTGCATAACCTTGAATAGGTCCCTTCACATCTCTGGTTCTGTTTCATTATATTATGGGTGAAGGAATTGGACCAAGTGATCTTAAGCTCTCTTCTTGCTGTGGCAGCCTCTAAGTCAAACATGAGAGTATCAAAAAAGAGTTGGTGGCTTACTTACTCTTGTGGCTTGGTAAACCAGGTTATCGATTGGAACAATCATGAAGTTGAAAGCAGGTTTGTGCAGACAGGCAAGAAAGAAATCTAAGGTTAATTATGTTTTAAAAAAAATTTTATCACTTGTTTTCTGATCTAAGAATTCTTTGGAAAGAAAAGATTTAAAAAATTTCTCTTAAGGGGTAAAATATTTTTATCACCAGGTAGGAAGCAGAAAATCATATGCTGGAAAGGCAATTGGAGTAGCCGATTTGGATTTGTTGGTGAGAATTTGTGCTGGTAAAGCAGAGAGGCATCGAGGGCACCTTGCAGACTAGGACTGTGTTTATTTCTGCATCATCAGTATCATCATTTTCAATGCTGTAACTTACCATAATTACCACTGGCATCAACTGACAGGCTTTGATTTCTAATACCCAACTTGATAACTACTTCCTATAACCTGAAGCTTCTCTTAAAAAAGTCTAAAGAAGCTCTGAAGATGAGGGAAAATTAAAATTTCTTGAAAAAGAATTAAATATCTAGAAGTTAGTTTCAGAATAATTAAAAAGGTATAAAAGAGGTCTGGCTAAGACATAATATTGAAGGGGGTCTTTTTATCTTTCTCAGATCTTACCTCTATTCATCCTTCATTGTTTATGATAGAAATCCTGTGACTCTCACGAGAACACAGGGAGAAGAATCATGTGACTACATTTATATAGAAAGAACATGACTTGGAAGACTGGACTCTATAATATCAGCTCTGCTCAAATTCTGAAATCCTGAGTAGAGTTTTCTTTAAAAGGAAGCTTCCTGTGGGTAAAATAAAGTGAGAACCTGTAGTGACAATCTTTGCTACTCAGTCCTTTAGGTAGATAACCAACCTTGAAGTTACTGTGGGGTCCTTCATCATTAGGGATCAAGGGGACGTCTGGACAATTATGTGTTTTTAAACAATCTTTAAAAATTTTTTTTAATATCATGGCTTTTTTTTGGCTTGCATCTGACTTTATTTATCTATTTATTTATCCTTTTTTGTTTGTTTTTTGGGGGGAGGTATTTATATATATATATATTTAATGGAGGTACTGGGTTAAACAATCTTTGGACAGTGTTCTGCTTTTAATTTTCTGAGAAAAACTCTCATCCTTATCATGAAAGCATATTTCACTATGACTCTATTTTCCCCAAATGTGAAATTTACAAATTGTAGCAATCAGTAAACATATAGTCTTATGATGTACCCAAAGCTACACATTAGTATATTAATAATCAATTTCACAATACTGCATATATAAATCAACTTCCTAGAAGAAAATCCTGAATATGCTGGCATATGTTAGAAAATATATGCAGAGAATATTTAATGGACACATTAACATGAAAACATTTGAAAAGATGTGAATGGTTAGCAATAATAATGCTAATTTTTGAGGTAAAGAAGTTAAGTAGCTACAAATAATTTTTGAGTAAAAATAACTGTGCTTTCTCAATCTTTAGTCATAGGAAAAGGGGAATAAAAACACTAAGAGAATTATTTAAACAGTAGTTTATACTGAAACACTTTAATTAAAAAGTCCATTAAATATTTTAAACCAAAGAAGTATTTGGCAATCCAACTCTAGGCAACTGAAATTTGGCTGTAGTATTTCATATACCTGTTAAACTATGGATAAAGGCTTTAGGTTCTTTTTAATTTGTTTTCCTATTCATCTTTGGCATTTGGAATAGATTCGCTAATTATTGGGTGTGGATGTCTGTGGCTTGAGCTTTTCTCCTGAGGAATCAATATTTATTTAATGATTTTTTTTTTAAGACAAAATTGTCGTCTGTTTTTTCAGGGTGGTCCTGGTACTTTCCAGTTGTAAAATAAAAATCAGCTGAGACTCAAGAAATTCACACGGGTTAAGGTTAAAAGGAGAATTTTGGTTCTGTTAGAATTGAAACTCAGACTGGTCAGAACCTCTAATCATTTTTTCCATGTAAACATATGGCCATATTATTCAGGAGAGTAATCACTATTGAATCTAAGGCAAGTTTTAATGTAAGTCTTTATTCTTTCCTATTAAAACTCAAAATGGTGTCCTTAGTTCCCCAGTCTCCACTCCCTACACACTGTTATATATCCTAAGCCAAGATTAAGAAGGTGAATAAATTCAGCACTAACAAAATGAATCCTTTGGCCTCTGCAAAATCAAGTCAGTTCATCCTGAGCCAAGAAGAGGAATATACTTTTGTTCTGATGTATTAAGCCAACGTTTTTCAATTATTTTAAAAATGCCCCTTTAGTTAGAAAAAGCATAAAACTTAACTTTAAAACAATTTGTTTCAAACAGCCAATTCATCTTTAGAAAAGTGTAAGAGAACATAAATAAGGATTATCATCCCTTGTTCTACAGAGGAAAGTGATAATAATCATTCACTGACCCATTAGCTGTAAAACAATAAAACCCTGGGGAAAAGGTTAATATTTAGACAATCTTGGCATCTGAGGTAAGTTTAGAAAAATAGGAAAGCCGCATTAAAACAAAAAGAAAGAAAAGATTTTAAAAAGCTAAAAACAGACCAGATGTTGACTGCTGGACGTCAATGGCAACAAGAGAAAACAACACATGTGGATTTAATGTTCTTTCCTCAGACAGACTCTCAGAAAAACAGATTCTCTGAGAGATCCAACCAATTATGTTTGACTGTAAACCACTGTCTAACACACCCCACCGCATTCCTGTGCCTGGAAAAATAAGAGGGATGGAGATGAGTAGGCTTGAAGGATAGGTCCAAATGTCAAGGAGAAGAGTCAGAAAATTACCAGTGACTGAAATAAATAAAAGCTCACACTGTGTGAATATCTCACCATTAGCATCAAGCCACATTTTCATTTGCCTGGAGGAAAGCCTACCAGATACTTCATGGCCTAGATATCAGTGATTGGGATGTAAGTGAGAAAAGTGAGTCTCACACTTAACGTCATTTGTAGAGAATCACCCAGCTGGAAGGTTAAAATAAAAATGGATTTGATAATTGGCTGTGTTTGCTTTTAGCCTCCACAAACCTCTTCCGGCTTATGCAATCTCTAACTTAATCAGGGACATTCCCAACCAACCAGATTTTAAAACTTGTTCAGAAGATATAGAAGAAAAAGCCCAGAATGGACCTCTGAACCTGAGACCCTTCATTAGATTTCTTTTTTTATTTGCTGCCTCATAGCTGTATGATGCTAAAATTAAATTCTCTGGGTCTTTTCTCTTAATAGTCTTCCAGTAACTGATAGGTCACAAGGTCACGATGTGATCTAATAAACAAGAGTGAAAACACAGAGTTCCCTCTTAGGAGGATTTCACAGTCTAATGCAGGAAGACAGAAAGGCAATTAAGTATGATAATACAGTGCAGGTAAGTGCTGAGAGACAGGAAAGCACAGAAAACCTTGAAAACACAGATATGTGCACTAACCCCACCCTGTGGGGTGGGGGACACAGAAGTCTTCCTCAAAGAGGTGACCATTTTGCTGAATCTTGAAGAACTGGTGCAAGTAAACCAAGCAAAGATGCGAAGAAAAAGACATTCTGGGCAGAGTGAAGGTCCTGAGCAAGAACCTGGAGACTGAGAAAGCATAGGAATTCCAGAATCTATAAGCTGTTGCATGAGAGGAGGAATTTTGTTTTGTTCACTGATTTACCTGCAGTGCCTCGAAAAGTACTAGGCTCAAAGGAGGTTCAAGACCATGAATGGTTAAATAAATAAATCCAGTCATTTATTAACAGGCACTTTTGACTGTTGAATGGAGAGGCAATTTTAAAGGGACAGAAGAGGGAACAGGGAGACTGGTCAGGAGACGTTGGCACTAGTCCAGTTACCAGATGATGGAGAGTTAGACAAGAGCAATGGCAGTGAAGGGGAAGGAATGTGGGAGGAGCTGAGGTGTATTTTGGAAGTGGAGTCAAGGAACTTGGTATTAGGAAGAATGAAGTGATCAAGGATGTCTACGATGTGACTGAAGTCATCCAGGAGTTGTATGTTCTCTTCAAACTGAGTAGTAGTAATGAGGGTGGAGATAAACCCAAGTAAGCAGTAGTCATGGAGCATTAGTATTTAAATAATTGAGGTACTTAGCTGATGTCAGTGTTTCTTCTAACCTGACTAATTTTGTATTACAATGAATTTTCCTTATATAAGTTAATTTTTGCTTAACCATTTTAGCAATTATGTATATATACATTATTTTTAAAGATCATAGTTGTATTTCTCAGTGTTAGATTTATGGATGATTTCTAATTTCTTCTTTGTATGTATTGATTGACTATTTCACAATGATCACGTAAATACAGAGTGGTCATATTTTATGCAATGATGCATCTCTGAAACTCTTGCAAAAAATACTTGCAAAATTCAAGACTCATTCCAGCAAAGGAGAGCTGTTATCTGCTTAACACCTGCATTGGTGCCACTGTTAGTACAAACAAAATTCACAATTCACTATGAATATTTTCCAAATATTACTGGGGGTACAGAGATTAATATCATTTTAAAATTGATGATTAAATATATTAATTTGTAGTAGTAAAAATTCCTGTCAAATACACATAAAAAGCACTTTTTAAGGAAAAAACCTATTTGCTTTTTGAGCACTTATGTTTGAATAGAAAATATTCTCTTATCTTTAAGATTTTTATTTGCTTGATTTGTGCTCTTTTCAGTTAAGAATGTCTTAAGCCGGCACCATAGCTGCCTATTAACATGTCAAATTGTAAGTGAATTACCTAAGAGAAAAATAAAACCCCAGATCTGCTTGATAAATCAAAAGTAAAATAGATAGCAAATGTTAAAGATATTCATCTAAATTTTCAGACAAAAAGCAACACATGAATGATAATTTTATATAGTTTTCTTTAAACTAAAAATGGAATTTAAGTGTTTATTGAGTCCTTAGTTCTAATTTTCTCTGTAGTTTCCATCTCATCCAATCTCCAAGACGCCAAAGGAACTCAACTGAGTCTTAACTGAAAGATGCCAGGGTCATCTCAGTGGACATCTGCCAACCAACTACACCTTCTGTCTCCAAGAAAGGAACCCTGAGGGATCCTATCTCTATCCATCTGAGCTATATTTGTGTATGGGAAGTGGAAGTGGGGACGTGGTAAAAGGTGGTTTGAGCATTTGACTAAGCACATAACTGAGGGAATCAAAAAATTAGATGCTAAATGAAACAAGAGGCATAGACGTGTAGAGGTCAGACCCCTTGCCCTACACATCACACATTATACACACAGACAACCTGTTTCAACCTCTACTTCCTCCTTTATGAGAACAATCCTGGTGTGTAACAATCAAAGTCTTCTTTGACTCTATCCACTGGTAAAAAGCCTCTAGAATCTCTGATGAACTAAGAGCACTTACTCTCTTTCATTTTAGAAAGATAGATATGTTACCAATTTGGGGAGTATCTTGAGAGAATACATGCTCTACTTTCTAAAGTAGCCTGTGGTTGGTTTTAAGACAGAAATACTTGTCTAAAGTCCTTCTGTGAAGAGCCACCCCCTTCCACACACACACATCCCTTCATGAAATGTGGGAAGTGGGAGTTAGGAGAGGGCTTCAGAAACCTTTTTGTGAGATGGTTTATGGAATGCAGCATAGGTACACATAAACGTAGACAGACATACAAATATATACTTGTTTACCAAGGTTGAAATCCTGAGCTTTCTGAAGTCCACCATTCATGAGAAGGTATTTCATTATTCATAGACTAGTTACAAAATATGTACTTATTTTCCAGGAAACGTAAGTAGAAAAAGACATGCCCTGGTATTAAATAGAACCCTATCTATGCAGAAGACATTTGCGGCTCCAAAAATCCGACTCCTGTTTAGGCGCCAAAGCTGGTCAAAGACTGGCTTATATCTTGCGTAAGTACTTTCTTCTTACACAATGCTTGGATATAGTCTGATAAATACCACTGAGTATCCATGAATCTTAGCTATATTATTATTCATCGTTTGGAAAATGTGCATTTTTGTGTCTATTTCTTTTCATATGGGGTTTTATTTTCCTATTTATCTACCGAATTTATCAAATTATAAATATTTAATATAACATGGAAAAGGTACATTTTAAAAAGATTATATCAGAGATCTTTGATGCATTCCTTCTATTTACAATCAGTGGTTTATAAGAAGAACACATACTCATAAATACTCATTTTGGGCTTTTCTGGGAAAAAGTTGTCATCATTTTCATGCCACAATTTGATTTTTAGTTTAAGAGAATGAAGACCATTAAAGCAGTCTAGACTGATCAAATGCAGGGGATCTGAATATGCAGAAATTTTTTCAGCTTCCCAGATACCACTCAATTGTTCTTTAAGCCCCCCCAAATCTTTGATTTTTCTGCTATAAAATGTAAAAAGGATGGAAAATTCATTAATTGAGGTCTTAACTGTAATAAAAATTGTGCTTCTCCCAGGAAGCAAAGCAGAATCATTAAGATACATTTGTCTTATGATTCCTCAAGTTCTCTACTAAAATATCACTAACATGAAAATTTGAACACAGCTTTTCCAACTGCATTGTTTAAATCAACTCAATACAGCATATGGTCTCATCACAAACATAAGAAATATAAATTGTTAATAAGATGTCATGTTATAAGATAGACTCCAGATACTCATGAAATACCCATTGGGATTTATCTGTCTATATTTTAAGATTTCAGATTTGCTTTCAATCAAAAGAAAACTTAGGTTAAGTCCAACTTATTCTTACTTATATGTAGCTGCAGAAAGCTAGCAAGGGAGAGAGAAAGGGATGTTTGCTGCAAATAATAATAAATAGGTGCAAATAAAGGAGTAATCAGTTTTCAACAGGAGGAGCGAAGGACTTTTAAATGCTCTTGCCCTAACCTCAAAACCAGAGACCAAAATTCTGTGGGAAACTATTAATCTAATGAGACAATGAACCATTTCAGAACTATAACTATAGTAGTCTACCTGTTTACAGGAAGATGTAAAAAGATATTTTCTGTTACTGATGGGATGATAATCATGTTTGAAGTCCATTGACCTCTGAGGATTTCAGATAGGTTCTCAGTTAGCAGTCTAATACCAGAATCCCCCAGTGGACCAGAAAGAATCGAGATAGTCAGATATTTGAATGTTTACTCAAGTTCTGCTACAATAACAAGAAATTCAGAATACTATCTTCAAGAAATAAGACATTTGAAAGCATTTCAGGTTCTTGATAATCGAGCATGATTCGTCCTTCAGATGAACATCCAGTTTTATGCTTTTAATCAGGATGTTGTTTTTTGAGAAATCAATGTAAAATACACTGTAATCTCAAGGAACATTCTTCAATGCATGTTTCTACTTTGATTATCAGTATAAATGGTCTATCAGATAGACTTTTAACTGCACCAATGGAAACCTCAAATAACACGGGGTTAAATCATAAAGAAATTATTCATTTTACTGAACAGTGAGTCTAAGATTCAGGTCAGCACCACAATGATATAATCAAAGTTTCTGATTTTCATATTTTGACTTGACCACTTTAGTGTGCTACCTTTTCATTTCCATGTTCATTATTTCATGGTCTCAAAAGGACTTCTGAATCTCCAGGAATCGTATTCATAATCAAGACAGGAAGATGAGATGAGAATAACATCAGTTCTCTCTCCTCTTATGCTTATCTCTGTTTTGTTCTGTTTTGTTTTGTTATATTTATTTTTTAAAGACCTTATATTTTAGAGCAGTTTTAGATTCACAACAAAATTGAGCAGATGGTACAGAGATTTCCCATATACCCCTGCTCCCACACATGCACAGCCTCCCCCATTATCAACATCACTCAGCAGAGTGGTACATTTGTTACAATTGATAAACCACATTGACATACAATAATTGTCTAAAGTCTGTAGTTTATCTTAGGGTTCACTCCTGCTGTTGTACATTCTATGAGTTAGAACAAATATGTAATGATATGTACTCATCATTATGGCATCATACAAAGTAATTCCACTGCTCTAAAAACCCTCTCTGCTCTACCCATTCATTGCTTCCCCCCAGTCCACCTCTGGTACACTGAGCTTTAATGTCTCCATAGTTTTGCCTTTTCCCGAATAGTTGGAATCACATAGTATGTAGCCTTTTCAGTTTGGCTTGTTCACTTAGTAAAATTCATTTAGAGTTCGTCCATGTCTTTTTGTGGCTTCATAATTTATTTCTTCTTAGTGCTAAATAATATAGGCATACCTCAATTTATTTTGCTTTGCTTTATTGTGATTCCCAGATACTACATTTTTTTTTAAATTGAAGGTTTGTGGCAACCCTGCATCCAGCAATTCAACAGCATTAATTAAATTTTTTTCTTTTTTTTATTTCTTTCTCTTTTTTTGCAAGTTTTAAAAGTTACACTCCATTTAGAGTTATCACAAAACATTGGCTCTATTCCCTGTGTTGTACAATGCATCCTTGTGCCTATCTTATACACACTAGCTTGAACTTCCCACTCCCTAACCCCTACATTGCCCCTCCCCTCCCTCTCCCCACTGGTAACCACTAGTTTGTTCTATCTGTGAGTCTGCCTCTTTTCTGTTATTTTCACTAGTTTGTTGTACTTTCTAGATTCTACACATAAGTGATATCGTACAGTATTATTGGAGGGCATCAGTGGCATTAATTTTAAATTATGTACATTTTTAGGCATAATGCTTTTGCACACTTAATAGACTACAATATAATGTAAACATAATTTTTATATGTTATAATTTGTGTGGCTCACTTTATTGCAATTCTTGCCTTATTGTGATGGTCTGGAATCAAATCCCCAGTATCTCCAAGGTATGTCTTTATTCCATTGTCTGACCACAGTCTATTTAGCCATTCACCCTCTGAAGGACATTTTGGTTGCTTCTAAGTTTTAGCAACTATGAATAAACCTGAATAGACATCTGTGTGCAGGTTTTGGTATGGACATAAATTTTCAGCTCCTTTGGGTAAATACCAAGGGGCAAGTTTGTTGCACCATATGGTAACATGATCTGTGATACACAGGTAGAACTTAATGAATATTGTCAGTCCTCCATTTTCACAGGTTCCACATCAGTGGATTCAACCAACTGTGGATCAAAATTATTAAAAAAAAAAAAAAAGAAATTCCACAAAGTTTCCAAAAAGCAAAACTTAAATTTGCCACAAGCTAGCAACTATTTGTATAGCATGTACATTATATTTACAATTATTTACATAGTATTTACATTTTATTAAGGTGTTATAAATAATCTAGAGATGATTTAAAGTATACAGGAAGATGCCAACAGGTTATATGTAAATATTATGCTATTTTATATAAGGGACTTGAGCATCCATGGATTTTGGTATCCTTTCAGACGGTGTTCTGGAACCAATCCCCCATCAGATAGTGACGGGCAGCTGTATGTTTAGTTTTATAAGAAACTGCCAAACTGTCTTCTGAAGTGGCTGTACCATTTTGCAATCCCACCAGCAATGTATGAGAGTTCCTGTTGCTTCACATCCTTGTCAGCATTTGTGCTGTCAGTGTTACAGATTCTAATAGGTGTGTGGTGATATCTCATTGTTTTAACTTCAATTTTTCTAATGACGTATGATATGGAGCAGCTTTTCGTCTGCCATCTTTATACAGGCATGCCTCAGAGATACTGCAAGTTCTGTTGAAAACTACCACAAAGTGAATATGGTAATACAGTAAGTCATATGAATTTCTGGTTTCCCAGTGTCTATAGAAGTTTTACACTATAATGTAATAGCATTATGTCTGAAAAAACAATGTGCGTACTTTAATTAAAAAAATACTTTACTGATTAAAAAGTGATAACCATTATCTAAGGCTTCAGCAAGCCATAGTTAGTAAAACCAAAGATACTGATCACAGATCACCATAACAAATATAATAATAATAATAATAAAATTCAAAATATTGCAAGAATTACCAAAATGGGACATGGAGACATGAAGTGAGCAAATGCTACTTGAAAAATGGCATCAGCAGACTTGCTTGACACAGGTTTGCCACAACCCTTCAGTTTGTAAAAAACGCCACATCTGCAAACTGTGTAAAGTGGAGCACAATAAAATGAGATAGGCCTGTATCTTCTTTGATCAAGTGTCTGTTCAGGTCTTTGTCCTACTTTTTAATCGAGTTATTTGTTTTCTTATTGTTGAGTTATATGAGCTTTGATTAAATTCCGTTCTTTATTAGAAGTGTCTTTTGAAAATATTTTCTCCCAGTCTATGGCCTGTCTTCTCAGAGCAGAAGTTTTTAATTTTATCAAGGCCAGACTGACAGTTCTTTCCGTGGATTGTGACTGTGCTGTTGTATCTAAAAAGGCATCACCACACCCCAGGTCATCTAGGTTTTCTCCTATGTTATCTTCTAAGATTTTTACAGTTTTGTCTCTTACATTTAGATATGTGATCTATTTTGAGTTGATTTTTGTGACAGATGTAAGGTCTGTGTCTGGATTTATTTATTTGTTTTATTTTTTGCATGTGGCTGTCTAGTTGTTCCAGCACCATTTGTTGAAGAGACTATTTTGCCCCATTGTATTGTCCTTGCTCCTTTTGTCAAAGATCAGTTGATTTATGGGCATCCATTTCTGAGTTCTCTATTTTGTTCCATCAATCTGTCTGTTCTTTTGCTAATACCACACTGTCTTGATTACTGTAGCTTTTTAGTAAATCTTAAAGTTAAATACTGTCAGTCCTCCAACTTTGTTCTTCTCCTTTAATCTTGGCTTCAATATTGTCTATTCTGGGTTGTATGTGTCTTCACATTTAGCTCTTTAACAAAAAAAATCAGTTTTCCCAGAAATCCTCAAAAACTCCTGTTTAAATTTCAGTGGCAGGACTGTATCACATGGTCATTCCTTAATAGTAAGTAAGGGTTGGGAAAATATATATATCAGGTTCTTTCAGCATCCACAGAGGAAAGAATGGAAAAGGCAATAGTTTTAATGGCCCTTGGATGAGCCAACCGTGAGGGCCTGCTAAACTAGGAATAAGGTAAATTACTATAACCTGGTAATAGGAGTCTGCTATGTGAACTGAGGTGTTAGGTCAGCCTTTCCTGTATTGATAAGGACTTCTGCTACTAACTTTCCTCCAGTTCTTTGGATCCTAAATTTTATGCTCTGTTATACAGCTAGGTTTAAGCCACTGACCCTCAAAGTAGTATTTTACAAAATACAGTACCTTTAACACAGTGTATATTGTCATGATAGACGATGCCTTAAAGTCATTATTTTATATTGGATAGCAGTGTTGATGAGTAAAATGTAAATACATAAAACAACATGGATAAAATTTTATATGTGATTTTATAATCACAATGTTTACTGGGAAAGAAGTCACAAATGAGTACATACCATATGAGTCCACTTACATAAAGTTCAAAGATGGGCAAATTTAATCAATGGTACTAAAAGTCAGATATTGACTTCATTTGGGGACAGGGTAGTGACTGGAAGGGGTATAGGGGGAAATTCTGGGATATGGTAATATTCTATCTCTGCATATAAGTCCTAATTGCACAGGTGTGTTTATTTTGTGAAAATTTATTAAGCTATACACCAGTGATCTGTGTGTGTAGATACATATATATATGTACCTTCAATTACTTCAATACAATTTGCTCAAAACAAACAAAACTATAATAATAAAGTTATTTAATTTGTAATATCATGGCTTAGAATTTGCCAGTAAGTTTTGGAGATTTTAATATTCAGGTTTTTCACGGACCTGACTTTATTACCTGTGTCTAATGAAAGCTTCATTTCTCTCAGTATCAGCTGATTCACCTCAACTGATTATTCAGGGTGAATGATTTGGAATAAACAAACAAACAGACACACACACTCACGTACTCATATATGTGTGGGTGACTGTGTAAGAATTGTTAAAGCTCTGTTCTAAATATTTTTAATTCTCATAGAATATTTACATAAAGCTTGATCTAATTTAGGTTGCACAATTTAAACTCCAGCTTCAAGAAGTCTGCAGGCTTATTTTCTATGTAAATTTCTACACATGGTATTAGTATCACCCATAGAGGGAATGGCGGTTTCTGCCAAGCTGAACTAAACGCCCAGAGCATGACTTTTCAGGGAACACTGTATCTATTGTATTACTTGGTGCAAACACTGCTACTTATATTCTCACTGCAAAATAGTCTCACTGCAAAATATATTCATGACTTGCACAGAAAGGGGCTAGAGCTCACTAGCCCTTGCCAGTGTCAAAATAAATGTCCATTTTCTACCATGTTATGCAAAATAGTGATTACTTTAAATCTTAACATAAACTGTGTCTATTTATAAGTAGATGTAAATGAGCAAAGAAAAATATTTTACAGAATGTAGCAAGAGAAACAAATCTTCTAAAGACTGTATTTGATCTATAATCTGCACAGTAACTTGCATGAATTTTATCTATTTATCAAGGAAGGAAAACTTAGCCCTACATTTCCATATTTTAAGGACAGAACAATGAGAAAGAAGGAAATGCTGAAACCTGAAAAGAGTGGGTTAAAGAACCTTCTACAAAAGACAATGTAGTAGAAAATAAGTAAGTGGGATTATAATTGGTTCCTATGACCTTTCTCCACTTGCCCACTTAAGCTCATACTCTAGTCAACTGGACAGGGATTCCTTTCATCTCAGCATAGCCCCAGATATGTCCTTGACTTATGCCAAACTGCACAAAAAGAGCGACAATGCACTGGCAATTCTGGCTTCAAAAACTGGCCATGTTATGCCTGGATAGTATTTCCTAAAATGAATTACCAGTACTCTAAAAGCAGTCTCATGACTCCTGTACCAAACATTAACTCACTTCTAATCTATAAACTCAGATAGAAAGTTTGGTGGCATGAAGGAGATCTTTCTAATATTACATAAATCTATTAAATAGTCCTCAGTAGGAACATATACACAACATAAAATTATGTTCTCCACCTCTAGCAGTTGGAAAACATTACACACTACCACAGTTCAATGGTGTCCTTTTAATTGCACATGCTTAGACAAAATACCATATTATAATTGTATTTGGCATTTAGGGAAGTCAAAAACTCAAAACTGGAATATGTTAGGCTGAGAAAATTATAACTAAATATTCGATATCAGGTTGCAACTTTTGGAACAAGCACAGTAATTCAGTTTTGGAATCTCATAAAAAATTATTTACTTTACTGTGCTATTTTTCACTTTTTTTTATTAAAAGCATATCATATGGAAGAGTGTGTAGATGTATATTTTGGCTTAAAGAATTTTAATAAATCATGCACCTATGTGTCTGCTGTCAGTTCTTTCCAAGTCCCCTGTGTGCCCCTCCCCAGTTGCATCACCTTCTCACCCTCTACCCAGGGGTTTTCATCATTCTGTTTTATAATAATTATCCAATTTTATTTGAATTTTAAATAATTTTACTACTTATGAATATCTCTCTCCTATCTTTGCACTTAATGAATGTAAACTCCTACTCTGCATCTCTTGTGTCAAGCTTATTTTATTCAATTAATAAGAGGTTTGGGGGAGATCCATTGGTGTGAGTAGCTGTCCTTCATTCAGTTTCCCGCTGAACAGTGTTCCATTTTTAAGGCCATTTTCCAGTCCACTATTGATGGACATTTTGGTTTTCCTGTAATTTGTCATTAATATGCTTATACACTTAGTGCAGGAATGAAATCCCGGGGCATTACATTATGTGTACGTTCACCTTACTATGGAATGCCTGTCTGCTTCTGAAAGTGTTTGGGTCAGTTTGTACATCACAGTACCAATGTAGTTCCTGTTGTTCCACATAACATGCCAACATACGATAGTGTCAGATTTTAACTTTTTGTCCCCAAGTTTGGGTGAGACATGGTAAATCTTGTGGTTTTTAACTTGCTTTACTTTTTATTGATAATGAAGTTGAGCATCTTTTCATGTTTATTGGCTAATTTGCATTTTCTTTTTGGTATATGTTGTTTAAGGCTTTTGTCTGATTTTCTGTTGGTTGTCATTATCTTAGTGGTTCATGTAAAAAATTTATGTAATTTGGATACTAGGTTTTTGGTTGTTATAGAGAGTAAAAACTATTTTCTCTAGATTTTTGTTTGTTTTTTACTCCATGGTATCTCGATGAAGATAAGTTTTAAACTTTAATGTGGATGAATATATCACTTTTCCCTGCGAGACTTGTACATTTTATTTTGTGTTGTGTTTTAAAAAATCTTTCAAATCTTATTTAAAATACCTTTAACTCAAAATCTTTAAGATATATCCAAGAATTTTCTTCCAAAAGAATATATAGTTCAGCCTTTCATATTTAGTTCTTTAGTGCATTTGAAAATGATTTTTAATATATACAGTGAGCTAGAAATTTGATTTTCTTTTTTCTGATAGTCATCATAGCACCATTTATTGGAATATCTATTCCTTCTGCACAGAATTATGTGCTATCCTTGTAATATATCAAAAGTACTTATATGCCAGGGTCTTCTTCTGGACTTTTTATTTGGTTGTGTTTATCCCATGCACATACGATTGGTTTATCCCATGCACATACGATGTACATCCTGTCAGAATACAGTTCACATTAATATCTGCTAGTGAAATTTCAGTTTTGTCTTTTTCTTCAAGATTTTCTTGGTTAGTCTTGGCTTTTAGACTACCAAATAAAATTTTCTAAATTGCATGTCAAAAATAAAGAAACATTTAACAATACTATTGGAATTGTTTGAATTATTGATTAATTTGACGGGCGTTAACATTTTTTTGCTACATGTTATCTTATAATCCTTGAACATGGTATATATCTATATTTATTAACATCTCCTTTAAGTTGTTTCACTGAGGGTTAATAATATTGCACACAAAGATCTGGCACATATTTTCTTAGACTCATTCCTGGGTACTTCCTGTTTTCATGTCATTGTAAATGTTTTCTTTTTTTACTAAGAATTTTAGAGCAGTTTTAACTTCACAACAAAATTGAGTGGAAGATACAAGATTTTCTATATGCCCCCTGCCCCTACACAATTATACCTCCCCGATTATCAACAGTACTCACCAGAATGGTATATTTGTTAAAATTGGTGAATCTACACCGACATACCATAATTACCCAAAGTCCAGAGTTTACATTATGGTTCATTCTTTGTGCTGTACATTCTAAGAATTTGAACAAATGTATAGTGACATGTATCCATCATTATGGTATCATACAGAGTAGTTTCACTACCCTAAAAATCCTCTGTTCTCTATTCATATCTCCCCCAACCCAAACCCATGTAATCACTGATCTTTTAATTGTCTCTGTAGTTTTACCTTTTACAGAATGTTGTGTAGTTGGAATTACACAGAATATAATTTTTTCAAATTGACTCATTTCACTTAGTAATATGCACTTAAAGTTCCTCTGTACTTTTTCATGTCTTGATAGTGCATGTCTGTTTGACATTGAATAATATTCTATTGATTGGATGTATCTCAGTTTACTTAGCCATTCATCTATGGAAGGACATCTTGGTTGTTTCCAGGTTTTAGCAATTATGAATAAAGCTGCTATAAACATCTGTGTGCAGGACATAAGATTTCAACACCTTTGGGTAAATGCCAAAGAATACATTTGCTGGATCATATGATAAGAGTATGTTTAGTTTTCTAAGAAACTGCCTAACTGCATTCCAAAGTGGCTGTACCATTTTGCATTCCCACCAGCAATGGATGAGAGTTCCTATTGTTCTACCTTCTTGCCAGCATTTGTTGTTGTCAGTGTTTCAGGTAATGGCCGTTCTAACAGGTGTGTAGTGGTACCTTGTTTTAATTTTGCACTTTCCTGATGTCTTACAACGTGGAACATCTTTTCATATGCTTATTTGAATCTGTATATATTTTTTTGGCAAGGTGTCTGTTAAGATCTTTGGCTTATTTTTTAATCAGGTTACTTTCTTATTGTTTAGTTTTAAGAGTTCTTTGAATTTTTTTTACTATAATCCTTTATCAAATGCATCTTCAGATATTTTCTCTCAGTCTGTGGTTTTATCTTCTCATTCTCTTGCCATTACATTTTGCAAAGCAGAAGTTTTTAATTTTGTCTTTTTTACGTTATTAATGTTTACTGTTATAAATTCCCCTTTGGCACTGCTTTAACTGAATTCCATACAGTTTATTATGCTGTGTTTTCATTTTCATTCAGTTAAAATATTTTCTAATTTCTCTTGAGACAGTCTGAAGCATAGATTATTTTGAATCCTGAATTTTAATTTTCAAGTTATCTTTTTGTTATTTATTTGTAGTATAATTTCATTATGATCAGAGAATGTACTTTGTGTGATTTCCATTATTACATATTGATAAATGTGTGTATTATAATCCAGAATATCATCCATTTTTGGTGAATATTCCCTGTGCTCCTGGAAAGGATGTGTATTTTACTGTTCTTGAGTGGATTTCTATAAATATCATGTATATCAAGTTAGTTGATGGTGTTACTTTGTTCAATATCCTTGCTAACTTTCTTTCAACTACTTTTAGTACTGAGAAATGACTGTTCAAGTTTCCAACTATAATTTTTAATGTGCCTGTCTTTCCTTTTAGTGATGTAGGCTCTTGTTTTGTGAATTTTGAATATACTTTGTTCATATACGTTGAGAATTATTATGGCTTCTTGGTAAATTAAAAGTTTTTTCATTATGTAATGTCCATCTTTATTCCTGGCAATGTTTTTGCTCTGAAGTCTGCTTTGTGATATTATCATAGTCAGTCCAGCTTTCTTTTGATTAGTTTTTGCATAGGATATCATTTTGCAACTTACCTATAACATTATATTTTAAATGACTATTTTTAGACAGTATATACTTCATTTTTAAAGTCTATTCTGACCATCTTTGCCTTTTAATTGGTATCTTCAGATCATTTACATTTAATGTAACTATTGATATGTTTAGATTTAAAACTATCATTTTATTTTTTGTTTTCTGTTTGTTCCCCCTTGTTTTACATTATTCTGATTCCCATTTCCAGTCTCCACTGGGTTAAAGAACACGAGACAGCAAGACCAATCTATCACATTTCCCCAGATAATTACTCTTTCTGTTGCTCTTCCTTCATTCCTGAAGTCCCAACTTTTTTCCTGGAGTCAATTCCCTTCTGCCTGAAAAGCTTCCATTAGAGATTCTTTCACAGCAGATAGGTACAAATTCTCTTAGTCTTCCTTCATCTGAGATTATCTCTAACTTACCTACACTACTTAAGGATATTTTATTTAGATATAAAATTATGGGTTGACAGTTTTTTCTTTCAACATTTAAAAAATTTCATGCCATTCCTTCTTGCTTTCGATGTTTCTGATAAGAAATCCTCAATTATATAAATCATTGTTCCCCCTATAGTTGACAGGTCATTTTTCTTTGACTGCTTTCAATATTTTTCATTTATTTTGGTTTTTTAGCAGTTTGATTATGATGTATCTGGGCATGGATTTCTTTGAGTTCACCCTGTTTAAGATTTGCTTAGCTTCTTGAACCTCTAGGTTTATAGAACTTTCCCCCCCAAACTTGGAGAGTTTTCAGCCATTATTTAACTTTTTCTCAACACTACTCTATGTCTCCTATCTTTCTGGGATGCTGTTGGCATATTGCTGGGCCTTCTTATATTTTCCCACCAGTCCCTGTGATTCCATTTATCTTTCCCGATGTTATTCTCTCCATTGTTCAAATTGGATTAAACATATTGTTCAGTCTTCAAGTTCACTGACTCTTTTTTCTGTCATGTTCATTGAGCTACTGAGCTTATTTAATGAGATTGTGGTGGGGTGGGAGGGGGTGATTGTATTTTCCCATGCTAAAACTTCAGTTTGATTCTTCTTATACATCTTCTATTTCTGTACTGAAACTTTTTAACATTTATTACAAGAGTGTTCATGATTGCTTCTTGGAGCATTTGTATAATAGCTACTTTAAAATCTTTGTCAGATAATTCCAACATTTGTGTCATAATAGCATCTGTGTCTGCTGATTTTTTTTCCCATGTGAATTGAAATATTTGTGGTTCTTTTTATGCCAAGTCATTTTAGACATATTGTGAATTACTTTAAGAGACTTTAAGTCTTGTTTAAATTCTATGCAGAATGTTGGTATTTTTGTTGTGCTAGTTTCAGGCCACGTATTCTAACCTACCCACTGTGAGCTATGGTTTTGGTGTTAATTCAGGTTTTAAAACCTTTTCTATGCTCCAGGAGAGAAAAAAGACCCCCAGTGGTCAGTCTCAGACCTACTCTGTTTTGTTAGTTTAGTTCTCAAAATCTTTGGGATGATAATTAGGATCAGATCTATGCACATACAGATTAAGGGTAAGCCCTGAGTTCCTAAATGACTTAATTGGATCACTTCTTTGACCTCGTTCCTCTCCATGATCTCCCCAGTACTTTGATCTCCAGGAGCTCCATTTTTTGGCTGGGGTCTCTAGTGAAACTACTTATCCAATGTGATGTACTTCCATGATGAGCCTCATGTTCTGGCCCTACTGGAATGAAGACAGAGACATAAAAAGCAATGAGGCTTCTCCCATTCTTCTGAAGTTATAACTACAACCAAAGGAGAGGAAGTTGCCCTTCCCTCAGAGTTTTGGTTTTTGCAGTTTTCCATAGCTCTCTTTCTTTCCCTGCAAAAGAATTCCCTGGGGACTGGGGCAAGAAAATAGAACCCATGAAAGAGGGAAAAAATGAGGAATTTCTGTACTCCCTCTCAGTATGTGGAATTCCTGTTTCTGGTCTTTAAGACAGAACAGGATAGCTTATCCAAAAGCTCTCTCTTGCTCTGTGCCACAGGACCCACTTGTGAGTTTATAGCTGCAGTGCATTCAGGCAAGAGTAGTGGAGGAAAAGAAATGGTAACTGCCTATTCAGTGTTATTTTGAAGTTCTAGCATTCTCCTTCAACCTGCCTATTGTGGACAAATTTCAGAGACTTGACATAGTTGATCCATGTGTTCTGTCCTGGTTTCATAGTTTCATTCGGTGGGAAGGGGCGAGATGTGCTTCTTCCATCTGATCCAGGACCAGAACCCCATTGTGCTCTTTATAATTTCATATTCCTTGAAAAAATTTTTTCACAATTGTATTTGTTTTATACTTATCACAAACATTTTAATTTCATATCTATGCCTGGTAATTCCAATACATAAAGTCTTTTCATGTTTATTGTTTGTTGTTGCTACTACTTCTCTATTTTGACTTGTCAAGTGTTTCAATTCTCTGGAATTCTACTTGTTAGAAATTCTTTGAGAACTGGGTTAAAATAGACTCTGAGAGGACTTCTGTTAGTTTCTAGAAGTTGTCTGAGTGCATTACTAATTTGAGGTTATATGAAGTCAAATTTTTGACTTGAATTTGTTCAAATCATTTGAGTAGTATGAATTCTAACTCCAAATTGATATAAGGTTAGGCTTGTGGTTGTAATACTTTAGAGAAAGACTTTTTTTTTTTCTTTTTTCAGTGCCAAGATTCAAGATAATTCATTTGTCTTGGAACTGAGGGAAATGTCTCCTTTTAGGTGCCTCAACTTGATGAAGATGCCCAGAGATTTGTTTCCAATCCCTGATGCCCTAGAGGCTATGGAAAGGAAAGTTCAGTTTCTCCAGTTCTTCAAAAGTTACCTGTGGTGATTACTCTCAAGATTCCTGCCTTCAAGTGGATTTTGGCTTGAGTATTTCTTACTTTTCTGTAAGTACATCTCCATATTTAAAATTTTAAATTTTAATTTGGTGTTCTAGTTGTTTTCATTGAAAGAGTCTGTCTGAGAAACTAGGTCACCATAAAATTGTAAATGGAACTTTCTATGTATTGGTTTTGATGGTGATTTCTTTTCATATTTCCAGAATAATCAGTTGGTTATATTTGTGCATCTAATTTTTTTAAGTGGTAAAAAACTTTTTTACTTTTTAAAATTTTGTTTTCTTGCCTAGTTACACTCAAGGAAAACAATTTTGTCAGTATTTCTTTATTTTCACTGTTAAAAATCCTAATATACAGATGTTGTCCTAGCATCTAACTTAGAATTCTACTATATTTTAAAACTACTACAACTTATAAAACTAAGTGTAGTCTTACCATGTGATCCATCAACTCCTTGGTATTTAGCCAACAGAGCTGAAAACTTATATCTACACAAAAGCCTGTTTATAGGAGCTCATTTCACAATTGCTAAAATTTGGAAACAGACAAGATGTCCTTCAGTGAATGAATGGATAAATAAACTGTGGTACATCCAGATAATGGAATATTATTTAGCACTACAAAGGAATGAATTTTCAAGTCATAAACAGATATGAAGGAAACTTAAGTGCATATTACAAAGTGGAAGAAGCCAATATGTAAAAGCTACATACTGTATGATTCCATCTATATGAAATCTGGAAAAGGCAAACCTCTAGAGACAGTAAAAAATTTAAATAGCTACCAGCAGTTAGGAGGGAAGGAAGGATGAATAGGCAGAACACAGAGGATTTTTAAGGCAGTGAAACTACTCTGTATGCTACTGTAATGGTGGGTACATGTCTTTATGCATTTGTCCAAGCCCATAGACTATAAAACACGAAGAATGAGCTATAATATAAACTATGAACTTTGGGTGATAATGATGTGTCAATGTATGCTCATCAATTGTAACACTGTACCACTCTAGTGGGGAATGTTGGTAATGGGGGAGGCTGTGCATGTGTGGGGTGAGGGTATGTGGGAAAACTCTGTATCTTTTGCTCAATTCTTCTGTGAACCTAAAAGTGCTCTAAAAAGTAAAGTCTATTAAAAATGAAAAAAAAAATGCACATACAGACACAAATCTGTTACAACCACACTATGTCAGATACTACCCTTAACCAACTGTTGAATGAAAAAGTGTAAAATCATTTACCATATCAGTATCTTTAAACCTAATATTAGCTGTCAAGAACAAAGTTTGAAAGAAAAATATCTTATCTTATCGTATATTAATTCATTCCATCAAGAAGTATACTTTCAACATATTGGCACTCTTTTTTACTTATATTTTGTTTATATTACTCATTAAAAATCTTCTAATTTTGATAACTTAAAGGCATTAAAGTGTAGGGATACCTGAAAATTTAGAAGCATAAGCTAATGTATAAAACATGATTTGCACTGATTGAACATGTATGTAATAACAAACTAAAATATAAAGAAACAATTTCTATGAATAACATTTCTCAACTTATATATGTGTATTGTATATATTATATTATATATAATAATACACATATATAGTATAGATTATATAATATTATATATAATACACATATATCAATATATACCTCATAAATATATACAACTTGATACAAATTATTCAATTAAAATTATAACTAAATGCAAATATTATAGCCTAACATACTATAAATACAACAATATATTAACATTTAACAATCAGTATATACAGAAGTTAAATGATATTGAAAGCTAATTAATTAATTGAAAACTTAGTTTGATGGGAGGACACACAAATTGTGGTGAAAGGACACAAATTGTGGTGAAAGGACACACTTTAGTTTATGTTATCATAAAAGTTATGCCATATTAACAATTGCAAATTCTGAATTATGATTATTAGAATATTGATTATCTAGTAAGGTTATTAATGGCAATTATTTGCAACATATTATTGCCTTTTCTTACTATATAATTATAATACCATCAAGCTTATTTTTTAACTACTTTAAGCTAAAAATGGAAATTTGTGAGTAAGCTAATAAAATATTCATAAACCATAGAGATCTAACATTTTAAGCATATATAATAAAAAAAAGGTAGCAAAACCTCAGAGTTGAGGGATTTAGTAATGTTTGTCATTTTTTGACCTTACTATGAAAAGTGACTTTAAACTCACAAGGGGTTTTAGTCAAAAGCTGTATAGAGTTTGACCTCATGAGTGTTTAAAGCATTCCTTTATTTAACTATACCACTTATTAAAAAAATAGAACATATATTAAAGAAAAAAGAAATGACTTATGTTTCAGTTAGTGACTGTGTGTTCACAGTCTTTGCCAGGAAAAAAAAATGCTTGTGAAAGATTGAGGAGAATGTAGGGAAAGTGATAAACTTTTCCATAGCGCCGTCAGAGTTAGTTTATATATAATTGCCTAGTCACTTTCTAAATTTCTTCTTTGCTTATAAAGAATCAAATTTCACCTAGGATAATATGTCCCCAGTAATATGCTTAATTTTTATCATAAAAATCAGAAAGTAGAGTTCATATACTTGAACTTAATTTAAATTCAAGTTTAATAGAACGTATACCTATGAAGCATGATATATCTGCTTTGAGAGTACAGAACATCATACCAGACATTTGAGAGATTTTTTTTCCTTTATGGAAAAAGTGTTATTCATTTGCAGTATGTTTCTCCATTTTCAATAATTTGATCTCTAAAAAATGTCTTGTGGACCAGTTGAAGCACAAATTGAACCAAGGCTGCATGTAATAGGTTTTTGATCTTTTGATTTTTCAAACAATGAAAAGAGAAAATGAGTTTGATAATCCTTGTAAGAATGTCTCCCTTGTCATGGAGAAACACCTTAGTAGTAAATTAATCCTATCTGCCTTGAACATGTTTTGTAACTATTACCTGAATTAGCTGCATATGTATAAGCAGCTGTTTTTGTCTGAAAGGGGCTTCTCTCTACCTAACATAAGAAGAAAAATTTAAGTAAATGTGTATTTCTTACAGAGCATATGTTGTGTGTATGCTGTAGAGAGATTTTTAAAAATTGTAAGTTATAGAGAATTAGTACATCTTAACTGTTTATTAAATCCAAATATTTATAAATTATTAAGTAATTAACATTTATATTTATCACTCTTTTGATCTGCTTTATTTTCTATTCATTTAAATAATCATATGTATTTTTAATATGCTGCCACAATCACTAAACAGCTCTTTGTTTTTTTATCTGGCATCAATTTGCCTTCATTGAAGATTTAGCTCCATCAAGAGATTGTAAATTATCCCCTCATTGCTCAAGGTGTTAATCCTACATCAGTTTATAATCCAAAATCTTCTGAAGATTCAGACATGTTTTCAGTATGACTAAGCATTTACTTCCTGAGAGTTAGTTCACTGTTCAACATCATTTTTATTTATTTTACATAAAACCATCCCTTTTCTCCCCTACATCTATTATCACCTCATCAAATATTATCCTCACAGATGCAGTAACAGAACTAAATGTCTTTTATCTATAATTCTAGAAAGTTCCTCTGGGTTCTAAGAGATTTCTCCAGGCCAATTAAGAAAACAGCTTTAGTTTCTATCCTGCCTCTTCTGGAGCAGTACTTTTTTATACATGATTCCTTGTGAATCCCTTATGAAATTGCCTTCCAAACGCCTCCACCCAACTTTAATTTCTTTTCTGCTTCCTGGAATCTAATGAGTAAAACTGAACTGTAAGAGATGCAAAGGATGGGGAAAACAGAAAGTGAACACAGTGTATTTCCCCTCATAGCAGATGTTCCTAAATTGTATAAATTTTCCTTATTCTCTTACTTGTAAGTACCTAGAGTGCACTGAACATCAGCTTGCTGCATTTATCACAGAGTTTCACATCTTTGACTCTTCACCCTCTAAAACACTTGATATTTTCGTCATTTGAGTGAAAAGAGTTGCGGAATTTTTCAAGTCCCTTTCCCTAGGCCTCCTGTCATGTCCTTCAAGAGCCTCCAGTTCTACATCAGCATCATCCTTGTCAGGTCCCTTTTCACTCTGCTCCTGGTGCACAACCTGGTTGATTATAAAAGGCATTAGTTGTGCTGAACTGACTCAACTTGGTAAAACCAGGGATTTGGATCCCAGCATTTCCAGTTAGCTGTTTGGCCCTGAACAACGTGGCCTTGACTTAAGAATGAAGAACGTCAGTAAGGTCTATTTGAGGCTCGTCTTTTACCGCCAGACCCTGTCAAACACCAGTTACAATTTCCTGCTTGAGCACAGTTTGGAATAATTTTCACTCCTCAGAACTCTTTTCATCCACCTTTTTCTGGTAAAGACCTCCTGATGACAGAAGTTGAAGAATTCATAGTATAATATAAACTTATTAGATGAGATAACAGAGTCAGACAGGGTTCAAAGAAGGGCGTCCACAGCCACATCAACCTCTGTGTTCATTGCACAAAGCCCCGACATAGGAGGACTCCTCAGAATGTGATGGAGTTATGTGAGGGGATAGAGGGAACCCCAGAACTGAACTACTAGTACATAGGATAGACCAGGAAAACATATCAGTTTGAGGGGAGCTCAAATTAGGAGCTTTATTTTGTACTATCAATAGCCAAATTGAATTATAAAGATGAAACTCAACATTTTAACAGGGATTTATGCCTACATTAACATTTATATATATTGGTAGATAAAGTTAGAAAATCAGAGCCATTAAAATTTAAATTGGCTGAGTGTAAGTAATATTTATTTATTGGCTGGCCAAAGCATCCATGGTTGTAGAGTAAAAGCACATTAGTCTAACCCAGAGTTTAAACTAGTACGTTTATTTTCTTCTCTTTTTATTTATTTGGTAAATGAAACTTCTAGATAGATGGGTCACATTATAGGCAAGATCAGAAAAGGACTGGGAAATCACTGAGTAAATCTTTCTTAAAAGGATAGTACAATAGAGTAGCCCTGAGAAAAGAAGGTGCCACCTTCAGAGTGGTTGATTACTAGAGGCTGAGGGAGAAAAGGGATATAGGTTTATGCGGCAACAAAATACATGAGCAATAACCAAGAGCTCCAGAATCATGCTTGCCCCAGGAAGCAGCCCTGCATAAGGAGGTAGAGAGCAGACGCCAAGAGCTGCAGTGTCCTGAACTCAGATCAGAAAGATGTTGGAGAAGCCTGTTCCCCAAAGGAATTGCTCCGAAAGCCTTGCTTCTGTGCACATAATATCTGCCAGAGTAAGGACTCCACATTGGTCATTGCTCCAGGTGTTTTAAAGAAACTAAATGTAGAACACCAAAATTTCAACCATCTTAAAGAAAATGTGGCAAACTCTCTTCATGATCTTGATCTAAGGAAGAATTTTAAAACTCTAAAGGAATATCTATTCAAGGAAAGATTAACAAACTAGGTGATGCTAATATTAAGAAGTTTTGTTCCTCAAAAGACTGTACAATGAAAGTGAAAAGGTAACTGGGAGAAGTTATTCGAAATGCATGTATTCCACAAATACTTATTGTGCAGAATATATGGTGAACTTCTACTAATTAAGAAAACATATACAGACACAAACCAAAGGGAAAATGGACAAAGGGCATGAAAAGGAAATTCATAAAATAGGAAAACCAACTGGCCAATAAACAGCATAAATTATGCTCAAACTCATTGAAATGCAGGAAAATGCAAATTAAAATCACAACCAGAAACAACTTCATACCAATAAGATTGGTAAAAACTAAGCAGTCTTGCAATATCAAATTAATGGGAATGTAAGTTAATGGGAATTCTCATTCCTGGTGGTGGGAATACAATCCAAGACCTCCAAATTGGAGCAATTCTATAACATCTAGTAAAGTTGAATATGTAAACATGTCTCATAAACCAGCAATTTCACTCTTTGGTATATAGCCCAAATGACTTACATATGTGAGCAAGGAGATTTGTAGAAGAAAACTTATAGCAGCATTGTTTGTAATTACAAAAATTTGGGGGAAAACCCCCTAAGTAACCAACGTGAAGAATTGTTTATTTAAACAATAGAACACTACTCATCAACAACAATGAAAAAAATCCACATGTATAAATCTCACAAATACAATGTTGAAGCAGAATGTTGCAGAAGATTAGATACTGTATTCCCACATATTAAGTTTAAAAATATAAAATGATATAAAAATGATAAATATATTGTTCAGGGACGCATTCATATGAATAGAAGTCGTACAAAGATAAAGAAAGGTCGAACACATATTTCAGGAGAGGGTGGGATTTCAAGGAGCATGCTATTAGAGCAAATTCTATAAAAATGTTTCAACAATATTTAACATTTTCAGATCGAGAGCAGAAAACAAGTGTGGCTTTATTCTTTTCAACTTTTTCTCTCTTATGGATGACTAAAGTGAATTTTTATGTTTATTCAAACTGATAATCTCTACTTTTTAATTGGCAAATTTCCTCTTATGTTTTCCTTTTTGTTCTTTCTTTCTTTTTTTTTTTTTTTCTGTTGTTAGGGCTTTGGAGTGATCAAGTTTTCTAAAAACAGCCTTGTTTGGTTTTTCTTTGCTAATTTGGAATTGGTAGATTCCATTCTTAAATTCTTAGAAAACATATTAACTACATGTTTTTTTAACAAAGTCTTTTGATTCAATATTTCAGTCTCTCCTGAAGATGAAAAAGACCCTGTCATATTTTAACTTAACCAGTTAGTGTCACTTATTACTCTATTACAAAGCAATTCAGCTATTATTCATTTTATAAACAAACTTACAAAGTAGATTTTTTAATAACAAAAATTTGATTTACCAATATACTTTATCAGTGTCTGCTCACTTCTTGTCTCCCACAACTTTCTTTTGGGTTCATTTTTCTTTCTGCTAAATGTTTCAGACTCCATCACATACCCAAGAGCCATTTCCCCTTTCCTTAAATGCAAACATAACCTTGATTTTTCCAGAAAGTGAGAAGCAGAGGGCAGAGGGGAGAGGGTTAGGCCCCTTTCCATCTTCAGGTTACAAATTGTGATTAATCTAAACCAGTTTGGGATAATTGCATTCTCTTTGGCTGGTGAATAATGTAAAATTGGCCATTTGTATTAGTCATGGAGAGAGAAGTATATCAGGACAGTATTTAAGTAGGCCTTCCCTTTCTAGTTAAAATGGAAAGTCTCATTAGGAAAGTCTGTTCCTGCCTTCTTGCATTCAGTGTGGAAATGATTCTAGAAATGCAGCGGCCATTTTGTGGCAATGAAGTGATATATTTGGGAGGGAAATTCTTTCTTTCTTTCTTTCTATCTTTCTTTCTTTCTTTCTTCCTTTCTTTCTTTCTTTTCTTTCTTTCTTTCTTTCTTTCTTTCTTTCTTTCTTTCTTTCTTTCTTTCTTTCTTTCTTTCTTTCTTTCTTTCTTTCTTTCTTTCTTTCTTCCTTCCTTCCTTCCTTCCTTCCTTCCTTCCTTCCTTCCTTCCTTCCTTCCTTTCTATCTTTCTATCTATCTATCTATCTATCTATCTATCTATCTATCTATCTATCTATCATGAAATTACAGACCTTGGATCCTATCAACATCATTCCATATCCAAATACAGTATATTCCTATCTGACATTTGTGTCAGCATTTTCATTAGACTTATTTTAGACTTTATGCTAAAGATACTTAAATATTTTACCTGGAATAGTAATATTACTCTATTTAATTTTGTATGCTTTTCCTTTTTTGTCATGGCAAGATGTACAAACCATGATATTTACCATTTTAACCATTTTTAAGTGTACAGTTCAGGGGCATTAAGTATGTTCACATTGTTATACAACCATGACTACCATTCGTCTCTACAGCTTTGTTTTTTCTTCCCCAAGTGAAACTCCTCAGCCATAAAATACTAATTCCCCCTTGACCCTTCCATCCAGCTCCTGGCAACCACCAGTCTACATTCTGTCTCTATAAATTTACCAGCCCAGTACCTCATATACATGTAATTGTACAGTGTTTGTGTGTGTGTATATACATGTGTGTGTATATACATATATATACATATATATACAACATATATATATGTTGTGTTTGTGTTTGTATATATATATTTAAATATATATACACATATATAGTATGTATATATGTATGTGTGTGTATATATATATGTATTTTTAAAATCTATTTAAATGTCAACGGACACTTGGATTGCTTCCACTCTTAGGTGTTGTGAATAATGCTGCTATGAACATGTGTATACAAATACCTGTTTGAATCCGTTTTCAATTCTTTTCAGCATATTTACCCAGAAGTGGAATTGCTGGATCATAGAGTAATTCTAGTTTTAATTTTTTGAGGAAATGCCATACTGTTTCCCAAAGTGGTTGCACTATTTTACATTCCCAACAGCAATTCATTAGTGTCCCATTCTCTCCATACCTTTGCTAATGATTGTTGTTTTCTGGTTTTTTATTTTTTGTTTTTGTTTTTGGGTAATATAGCCATCCTAATTGGTGTGAATGCTGTCTTTCTTATCATTAGATTTCTTGTTGTATTTTGTAATGTTCACTTTGTAGGCCCATTTTGGGTGGAAAGTTATTTGGGTGTTTTGGGTTTATGTTTATTTTTATATTCCACCCCCATCCACCTGGCTAGCAGATTTTTGGTGGCACAGATCCAAGGTTTCTCCATCCATAACCAAATCTTTTTGTCTATAATTTAGATTCCTTCTCTGCTTATGGGTTTCCTTTCATAAGCCTCAGTCCTTTCAACTCAATTACTTAGCAATATGGGTAGGATCAAGTAAGGCAGGTTAAATGACAGAAAACTGACTTTCAAAAATAGCCATAATTAAAAAGTATTTGATTTAAATAATTTTATAAAATATTTAGTCATTTTGTCTCTTCCAACTTTCATATATATCTTTTGTTATATATTAATAACTTTTGATGATTAATTTTGAAAATAATGAGTTATGTCTGTAGTACCTGTAGTTACAAGTGTACTGTAAACTTGACTAGAAAACTATGTTTCTGCAAAAAAAATTTGTGGGATCTAAAAAAAAAAGCAAAACCAAGCTCATAGATACAGAGAAAAGATTGGTGGGTAGAAGAGGCAGGCTGTGAGGGGATGGTGAGAGAATGAGTGAACTGTCTTTTCGGTTTTTGGTTTTAGCTTAAATAAATTATATAAAAATAGAAATAAAGAAATCTCTGACAGTTCACTGCCCGCCTGAGATAACATTGAGATAGTGGAAAAGAGATTTCAGTGACCACATGCATCAAAGAATATAGTTTTTTGTAAAAATAGTTTGAAAAGTCACTGAAAAATGGATGATTTATAGCTCATAATAAGTCACAACAGCAAAACCTGGCAATGGGGGAGAATCTGATTTTCACAATTACCACTTTGTAATATATGCAAAATGTTCAATTTTCAATACAAAATTGCAATTGATATAAAGAAACAGAGAAATATAATCCATTCATTTGAAATAAAAAAAGAAATTGACAAAAACTGTCCCTGAGGAAGCCTGGAAATTGGATTTATGAGACAAAGACTTTAAAACAACTGTCTTAAATATGCTCAAAGGGCTAAAGGAAACCAGGGACAAAGAACCAAAAAAAATAAATACAATAATGTCTCAACATACAGGTAATATCAATCAAGATACATAAATTGCAAAAAAAAAAAAAAAAGGGATTATGGTAAATGCATGAGAGAATCCTGGGGTATTTATTCACTCATTAATATATGTATTTAATAAGCACCCATTCCTCATGCACTGTGAGTACAGATATGAATAAAATATAATCTCAGGCTTCAGGAAGCTCATCGTCTAGCACAATGACAGAAATACAAGCAGGTAATTCCAAGTGTAATGTGATAAATGCATAATAGTAGGAGGCATGGTGGAGGGAGCTGTTAAACTTGCCCAGAAGAGCCTGGTAAATCATCACAGGAAAAATTTTTTTCAGCTGTGTCTTACAAGGATAAACCTTGCCGTATAGACAATGTGAGGAAAGACTTTCTAAGGAGAAAGGGTCAGCATGTACAAAACACTTAAGGCTTATTTTCTTTCAGAGGATGATCATAGGAATCATGATCAAGACCATGGTATAAACATTAAGAAATTGAACAGTAAATAGAGGTTAAGGTGCGATTATAGAAGGTCCTGTGTACTTTACTGAGGGGTGCAAATTTTATCCTGAATACTTTGGAGAACAAGGGTATCCATTATATACTGGTTACTTGAGGGCAATATGGTCCTTCATGTAAGAGTTGGGGTTGGGGAGAGACAAAGGTAGGGGAAGAGCTTATTTAAATAACCTGGTCATTACTGAAGAAAATGGACAGGATGGAATGGATTTGGGATCCATAACTTAGGTTGAATTGTTGGGCTTTTGACTGTAGTGATTGTGGGGAAGAGGTAAGACAGTGTTCTTTTAGAATATTCAAAAGTTAAGGAAAAAACATCTTAAAAGAGGAAGAAAAATCTAAGGGTGGGAAGAAATGCAGAACAGGGGGCTAGAGAAGGCATTACAAGATGGAAATGGCATTAAAATTCTGTCTCCATTGCACAGTCTGGTGTCATTCTCCTTAAAGCCCATGAGAATGCAGCTGTCTGTAATTCTTTTGTACAGCCTGCATGACTAGATGCACCAGCAGAGCACCAGTAACATGAGTTGAGGCTGGAGCAAAAACTTGAGGCGCTTCTCCTGTCTATAAAAACAACTTGATTAAACTATGTGTTATAAAACTCAAGGGCCCATCTGGGGCGCCGTGATTCAATAATGAATTTAAATAAAGAGTAGAGAAGAGGTACTTACATACGCAGTTACTGTACAATAAGTGCACTTCAAGATTCTTCATAGTGCCCAGCCACCACCTCTTCTTGTTCAGGTCTAAAGACCATCTCTTTATTATCAAATCCATTCATTACTACTATGAGATGTGCTGTTACTGGCTAATTTTGTATCTCCCTCTATGAGAAAAAAGAGCAAAACTTTTGCTGCTCATGATGGCACAGTTTTTCCTAACTTTTTTGTATTGAAATAATAAAGATATTCTTACGTCTCCAGATCTTTAATACAATTTTTAAAATGCTGGTTGCGTTTTCACGTGTGGTGCTAAATCAACCATTGTGCCACTTGTGAATATTGACTCTTATTGATTGTTTCTAAAGTTATTACTCTGCTTCTTTGAAGATAACCAGATGTGTAAGTCTTACCCAGGATATCCTGAAATGTGAATGGTAATTCATATCCTGATCATGTTAAATTCATCATTCAGCAATCTGTAGTATAGAAATTGCACAGCACATCTTCTGTGTCTTCTCTTGAACTCTTTAGTCTGTAATATCTGCATTCCTAGAGTGTTATCTCTTTCATTATTGATTACACCCTAGCCTTTCACGTACCATCACCAGCAAAGAAGATAGATGAGGGGCCCATGTGAGTGAGAAGAGGAGTCCCACTTGCATAAAGAATGTCCATCCTTCAAACACTACAGCTTAAGAGTGACCCAGGAGAGTGCAGTGTTACCACATCAATCAGAAGGCTGCGCTGGCATTGAGGAGCACCAGTCTCAAAAGCCCCTGGAGGAGACAGGTGGAGCTGGTACAGAACCTGCAGAGGTCCTAGCAATGAGGGATAAAGGATTCTACCATGTTGTAAAGGATTCCACCACTACTGTTCAGTGCCATAGACCAGAGATAGCACTGCAGTGGGAACATACATGGGTGAGAACCAGCTGACACATCTACACACAGGGCTCAAGCCTAAAGGTCAGAAATGGACCACTGGTAGCTGCAAGTTCTGAACAAATCCAGTGTCTAACATAAGTGATCACCCCAAATCAGCATGTCAGAACTATTTTGGTTTACTGGTCTTGCATGATCCCATGAAAGAAATACCTCACCAGCCAATGGGAGGAATTTGCCTATCAGGACACCTTCCTCAACTATAGGCACAATTTGCAATGTTCCTCAGGATATCTTGGCAACTCCATATCCAAGGTAGAGAGGTAAGAATGTCCTAAAAGGAAGAAATAGGAAACTGTTCTAGGCTTGGAGCACCTAATCCATACTGCACTGCAGGCCCTAGACAGTGCCAGCCACTGGAGAGCGACTTTGAAAATTTCGAGTTTGGTACATCTCGACAACCAGGATCATGTCCATCAGGTCTGGGCTTCAGAGAACCCCAACCAGTTAGCACTGCAAGCTGGAGCTGGTCCCAAGCGTAATAGAGGGCGACTCAAAAATATTTGAGGAAGGCATTCAAAAGCATGAGTACCCTGAGGCATGGGTTCTAGTGCAGCACCTGACTTGCTCATGTCTCATGGTGGTTCTAATCAGTGGTATTGATTCGGAATATAGGAGTCTCCCTTGGACTTCTTTTTTTGCACTGCAGTTAAAAGCTAACAGCTATTAACCATTTTGGATGTTTTAACCATTTTGTTAACAACCTGTAATGTACTCTTTCTTCACATTCACTAATAATCGCATGTGGTAGTTATTATTAACTATCACACATAGGAGGAAAGTGACTTTAAGAAATTGAGTGACCTATAAAGTATCACACAAATAATAAATATTGGAGCCACGAATTGAATCTGAGTCTATTTAACATCAAAATCCATGCTCTTGAAGGTGACCATAAACTCCCTGTTCTCTAGGTAAAAGTCATGAGTAATCCTAACTGGCCTGACTCTAGTCATGTGTCCTTGAATCAAACTCTCTCTAGTATCAAAGATGTAGGCTATTTGATTCAATCAGAACTACTTGTGGAGAAGAGGGCAGGTTCGGTCCCAAAAAACCACTCAACTGAGAAGCTCATGGTCCTGTTAGGAAAACAAAAAGGTGAAAGAGATAATAGAAATAGAAATATTTCTGTATTTGTAATGTTATGAAGAATCACCTTGTTTTGTGAGTAGGGGACAGGAGTTTAAAATAATATAGAAAGCAACATACATAAAGGAATTTTTCCAGGACTCCTTTAAAATCCAGAAGATTTTAGATGTCCATTTTGAAAGTAAATATTTTCCCGTGCATTTAGAATAGTCTCTGGGCCTTTAAACCCCTTCTTTCATCATCTATCATGGCAGCTCTGGAATTTCCATCTTAATGTGAGCCATCACTTTTTTTCATGTTTCTAAAAGTTACCTAGATGTATGTTCCATTTCCCGATATCCTATCTAGGGTGTAAGATTTTGTATTCCAGAAGAGTGTGTGTTCCCAATTCAGTCCATCATAATCCAGACCCATGAGTAATCTCCCAGCTCCTGCTGATACATAATGGCTAGTTCTGAAGCTCTTTCATCCTTTCCTTCCTTAGGTGACTCAGAATATCTCTAGCCAGGTTATATCGGGACATAATCCTAGTTACTGGCCTGGCAGCCAGGAAGGGAGGCTAAGGAAGATCCTAAGGCCAGGTGGGGAGAGGGCAGTGAAATGTTATCTTTCAAGGGAGGGGGAAATAATAGCCTTTATTAGAGAGAAGTGAGCCACTTCTCAATGCTCAGTGAGTCCAGAGGAATCTAGGGAATCAGGATTTCATGTGCATCAACGCAGATGTGACCATTCCATGTGCAGGCTTCCATTCTTTCCCAAACAGGACTCTGAACACAGCATAGAGACCTGTAACTTTAACCTTTTTTGGAGCTTGACTACTCTGAGAATTAAGTCCTGGGCCTGGGCCTCAGCATTTTCTACTATCTCACTTCAGAAAACGTGAGCCTCTTTATAGGCTATCTGGCTTTCACACTTAGATTTTAATTGCTGATTAATCCCTCTCAGCTTTTTGTCATCTTTCCCAACTTCCACTGAGTTTAACAATAGCCATTTAACTCCATTGTCCCCATAGTTACTGCTTTCTCTGTATCTATGAACCACACCAGCTACCATATTCTCCACTGACAGAGCATCCCAGTTCACCAATGGTGAGCATTTGTACTGCTAACTTGTCCCACGGGCTGTCTGTACTCCTTGAGGAAACAATAATGGAGTGCCTATTGCCCTCTAGGCTACCCACCCCCCTAAACATAATAGCATTTGTTTTCTTATACTACTTTAATGTGGGCCGTCCTCTGTCATAGGCTGAGTTTCCCAGGAAGCAGACACTGAGATGGGTATTAGCATGTAGCACGTTAATTTAGGAGTGCTCTTAGGATCAGCACCTGATAAGGGAGGGGATGAAAGCAGGATTGGGCAGAGGGAGAAGTTGAACTCTGGTGAACCCCCATTGAAAGCCTCAACTGACTACCTGGTCAGCCCTCAAGCCGGGATGGCCCTTTAGAATCATCCTGAGTTGTAGTGAGGGTGGGGGGCCAAGCATTTATGTCTCTGCATTAACGAGCCATCGTGTATGGGCTTTCCTGGAAGGAAGTGTTGCCTTGGGTGAGGGAGTTGTCTCTGGCCAAGGAAATTCCCAAGAAGAGTAGACCACAGGGGCCATCTTCTAGTAGCACTTTTGGGTTTTAGGGGACTAAGTATTTCACTCCTGAAGAGTAATTTTGATCACACCTCACAATGTGCACCTCAAAATCCAAGTAAAATGTAAGTGAACGTTGAGTTAGGCACATAGTCTTTCCACGTCTGTCCTGGGCTGTTGACTTTTGGAAATAGGTAATATGGCCCTTCCTAGTCCTGGCAGCAAGAAATTATATAAATCTAGACGATTTCAGCAAGACTCTTCATATTTTTTTATTATTTATTTTTATTATGTTTTTTACTTTCTGTAAGTGAGAAAGACATAGTCCAGGGAGACTTTGTCCCTGTGAAGCACTAGGAATAAGAGATATTCAGATTATAAAAGATGTCATATTTTTGTCTCAGGAAAAAATAACCATAGGAATATGCCCAACTGGCAATGTCTTTTTTTTTTTTCTAACCCCAAATAAGAGCAATTAACGTTAGGGAACTTTAGGAAGGAATTCATTCTATTTAAGTACTCTAATACCATCTTATTTGTTATGTTAACAAATTTAAAATTTGATATGAAAAAATTTAAATAGATTAACCAATATAGTTTTGGTCTCTCATTTTATAATCACAGCAAAATATTTTAAAAATTAAAATACTATACCAATTCCTTTGTATTTTTTCATTTTTATGAAGTTGCTCTGTAATTATTGCTTTATGACCTCATGGTATTTAATCCTCTGACTTTATGATCAGTTCTTTAATAATTTAGATGATCATTTAAAGTAAATATTAACACTAAGAGGAAACAAAGAGATTATGTAGTAAAATAAAACTCTTTATCTTTCAGATTAAAAAACCTGAGATCCAGTTAGGCTATCTAAATTACTGGAGTAAACATAAGAAATTAGAGGAAGAACTTGGACTTAGCAGGGAAAGGAGAGAGAGTTAGTTTTACTTCTGCAAATACTAACAGGTATTCCTTTTCAATATAGTGCTTCGTATGTTCTTTTCTGGTCACGTACTAATATTGTCAAACATTAAAAACAAACTTTTGAAGAATAGTTAAGTTTTTTTTGACAACTGCCTAAACAAACAAACAAAAAACCCAAAAGATATAAAAAATCTAAAGGGATAGTAAAAATTTTAATAACTTTATAAAGATCCATATTTGATCATATTTAATAACTGATTTAATAGAGTATGCTCAATAGCAATAACAAATTTAAAGAAATAATTCAGACTTTGTCCTAAAAGAGTTGTTCAATTTTTATTCTTCTTCCTTATCCATTTCCTTGCCCTTTCATTTTGAATTATGTATAAGAAAGTCTATTTCAGACGAAAATAGGGTCAGGGAGCTCAGAGGATAACGTTCAAGATATCCATACAACCATTTTTCAGGTAAAAGCAAACATAACTCTTTTACTTTTGTAAATTCCTTAATGGAAAAATTGTTGAGGAAAAAATTCCTATGTCAACAGTAGAGCTACTCTCTGCATCTAAAAAAGTGAAATCCAAACATTTCAGACATTTATTTAACAAGAAATTCTAAGTTTAATATCCTCAGAGGTGTCAGTGTCTTTCAGAAATAAACATTGCTTAAATGCTTAATTATTCAAAGGCTGTAAAATTCTGTTGAGGGATATAGTACAAAGATCAAAATGAATGTCCAAGTTAATAAACTACCCAATGATCCCTACAAACGAATATTTTGCACCTGTTTTAATATCTAATCTCCAGAGTACATGGGAACAGCAGAAAATACTATAGCCAAAGGTTGTTATCCTCTTATTCACTGTCCTTTCTCTGCAGCCTTTACCTTGATTTCTTCTCCCATGCTCCCCCACCCAGTTCCCCAGCCCTACTTTCTCTGCCTTGTCAGATCAGGTCTCTAAGGCCTGTTCTAAGTCTAATCAGTTCCTTGGGTCTGACTTTCCTCTGACCCTACTTAAAGTTTATGCTTTATCTTTTTCACCTGCTCTTATTCAGCCTTCTTCACATTTCTTGGGGTCCCACCTGTAATAATTTAGTCTGAACTACACCATAAATTTCTTAAAGGTTGTGACTATACTTGGATCTTTCTTTCTTGGATCTCTAATAACACCCTCCAGTGTTGCCTTACATCTCCCTGCAAGATGAGAGAATATTTGCACTTCCTTTTTGGTGATAACCTTGTCAGAAAGAAGTCAAGGTGGAAGGAGAGTGTGCTGTGGAGTAAATAACACCTAGGTCACTGACAAAATAGGAGCCTATGGGAAAGACAGCCAATGTTTAAAAATTTGAACAAAAGAATATTGGGGATAAGAAATTAAATTTCTTCTAGGAAAACATATATTCTCTTCCTCTGATCTTAGGCATTTCATTTTACCTCATTCTGTTTCATTTGCCTTTAAATCATAAAACTCTGTGGCTTCATTTCTACTGGTGTAGTTTTCTCTTATTATTTACACAGGATGATTGCATATTTACTCTCGAGGAGAAAGAAAATACGTATTGAAAGACCTTTGTCATTGAACCAGCTAGGAAGCTTTAATCTATTAAGAATAGCCTTTTAGTGCCGTGAATGCTTTTTATCTTTGTGTGAATTACCCTTTGGCATGCCAAAAGCAGACATCAAAAGGACCCCAAAGCTCCCCAACAAAGTGGCCAAGATTCTTTGCGGTTTTTTGGTAATTCGTTTTAAAAGGTCTGTCCAAAGCCAGGAGTTTGAGTGTCTCAATGATAGGAAACACCTTGCACTCAGGATACCTTCTTGGAAAACCCTCGCCTTGACAGCAGTACACATATGAAGTTGGATGTTGTGTATCTCAAGGATTGCTGTTCCACAATCTCAGATATTCAACAGCTTTATTGTTGTTGTTGTTGTTGTTGTTGTTGTTGTTGTTGTTGTTGTTGTTGTTATTAGTTTGTTTGATTTTGTTCTTTCTGTCAAAATCCTCCCAGAGAACAATAAGTGGGGGCTGGAAGGATTTATGTTCTTAGATTCAGATAACTGTTGCCTGATCTATACTGTCTCTTCTGAACATGTCAGATAAGGAAGATTTTCCCAAAAGGATTTATGCCTCTCCATGCATTCTTTCCTATAACCATTCTTTAGTGCATTTGCCTCATGTCTGTTGCTTGAAAAATCAAACCACTGGAGTCCACTTAGTTATTAAAAATCATCATCAGTGTAGTTCTAATAAACCAACTCCAATGCCAACTTTATTCATAAGAGCTACAAACTGGAAATAGTTCAGGATCTAACAACAGGAGAATGAGTTAACCAACCATAGTATATTCGTATAGTAGAATACTAATTGGCAATAAAAAAGAATATGTTGCTTATACATAAAAATATGAATGATTCTCAAAACTATTATGCTGAGTGGATGCAGCCTTACCCCAAAGAGTACATACTGCACCATTACATTTATATAAAATTCTAGAATGGGCAAAACTAATCTATGGCATAAAGAAGTCAGAACAATATATCCCTCAGGGAAGGGAGGTGAAAATTGACTGGAAAAGGATTAAGGGTCATGGTAACAGGGATATAGTTTACACGAGTGTATTTTTTGTCATAAAGGAACAAATTTACACCTAAGATTTGCCCACTTCATTGTAAATAAGTTTTATATAAAAAGAATATACAAATATTTTATCCTGGTTAACAATGTATGTTGCAGTATGTACAGAGAAGTGTGACATTTGCTTTGAAATATATCAAAAAATAAGATTTGTTAGATTGATGGATTTTAGAAGGATCGCTAAATAGATGGATAGATGATAAAGTAAAATGTTAATAGCAAGGATAAATGTAGGTGTATTGGTGTTTACTGTAAAATAATTTCAAGTTTGTGGTATGTTTGAAATTTTTCATAATATAGTGATGGAAGAAAGAGGAGCACTAGCTAATTGTTCTTGGTATTTTATTCCTAGCTAGTCTTATTAATTTTTTTAGAATTTGAGTGCATGTGCTGTTTTTTTTGGTTTCCTCAGGGAAATAAGGACACTGGGTATGAGAATATAAGAATGGTAATTCTGTTATTTGAACTTTTACAACTATTGAGAATAACTTCATTAGGTGTTGAGTGAAAAATTCAGACTTGCCTATTAAATAAATCCAAATCAAATGGCCTGTGAATTAATTCTAATTTTCCTTATGGGTTGAACTTTACTTAAAAAAATGACTAGGTGCTTATAGGTTTTTAAGACTATTAAAATAAAAGCCTTAAAAAAAATAGTCTTAACCCCTAATATTGAAGGTCCTGTACCATCTGGAGTCAGGTCCAATCTCATGCATTTCCCCTAGAGGATAGAGTTAACATATGAGGATTATAATCTCTTTAGCTATAATTTCCTTTAATCCATTTACAATCTCATTAAAATCTCCCCCAAACTCTATGATAGACCTAGTGTCAACACCATTTAATGTATCTTTTTGTAATTCATTATCTGAAATGGAAACTTGGTAATTTTAGTAACTTTGAAAAATATAGAAAAGAATAAAAAAAATTAATTCATATTTTTCCAAGCACAAACTTTAGGACACATTTTATACGTTTCCTCTTTATAAGCATCTTTTACTTTTTGTTCAGTTTTCTACCACTGTTTTATTTTTTCCCTAAATGTTATTGTCTATTTTCAACATGATTATGATTCAGCATTATTATGGTTATATTTTATTATTACATAGCATTTCTTCAAATAAATTAAATCTACTGTAATTATTCCTCTAGAATTCACTTATTTACTCATTCATTAAAAAAATGTATTAAGTGCTTTCATGTGCTAGATATTATGGTAGGTTCTGAGAAAATATGGGCTAGCCAAATAGTGATGATTATCCTTGTGGAATTTCCAGCCTAACAGGGATAATAGATATTTTTTAAAGATATACAAGTCAGCAAATAAGCACAAATCTTGTTAAGGAATATAAAGGGGAAGAAATTTACAGTTTTTTGAGAAAGTATACTGGAGGCTCTAATATTTATTTGAATTTTAGAAGGAATTACAGCCAACTCAATATCCTCTGGGTTTTCTTTCTACATGTTTGTTTCTCTTATCTTTCAACAGAAATATAAACTGGGAAGGTGGAGATTTTTACTTTGTCATATTTTTATCTCCATGTAATAGTAAAGATAGTATCTTGAACACAGAACACTCAGTATATATGTATTTAATTTATTCATAATTTTCTATATGTATTTGGTTTCCTCTTGGGGTTTTCTCATTTTTTTGGTAGTGTTTGTTTTGTTTGTTTTTATCTTTCCTTTATTTCTTTAATCACATAAAATTGATGGTAAACTCAAAATTTGAGTACGACACATAAAGAAAATAAAATGGGAGACCTGATAGATATTGCTAAGGTCTAATTCCTTATACTTGATTTACACATTTCATTCTTCTGTATTTAAATTTTTTTAAGTTTTAACAAAATTGACTGTCACTAGTGAGAGCATCATGGCCTGTGATCTCATTATTTTCATTTAGTGTATCTATAAGCAGTATTTTCTCTATGTCTTCTTTAAAAAAAATCCTGTAAATCTCTTAAATTTGATTATAACAAGGGGTTGAATTTGTGAAAAGTCAGAGTCCCACACTTTCTTGTATGCATCTGTGTTTTGCATTTTCTTTTACTTTAGGGGACAAGAGGCACATTCTTCAGTAGCAATAAGGTTTTCACAGGATTTAAAGGAATTTGTAAGATAAAGAAACAGATTGGTAATAAGATGACAAATGTAATTGCCTTCACAATGAAGTGTCACTGTTTTATCTATGTGGGCTCTATGGGGGCACTTCCAAAAGATGTGATCTTCTTTGAGAATAAAATTGGAATCATACTTAGACAGCGCTCATCTTGAGTCTTTCCATTCTCTAAGAACATTATTTCAATTTGAATGGTTTTCATGGCCTGAAAGGTAATTCACAGTACAAAATGGTGTGGCATAAGTGAGAAATATTAAAAACATATTTCAGCAATGTTGACTCACAAAGATATTCTAGATTTCATTTCTTTAGTAATCCTCTGAAATATAGAGCAGTTTGATTTATAGATATAATTTTTAAGTACAGAGCAAAAGCCCTAAAAAGAAAAGACTGTCTATAATTCTTTCTCAATATAGTTTGACATTGAAACTTCAATAATGTATTGAAAAATGTTAGAGTGAAATTTTTATACTTTATTGACATTAAAATTTCAATTTATCTTTGTCATAGGGAACTAAATTATATTTGATATAAACCCTTTTTAAAGAAAAAGATTGTATTTCAAATTAATTTATATCAACAGTACCTTCTGCACAGAAGATACATGGTAAATATTGAATGGGTGGATAAATAAATGAATAAATGAATAAATGACCTCCCCTATCAGACTAAATGTTCTGTGGCAGTACCTTCTTATCTAGTCTCCATGGTACTAGTTTTGTTTCATTTTAGTTTTTTTTTAAAATAACACTCCTAGAGCTTGAACAAAAGACCAAAATGATAATAACTTTAAAATGAAATTAAAAGCTGGCCTTTTACAACAGTGCTCTTAAATGACACAATAGACCATTTGGACTTAATAAATATCTATAGGACATTCTATCCAAAACAGCAGAATGCACATTCTTTTCAAGAGCATATGAAATGTTCTCCAGGATATAGCCCATGTTAGGCCACAGAACAAGTCTCATAAATTTAAGAGGGTAGAAATTATATCAAGCATTTTTTTTTCTGATGCCAATGGTATAAAACTAGAAATAAATTACAGAAAGAAAAATGGAAACAGCATAAACACATGGAAACTAAACAACATGCTACTGAAAAACCAATGGGTCAATAAAAAAAATCAAAGAGGAAATTAGAAAATACCTCTCAAGAAATGAAAATAGAAACATAACTTTACAAAATTTATGGGATTCAGCAAAAGCAGTTTTAGGGGAAATTTTATAGTGATACAGGCCTTCGTTAAGAAACAAAAGTCTCAAACAACATAACCTACCATCTAAAGGAATTAGAAAAGAAGGACGAACAAGCCCAAAGTCAGCAGAAAGAAGGAAATAATAAATATCAGAGAGGAAATAAATAAAATAGAGACAGAAAAAATAGAACAGATCAATGAAACCAAGAGCTGGTTCTCTTCAAAGGAAAACAAAATTGATAAAGCTCTAGCCAGGCTCATCAAGAAGAGAAGAGAGAGGACCCAAATAAACAACATAAGAAATGAAAAGAGAAGAAATAACAACTGATAACACAGAGATAACAAAAAAATAATGAAAATAGTACAAACATTTATATGCCAACAAATTGGACAACCTAGAAGAAATGGACAAATTTCTAAAAACCTAAAACTTGCTAAGACTGAATCAAGAAGAAACAGATAATTTGAACAGACTGATTACTAGTAGTGAAATTGAATTTGTAATAATAATTTTTAAAAAACCTCCCTGCAAACAAAAGTCCAGGACCAGATGGCTTCACAGGGAATTCTACTAAACATATAAATACGAGCCAACACCTATCCTTCTCAAACTATTTCAAAAAATTGAAGAGGATGGAACACTCCCAGATTTGCTCTATGAGGCCACCATTACTTTGATACTAAAACCAGACAAAGACATTACAGAGAAGAAAATTACAGGCAAATATCTGCAATGAATATAGATGCAAAAATCCTCAACAAAATATTAGCAAACCAAAACTAACAATATATAAAATGGATCATGCACCATATCAAATGGGATTTATTCCAGGACTCAAGGATGGTTCTGTATTCCAAATCAATCAGTGTGATACACCACTTTAACAAAAGGAAGGATGAAGATCATGCAGTTATGTCAGTGGAGCAGAAAAAGCATTTGACAAAATTCAACATCAATTCACAGTAAAAACTCTCATCAAAGTTGCTTTAGAGGGTATATATCTCACCACAATAAGGGCCATTTTTGAGAAACCCACAGCTAACATCATACTCAATGGTGAAAAGCTGAAAGCCTTTCCTCTAAACTTAGGAACAAGACAAGGATGCTCACTCTCACCATTTTTACTTAATACAGTACTGGAAGGCCTATCCACAGTAATCAAACAAGAAAATGAAATGAAAGGCATTCAATTTATAAGGGGAGAAGTAAAACTGTCATTATTTGCAGATGACATGATGTTATATGTAGAAAACCCTAAGATCTCCAGCAAAAAAACTTAGAACTAATATATATGAATTCAATAAAGTTGCAGGACGCAAGATTAATATACAGAAATCTGTTGCTTTTCTATACACTAATGATGAATTATCAGAAAGAGAAACCAAAAAGCAATCCCATTTAAAATCTCATCAAAAAGAATAAAATACTAAAGAATAAACTTAACAAAGAAGGTGAAAGACCTACACTCTGAGAACTATAAAACATTGTTGAAGGAAATTAAAGATGATACAAAGAAATGTGCTCTTGGGTTGGAAGAAGTAATATTGTTAAAATGGCCATATTACCCAAAACAATCTATAGATTTAATGTAATCCCTATCAAAATACCCATGATATTTTTCACAGAAGTAGAACAAATAATCGCAAAATTTGCGTAGAACCACAAAAGATCCCAAATTGCCAAAGCAATCTTGAGAAAAAAGAACAAAGCTGGAAGTATCATGCTCCCTGATTTCAGACTATACTACAAAGCTACATAATCCAAAGAGCATAGTAACAGCATAAAAACAGAACAGATTAATAGAATAGAATAGAAAGCCCAGAAGTAAACCCACGCACCTATGGTCAATTAATCTACAACAAAAGAGGTAAAAATATACAATGGAGGAAAGACAGTCTCTTCAATAAGTGGTACTGGGGAAACTGGGCAGCTACATGAAAAGAATGAGATTAGAACATTTCCTCATACCGTATACAAAAATAACTCAAAATGGATTAAAGACCTAAATGTAAGACCTGAGACCATAAAACTCCTAAAGAGAACATAGAACACTTTTTGACATAAATCATAGCAGTATTTTGGGGGCCTGTCTTCTAGGGTAAAAGAAATAAAAGCAAAAATAAACAAATGAGACTTAATTAAACTTAAAAGATTTTGCACAGCAAAGGAAACCATTGACAAAATGAAAAGACAACCTTCAGAGTGGGAGGGATTTTTGCAAATCATGTGATACATCATAACCCCTTCTAAATTATAACAAGTTGTTAATATTCAAAATATATAAACAGCTCATACAACTCAGTATAAAAAATCCAATCATAAAATGGGCAGAAGATCCGAATAGACATTTTTCCAAAGAAGACATACAGATGGCTAACATGCACATGAAAATATGCTCAACACATTTCTAATTATTAGTGAAATGCAAGTTAAAACTACAATATTACCTCATTCCTGTAAGAATGACTATCATCAAAAAGTCTACAAATAACAAATATTGGTGAACATGTAGAGAAACAGAAACCCTTGTACACTGACACTGTTGGTGGGAATGTAAATTGGTGCAGCCACTTTCGAGGTTCCTCAGAAAATTAAAAACTACCATATGATACAGCAATTCTACTCCTAGGTACATATCCAGAAACAATGAAAACACTAATTTGAAAAGATACATGTGTTCCAATGTTTATAGCAGCACTATTTACAATAGCCAAGATATGGAAGCAACCAAAATTTCCATCAACAGATGAATGGATAAAGAAGTGGTACACACACAATGGTGTATACACACACACACACACACACACACACAATGGAATACTACTCAACCATAAAAGGAATGATATTCTGCCATTTGCAGCAAACTGGATAGACGTAGAGAATAGCATGCTTAGTGAAATAAGTTAGACAGAGAAAGACAAATACTGTATGATATCATATTTATATATAGCACTAAAAAATAGAACAAATGAATGTGTAACAAAACAAACAGACTCAGATATAGAAAACAAACAGTTACCAGTGAGGAGAGAGAAGGGGGGAGGGGCTAAATACGAGTATGAGATTAAGAGATGAACACTACTTATGTGTAAAATAGATAAGCAACAAGGATATATTGTACAGCACAGGGGGTTATAGCCATTAGTTTATAATAACTTTTAATGGAGTATAATCTATAAAAATATTGAATCACTGTGCTGTATACCTGAAACTAATAGAATATTGTAAATCACTATACTTTAATTTTTTTAAAAAGTTAGCTGCTTCTATTTTAAAGTTATTAGAGACACTGCAAAAGTTAGAGAGAAATCATCTCCCAATCAAACAAAATGCTTTGTTTTTCTTCTTTAGCTGTTATGTTTTCATTTCATCCTTCTGCTGCTCAGTTGTTTTCCTCAATTGACTTGGAGATTGTAGTCCCCAGAAAGATCTATTTTTACCAATCTGAATGAATTATAGCTTAAGCTGTTTCCTGGCTGAGGAAGGTAGCTATTAAAATACTAACCCACTGAGGTTGGAAACTGCCCAGTGGAAAGTGAGTGTAAAGGAAAGTTAGCATACATGCTGTCAGAAAAAGGAACATTTTAATGCATTCCAGTGAGGCCAGAGATGCCACTAGAGTTTGACTGAAAACCAGTTGTGATTAGCATCGATGACTCATGAAGACCACAATTCACTTTACTTTTCAGCCACTGCTGCTGTTTCAGATCACTGAAGTCCTAAACTGGTTGGGGAAAGTCACAGATTTCTGCATGACCGAAGATCAGAAATGACCTATTTTTATTGACTTTCATTTCCGTGATTTGGTCATTGCTCTAGGCAATCCCACTTCCATAGGTTTGACCATTATCTGAAAAATGGAAAAGTTAGATTTAGTGATTGATAGTTTACAATGCAGAGTGATAGCTGTAAAAATAAAGCTATCTGAAAGAGAAGGAAATTTAGTGACATTTAAAATATCCCCGTCATCACACAGGAAGACCTTGCTGTGCCATTTAGAAGAATTCTGTCTCTACACAGATCAAGGAAGCTTTGTAATGCCAGAACTATATTGGGGATTCCCAAAGACCTCCTTTTTTTTCTGTGTGGTAGAAGCAGAACAGAAAGTCTCTAAACATTGGGAGCCAGAGTTGCCTGTAAGCCAAATGACTTCCACTCTACTAATGGCTTCCATGGGACAGTGGGGACATCACAACGTAAAAATGTTCTATTTTAAATCCGGTGCACAAATTAAATTAATCATAAATGAACTAATATAAATAGTTCATTGGCAGACCATGTATGTATGTATATATGTACGTATGTATGTATGTATTCATAGTTAGGAAAAATGAAATATATAAACACTCAATCCAGGAACAACAATATTACCAATAACTTACATACTTACCTTTGTATTCCTGTCCTAAACTAGATCCATACTTACCCACTCATCCTCCTGTCACACTTAGCACCTTCTTGAGCAATTTGTGTTTTCTATTTTCTTGTTTGTAAAAGTGAGCTGTATCTCACATGTATACATGCCTGAAGAATATATTGGGCATTTTTTATGTATACTGTTTTTAATTTCATGGCATTCCTTTTTTTCACTCAAACTTAATATACTAAAGTTCATACTTAATGCTGCATTTAGTTGTAGGTCACTGAGTTTTCAGTGCTGTATAATATTCTATTCTGTGAGTACAGCACAATTCATTTCCTTGTTCCCTCATCAAGAGCATGTGGGCTGTTTCCAGATTGGTTGTTTTACTGTGGCAGAGAGTACTGCTATCAGTATTCTTGTACAGACATCCAAATGCCTAGGGTTGAATTCCAAGTAGAATGGCTGAGTCATGGGGTACACAAATTTTGAACTTCATAGACAATGCCACATCATTTTTCAAAGAAGCTATATCAAGCTATACTTCCACTAGCAATGTAGGAAAATTGTTTTGATCTCCATCTTCTCCACTTCTTAGCATTCTAAGACTTCTTAATTTTTGGCAAATCACTCATTAGATTTACATATTCTTGATATTAATCTTCTTTGGGTTATATGTGTTATAAATATCTTCTAGTTTGTATCTTGTTTGTTTCACTTTATCTTTAGATGAACCATAGTTGTTGATATTAATGTAAAATAATTTACCAGGTTTTTTGCCTTCCTGGTTAGGGTTAGCTTTTTATATCTTGTTTAAGAATGCCTGCCCTGTACAAGATCAGAAAAATTTTACAGTATAATTTCTTTCAGAAGTCCAGAATTTTTCTTTTGATCTTAATACATGTAGAGTGGATTTTAATTAGGTTGTATACCATGAATTCTATGCCATTTCACCTCCACCCCCCCCAATATGACTAACCAAGTGTCAGCTCTATTTTTCAATAGTCCTTCCTTTTTCAATGTGTCTATGTTACCTCTTTCATATATTAAAGTTCCATTTGTACTTGGATCTTTTCTAAGTTCTGCTGATCAATATGTCTATCCCTTGCCTCAATAGTATATTATATTAATTATTATTGCTTTAAGTATTTATATCCATTAAAAACAAGTCTTCCTTTCTCATTTTTCTTCTTTAAAAGAATTTTGGCAATTCTTGGCCCTTTTTCTTCCATATAAATTTTAGAATCATACTATCAACTTTTAAAAATATTCCTGCTGGGACTTCAACTGGAGTTGCACAGGGTCTCCACATCAATTAGGAAAATCACCATTTTTATAATATTGTCTTTCTATTCTAGAACATAGGATATTTTACCAGTTATTTAGATTTTCTATAAAGTTTCATTAAAGCTTTATAATTTTCTGTGAATAATTCTTGCATATATATTGTTTGATTTTTCCTAGGTACTACTGAAAATGGTATTTTTAGGGTTATATCTTCTAATTATCATGGCCTTATGTAATTGTCTCTACTTTTTTTTTCAATTTTAAACTCTGGTCTTAAATTACTCACTCTATTTTAAGCTATAATAATAATAATTAATTCAGCTGGATCCAAATGAAAAATAATGCATTCCCAATCCTACATCCTTCTTTTTTTCACCATTCTATTATCCGTTTGTAATAAGACTAAGTCTTTGATGCTCAGCAGACACTTGTTAAATGCTAGTTATCACTTCAGCATGCTAACATTCTCATTTTTTCTAGGGTCAACTCCAAACAGAATATTTTCATTTAAACAAGGAAAAACAATGCTTGCCTTTCCCACCTCTTTTACAGGAAAAAATAACATAAATATGTTTCCAGTTTTCTCATGGGCAGCATGTCACATCCTCATACATTCCAATTCCAAATTGTACTTTGCCCTAAAAGGTGTTTTAATAGTCCTGAGATGATTGAACCTAAAATAATAAGTGTCAGAGTGGTAAATTAAGTTTTGAAACTCCCACTTACTATATTTTCTGCTTGGAGAGAAAAAGTACAAATTATTGTATAGGAGATCTGAGAAGTTCAGCCACAAATAAACGTTTAACTTTGCTTATCCAATATCCCCAAACTTATTTAACAATAGAATGTTTAACTATATATTAACATCGTTCAAGATATTCTTCAAGAAATCCAAGGGTAAGGAATGAGGAATTTGTATTGGGCAAAATGTCTAGTCTGTTTAATATGTATGAACATTAGGTCCTTATAATCAGTTTAGATTAACTCTTATATGTAATATGAAAAACACTCAATATATTTTACATTAAAATAATAGAAAGTAGAATTCTACTTTAGATGCAATTTTTACTGGGGGGTGGGGGAGGGAATAAGTGGCTTCCATATTTTTATTGCCTCAAGAATATTAATGCCAATATATCCAAGCAACAAGATGGGAACACTTACAACTTATCATACTTGGGTTATTAGGTTTTCTGTCATATTATAAAAAGAGATGTATTAATACCAAGAAATAGCTTTCTTACGTCTAAATGGGAAAGACTATAAAATGGCCTGTAACCAACTGCTCAGTTTTGGAGCCATACAGAATAAAGAAGTTATGTGATAAAGACCTAGTCTGACTAGATCTTTGAGGTTCTTGTTGAAGAAGTAAGATTTAGAAAAAGGAAAGAGGAAGAGGGAATATCTTAACCATTTAAAAGTGTACAATTCAGTGACATTAAATACATTCACATTGTTGTGCAGCAATCACCACCATCCATAGAACTCTTTTCATTTTGCAAAAGTGAAACTTTACCTATTAAATAATAATTCCACATTCTCCCCTCTATCCCAGCTCCTGGCAATCACTATTCTACTTTCTGTCTCTATGAATGTGACTATTTGAAGTAACTCATCTGAGTAGAATCATGTAGTGTTTGTCCTTTTGTGGCTGGCTTATTTCATTTAGCATGATATCCTCAGAGTTCATCCATGTTTCAGTATGTGTCAGAATTTCCTTCCTTTTTAAGGCTGAATAATGTTGTGTCATATGTATATACCAAATTTTTTAAAAAATTATTTATTTATATTAATCTGTTGATGGATGTTTGGGTTGCTTACATCTTTTTGGCTACTAGGAATAATGGTGCTATAAATATGGCATCTTTTTGATGCACAGAAGGTTTTAATTTTGATGTAGTTCAATTCATCTATTTTTCCTTTGTTGCCTATGATTTTGGTGTCATAGCTAAGAAATCATTGCCAAATCTAGTATTATGAAGTTTCCCCCTATGTTTTCTGCAAAGCCTTTTGTAGCTTTCAGTCTGTAGTGGACTGAATTGTGCCTTCCCCCACCCCATCAGCCATTTAAATGTTGAAGCCCAAAATCCCAATGCCTTAGAATGTAACCGTATTTGGAGGAGAAGTTTTTACATAATTAGCTAAGTTAAAATGAGGCTTTAGGTGAGCTCCAGTGCAATACGACCGGTGTCCTTACAAGAAACGGAAACTTGGACACAGACATGAGCACACACAGAGAAAAGACCATATGAGGACACAGCAAGAAGGCAGCCATCCGAAAGCCAAGGAGAGAATTCTCAGAAGAAACCCAAAGTGACAATCTGATCTTAGACTTCTAGCTTCCAGAACTATGAGAAAATAAATTTCTGCTGTTTAAGCCACCAAGTCAGTGATATTTTATTATGGCAACCTTAGCAAACTAATATAAGGTCTATGGAGTTTTGTTTTGTTTTAATTGAACTTTTCTTTTGAAATAATGTCGATTTGCGTGCAGTTGTATATCCTTCATAGTGTTTCCCCTAATGGTAACATCTTCTAGAACTGATACACACTATCATGAGGAGGATCTTGACATTGAAACACTCCAAAGGTCTTATGCAGATTTACTCCATTTTACTTTTACTTATGTGTCTGTGCGTATATTTAGTTCTGTACAGTTTTATCACATGCCTGTGTTCACGGATCAACCACCACACTCAAGATATTGAACAGTTCTATCACAAGGCTCTCTCATCTTGTCCTTTTATAAACATAAATCTTTAACTCCTGGTGACCACTAATGTGTTCTCCATTTTTGTAATTTTGTCATTTCAAGAATATTATATACATGAAATCATATAATATGTAATCTTTGGGATTGAATTTTTTCCATTCAGCATAATTCCTTTGAGATTCTTTCAGGTTGTTGCCTGTACTAAAAATTCATTTCTTTTTACTGGTCTGTAGTATTCCAGGGTGTATGTGTACCAGAGTTTAATTAACAAATCATCTGTTGAAGGACATCTGAACTGCTTCAAGATTTGAGCTATAAGCTTAAGTCTGTCATCTTTTTATTGTTTTCTTTCTGTTTCTTCTGTTTCTTTTCTTGCCTTCTTATGGGTTAATTGAACCCTTTTTTTAGGATTCCATTTTTGTTTAGTATATCTCTTTGTTGTTTTCTTTAGTATTTGCTCTCTATGGAGTTTTTAAAATTAATTTTCTTAACTGCCCTTTAAGGTAAGTGCTACTAGTCCTACAACACAGATAAGAAAACTGAGGCTCAGAAACAGCAGGTAGCATGTCTGCATGTCTGCTAGTAAGTAGCAGAGCTAGAATCTAAATCTGTCTGAGCCCAGAAGCTACGGTCTTGCTACCGCTATGCACAGCTTGCCCCTGGCCTCAGCAATATGGGAATGCCTCACCCATGATGAGTCATCAGGAAGGAAATCCACAAGATTCAGCAGTACTGAGGATGAGTCTGAAGTATCCTATCTCAAGACTTCTGCTCTCAGTTTATGATATCTCTTCTTTAGCCCCTTTCAACCTATTGAAACCCAATTTACTGAAATGCAGCCACCTCTGTGAATCTTCCCCTAATTGCCTTACCTCTCTGCAGTGGAAAGTTTTTTCTTCTTTTTTTTTTCCCTTTAGCTTCTTCCAGAGCATTTTGTTTATCTCTCTCTTCTAACCTGAATTCTTGCTAGCCATCTATATATTTCTTACTCCTTGTCTTGATTGGAAACTCTTTGAGGAAATGAACTAAGACATAATTCATTTTTGTCATCTCTACACATAATTCATTTTTGTCATCTCTACAGCTCTAACGATGTCTAGCATGTTGATCTTTTCAAATTTGGAGTTTGATCTTGTTAAGTTCAGTGGAACTGGATTAGAGTTCAGAAGCTCTAAGTAAATCTTCTGAGTTATTTGGAAGGAGAGTCAATATGGACCTTCCTAGATGATGATCATTTAGCTATTTACTTGGTAGATTATATCTTCTAAGTGTATTATAGAAAATTTTTAAGAGGCAAGGAATTGGTAGAAAGCAGCTCAATTGGATTCATTAACTGGTGAGCAGTTCTTCACTCCTACTTGGAACATTTTCAGGTCAGTAATTATGAATTTTTCATTTTAAAAATTATCTGAAGTTCAAATTGCTGGTGCTCAAAGGAAAATGGAGAGTATGTTTTATTTTTATTTTAATTATGATTGATCAAACACTGAAATATCTCTTTCAGAATTATCTCTACATTCAGGACAAGGATAAGCTAGCAAGTCTTTGCTAAGTTCAGATATTTAAAACCTACTCTAGTGGAAGAAAAGTCATTTAGTTGACATAATGACCCCTTTATACATTTAAGCAGTACTTAGCTTTATGAAGCCATAAAAATATATGTACAGTAATATACTCATTTCTTGTTCTAAAACAACTACTATAAACCATGATTTGTAAGAGTTTTAAACATAACTGCCTTCCTAGGAGGACATGTATACGATTTATATTCCTGTACTATTCCTTCCTAAGTGCTTCTCGAAGTCCATTTTCCTCATGAGTTATAGCTTCTCAAATAGAATGGAAGTGCTATCGAACGTTGTTAATGCAATTCTATTTTTAAAAGATAAATTAAGTTTGATTATTTGAATACGACCAGTCAAAAAAAAAAAAGGAAACAATTGCATGAAACTTTATTTTTAATTTAACTAGGAATAAGTATATGCAAGACAGTGATTATCTATCTCCAAGCTTAAAAATAATAAATCTTTGAGTTAGAAGAGAATTCAACCATAGTTTAGTGCTTCCCAGCTGAAATGGTCTAACTATTAACTGCACAGAATTGCAGAATGACCTAAGATTCATAAGTAAAGTATGTACAGTGCTTTAACAGTTTACAAAATGCTTTTAAAGAGTCACAACAGGAGAGCACAGATTTGGAGACCAACCTTAGAGAAGTTGTTTAATCTCCGGGAAATCCCATTTCCTCCTTTGTAGCACCTATTCTTCATGGTCCATTACTTATACAGCATCAACATACTATTTTCTAGCATGTATCCTCCTCTCCTTCACCAGCAATCTGCCTCTGCTCCTCCCATCATGCCTATTTCCCAACTCATTCTGTCTTTCAAGACAAACTCACTTTGCCTCTTTCCATCACATTAAAGCATCCTAAACAGAAGCCTGAGTCTCATGTCTTTTACAACATCTTCTAGACTACACCAACACTTAATAAGTTCTTGTTCTCATAACTGTCACTTATTCACTCAACAAACATTTGAGTTTGTAGGCACTTTGCTACCTACAACAAGCTCTATACTCTGCCCACAGCATTTTCAATGGTAGTTTTTAATCTTGTACGCACAAATATACAGGATTCTGCTGATTTTCTTCAGTCTGAAAATTACTATGTTAGTGAATGAAATGGAAAATAAACAAACAATTCCACTCTGTTAAGTCATTAGAGCCGTTTGTACACTGAGGGAGCATCTGGGAGGCTCACAGCCTCTTAGTTTTGGTTATCCTGCATATATATTTCCCTCTGAGTTTTCTTGAAAACTCATTAACAAGAACCTTATCGTATCCTTCTACTCAAGATCGTTCCCTATCCTGGCTCAGTCCCTATCCATCAGACCCATCAATGCACTGTCCCTTCTTTTCCAGTGGGAATGGCATCCCTCTCCAGAGCTCCTCCATGGAATGGGCTAAGGCCTCTGTTGCAACTGAATTTCAACTGAACCTCTCCCTAGTTGTGCTGCTCACACGCCCTCATGGATGTTGTTCCCAAGAGTACTTTCCAATAGACCCCTTACGCACTAATCTTCATCTTAGAGTCTGTTTCCAGGGAATTCAATCTAAGATAGTAATAGCAGAAGGGAGTTGAAGCCTGTTTCTACCATTTATTATTGAAGCTACTTATTCACTTCTCTGAGCAACTTATATAACTTCTTTGAAATTTTCATGGATTTTATGAAAATTTAGTGAGGAAATAAACGTGTAAGTAATATTCTATATAGCAGTGGCCTCAAAATAAGCCTTTTAATTTAAGAAAAAAAGTTCATAAAGGTGTAACTTACCTGGTATTTTCTATGCTGAGCAACTAAAACTTTTCAAAAACAAAAACTTTTAACTTGAGGTAAAAAATCATACAGGAAGAGGAATTCAGTGCAAAAATCATAAGTACACATAAGTAAACATCTCAATGAATTTTAACATATATGCATACTTGTGTAACTACCACCCACATCAGTCTATAAAATAATTTTAGCACTCTGTGTCCTCCCTTTTTAATACTGGCATAAGAGACAACGTTTATTCTGACTATATGTTAGTTTTTCCCACTCCAAAGCACATATAAATGGAATCATACAATAGGTACTTTTTTTGTGTCTGGCATTCTCTACTAAATATAATCTGGTTCATCTATGCTATTGTGGAAGTCACTAGTTTTTTTGCTAATCACTGTGTAGTTATCTATTATACTACAATTTACAATTTATGTACCTATTTTCCTCTTGATGATTGTAGTGTTTGGCTATTATAATAAAGCCATTATGAACATTTTTGTACATGTCTTTTACTAGACATGTACACTCATTTATCTTAAGTAGATACCTATGAATAGAATTACTGAGTTACAGGTTAGGTGAACTGGACAAATGAATCTTGATAAAATCTGAATAGTATTGTTAGCTAATGCCTAGAAAATTTCTTTTCCTGAGGATTTAAATGGATACACTATATTGAATAAAAATTGTATATTACTATTAGTAAACTTAGAATGAAACTATATGGCAAATTATGAAGATTATGAATAAAACCTACGAATACTCAACAAGGCTGATAATCAGAAGCAGAGGAAATGTCACCTAAAATATGAATGGAAAACACAATGAGTTCATTTATCTTTTTCAGTGTAGATGCACAAATGCTGGGGAATCAGTTTAAACTAACTGTAGTACCATCTGTATCCACCTCAGAACTGAACATCTGCTTTTAATTCACAGGCAATATATAAAAGAGACATATTGAGTTCGTCTCCTCAGGTTGGCCTAAAGGTTGGATAAAATAGTTGAGAGCCCCGTCACTGTTTTCCTTACAGTGGGCTAGACGGTAATGATTCAGCAAAAAGAGCCACTAATTAGGAGCCACCCAGTGGCAACACTGTGAAAATAAATACCCTTTCTTTTAAGATCTGATTTTTAAGTGATATGTGATATATGAGATTTTAGGGGTACACCAGGCAAGAGACCATCAGGAAACAGAATACTCAAGTGATATTATTGAGGAAAGCTTAGTGAAGAGGATATTTATAAAGGTAGGGGCAGAGTTAAGGGAAATCACAGGGCACTTGCAGGGAGCCTTAGGACTGCAGTCAGCAAGCATAGGGAGTGTTGTTGCCAGGATCTGGAGAAGTCAGCTCAGTAAATACAGTGGCCTTGAGTGGGTGAAATCAGCTAACTGGTAGCACTGTGGCAAGGAGAGAGAAGTAAATATCCTTATCTCATGCTCTTCCTGATTTCTGAGCTGCTGGAGACTCCCATTGGCAAATTGCATGTGTCAATTCTGGATTATTTCCATAGGAAATTGTCTTAAAGCTAGCATAGTAGGTCATGAAAATTTAAATATATTAATATGTTGTCAAATAATCTTAAGGGTCAGTTACACTAGTGTATATATGGAAGAGGGTATTATAGGGTGATATTTGTAACAACAAGACAGGTAGAACATTTTCTTTTATGTACTTCAGTTGGTCATTTGTTTTTCTTTTGTGAATATTTCCTCTGTGTTCTCTAATTGGTAGAATGTTAATATTTCCCCTATTAATTTGTTAGGGCTCTTGATCTATTAGGAATGTACAATTTAATATTATATATATTGTATACCATTTCATTTTTAGGCTAAATTTGCTACTCAGTGTTTTCCTTCAGGTTTTTTTCTTCTTTTTTTTGCTTTAGTGCTTAGGGAGTTGTTTCTCTTCCTGAAATTAGTTTAAAATTACATATCTCCTGGCTTACTGTTCTATAGGTTTTTTTACTCAAAACTCTTTATAGCTTTACTCTAACATCTTTCAACTTTACATGAACGTTATATGACGTTTGTATACAAAAACAAACTTTGTCTGCTCATTTCTTAGATTGCCTATCAAAAAGCTGATATTCTTTCCTTCTTTCCTTCCTCCCTTCCTTTCTTTTTTTTCTTTCTCTGATTTCATATGGTTAGTCCATTTTTATAGACTAATTCCTAGCTTTTGTTTTTTGTTGTGATATAAAAAAATTGATACATAAATTATGTAGATAAGATATATAGGAAACTAAAACTCTAATTTTTTTTAGAGTTGCCTCCTTCACAGAATTTTTTTTAATTTTAAGAAGTTTTGTTAATTCTATTTAACTTAAATAGCTCTATAGATATATTAAAAATAATACTTTCTCTTATCCCTTTCTAATAATGATTGCTTCTTTATTTTTAAAATTGAACCAGTCAACATGTTTAGAATAATGTAAGTGATAATGAAATTTGAATGTATATTTTTTGGTTATGGGTTACTTGATAATTAAAATTGTTTTGTTATCGAGTCCAAACTCCTGCTTGCCACATGACAGGCCAATAAATTGGGAGATGAGGTGTTGTGGCAAGGAATAATGGCTTTATTTGGAAAGCCAGCAGACAGAGAAGATGGGAGACTAGCATCCTAGAGAAGCATCTTACCCAAGTCAGAATTCAGGCCCCTTTTATACTAAAAGGGGAGGGGAGTGTGGTTGGTTGTTGCAAACTTCTTGATATCAGAATCCTTTGTTCTTGCAGCTGTCCCAGTAGTTCAGGTCATGATTTCCTTTAAACCTCCAATAAAACAAATGTTATTCTCTGTTCTGCAACTTTTTATCTCTATATGAATGGAAAAGTGTTATACCATTAAAGCTTGGAGCCTTGGAGAATGGACTATCCTGTATATTTCAGAGTATAGGCAACCTTTTTTTTTTTAAGTTGCAGAACCAGTATGACTAAGCACAGGAACAGAACACAGTGTTAGAGCAAAAGGAACAGATCTAATGTGGAGTCAGATTTGTTTGTCCCTATTACAGTTTCACTGGGTATGAACAAGCTTATAACTGAATATAAAATTGGGAGACGAGGGTCTCAGTTCTTCTCTGTCAAAACTTTTTGTAATTTTTTTTCCTTGTATCATTGCAGTGCACATGTTTGCTAGGATTTGTCTAGCCATAACTTTCTTAATTAGTCTTGCCATTTAAATTCCCCTTATTTGAAAAGACAATATTTTTCATCATCAGAAAATTTTCTTCTGAATACATTTTGTTTTGTTTTATTTAATATCTGTTCTTCTCAAGTGTTTTTTAAAAATCATGTAACTGGTTTTTATGGTTCTGTTATTTTGCTGGGTCAGGTCTCTCCTTTACTGTCAACAACACAGTTTTTAATTCCACTATAAAGTTTTAATTTCCTTGAAAGAGTTAAATTTGTTTTTTTTTAATCTTGAGATGTTATTTTTTTTTTCCTTTTCAAATATTTCTGCCTTGTTCCATCCTAATAAAACTGTATAAAACAACTTTCTGAAATGTATTGTGATACCTATAGTAAATAAGTCTGAGTGATACCTTTTACTTCGGAGTGTTAATTATGACTTTTGTTTACTTTGCTCTATAGTTTTTTTCCTTCATAAGAATATTGTTAATTTTTTTCTGCTACTAATCAAAGAACAGAGACCAAGCAATGCCCAGTACTTGTCAAAAACAATATAGTTTCCCTTATTCTGTTCTTAAATGATGATAAAAACAACTTCCCAGAATTGTAGTTGGACAAAAGTCCCAATTTCCAGAGTATAATGAGTACACATAGCTTGCAAGTAGACAGACATAAGTTTTATCTCTTAATTTTCAGCTTCTCAACATTTTAAATCAACCTTAGTTAACTTCAAAATCACAACCCACAGTGTGCATGTCAACTAGGAAGCTTCCTGTTGCCACAGCCTGTCCTTTTTCACTATCTTTTACCCATTGGTTTTCTGATAGTATTGTCTCAGGTGGGTGAGGTGGTTTTGCTAATGCTCTGAACAAAGGTTTTATTGATCAAGAATTGCGATTTATTAACTCAGCATTATGAATCTTTCAGTGAACAGGATTGCCTGTAAGACTTCCTTTTTCAGAGTGATGCATTCTTGTGTGTGTGTGTGTGTGTGTGTGCACGCGCATGTGTATGTGAGATTATTTAAAGGAACAGTGTCAGATATCACTTAAGCCACAATTAAGTTTTTCTTAAAGGAAGAGTAGGAATTTCCTAGTCGGAGACAGGAGGGGAGGCATCCTCATAAAGAGAAATGCCATGTTCAAAGACAGAAGAGTGGGACATAGTGGCATGTTTGGCAGACACAATAATTTCAGTGCCGGATAAAAGCATAAATGTGTGAGTAGTGGGAATCTTGTTGGAGAAAGAAATGTAAGCGGCTTGCTGGCTCCAGATTGTGTAAAATTGGACATGTTTGTAAATGGGTTCTGTGGTTGGTGGGGAAGCCCAAAAGGAGTTCATCGCAGCAGTGATGTGACTATTTTGTGATTTGAGACAGGTGGTGACTGTGTGAAAGATGGATAAACGAGAAAAAGAGGTGCCAGAGTAACCAATTAGGAGTCTTTTATAAGAGTCTGTGTGTCTTAATGAAAGTCTTAACTAAAGCAAGGCCAGTGGAATTTGTGAGATATTTTATTCACAGAATTAAGAGGACAAATTGGTGAAAGGAATATAGTTTCAGAAGTGAAGGGAGGGCTTCAGGTATTAAAGAGAGAAATTGAAGTAATGTGATTAATGAAGAAATAAAAACCTATGGGAGAGTAAATTGGTCCAAATCTTATCAGGTCAATTTGCTGAATCACAATAATATATATATCTTATAAATATATATAAGCTTTGATCTCATAAATGTACCTCTGGATTTGTCCTATGACATTCTTGTACACATGTTAAAAATAATTTACATACAAGTTTGTTCACTACCAGAGTATTATTCATACCAAAATATTGAAAAAAATTCCGGTATATATCAGTAAGATATTATTTAAGTAAATTATGTATATCCATCTAATGGATTACAAAGCAATGATTTAAGAAAAGAAAAAGGCATGTTTCTATGTATTGGTAGAAAATGATCTACAAAGTGTTAAAGTTTTAGTTTTTTAAGTGTGAAACACTGGGTTGGAATATACTTTTTTAAATTTAACAGCTTTATTGAGATTGAATTGGCATACAATAAACCGTACATATTTCAAGTGTAACATTTGATGTATTTGGGCAAATATATACACAAATGAAACCGTCATTGCAATCAAGTTAATGAACATATCTATAACCTCCTAAAATTTCCTTCTCCTTTTTAATTCCTTCTCCTTTCTTCACAACCTTCTCTACTCCCATTTAGTGTTTTGTCACTGACCTGTTTCCTGCTACTAGAGATTGGTTTGCATTTTATAGAAGTTTATATATGTGTATAATCATATAGTATTTTGTCCTGTCTTTTGGTCTTACTTGTTTTATTCAGTATGTTTATTTTGTGATTCAGACATGTTGTTGCATTTATCTATGGTTGTTTTTATTTTATTACTGAATAGTATTCCATCGTATGATAAACTACAATTTTTTAGACATCCATCTTTTGATGGATATTAAAATTGTTCCTAGATTTTGGGTATCAAAAATAAAGTTGTCAAGCTGTCATGAACATTTTAGTGCAGGACTTTTTTTTTTTTTGAGTGCAGGACTTTTATGGACATATGCTTTCCATTTTCTTGGGTAATAACTAGAAAAATGTTTAAGTCGTATGGCAAATGTGCATTTAACATTTTATGAAATTGCCAAACTATTTCTAAAACAGTAGCACCATTTTATATTCTCAACAGCGTATGAGAATTTAAGTTGCTCTACATATTCTCCAAGACTGAGTATGGTCAATCTTTTGAATTGTAGATATTTTATTGTAAGTATGGTGGAGTCTTATTATGGAATTAATTTGTATTTCCCTAACGTTGAATTATGTTGAATATATTTTAATGGGATTATTTGCTATCCATATATTTATATTTATATATCCTATATCTATATATATAGATGAAGTGTCTATTCAGACCTTTATTTTTCAACTGGGCTGTGTGTCTACTTATTATTAAGTTTAAAGTTACATATTCTAGATATAAGTGCTTTCATATATTTTGCAAATGTTTTCTCTCAGTCTATGGTGTGCATTTTCATTGTCTTGAGAATATATTTTGAAGAGAAAATGATTTTAATTTTGATAAAGTTTAATTTATTAACTATCTTTTTGTAGTTTATGTATTTTGTGGCATCATTCAGAAATCTTTGTCCAACTAAGTAACTAAGATTTTCCCTGTGTTTTCCTCTTGAAGTTCTAGAGTTATATCTTTTATATTTAGATGTATAATCTATTTCGAGTGAATTTTTCTATATAGTGTGAGAGATAAGAGAGTCTAGTTTGATTTTTTCTTTTTCTTTTATTCTTTTTCTTTCTTCTTTCTTTCTTTCTTCCTTCCTTTCTTCCTTTCTTTCTTTCTTTCTTTCTTTCTTTCTTTCTTTCTTTCTTTCTTTCTTTCTTTCTTTCTTTCTTTCTTTCCTTTCTCTCTCTCTCTCTCTCTCTCTCTCTCTCTCTCTCTCTCTCTCTCTCTTCCTTGCACATAGGTGTTTAACTTTTCAACACCTTTTATTGAAAAGACTATTGTTTCCCCCTTTGAATTGCTTAGGCACTTTTGTCAAAAAATCAGTTGACTGTATACACATGGATATATAGATCTATAGATCTAAACTTTCTGTTCTGTTCCCTTGATTCACACTCCGGGACTTAGTGCCTATATCAAAAAAGAAATTGCTCTACTGCCCTGAAAAACTAAAAAAGTTATGTGCCAGTCACAATCCTGGCAGGAGATGGCTGAAACTTCTCAATGTGAATGAATTTAATAAGGGGAACTTTGACAGAGGCTTGGATAGGAAGGGAAATCCACAGAAGAACATTGGTATTATGAAAAAGAATGTCCCTAGGACCTCTCTTGGGTAGAATTGGCATCAGTGATACACCACTCCATTTCAAACATGCGATTACAGTATATAGTAATTAATTCTGAGAAAACGTACACATGATTTAAAAATATAAAACCAGGAGCCAGGAAGTGCTAATCATAAAAAAAGTTCCAAGTAGAGGGAATATCATATGTAATGATCAGCTAATGAAAGGTAGAATGGCACATTTTTTTAAACTATAAAAATGTCAGAATGTTTGAAACCAAATGTAAGAAGGAGAGCAATCAAAAATGAACCTGTAGAAACAGAAAGAGGCCAGGCCACATAGGGCCTTATAAATCAAATTAGAGACGTAGATCTTTATCCCAGGAGTAATAGGAAGGCATTGAGGAGTAAAATGGTGAGTGGAAAGTAACATAATTTAATGTGCAATTTGAAAAGAATTTTTGTCTGATGAACTCCATCAATTTTTTCACAGTATAAAATGTGGGGATCCTACCTAGAAAGCCACTGCAGCATTTCAGGAGAAAGGTTTAGAAAGGCAACAGTGGAGAACAGACAGTGGAATTGGTATACAGGGTTAAAGAAAGATATCATGATTATTGAACTTTCAGAAATACCTATGATACTTTTACTTCCTTCCCCAATCTAGGGAATGTTTTGTAAGAACTAGGGCTATTCTGAGAATTGATAAAACTACTCTGGGCTGAGAGCCATTTCTGGACCTATTAGCATTCAGTTACATTTTTTTTTCCAGCTCTCCCCTGTTCTTTTTCACAATGGCTGATCCCTGCAGAATCCATTTACCAGGCTGACTTTAAACTGAGTTCAGCCAGTCAAGACTCTTGTGGGAGACTGAAGGATGGGAGAAAGAAGTCAAAGTAATTTTCTCTTTCTCTGCCTTGGGTGATATTTCTCTTTTTCTTTCTCATCTTTTCCTCTTTCTTTTTCTCTTACTTGTGCTTTCTCTTCCCCTCTTTCTCTCTTTTAGATGGTGCCTCCAGCCATGGATGTGTCTATTCCTCTAGTTCACACCAGACAAGCCTGATGTGTTTCTAGCTTCCTTTAGTGATTTCAGCCCCTAGAATTTCATAATACATCCTCCCTTTGGCTCTACAGCCTAGGTCAATAGTAGCTTTCTGCTGTTGTTAATCTCTGGGTTGCCTTCATGTACTTTATTTGACTTCTCAGCCATCTCATCACTTGTGTAACCAAATCCCCTCTGGTTTAAATTCTTAGAGTTTTCTATTTTCCTGTTTGGATCCTGAGTGATGTAAGCCTCAAAGCTAAAATCTGGAACTAATAATTGTAAATGTTTAAGATACGCATCACAAGTTTGGCTCTGTCAAGGGCAGCTTCCAGGTCACTGCAAGAGGTACTCTCTATGGATTAAGAGAAGCAGTAGTATAATAAATTAAGCACTGAATTCTTTTGTTTCACTAGGCAGTCCAATAGCTCATAGTTTTTTTTTCCCAAAACAGAAATGCTTTTAAAGAGTAAAGATTCATTTTTTATATACTCAATCAGTAGGGATCCATTCTAAGACTTTGATCTTAGAATACTGTTGCTTTATGCTTGTCCTTCATAACATCCCAACTACATATAGTAAGTATTCTGAGCCAGATGGTCAGTTTTTCTGAACCTCTTTCAAAATGCTTTTTAAAGATTTATTATTGAAAACTATAAATAATCATATAAAATAATAATTTTACCAAAATCTGTTATTGTCAGCAGTCAGGCATTTATCAAGCACCTACTAAATGAGAGCCATGTTTTCACACATAATATTTGATGTCATTTCCCTTGCTTGTCACAATAAAAAGTTAAGAAACTGATACCCAGAGGGGTTAATCAAATTGCAGAAGGTCATTTTAATAGAAGATGGTGTCTCCCTTATGAATAGCTATAGCCAATTTGTTTTATTTTTGGTATTCTTTAAACTAAATCTATCTTTTTAAATTTGGTCCAGTTGGGCCAAATACTAACTAGACATCAAAGAGAAATGACATATTAGGTCATATAACTTGATGGAAAACAGCAATATTATAATTAAAATATTGCAACATATGGAGGCAAAATGAAAATGTCTGAAAGAATTAAAATCACATTGAAAGACTAAGCCTTTCTCTACAGTAAAGTCTAGCATATTAAACAGACTGAAAAAGCTTCCGTATCATTCAGCTTTCTAAGTTTCATGCAGCAGAAAACAATTCTGAATAAATTATTCAAGTACATTTTTGAAAGGAAATGGGCTACATAAGACCTAAAATAAGTTCAGTTTTTAAAACCTGTTCAGTTAGAACAGGATGAAGTTCATCAAAGGCCCTAGCCAGGAATATTACTTCTATGGTTAAAAAAAAAAAATAGGACCTGTTGTTTTGCCCTGATAACAAACCACAGTTGAAGGGTGTTTGGTGGTTTAAAGTCTATGAGTCAGGGGACACCAGGAATCCGTCTCAGTCCAGCCATCCTGGTGTCCATCTTGACTGTAGGTAAATACTTATGTTAATGTACTCAGAAAACTATAATACTGGTGGTGCAGAGCCAATTTGTTGGGTGATGGTCCTTTAGAGGAATTATCTACCATCGTGGCACCTTGAGGAACCACTGTGGTCTGATCTAAACAGGAATTTAATAACAATTCAATCTCTTTAGACTATTCAGGTTTCATCAGGGATGACCTGGAGCTTATAATAGAAATAGCAGTGAGACGAAATGACTAGTAGAGCGAGGACTGTAGCCTTAATAGGATAGGTGTCTGGTTGTCCAGGGCTTGTCTCCTGGCTTCCATTGATAAGCACACAATCTTCAGCTCCTGTAAGGATAGTAGCATCACTGATCTTCAAATACATCTTCAAACATGGTTCTGAAGCAATTCCAGGTCTTAGGCATTGTGTGGTAGGCAGAATAATGGCCCTCTAAAGATGTGATGCCCTAATCTCGGAAACCTCTGAGTATGTTATTTTACATGGCAAAAGGGGTTGCGGGGGTGTGGTTAAGTTTCTTGAGCTGAGAAGACTGTCCTTGATTACCCTTGTGGGGCCACTCTGATCATGAGTTCCTAAACTAAAAAACAAACAATCAAAAAACCCCCTTCCCTAACTGTATTCATAGACAGATGTGATGACAGAAAAGGGTCAGAGAAATGCAGTGTTGCTGGCTTTTAAAGAAGGAGGAAGGAGACCATGATCTAAGAAATGTGAACAGCTTCTTGAATCTGGAAATGGCAAGGAAACAGATGCACTTCTAGAGTCTCCAGAAAGGAACACAGTCCTGCCAATATCTTGATTTTTAACCCAGTGAGGCTAGCTAGTGTCAGACTTCTGACACGCAGCACTGTAAGACCATATATTATTGTATTCTTTTAGGCCACTAAGTTTATGATATTTTGTTACAACACTGTAGTGAGTTGAATGGTGACCTCCAAAAAAGATATGGCCATATCCTAAGCTCCAGGACCTGTGAATGTGACCTTATTTGTAGATGTAAATAACTTTCTTGGGTGGATTATCCAGATGGTCCTAAATCCAATAACAATGTTCCTTATAAGGAACATTCATAATAGGTGATAATACACATTTATATTAGGTAAAAATACATAGATTTGCTGTGAAGATTAAATAAAATAATGCATCTTAAGTTTTCATCACAAAAAATTTTAAAAAGCCCTTAAGAAATGTCAACAACTGTTTTCTTAATTTCTTAGGAAATAGTTGTATCCGATAATCCTCAATAATCAATCAGGTTTAATAACATTTTTGTGCACCTATTTTATTTATTTTTATATATATATATATATATATATATATATAAATATACATAATATACACACATGGAACTGTCAAGAGAACCTGGGAATGTAGATGTTAGTAAGAAATCATTTATATTTTCAGTAAGCTCAGAGTCTGAGCTTAATTGCTTAATTTTTTAAATAAACAGCATCAAGCTTCATTCAATAAGGGCATAGTAGGTATTACCAAAAACACACGTTCATTAAACATTATACAGTACTTCCAGGTTTTACAAATAATTTCATGCATTTATTAAAAAAAAACTTGGGTTCACTTCCTGGGAAAGGTGCTGTGATAAAAACTTTGGTGATTTGGAAATAACAAGACACCATTTGTTTTCAGAGGCAAACGATCAATTGAGAGATTGTGATAATTGCTGTAGGAGAGGTATATGCAAAACTGGTGAGAGGGAAAAGGAAAGATTAGCCTTGCTTTTGCATTTTGAATGCTTCATTCAGAAAGTAGATAAATTTTAATTCATCTTGGGGTATTTCAGTAATTTTAAGTCTAATAATTTACTTTGTCTAGTGATTTAGTTCCATTGTTGCATTGCAAGTTGTTGGCATCAGAGCCCATAGACTGGAAGATGTGTTGTCTTTGTACTCCAGCTGCTTCTGCTTCTGCTTCTTGGACTAGAAATCATTCTGCATCACTCTCACTCTCCTGCAAAATAGAAATGACACTAATCCAGAGGCTTACATTTAAACACTGTTCTGTAAAGTTTTCTGGATGGCATTACTTACACTTTATTTTTAAAATGTATATTTATTTATAAAAATCAATTATTGTCCTGTGGGAAAACTGCCACCTCACCACTCTCCCTTGCCCCCTGTACTGGATAGAGGCACAAAGATACAGAACTGTCTTAGGCATGATTATTTCCTTATGCCTATTTGTCCCACTAGGTTCATCTCTGTGATGAAGAGGGAAAGAAATCATGGAAGCATAGACCCCTCCATACCCACTGAGCAAGACTGACTCATGTGGCCCCACTGTAATTATTCATAAAATACCCTGTTCTATTTCCTAACAAATTTAATAGTAATCAAGGCTGGCAGCATTTTAAGTCATATTTTAACTCCACAGTATAGGCTTATGTATAAGTACTCCTATTATTTGTGCTTTACAGATGGCAAAACTGAGGTACAGAAAGGGTAACTTGCTAAATGTCACACAGCAATTGGTAGAGACAAAATTTGAACCTGATATTCTATTTCAAGAGTCTGCACTCCTTACCCATCTGCATCATATTTCTATTAGGAAAGTTTTTACACTTGTTCAAAACTGCCTTATTTCCAAAACTTTGTAGTTTCCAAAGTTTGTAGTCCTTGTAATTTCCAATGATTTTTCACAGATTAATTGTATCCCTTAACTTTTAGAATTGTAAAATATTACTCTTGGAGGAGTCTACAGAAATCAGCTAGATTGCTAGACAAACATGTTGTTACTAGGTGGAGAATTTTAATGCAGTGCCCATAATACTAATCCTTCAAATATTTTAAATTCATTAAATCAACTATCATATTTAACTGAAAACTATCTCATTTCAAGATGAAATATTATTAGATCTATTCACTATTGCTCCTGTAAAATGGTCCCGTTTTTTCACCACTCTTCTACACAAACAGCAGTCTCAGTGTCTTCTGAAAATACAGCACTAAGAATCTCACATAGCCCTCCCAAGGTGGGTTCTTACCCAAAGCGGTGTGGGATAATTACAACTCTAGACTCAGGTTTTACAATTCCATGAATACTGACATCGCTTCCAATGGCTTTGAGATGCACACACACACACATATATAAACTCTGGGCTTTTCCCCTCTTTCTTTCTTTCTTGCATTTTATCTTATATTTGACCTGTTAAGAACCTTTTGATTTAGCCTAAGTTTTCTTAGGCCATTCTAGCCTGGCATTTAGTAGGCCTACAATAATAATAATGATAGTAATTCTCACCCAATACTCCATCAGTTGATTTCTTGAATATCAGTTTTTCTCATATCCCCCCCCCCTTTTGGGATTAAGTTAAATAACATTAAATAACACATGGACCACTTCCTTAATATCTTAAAAGGTAGTATCTATCAACTTATCGCTCCTAATTATTTTATCTTATTCTGTACTATTCCTGAGTGATCAAGTGGTCATTGTGTTTACTTCCTAGAGATTCTGCTCTTGTTATTCCCCATTTTAGGACTTCTTAATTTGTTTTTGTGTGTATCAGGTAAGTTTTGTTTTGATGAATGTTTTGGGACAATCCATCTAGTATTTTGCCAGACTTATACATTATAGTCATCTGAGGTCAGTTTCCAGAATACCCTTTTGGAAAATCAAGGTGTTACTTATAATTACCAATATTCTGAAAAATTTTTATATTTCATTATATTATAAAGATTATAGTATGAGGTTATTTTACAATAGGGCTGATAATATACCTGATAATTATTGTAAGTAGCCTGAGATAAAGTCTACCTGGTTCTGGAATTTTTAATTAGCTTAAATTGGACAGGAATCAATAACTTTAATTATATATAGTAAAATGAATAAGTATAGTTTGGAAAAGAGGGATTGACCACCTTAATAAGGACCTGCAAGATCACACTTGTCTTGGTGAATTTACCATCATTCAGGATCCAAACTTTAACCTTGGGTAATTGGAAACATGATTAATTAGCAAACCAAGAATAACTCCAGTCAAGCACCAAGAAGCAATTATTAGCCAACTTTATAGCAGTTGAGCTTTGAAGCCTGCACTCATTGCTTCAGGATGGATTAAACATAGACAGAGAATAAATAATGTCTGGACAATTGAATATACTCAATATGTGGAGTTTCTCTCAGAACTTGGGAATTAGGTAGAAGAGACAACTATATAGCAACATTTAAAACAGATTTTTAAATTTTATCAAAGATACAAAATGACTTACAGGCTGTTGAGACTTGACTCTCTTCGGCCATTTGAAACATAAACAAGTCTGAGTCATGTTGCTTTATGGAGCTGTTTGGTCCTTTGTGACTGTTGTGTACTGAATTTTGTCCCCCCAAATTCATATGTTGAAGCCCTAATACCCAATGTGGCAGTATTTGGAGATAGGTCCCTTAGGGAGGTAATAAAGATTAAAGTATGTAATAAGACTGGAGGCCTACTCAGGTAGGGCTGGTGTCCTTATAAGAAGAGGAAGAGACGACAGAGATCTCTCTCTCTATCAGCACATCACAGAGGACAGGCCATGTGAAGACATAGTGAGATGTCAGGAAGAGACACCTCATCTGAAATTAACCCAAGCAGTGCCCTAACATTGGACTTCCCAGCCTCCAGAACGGGGAGAAAGCAAATTTCTCTTGTTTAAGCCACCCAGTCTATGGTATTTGTTATGGCAGCCTGAGCTGACTAATACACACTCAGAGCATTTTTCAGTCATGGGAACTCCATGTTCTCACTCACACCTGCCCGGAGAAGACTGGGCAGGAGTCATGTTGAGCCGAGATGGGGAAGAGAGAGGAGAAGGATTGTGCCTTAAATGCCACAGATTCTCTTTGTTCTTATCTAATTTTAGTACATTTTCTTGAAGAAATATTTCTTCATTTGATATAAGACCTTAGAGTCTTTTTTATAGGCTTTAATTTTTTTTAATAGTTTAGCCAACTTTGCTTAGTTTCTGGGCCATGGAATACCTCATGATACAATACTGGAAGTTGCATATGATTTTATATATTTTAAAATTTGGGGGGAGGGCCAAGACAGAGATAGGGAATTAAGAGGTACAACTTACTATGTATAAGATAAATAAGCTACAAGGATATACTGTACAGCAACAGACAATGTAGCCAATATTCTATAATAACTTTAAATGGAGTATAATCTTTAAAAATATCACTGTGTTGTACACCTGAGATGAATACAGTGTTGTAAATCAACTATAATTCAATAAAAAACGAGGGTGAGAAATTATAAAAAGCTGCTAACAGTAATCTCTGAGGAGATGGATTAGAGTCTGAACAGGAGGGAAACTCAATCTTCATTGTATTCTCTTGTGTACAATTAATTCATTGAATGATTAAATGAATTTTATATATAAGTTGTTTCCTTTTATTGATTTTCATACAAAAATATTTAAAATATATAATTATCTTTCCTTTGATATCTGAGGTCATTTCACTACATTAAATATTCACAATTAAGCCTACAGTCTCAGTAGTTACTGACCAACAGCTGTGGATGGGGCTGATGTCTTGACATTTCGGTACTAGAAGACCACTGAATACTCTCCTTATCCAGAAGGAAAATTACATATAGCTTAATGTGGAAAGCAAGCCCTTCACATTCTGGCTACAACATGCATTTTTAGCCATAATTCCTACTCAGCACAGTGTGATCTCTTATGCCCCTAAGCTCTTTTGTGACCTTGCAAGTTCTCCTTTTTCTGCTCCATTCCCTTACTTCAACAGATGCTGGCTTTTGTCCCTGTTTCCTCTGTGCTCCACATTGTGCTCACTGCCACTTCATCACCTTAGCTATGAAATTCTGACATGTGTATGTCTGTTCTTCCCACTATATTAAGCTCCGTAAGGGCTTGTTCACCTCCAGGGCCCCCTTAGAGCCTGGCACATAGTAAATGCGGAAGAATGTTGATATAAATGGACAAAATGCAGGACTTTTAGAGACTAAATATGACTTACCTCATATGTCTTTGTCCTGAAAAGAATTCATTTACTTCCTGCTATGAAAATGGGTTCAAAATGATGAAATTTTTGGAGAACATGTACAAAACAGAACCTGATCAGACTGTTATTGTATAAAGCTGTGGGGGAAAAGAACTGAAGAAATGTGAAGATAATGGAAGCAAATGGTGAAAGGGCACCAGTAATGGAAAGGAATTGTAAATGTGCATCGTTCACACCCTAGCTTTAGAACACAGCTGTCCTCATTCATAGAATCATCAAATAATTGATCCATGTCCACTTACCTGACTTCATAACCTAAGAGATTCTCATTACACTCAGAGCCATTGCTAATATCCTTCAAATCAAAAATAGTTACTCATTCAAAATTGTCACAGAATAAAGCTGTTAAGTTCTGTCTTATCAATTTAAGTTTGCAGACCTGCATGTAGGAAACTTTGTAATCTTTACAAAATGGGGGGAAAAAGATATTCTTGACCTAGAAATAAATGCCTTTTCAGAAGGGCTACAAAAGATAATCTGAGAAATTTTCAGAAACAATCCTTATTCCCAGGGATTCTAACTGATTAATAAACACTCTTTAAAAATCTTTATTAATAAAATTTGAGAAAAGGACTTGGCATTACATCTTATACTTCATCTAAGCCAAAAATCATCAAGAGGGAAATAAAAGAAGGAAATAAAGTTGGAAGATATTATAAGTGAGCCAAATTCACAAAACTGGTATTGGGACACACAGAACTAGAAGATGAACATTTCCAGTTTGGTAAGACTATTTTGACCCTGTATCCATATGATATTGTGATTTTATTATTCATTCATTCCATACTTTGGATACTTAATTGGGACCCTGCCCTGTAACAGTTTGTGGGGAAATGTGAGGAACAAAACAAACTCTTACCTTCATGGAGCTGTTATTCCAGTAGGAGGATACAGAGATGAACAAAGAGCGAATAGAGATATGACAGGTATAAGCGCTATAAAGACAAATGAAACAGGAATGAGGGATGGAGAATGTCTGAGATGGGAAATTACTATTTTAATCCAATTATTATAACCCACTAATTAAAATTATTCCTTTTGAAATTAGTAAAACTAATACTCCAATCTATGTATATCTTCCTTCCTCCCTCCCTCCCTCTCTCCTATCCTCCTTTCCTTCTTCCCTCCTTGTTTCCTTCCTCACCTCATCTTTGGTTAACTATTCTTCCTCTTCAAGCATTGCCATAACACAGTGGTGAAAGCAAATAATATATTTTATTTACTGTGGGTTTTTCTGACTTTCCCAAGAAGGACATTTAGATAATTTCAGAAACATTAATGTATTATCAGAAGATAAACACCATGAAGAAATTTTCATAAAAGGAAAATAAAATGTGGTAAAACAAAATGAAAACATGCCATGAAGCCTTATACTGCTGCTAAAATTCCACCAATTTGGCTCTGGGCTTCTAGCAAACAAAGAGGGGGGGAAATTAGCTATGAAATTAAAATAATCATAAGGTAAAACAAGACAATTGCTAGGGTGACATACGGCTAGACTATTGCCACAGCTAGCCCTCCTAAAGAGGCCACTTCACAATGAAGTCATAACATCCCAGCAGCGTCTTTCTTCATTGGGTGGCTTCTGACTGAGAGGATCCAAATGTGAAGTATAACTCTGTGCTACTGGAGTTCACAGTCCTTTTTCTTTTTTTTTTTTTTGAAGTACAGTCAGTTACAATGTGTCAGTCTCTGGTGTGCAGCACAATTTCCTAGTCATGCATATACACACATATATTCATTTTCATACTTTTTTCATCAGTTTATTACAAGATATTGAACATAGTTCCCTGTGCTATACAAAGAAACTTTTTTAAAAAATACATTTTTATGTATAGTGGCTAACATTTGCACATCTCACAATCTTGAGGGCATCCACCACACACCCAGGAAAATACTACTACTTTAAGAGATACTGTATTAAAGTAGTGTGTCACAAATTAAAATTGCGGAGAAGGGAGAATTCACTGTGGGCTTATATCATGAATATTTTTTTTCTTGGAAAGACTAATTTCAACTTTGATCCTCTAGAACCTGGGATTAAAGGAGAAGAAACAAAGTTTATCCAAGGTCCAGGGAGGATGGCAGCATTAGAGTGTAGGTAGATTTCAATATGATTTGTTTTGGAGACAGTAAGGAAATCATACCGACTTGAGCAGAAGCTTAATTTTATAAAATAGTGGGAGGAGAGATTAAGACAGGAGATGATCTAGTTGTACAGGGTAGCTTGGTGCTTCAAGCTTCAGGTTCTAAATTAGGGGTATGTTGATATAATCCAGGAGATGTATGAACTCTTTGATATAATACATGATTGTGAATGTGTATACATACGTGGGCTTATCTGGAAAAAGTGCCTGTCTTGTTCACAGTTTTCTGAAAGGAACCAAATCTCCTTATACCAGTACTTCAAAACAACAACAAAAATGTATAAAACCATTGCCAAACCATCAGTGATTAGCCGTGAACGTTCTGTAATAAGGAGGGTTGCTGGGCTTTAACTGAAAATTTAGAGGCTACTACATTAAGTTGCTTCTGTTTCTGATAAAGACAATAAGCAAAGTATAACTAAAATATGAACTCATTTTAAGAAACTTGGCTTGGAAATTGTGATTTGATGAACAAACAAAGAAGAGAGCCCAGAGTTATTTTTCTCTTGTTCATGTGATGTTAAAGGCAACAATCCCAAAACTTTGGCAGCTAGAATTTCCCACACCCTGCCCAGCCCTTCCTCCACTCAGTTTACTCCTAAATGGTTGATTCAAGTCCGTTCCAGTATAGGAATTACGTGGTCACACTGGAATGTCACCCTCAGGTTCAGGAACACAAAATGGCTATTAACAACCATGATATTCCAATCGAATAAGAATGATTTTCATTATTACATTTTTCACAAAATGAAATTATTGCAACATAATTTATAGATCACCAACCCATCTTCTACCGAGTAGAATTGAATTCTTCTTTTAGAAAGTCTAATGACCATAAGAGATATAAAAATGCAACTTTTTAAAGGCTCAAGGTAGTTGATGATAGCAATAAAAAGCAATGAAGTCAGTATTAGGCAAACATGAGAAATAAAATGAACTAAAATTGTTTTAGGATTCAAAGAATGTAGTTTCTTTCAAACCAAAATCTCTAAGCATATAAAATCTCATGTAAATCAAATCTAATTTACTCTGCCAACTGGATTTGTTTACTTTGGGGTATTTTATAATGTTCTTCTTCATGTTTTCAATTACCAAAAAAAAAAAAAAAGGTAATTATCTTTAAATTAAGGCATATAGGACAGCTGATTTTGTAGTAAACTCATGAAAACAAATTTGTGTTTCCCCATGGCATAATATCATAATATTGTGGTTAGAAACAATCACATGTTCCTGTAAGATGTAAAACTTTGTCCTTCCTGACTATGCATCATTGTAAAAACTTAAATGTAATCTATAACGTCTAGAAACTGGCTGAATACATGGTGTATGCTCAATGAAGACTACTGGCTCATTTGAAGGGTCCTGGTCTGCTCCTGTTTCCCCAGAAGCTTGTTTAAACAAAGTAACTGGATACATTCATTGGTTCCCCAGCCATTGTGGCCCCTACTCAGGTAGTGGCACAGTTAAAAAGCTCATGGCTAGTAGGTACTGTATGGGACTATACCTGAACACTAAATCCTTTGCCCCTAGGTTGTGGCACTGCCAATTCATCAGCCAGGTGACCATAAAAGTGACTCTATTCCCTCTTACTATGTCATCCAACACAGCCCTTTTGCATTCTGCCTAAATAATACTTTTATGTTCAAAGCCATTATATTTTATTTTATTCAATGGTCAATATTACTGGTTAAAGCCCATGATAACTAACCTCTAGGGCATCTTGCTAATGAAATGTATTCCCTACTTGATCAATTTAGCCATATTCTTTCCTTAGCCTTTTCACTGTCTTAGATCTACCAAAAAATATGTGAGATATATATATACACATGCACACATACACACGTGTTATATATACGATGTATGTTGTGTAGATGTCTATCATCTAGCTAGCTAGCTAGAAAGAGATGGTAAAATAGAAACGTGTGAATAGGGTGCAGCAAGCATACTCACTCATTCAATCCTATATGTTTCTCAACACCCTTGGGAAAATGTTTTGCCTCTTATGTATCTGTTAATTTATTTCATATTTAGAAAAGAAAGATCTGGGGAGGGGAGAATGAGGGATTTTTATTTAATGAGTACAGAGTTCCATTTTGCCAGATGAAAGTGTTCTGTGCATGGATGGTGATGACGGCAGCATGAGGGTGTGAGTGCATTAATGTCACTGACAGGTACACTTAGAAAAGGTTAAGATGGTAACTTTCATGCTATGTGTATCTTATCACAATTTTTTAAAAAAAATCTATTTGTTAATCTACTCTGGCTAAATACTTCTTCTATTACAGAAAATGTTGTTCATATTTAAGTAACCATCTTCAAAAACATTTAATGGGTCCCCATGAACTGATATAACAACAACAATACAATGTAAATGACTTAGCATAACTTCGATGGCCCCCTAGTCTGACCTTATTTCATTTCTCTGTGATCCTGTCACTGGCTATTTAAGGCATAGCTCAAGGTATTTCATTTACTTTCGTACTACCAATCTTAGCTAGCTCATGCTCTTCACTCTTTTTGGAAGTCTCTTCCTTCTTCTCCTCTTTCTTATAAAACGCATTCTCATCTTCCAAGATCAAGGTAAAATGTTCCATCTGCCCTTAAGCGTTGTGGAATTCAGATAGCTCCAAATAATATTGGATTTCTGTATAAACCCAAGATGCTACACACATATCACCACAAGTAATTTATTTACTTTTCTTTTGCTTATTTTTCGTTGACCAGTCACAATATAGCTGGACCCTCCCTTGCCAACATGCAAACAAATCTATTGGAAAGCACAATCTATATAGTACTTTTCCATCTATGTCTGTTTACCTCTTGATAGAGTGTTTTCAGGATAGTAGACACAGAAATGTTTGTTGACTACTTGCTATATAATATGTCAAGATTGGTAACATGAGCACCTCCTTTTAGACACTAGCTCAGAAAGTTTAAAGTGACAAACCTCGTGACAATTCAGAAAGTTGAAGAACAAGCAAAATAAGAATAAATTGGCTCTGTTCTACCTAAAGGCATTTTTTAAATTACTAGTTCAATGTTAAATTACAAAATACTCATTTTGTTAAAATGAAGGCTTCGTCAATTTTAGACAACTAAATTATATATTTAGCAAATTTGGCACAATTGTTAATTGAAGGAAAATACCAGAATCATGGACGGTCCTATGAAAATATGAGTCTCCAAAAATTAATTAAGCTATATCATAAATAAACGGATTTACTTTGGCACACAATGTTCGTTCTTTGCTGCTGCTATTCTGTGTTGCTCAACCTAGGGCTTTGCATGGATATAATAAGCTAGTTTTTGTTAGAAAGTCAGATTATAAAGCTAGTAGCTGCTGGAAAATTTGGCTGGCCTCTGTGGAAACCAATTTATGTGGCTGGCATAAGTGTTGTTAATGAGAACGTCTCTGAAAATTTGACATTTGGTGTGATTTTCTGGCTTGACATTAACTAAATTCAGTCCCATTCTTCAATTTCATGATTATCATTTGCAGTTTGTAAAAATAATAATCACAGCATGCTTTCCCCACTTCTTCTTCCTTTCTGGCAGCAAAAGAATATACCCATTCCTTGTTCTGTGGAAGGCCAGGGGTAGAATGCCTTCATCCTTTGTTAGTAGAATATAAGTTAGATTCTCCTTCTTTCCCACTCATTTAGTTATATCATAGGACCCATTCTAACCAGAACATTTGGGTGGGGTATTATAAATTGTTTAAAATATTTTAACTGTAGCTATTGTAATAATTATAATGTATTTGCTTGGTACAAGAATTTAAAGTTACTGAAGGGCATTTGATGAAAATTCTGCCTCCCACATAAGTGCCATCCAAATACCCAGTTCCTCAGGTGGCAACCCAGCTACGTTTCCTGTGTAACTGCCTAAAGATGTTCGTCATACACAAATAAGCAAAATGTATATTTATTCTCATTTTGCCCTTTTGTTTATACTAATCATAGCATCCTGTACACATATTCATTTGATTTATCTTGACGATTATTCCATTTACATAAACAAAGTGTCATCCCATTATTTTCCTGTTTCTCATTAACTCTTGTAAACTAAGGATTGTGTCATGCATACATTAATCATGCATACGTGTATGTGTGTATATAGCATATGCATCTATATAGCATACAAAAGATGCATATAATAATAATAATGTGACCACTCATGTAGCTACCCCACAACTTGATAAAGAATATTACCCATAAATTGAAAACCCATGTGCATTACTTTCTAGTCAAATTTCCTCTTTTTCGCCACTGAGTTTTTTTTAAATTGTTATATATTTAACAACCTCTTACTTTTAATGTTTTGCCACAAATGTGTATATATATATGCTTACTTATTTTCATGTTATGTGTGTTTGAGCAATAATAGCAGTCCATCACCTTAACCACTCGGCCACCTCGTCCCATGTTGTTTGAGCAATAATAAAAAAAGGAAATCATACTGCATGTATTTTTCTACAACATACTTTTTACATCAGCTGTGTAATTCATCTATGTTAATGCTCATAATGATAGTTCATTACTTTTCATCATTACATGAAGACCACATTGGATTATCCATGGTTGTATGGAAAACATATGAATTGTTTCCAATGTTTTGCTGTTGTATTTATAACACTACCATTAGCTTTCTTTCTTTCTTTCTTTCTTTTTTTAACTTGCTGCTGTTGTTGTTGTTTTGGGTTTTTTTGGGGGGGAGTAATTAGGTTTGTTTGTTTATTTATTTATTTATTTATTTATTTATTTATTTATTTATTTATTTATTTATTTATTTATTTATTTAATGGAGGTATTGGGCATTGAACCCAGGACCTCATGCATGCTAAGCATGCACCGTACCACTAAGCCATGCCCTCCCCCTGCCATTAGCTTTCTTGTATAAGTCTCCCGCACGTCAGAGTTTCTCTACAAAATGTACCTGATAGTGGAAGTGTTGAGTCATGGAGTGTGAGCACCATCAGCTTTGCTAGATGATACCAAATTGTTTTCCCAAGTGCTTACATAGATTCACACTGCTGCCACCGCTGTTTTACATTCCCAGTATACTTTTTAGTTTTTGCAAATCTGTGAGTGTAAAATTGCATCTCACTTGATTTTCTTTTCTGTTATTACAAATTAGGTCAGGAATCTTTTCACAGGTGTATGGGTCATTATTTTTTTTTCTCTTCTTGGAAATAGGTATTCATGTGGTATAACTACAGAGGAGAGTATAAAACATGTAGGCACAATTTGAAGTATGACTACAAAGTAAACTCTTGTGTCACTATAATTCATGTAAAATTCAAAACATTTCTAACATTCTAGAAGCTCCATTATGTCCACTCCTGCTCTTTACTTGTTGATCCTTCCAGAGGTAACAATTCTTCTGACTTTTAACCATTTTATTTCTGTTGTTGGTTGTTTTATCACTCATACATGTATTCCTAATCATAGAACTTAGTTGTGTCTGTGTATAAATATTATAAAAATAGAATCATAACATATGCATCTTTTATGCCTTGTTTTTCACATTACATCCTTGTAAAAATTTTTATAGATAACTCCATTTAATGCTGTATAGGATTTCACAGAAAAAATATAGCACAATTAATTTCTCCATTCCACTCTTTTTAGACATTTTGGTTATTCCTAGCTTGAGCTATTTGCGTCCTATATGAACATTATTGTATGTGTTTCCTGGAGTGCAGACAGAAGAGATTATCTTAAACAGATACTAGGGGTAGCACTGCTGGGTCATAGGGTATGTCTATGTTCAACTCATTTATATAATGCCAGTTGTTTTCCAAAATTAAACATCAAAGTTATACTTTTATCAATAATCTATGACATTTTGTACTGCTCCAAATTTTTACCACTTCTTGATTCAGTCTATTTTTCTTTTTTAAACCAGTCTGGTAAATTTATAATAACATATCGCAGTAGTTTCCACTTCTGTGTCTCTTTTTATCATTACTTCATATTTTTTATTATTTGTATTTCTTCTTTTGTGAAATGTCCTTTTTATTGAGTTATCTTTTTATTGAGGAATTTAGAAATTGTTTTAATAGTTTAGACATATTCCTTGCAGTTATATGTCAAAAATATCTTCTCCCATTCAGTAGCTAATTTTTCATCTATATTATGATCTCTTTTGACGTATAGTTTTTATTTCAATATAGTAGAACTTATCAATCTTTTAATTTATCTTTAGTTCTTGTTTTGTTTTTCATTTAATTTTTTTTTACTTTTCTTGAGGTTATAAAGTAATTGTCCAATAGTAGCATAACTAACTTTAAATTCTATTCTTTTAAAAATTAAACATTTGCTATTCAGGAAGGCAACTGATACTTGCACATTGATACTTTCTTTCTAAAGTAACCTTTTAAAATTTGCTCATTAAATCAAATGATTTATTAGGAGACTGTATTGATTTTCTTTGTTGGCAGACATAGTATCTATTAAAAATGTTAATTTTTTCCTTCCTTTCTAAATAATGTGCCCTTTTGTTTATCTTATTTTCCTAGCTTGGATATCAAGATATATGCTGAATGCAAATGATGAAGTGGGCATCATTTTAGACATTTTGGTTATTTCTAGCTTTAGCTATTTCAATCCTATATGAATATTGTGTTCAAAATCTCAAATCATATTTTTAAAATCTTCTTTTATTCCTAGTTTCCTACAAATTTTTAACATGAATTGATTTTAAGTGTTATTGAAATGTAATATAAATCAACCATACTTCAAAAGATATATTGTTGAATGTTTTTCTTCATTGAGGTAATCCATTAGATGACCTTATTGTTTTTCTTCTTTAATCTATTAATAAAGTGATATTAAACCAATTTTTTATTCCTAGGATATAACTAACTTGCTCATAAGTTAACCTTGAGAGGCAGTTCCCTCCCATTTTTTCCCCTTCCCATTGCCAAGGTAAAAATATCAACCCAGAACTACATTAAAGTAAATTCTTTGCTTGAGGTATTTCAGATCTCACTGTTAGTTTGAATTTGGGTCACACATCCAAGTAAGAGTTAACTTGTGATTCCATTTACTAAGGGATAATGTTTTATCCTTTGATTCACAACCATAGCCCATATAGACATGTTATCTATGTTTGCATGGGCTCCCCACCCACAACCCAACTCAGTAGCATCTTTATTAAGGTTGTAGCCCCTTGAGGTTCCATTTTTATGAGGGAATCTGATTCAGTTCCCCACAGTGCATGAATCTGGCCTTTTCTCCTGTCTTACATGGCTCTTCACGCTGAAGCTGTATGTCATCAAGAAACAGCAAGTTCTTTAGGCCACCACTAGTTTAGCACCTGCTTGCCTCTAAATCTGTACTTTCGCTTCATTCTGACTTTTAAAGACTTCTCTTACTTTATTGAAAACTTAGCCCAGTCTCTAAATATTTTTTTTTTAACATTAATACATTATGTTTAGTTGCTTTTAGTGGAAGGATTTTCCTGGCTACCTGGTGTACCATATTGAGGCAAATGAAAATCACTTTTTATATGGCCACACGGTATTCAATTGTGTGTGTGTGTAACATCACCTATGTAGCCATATAGTTTTTGTTTCTAATGTTTATAAACAATGCTATGAAAGTCATTTCATAGAACAGCAGTATATAAATAAAAAGTTTTGGCACTACCGAGACAATGGGTTATACACCTCAACACTGTGAGAGGTATTGCCAAATTGCTCTCCTTAGAGGTTGTGCGACATTACATTCGCACCCACAGTGTATGAAACTACTTGTTTCTCTTCACGTGAACAAGAATATCTCCTATCAAACTTTTGTTCTTTGCCAACCTTACTGGAATGAAAAATGGCATTATCAGCTTTGGTTTTATTAGCAGTTCTCATACTCTAAGTGAAGGTGAAGTCTTTAACTTATGTTTAAGGACCATTCATAGCTCATAAATTTTATGTTCATGTTTGTATTTGTACTCTTTACTCAGTTTCTGTTGGATTGTTGGTCATTTTAAAATTGATTTATATTTTAGCATATTGTCTGTGATACGAGTTGGCAACAGTATTTTTCTGTTTTTGTCCTTTTGACCTTGCTTTTTTTGTCAGGCAGGAGACTTATTTTAATAAAATAAAAATTTTCTTCTGGAGTGTATATCAATATTGGGAATGCCTTCTAACTTAAGGTGTTATGAATTGGCCCTTTTATCATTACTTACTCTTTTTTTAATCAAGTTCTTTGTTATTTTTGTTCCCTCCCTAGAACTTACAAGTACACAGGTTCAGAATATCTATGACTATCTCCCTAATTTCCTATGTATCTGATTTTCCTATCATGCATAATTTTAGAGTCCTGAATAAGGTACACTCTTATGCAACTATATTCCATTTCTCTGATATTTAAACCCATCACAGTATTCCTGGAGAAATTGGTAGTTCTTCTCCTAATGGCATGGCTTTTCTGAGTTAGAGGGAAAGAATAACCACAATTTCCTCCAAGTATTGGAGTATTGTCCGTAAATAGTCTATGAACTGAAAAAGAATCTGTACAAAAAGCATCAAATAATGAGACAGTAATTCCTGTCCCATTCAGCATGATTGGGATAGGCAATGAGCCAGTTAATCAAAAACATGGAAGAGGGGTATCATTTAAAGATAAGTCATTTAGACTTTTAAACCTAATACATCTATTATTTGTATATATGAATGTGAATATATAGTTATAAGATTTTTTCATATTTGTGAACATATATATATATGAATGTACAGTCATGAATAACATTTTGACCCACCAAGAACTTTCATTTGAACATTGCTTGGTTGATTAAAATTCAGTCATCTACCTGAGAAACCAAACTCCTACAACAGCATCAACATTTCCCTGTTTGGTCTATTTTAGAGTTTGTATGTGCTTGTGCGTGTGTGCATGCGTGTGTGTTTTAAGCACTCTGGGTGCCAACTTCTTTTAGAATTTTCAACTTTATTCCAAGCATTTCTTGTTCCTCATTCAAAAACATTTCTTTTATGCATGTATTAAAGACTAGCCCACTGGTTATACTCATGCAGGATTATGTAAGCATCTATCAATGTGCAATATAGTAAGAAAGAAGAATTATGGTTAATTCAGTGACTTGGTTAAGTGGAATTAAATTAAGTACACTTCAATTGCACCTGCCATGGAGAGTGATGGTTATTTCAGTGAGTTGATTAGATAAAGTTAGGTTAAGACAGTTTAAATCACACCTGCTATTTTTAACTTTCTTAGGAGAGACAGACCTATTTTCAAATCTTTTTGTTCCCTAATCTTTCATTTTTTTAAAAGGCACATTGAAATAATGTGAGGTTATGGATATAACTTTGTTCTGAAAAGTAGATTTGTTGGCCAAAAACAAATCTGAGAAAATGATAAAATACTTTTCTCCTTATATAATTGGCACTATTCAATTTAGGATGAGTTTTCCTAAAATTTTTTCTTGTCTTTAGATGACCTTTCGCTTACAGAAGCTGACAAAATTAGACAGCTTACAGGAGTTGGCAAAAATTCCAGGTTCCTTAATTAGGCACATCACACTTCACTTGCTTTTGGTCTCACCTGGAAATCTGAGAAAACACAACCTCAGGGACAGCTGTAGGCCACCAGTTGCACTGAGAGAAGTATAACAGAAAACAAGTGCCATCTGATATCTGAGAACATCATCATCGTCGTCCTGTTAATCATCAACAGAGCTTTCAATTACTGAGCATACGCTGTATGTCTGGCACTGTCCTCTGTGTTTTATTTGTAAAAAACCTGTAGGGACACTGAAAAGTGAGAATTTATTGTTCACATTTTGCAGACGGGGGAAAGCTCAGTTAGGCAGCATTTTATGAAAGGCAGATACTTAACACATTTGAGAACAAGGTTAATAATGGTCTCCTCTCTTTCCTGTTCCATAGGAAACTTTTTCACCAACATACTTTCTGTTAGTTAAAAATCGGGTTTAAAGTAACAAATCAATTTGAGTCAACTTAATAAAAAATGAGAATTAATGAACAGGATATAAGTTCATTTCATGAATCAGTCAGAGTAACCAGTCAGACATTAGGAAGGGACTAAGATCAGCAATTGGAAAGTCAACAGAAATCCAGTCTCTGTCTTATGCCCTTTTTGAGTGATTTTGCTTCATTCTCTTCCCATCTCCGAGCCCCTCTGTCCTGGAACCTCATGAGTTTAGTGGCTATAGTTCCAGCCACATGAAGAAATAATCCTTGAATCCTACTTTCTAATTCCCTGGAAGGGGAATCTGAATATGACTGACCCAGCTTATGACGTGTCAGGTATTCAGCATTGATAAATCAGTGGGGGTGGCGGGGAAGGTTACACAATACTAATATAACAGGAAGGGACATCTCATCCTTGGAAAGGCAGGGGCATTTCTTATAAAAGCAGTGTAGCCAAGACAGCTAATAGCTCACAGAAATCTGTATTTTCTTCTTGGAACACAGTTGGACTACATGTCTCCGTCTATTTTATAGTTGGGTATAGCAGAGTGACTTCATAGAATGAAGTCTTCATAGAATGACTGAAAATGACATATGCCAATTTCAGGCACAGGCCCTTATAAAACTCATACATGTTTCCTTCCTTTTAGGGCTGACTGGAATAGGGTGACCTTGGACACCCTATGTTTCAGTTAGTAGAACCTTTATAGCCTGGATTTCTAAGTGACTAGGCAGAGTAGGGCTGCTTTGTCAAACTTCTCAAACTACTCACTAGTGTTACATGGAAGAAGTAAACTTTTAGTATATTTTGGGATATAACTTTTAAACCAGTAAGTAGATCTCTCCTAACTCATACCATAAAGAAGGCTCATGGGCTAAAAAGATATCACAGAAGATATTTCCTATACACATCAACTGTGAGAGAGAAACAGAACTCACAGGAGAATTATAAATAAGCTGCAAAAATAAAATTTCCTTGAAGTCACCTATTTAATCTCAAAAACTTATTTTATCATATCCATACAGTGACTTTGTATGCACAATATCACTTATGTAATCATGATCATAGCTGAAATCCTGGTACTTTCCGCTGCTTAGATCTGGCTCACTCTTAATCATATACTGAGGAGAGAGAATCTGGTTGTTTTCCTTTTCTCCTTTAGGGAAGACTTTTCAAAGACAACTCATTGTCAAAATATATATGTGATTGTTCTAAAATGAGTAAATATTTTTGTACATAATGCTATACTTAAAAATAGAAATTCCAGGTTAATTCAGCACAGCCATTGTCCCAAAGGAGATTACTGTCTAATTGAGCAAAAGAGACAGAGTACTCCTACAATGATTAAAGAGCTGTATAAAGTTTTTTAAGTGAAAATGCAAGTATTCTTTTCAGTATTCAGTTTACTAAAATATGTATTCTCTAACTCACTTTCCTAAAATAAATACCTTTTAAAATCAGTATATTACATGTATTATATATGTGTATATATATTTATATAATATATAATGTGTATTTGTGTGTGTGTGTGTGTGTGTGTGTATACACATACATAAATGTATCTCAAAAATGTCTGGAGAATCAGTCTCCCAGATATTAATAGTGATTATGTCATTGTGATGAGATTACAACTAATATTTAATGTTTATTTCTATTCTCTATTTTTCTTCTTTAACAAATTCATACTATATATATAATAAAGAAAATTTAAATGGAAAAATATGTGAGCAAAGAGGGGAATTCTGTTCATTGCCTATGAGTTAATTCTAAAATATTTTAAAAAGAGAGGTCAAGGAAAATATCAAGAGGCAAGCTGTGTTTATTTTGCAATTGAGAGAAGGGGTAAAGGGAGATAAGAAGGAAATTAATGGAACAACCACACCTAAGAACCGTTCAAATATTTGGATAAGGACTACAATCTGTGAGAAGTTATTACATTCATGAATACATATTAAGATTTTAATACTAGGTTAACTTAAAAGATACTTTATTCTTTGAAGCTGAGTTTCTTTTTATAAGTCAAATGGATCTTTTGTATATTACCCTGGCCCAGGAGAGGGCAGACCACCACACATTAAGAAATTTAACTTGACCTTTTAAAGAAATAATGCCTGTGGCATGACCAAGTTCTTACAAAAGGAAATGGCAATTCATCCTCAAAATACACGTTGTTCTTTTCTCTCAGTATTTCCATTCCCGTTTGTAACCATCTTCAAACACAGTGCTCCTTTCTGAATAAATTATTACTGTAATAACTTTGGTGCCATGATTATTCTTCCTAAAAGGTTTGCATTTATTCTTAGATTAGATCTTTTTTCCTACTTGGTAGTGGATTCCTTTTAAAATGAAAGTTTGCTGCTTCTTAAAAGGGAAACAAGAAAACAAAAAGAAAAATACTATAGAAATGAACTCGTCTTATACTTTTAAGTACACAATAAGATGAACACCAAAGTTGTTTATTTAAAAGAGAGAATGATGGTATGAATGTGAATAATCTATAGTCCACTGAAATTAAACTCCTTGTAGAGAAAAGTTTCTCCAAACTATGTAATAATTTCATATTATTAAATATATACTTTAACATTTGAGACCATTTATTTCTTTTTAAAAGTTTAACAGACAAATTTTCACCATGTTAAATTTTTTTGAAACTACCAAATGATTATTAAGTGTAGCACAGAAGAGAACTTGAATATGTGATAAAATGGTTAAAAAACTATATCGTATTATATTTTGGGTGCTTCACTAAGATTCACTAAGAATTCATCATAATCTATTGTGTCCTTTTGCCATCTGTTTTAAGCTGTGTCTGAGGCCAAACCCTAAAGTACAAAATGTCAGGTTGATATTTAAAATAAGTTCAAGGTTTTAAAAGTTATCCAAAAACTATTTGCCTTCGCTTTTCTCTTTCTCTATTTAATGAGCTGATATTAAAATAACCTATCATTATTAAGATAAGGGCTTAAAACTTACAAACAAATTAACAGAACTAAAGCCTGAAATTAGTAGGAATCCAAGGAGGAATGGCTTCCAGGACGTTTATTTTTCTGGAGTTTTATTTTAGTATCTACTCTTCTGCCAGAGGACACTAAACTAGTAAATGAACAAATTATTCCGAAGACTTCAAGTTGCATTATGATAATTTTCAAAACAAAAAGAAAAAAATTTATAGGAACAAGTTAATATTCTCCTGAACCTCAAAGAGATTAGTGTTGACATAATTAGGTCAACATAAAGCTTTAAGTTAGTAATTACATTGACCAGAACTATTATTTTCCAAAGATTGAATAAAAATGATTCTCACTCATTATATTCTAGAATTGTTCCTTATCTCCATTATTTATGTTGTATTAGATGTTTTTTAAAAATCTCATGTCCATATCATTTAGTGCTTGAAAAACAAACATTTCTAATTCTGAGATGGGAATGTTTTAAATAAACAGAATTAACTTTGAACTTCAGATAGGAAAAATAAGCCTCAATTCAGCTATTCTCCACCTCTGGGTGTGGTTCAAAGTCACAAAAAAAGTACAGCCAGCTCAAAACCCTTGATTTACGACCTGTTTCATTGGGTTTTGGTGACTTACTTAAAGCGTAAAACAAATCCTTTCATTATCTTTTCATGTGGTTTGGTAACTTTAGCAATAAAAAGGGGGACATGTATACTAAGATTCTCTGAAAATGCTCTTTTTAAAGTGGAAAAAAAGAAAGCTCAATATCTGGTTACCAAGATTTACAGCTGATGAAGTTAGCCAGTGTGAAAAGTTAGGCTTGTTATGCTTATTCATATATTGGGGAACTAGATGGCCTTCCTGCCTGCCCTGCCTCCATGGAGTTTAAAATATGTCACCTGTTCTAGATTTCTAGTCTTCCTGCATTTATCAGCAACAATTATACCATTTTAAATTTTGAAAACATCTCAAAGTTCCTTTCCCTCATTTTGTAGACAGGAAACTAATGTCCTGGAAGAACACACAATTTCATTCTGTGGCCCGAACTGAGAACGTTTCATACTGAAAGCAGACACACTAACTCACAGCCATTTGTTTGGTAATAAAGAATTCAGGAACACTCAGGATAAGCACCGTCACAAGGATGAATGATCAGACCATAGGAAGGCAGACATGGTTAAATAGTCCATTAGCCGTCTGGTTACCCGCAGGTCCCACCCATGACCAGCCACATTCCCCGAGCCTGAGGCATGTCTTGTTCCTGGATGAAAGAGGAGCTGTGAGTCTAACCACTGAGCAAATTGTGGAGAAGGGCTATGCTTAGTTACCTGTATTGGAAGTTCTACCCAAGTGTTTTTAAATAGAACTATAATGAGTTACAAATAGAATTTTAAAATTCCTACTGGCTTCACTAAAAAAAGAGTAAAAAGTAAAAGTAGAAGGAAAAGGTGAAAATACATTTTAATATATATTTTGTTTAACCTATTACACCTAAAATATCATTATTTCAACATGTAATCATTGTAAAAATTTTGGTGAAATATTTTATATTATTTTTTCCATATTGTCTTTAAAACCAGTGTGTATTTTGCACTCACAACTCATCTCAATTCAGACTAGAGGCTAGTGCTTTGAACAGTTTGAACACCAGCTCTCCTTCACTTACCTGCACAGGCTCTAAGTAAAAAGAACTAATTAAAGAATTACGAAATTCAAGAATAGTTAAACATGTTAAATACAAGAAGGCTGATGGTCGGGTTTTAGGCCACTGTGCACAGTAGTTACATGTGCCTAGGTCCTAAAGCCAGATTGATTAGGTTCAAAACCTCTTTGTTCTGCGTTCATCAATTGTCCTTGGGCACCTAGTTCACCTTCTTGTGCTTTGGTTTCCTCATCTACACACTCGCAGGAATAGTATGTTACCTACCTTATAGGGTTACTGTGGGATTAAGTAAGTTGCTATGCCTAAAGCACACAGAAGAGTGCTGGAAGATTAAGTATTCTGCAGATGCTGGCAGTTAATATTATTATTACTTGTCTAGAACAGTAATTTTCAAAGTGTGTTCTGTGGGCCATCAGCATCAGCGTTACTTGTAAACTTGTTACAAATGCAGAACTACTGCCTGAGACTCTTCATTTCAGATATTCATATGCACATTAAAGTATGGGAAGGAATGTCCTAGAAGAGAAATTATAAAAATGACAAATATGACTTCTGGTGTTGTGGAAAAATGTGTTACAGCTCAGTTGTGACAGCAACCTGGAACTAGGGGAGAGACCAAGCAGCACTAGTAGAGTTGGAGAACACAAGTTTATTTCGCCAGTAGGCCCAAAGGAGTTAACACTTCAAGCTCTGGACCCTGTCTGTAGGTTTACACAGGCCTTTTATAGGCTGCCAGTTTTACACTTTGCAACATTATATGCAAATAAAGTACAACAGAAGTTGACCAACCAGGCACAAGCTTTGTAGAAATAGACCAATCAGGAGTGAGCTCCGTGCAAATGAAGTACTACAAATGGACCAATCAGAAGTTAGGGAAGTGGACCAATCAGAAGTGAGAGTAATAACCAATCAGGAGTGAGAGTAATAACCAATCAGAAGTGAGAGTAGTAACCAATCAGGAGTGAAGGAAATAACCAATCAGAAGTGAGCTCAGGGAACCAATAGAATTCTAGGTGTAAGTTAGCTGCTTTAGAGGCAAAAAGTGAGATAGAGCCTTTGGGCCAGGGAACTGGAAGGTGCTAAGAGGAGAGCAGTGACCCTGCCTAGGGGTCCTGCCAGTCTTTTTATGGGGCTTCCTGCCTCACTGGGAATTGCAGTTAATGCTGCAAATTGCAAAGAGGAAAACTGGTTTATTAGTCAGGGTTCTCCAGAGAATCAGAACCAATAGGAGAGAGAGATTGATTTATTAAAAGGTATTGGCTCACGTGGGTGATTGTGGAAGCTGAGAAGTCCCACAGTCTGTCCTCTGCAAGCTGGAGACCCAGGAAAGCCAGTGGTGTAATTTATACGTCTGAAATCCCGAGAGCCAATGGTGTAGATTCCAGTCTAGGTATGAAGGCCTAAGAACCAGGAGGACCAGGGGCAGAAGACTGATGTCCCAGATCAAGCAGTCAAGCAGAGACAGAGACAGAGAGAAAGAGAGCATATCCATCCTTCTCCCACTATTTTTTTCTACTTAGGCCTTCCCACATGGGGAGATCAATCTGCTTTACTCAGTCTACCAATTCAAATGCTAATCTCTCCTTGAAACACCGTCACAGATAACATCCAGAAACAATGTTTAACCAGATATCTGGACATCCTGTGATCTGGTCAAGGTGACACATATATTAACTGTCACACTGGGAAAAACAGATTAAGCAACTGGGGAGCTATAAAAATATCAAAATACACAAAGAAAATTTGGCGTAGAGACAAAGTAAAAACCCAAGGAATTCTGACTTTGACATTCAACTTCCTTTTTAATGATTCATCACCACCAGAAAGATGGATCATTGTGGTAGAAGAAATCAAAGGTAGAAATAGATGTCACGTGACAGGGTCTTCCTGTGTCTTACAGCCCTCACTGGCTGACAGCTCACATATGCAGAGGAATTAGGTAGAGCCTCTTAACAGCCCAGTGAAGATGTTAAATCAGTTGATTTCCCCTCATTTGATAAATGAAGAGGCTGAGACCTGGAGAAATCATGACTTTCTTACATTACAGAGAATTAAATGCAGATCTAAAATTGGCATGACTAAAATTTTCCCAATCAAGTCTTCATATCATAGAAGTTTATTACCGGTAGCAGCTGACATTGCTGGGTGCCATTATTGTACCTGGAGACTTGACACATGTTAACTCAATCAATCATAACAACCCTATGAGGCAGGTGTTATTATTACTTATTTCATAAGTGAAGAAATTGATGAACAGATGGGATAAATTACTTGCCCACTTTCCCAAAGCTAAGAAGTCACTGAGTGCAGCTTGAACTCAGGCAGTTTGGCTCCTGAAACTATTAACCGCTATGCCATACTGCTTACTTGTTAGTTGGGACAGAGGGTTGGTGGAGTACAGAAAACCTCGCTGTTAAACAAGGAGTTGAACAATAAATTTCCAGACAGTCCCTGACTCTATAAAATACTTTATTTGAGATTTTTAAAAATCCCAATATATTTTTAACACATAGCTCTCTCAGAAAATATCTACTGTGTGAAGCAGTATTTGGTAAATTGGCTATTAATGTTAACATTGTGTAGAAAAATGAATATTTAAAAAGTGAATCTTTGTAAAGCATTACAGATATGATTGAAGAATCTCAAGTCTATCTCAAATCACTAATAACAATGTTTATTTTGTTAAGCCCTCATCCCCAGGGGCTAGGTGTACTAGGGGTGAGTAATGATAAAAATTAACTTCCTGCTAGCAGGTTTTCAGGCCATTCTGATATGTTCAGTCCAGTTCAGTGACTTCAAGACCAAATGCTTTATTAAAATCTAAATCTCCTTCTGTGTACTTAATCAATCATACTAAATTTTATTATTCTCTATGCCAGCAACTGTGCTAGTGGTAAGGGGGAGGTGGTAAGGAAGAAGGTTGTTTAACTTAGGTCTGGCGCATCCTTGTTAGTAGCAGTAGGGTTTACAGCCCTCTTCTTCTGCTCACCACAGCTGACCTTGGATGCCACAGTGTGATCAGTGCTCAAATACTAGTCCTTTTATAAGCCCTATGCATTTGCTGATTTTTGAAGTCCTCCACTGATAGTTTTCCTGATGTGCTTGATACTGCAAGCTTCTTCCTCCCTCTCACTCTCCAGTGGGTGGTTCACCCCACTGACTCTTGATGCTGGGTTATTCTCACTGCTCCTGTGGACAGTCATCTTGTGGTACCTGCAGGGTGCCTAAAGCCCCAGTTGCCTTGGGCACTCTCTACCCACAGGATATCAAAAATCTATGCCCCTTCAACCCATGGGTCTACAGATTGATCCAGCTTTCTGCCTTCTCCCTACCCAACTTTTGTGTAACCTGCAACATCAACACAATTTCTGGTGTAGGGCTAAGTAGCTTTCACATTTAAAAAAAAAAAAAGTCATTCATTCCAGATCTAGTTGTGGAACAGATCCTGCACCATAAGTGTATAGGAAACAGAGAAACGGTGCATGCGTTCCCAGACTCCATGAGTGAAGATAGGAAGGGATAGTTGTGCCCTCTTGAGCTCTGTGCACCCCTAATTTTTGCTGTCTCTCTCCTTTTGCTGTCTCTTCTTTTTAGTATAGTTGCCATTCCAGCACTGCTTGTTTTAGCAAAATTTAATCCTGGAGTCTAAAGCCTTTTGTTTTTAGCCTTGAACTGTTTTCAGAAAAAGCCTACACTAGAACCATGAGCCCCAGCAGATCAGAAAAAGGTCTCAATAATCTTCACTTTCTCCCATTATCATAGCAAATACCCAAATCATAAAGAATTAAAAATCTAGAAATTTAAACATAAATTAAGGGGAAAGAATTTTATTTTTCAATAATAAATACTGAATTAATAGGTACAAATACTGATAAATGAGATTAACACTATGCCAAGAGCCAAATGCTTTATTCAGCTGATTAAGGATTCCAGTAATAAAACTGAAAAATAAAACTGATACTTGCTTGGATCTATCTAATCTAATCTAATAGTTGCTCTAATCTTTTGTTTCACAAGGATTTGGAGAGAAAGGATAGAACTTCTAAAGCCAACCAGCTACTATCATTATCAACTTTAGAGATTATTGTTGTTATTACCTCCATTTTATAGATGAGGAATGTGAGGCTTAGAAGCAGTGTTCTTGCCCAAAGTTCTATGAAAAGCAGAATCTCTTGAATTATGACAACAATTGAAAGAAGCATCCTGATATTGTTTCATATTAAAAATACCCATGGTATTTATACAATCTCAATTTCAAATTAAAAGATCTTCGTTCTTCAGTACCTTTACCAAAATTAGGTGACTGTTGTGTAAGAGCAGCAATAGATCCAGCTACTCATGTATGTCTATGTTGTCAAAGGTCAATACCAAAAAAAGACGAAATCCCAAATAAAAATGGGAAGAAGCCAAGTTGGTTAAATTTCACAGAAGAAAACAAGCAGATTCCCTTGGTGCAAAGATATTTGGCAGACTTCTGACGCATGGCTGCATCTCCTTTCCATTTCTCTCACTTCATCCTCTGACATTTAGCCTTATAAACACCTGAGCAAGTGTTTGAGCATTAAATTATAAATTGTAAATCCATTCACGAGATCAAAGCAGAGATTATCTTAATATAACAGAATGACATCCAAACTTTTCAAGGTCTGGCTGTACACGCCACACTGAATCTCCCAGAATAAGTGCTGGCCAGCCTAGAAGTAGAGAAGAAGGAGAAGAGTAAGGGTGGGGACGCGTGGGAAAGAGGGAGGGAAAGGGGGAGAGGAGAGAGAAGTCGTTGGCTTTGCCCAACCATATGTGGTCCAAGGGAAAGGCTGTCTTCCAGGCCAACTGTGCCGTAGTTCATCTGACAGCAATCTCTCTAGTGAAGGCTGATTCCCTAGTCAGAAAAAAAGCCCATACTCTGTCTTTTGTAATTTACTTAAATGGAGAAAACAAATAGGACAATATCCTGTCCTGTCATTGTCCTGTGTACCCAGTAGATGTAGTTCTGATCACACTAATTAATAGCTTTCTGGTTTGTATGCCTCAGACTCTTGTGAAGTAGGTGCGGTGAGTAACCGATTCCTCTGGTCATGCTAAATTGTTACCAGTATCAGGGCTGGAATCAGGACCGTGGTAAACTCTTCCTTCTTTTCAAACTTAGGCTGATCCTGCACAAGTGGTTCCTAATTTTTAATTCAAGGTCCCCTTTAGAAATCCGATGAAAACTAGAAGTACACGTATGCATAGACACCAAAAAACAAAACAAAACAAAACCCTACCATTTCAAGGGATTCGTAGAACTTTAACCTTATCCATGGAATCTCACTTAACAACTTTCCTCCTCAAGAGACCTGCAGTCTGATTTAGTAAAAGATAATAGAAAAAATTATTCATAGAATAATTACAGAATACTATACTGCTTACACACACGTGTTAATACACCACACACACACACACACACACACACACAGAGAGAGAAATTCCACTCTATGGAGGAAACTGGAGGTCCCTTTTATTTAGATAAGCATAGTGATGGTTTCGGGGTGTAAGCTCGAAGATAGAGATGAACTGCCCTACCCAGTAAAGGAAGGAAAAATGTGAACTGCTAGAGGAGATATCTGGGAGGAAGAATCTCGAGGCTATTGGACTCTGTGAAGAAAACAGAAAAACAGAATCGTGGTAGCACGAGGGCAGAGAAGGTCTGGAGCAGAGACAGGTCCTTGGCAGGATGAGCTAAGTTAGGCTGAGGCAGCACACAACCTCACACCTCAGGGCTTTTAGAGCCTTAACACAATGAAGGTCCCCACAAATCACCCCATGGGCCTGGGCAGCTATCCAGTCAATTGCTGTGGTGACTCAGCAAACCAGTCCACTTCCATCTTTTGTCTCTGCCCTCAGAACCTAAGGCTTTCTCATGATTGTTGTACCTGGGGAAGAGAGAGTCCAGGGTCTCATATTTGTGATAAACACATTTCACTTCTTTATAGCTTCTTGACTGAAACCAGTCACGAGATCTCACTAAATGCAAGGGGACTGGGATGTAAATATTTCCAAATGTCCAAAGTGAGAGGAAAACCTGATACTAGAGGGTTCCAAAAATGTCTACTACATGGCTTGTCTAATAGAAGAAACCTAGTTTGTTAGCTGGGGGTGTCCATTGTTAAGTTTCTCATCAGTCTCCTCTATGGAATTCTCAATAAAATATGTACTCTTCTCATTCTTCACAGGGACTCAAAGATATACCGAGCTCTGATATCAGTGGGGCACAAAACAGGTACAGAAAGCCCCATCCTGTAGGTACAGAGTATTGACGACAGAGCGCAGTGAGACAGGCAGCTTCCAAGGTAAGAACTGCCTGGCTTCCAACCCAGGCTACATTCTACAGTTCTGAGAAAGGTAAGTGACTTGCTCTTCTGCAAAATGAGTTAGCTGGATTTGATCACTCTAGTGTTAAACTGTACAGTTCTGGCAATAGATGCAAAAGCAATTAAAGAAGAGATAAATCAATTTAAGGATAAAATTATTTTTGGCAGGTAACCTCATTTTTTAGCTTATCTGACCAATCTGTTACTATGTCTGATGATCACTTCTATTAATTAGGTTTTATTAGGTAAGATATATCAAAAAATCTAATTTTGCCCTTAAATTATAACGCTCAGCATAAAAAATAATCTTTGGTCAAATCAAATGGGATAAGATATTGACTTTGAGTACATTTTGTTATCCAAAAACACATACTAAGATGGGTAGAATTTGGCACAATATATTTCTCTCAACATTTGGTGGATGGATGCATTTAGGATAACTGTATAAAAGGCGATCATACGTCAAGGTCTGTCTGGGATAGTCTCAACAAAATTATGAATAGCTCCTCATTTTATTCCCAAGAGTTTGACTTTGAACAGTAAGTTATATTGCATCTGGTGTATATGTCATGATTTTCAGCAAAAGATTTTTGTGTGCCCACAGCACCAGAACCCTTATTTGCTGCTGTTATAGTCAGACCCCAGATTAACCTAAACCGAATACTGAGGGACACTTACAAGTCATGTAAAATATTTATCTATCTTTTATCTCTCTATTGTTCACTCTAGATAGGTCATTTTCCATGTTGACATCAGCAACTAAAGTAATCCAAGGAGTGACTGTTTTCTCCTGGATCCTTGACGAGAGGAAATCCTCCACGTGAAGTGAACAGTCATTTCTGATTTCTCCAGGGCCAGCAGAAGCCAGTAATAACAAGGGTTATCCTGTTCCATTTCAACATTAGTCTGAACAAAATGCCCGGTACATAGAGCACTGAGAAACACGAACACAGCCTGTACGTTTTTTTTTTTTTTTTTTTTTGGTCCTCTGTTATGGAGGAGCTTATTCTGTCCCTCAGAATAACACTTTTCTAACTCAAAATGAAAAAAGAAAAAAGAAAAAAAGGTTACACTACCCTCATCAAAGTCTAATATGGATCTCCCAATGACATTCTTATACTTGCTATTTAAAAAGAGTAATTTTAAGTTTGTTTTAGAAGAGTAACCGCCCCTTTTTTTGGTTTAAAAATTCAATTCATTTTATACTTCTCTAATGTTGACTATTTTTTCCCATGGTGCTAATTACCTTGTACTCCTCTAATTCACTCTGCTCCTCAAGGATTGACAATTAGGTGAAGTGAGACCACCAAATGTTAGTGATAACAACTTTAAACTGATGGCAAACTAGTATTGCCAACAGTAAAAATTTGTATCACCTCTATATTTTGCTCCCCTAAATCTCATGGGTTAGACCTGCAGGATTCTACGGATATTGACATCTGGTCTCCCTCCCAGACTCTTGGTTGCTTTATTTCATAGCTACATGGGTTACTTATTTTAGCATGAGCCTAATATAATGGTCAAAAAAGGTAGTGATGTTTCAGTTATACCCTTAAGTCAATAAAAATCTAAGGTGGGGGCAACTATTAGCCACTCAGTAAATTTCACAATAATTCAAAAGCAAAATTGCCCTAGTTGGTTTTTTTTAATATCATACATTGCTGATGATTTTCTGTACAGTATGGAAAAGCTTCATTTACAGACCTTTAAGTTAGAGTTTGATACACTTCTGTTTAATACTGAGTTTGTTCCACGTGGATCATGAAGGTTTCTAAGCTAAGTACCACTGAATGCAGGAAAAGGTACAGTGATTCCAGGAGGAAAGCCATGGGCAGTTTTCAGAGGCATGAAAGGACTTGGGCTTCCTCCTTCCCTGACTCCCAAAGTCAATAGATACAAAAGGTAGAAGGGAGCCTGAGACATTTGTAATTAATTGGGCAGTTGGTGGTAGGTCTGTTATTCCAGACAGCACATTATTTTATCTATAAATATTTGTCTATATCTCTAAAAAAAGAGAATTCTTTTAAACTTAACCACAATTTCATAATTATACCTTAAAAATGACAATACTTTGTAAAGTCTATCAAACTTCCTAATAGACTCATTAAAATTTTTAATTTTTAGGTTAATTTTTTGAAATCCAAGTAAGGATCTTACAGTGCAATTAAGCAGTGTCGTATAAATTAAATCTCTCTCTCTCTCCTTGCGAATTATTTGTTAATAAAAAGGAAGTTATTCACATTCTGTAGAGGATCTTACACTCCAAATTTTGTTAATTGCATTCTGTGGTGTCGTTTAACATGCTCATCAACTCAATATTTAACATTCATCAACTCTTTGGTTAAAATTAGGTACAATTTACATAGAAAAGGTGGCTAAATGCTTGTTTAGTCCTTTTATTTATCTGCTTATGATCATGTTTTAGGAACTGAAATTGACCCCCAAATTCCTTATTCTCAGTCCAGGGTTCTTCCTAACACACCTGCAGGCATCCATTAGCTTGTACTTACCTCTTATTCATTGTTTGGACTTCATACATAGAGTGACTCTGGGCAGTATCTTAAAGAATATAATTTAAGGGAGAGAATAGAATTGTATGCTGAGCCATCATAAAACAGTTCTTCACACTGGGACATAATGAGTTAACAGTGAAAAACTCCCAATGACCCTGTCAATGATTTCTCCTCGCCTTACAATAAGGTACTGAGCTACACCCAGTAGCAGTCTGAGTAACACTCCTGAAAAGAGTGTGTTGCTCACAGTAATATTAGCTGTTTAACTCTGGTGCATTTTTTTCTAGACATTATTTCATAAAATATGAACTCCTCAGTTAATGAGTTTGTGTTTTGTTCTGACAATTTCTTTCTAAAATATGCCTGCAGAAAAATAGAGCTGAGGCTCTCAGGCTCCAGGACTTGGACATAACATAGTTCACATGTGAAAATCTCTGATTAAAGTCTATAAATTCTAGTAGAGGTTGATTTTATGATTTAAAGACAGATCTTATTTATGTCCTAGCTACACAAGTGGGAGTAAACCAATACTTGTCTTTGCTGTTAACTGCTTATTTGTTTTGCTAACTTGTTTGTTTTAAATTTTGTCAGTATATTAACCCTGTAGAAGTTTGAAAAAAAAAGAGCTTGGAATTTATACAATTAATATTGTCTATGGATAACCACAGGGATATTGAAACTTTTGAAATATATTTTGGAAAGCTCTCACTTGTCCTCAGCCATGTTAATCAACAAAACTAAACTAATACTATCCTAGTCCTTTTCAGTTGCTGTTTCCTTGACAAAATTACAGGATCCTGTGTTGAACGACCTGAGTTCTGGCCCTGGTGTTTACTAACTCTGGGACTATGAGAAGGTTACTTTTACTCATGATACTGTTGGGAGACAGTTGTCCTGAGTTTCTGTGTGTCTTGTGAGTAGAGGCACTAGGGGCCTTTGTTGGGCCTTGAAAAGATGACCTTTCCAAGTACATTTGCAAACAGCCTTGGAAGTTAGTCTTTTTTTTTTTTTTTCTTTCGGTGGGGTTGGGTAATTAGGTTAATTTTTTTTAAAGGAGGTACTAGGGATTGAACCCAGGACCTCATGCATGTTAAAGCATGTGCTCTACCACTTGAGCTATACCCTTCCCGAGCCTTGGAAGTTAGGAGAGTCTTCCCCTAGAGCAGAGGGTAAGTTTGTCTATTCTCCAGTATGACGTTGTTATCCTCTGGGCAAAAGTTGGGCAGGCTGCCGTGCAACCCATTCTAATTTTTTTTTTTTTATTGAAGTGTAGTCAGTTTATAATGTGTCAATTTCTGGTGTGCAGCATGTTTCAGTCGTACATATACATACATATATTCCTTTTCACATTCTTTTTCATTATAGGATATTAAATATATTTCCCTATGCTATACAGTATAAGCATGTTGTTTATCTATTTTATATGTAGCAATTAGTATCTGCAAATCTCAAACTCCCAATTTATCCCATCCCACTCCCTTCCCCCCACCCTGCCCCCACTGGTAACCATAAGTTTGTTTTCTATGTCTGTGTGTCTTCTGTTTGGTAAATAAGTTCATTTGTGTCTTTTTTAAAAAAATTCCACATATAGGGGATACCATATGGTATTTTCTTTTTCTGGCTTACTTCACTTAGAATGATGATCTCCAGGTCCATCCAGGCTCTGCAACCCATTATAAAATAGTAGGATTCCCTAAGCTTGGGGCTTCTCAGCTGTGACAAAATGCATCGCCTCGTGTGCGCGGCACATCCCCCTCCTTGGCACCATGAAGGCTCAGCCATGTACATCTCAGTATTGTCTAAAGTAGCTGCATGATGTAAACGTGAGCTTATGCTTCTTGCTGTGTCGTGAGAATTGTTTTCTTTCTGACCCTGGCGTCTTAGAATTTCTGCCAGTTTCCATGATACAGTAGCAGGTTGACTTGCTAGCTTGCAAATAGAGTAAAATCTTGACAGTTCTTAACAGATCATATAATTTGCTTATCTTTAGAATTAAGTGGTTGGCCTGTGAATTGGTTTAAATTTATTTTTTAGTTCTGATTCAATGCAGAAAAGAGTCTTGTTTCATGTTCTCAAGGGCTTACAATCTTTCTGAGGCTGAAATGTGTAAAGATGTGTTGCAGACTCTGTACCTTCAGCCCAGGTGGCCATGTCTATGATCTGGTTGGAGAGCTGAATGGGCTGGAAGGTGAGAGTAAAGGGCAACTCCCTGAAGTCATGTGTTTGTCCTGTTGTCTGTCAGAAATGAAGAGAATGGAGATTGTTATCTGCTGTGACTGAGAAGACTGGAAAAATAAAGATAACCCCCATGGTATGGAATCTGATCTCAGGGGGCAGAGGGGCTACAAGAATTATTTTCGTGAAAAACCCTTGAGATATGGGAACACAAGCAGAGCTGTTGACGTCTCCAGTAACACAGCATAAAATTGGTTGGGAGAGATGAGAAGCCTTCTCACTTCTGCACAGCCTTCTCCTCAGCACCACCCAGGCTCAGCCCGGTACATCACGGTGTTGTCTAGAGTAGCTGCATTAGAGCAGCAGCAGAGGCCATTCTGCTACAGGAGAGCAACATTCACGATGGACACAGTAATCCTGGTGTCAGCCTGGTGGGGGACAGTGGATGTCACTGTAGAACCAGCTTCCAAGTACATGTGAAGCAACCCTGGGTATTACTAGCAATGTTTGACAGGCAAGGCCCAGGGTACTAAGTTACTACTTGCGCAGGTTGGGACAAAACCCAAAACAAATTTGGTCATTATAATTCCTTTGTACCCATTATCAGCCATTTGTACCCATGACTAGTGAGGCATGAGGAAACTCAGATTACACAGTAAATACAATGAAATACAATATGATGTAACAAAGCTCAATGTTATGGAAACACAGAACAGAAAATGTTTGGGCTAGATCTTGAGGGACAAACACGCTTTTGCTAAGTAGCCAATAAAGTAACCAGAATCCTTCATGGAGAAAAGAATTGCAAAGTCATAAACACTGGATTACAAATTTCAAATTGAATTTTTAAATTTTGGTTTTCAAGAACCAAATTATCAACATTTTCAAGGTTTGATTATAAATACCCAACCAACAGCAAACAGAAAGTGTTCAGAAGATACATTTTACACATACAAATCCAAATTTCTCACCTCAAAAAATTATCTACAGTGATAGTGCTCCATGCTTTGCAAACTCAAATCCTATTGCTAAAATAATTTTTCAATTACATTCTTGGGTAGTATTGGTCCCTAATTTACATATATGTGTGTGTGTGTATAGATTCATTCTGTTCCAGTTTACCAATAAATACAGTCTTCAGTTTTTTTCCCCAAAATGCCACATATCACCTTAATACTTTTTTAGTGTTTAGCCAGTAATTGATTTAAATAAAATGCAATATGTACATAATTCTTTAAGGATATAATTCCTTACCTATAAACTATTCACCTCCATGTTCAACTTCTAATCATCAGCCAAGGCCAGTTAGGACAGTTTGAAGGAATGAATAATTGAAGACCCCTATGCTTATGCAGATGTTTGAAAGCAATAGGAGAAATATCTCTAAATGGCTTGTTCATTGTTTTTGATAGGGAATATGGTGTGGATAAAAAATGCTTTGGCTGGTCTTTGTGGCTTGATGTCTTAAATTTTTTGTCTCATAGTGATTAAAAACATCAAAAACAATATAGCCTAGAGAAGTGAGGCAATACTAAGTTTGGAAAGTTCTAACAGTTTTCTTTTGATTTCCCATATCTTCTTTGATTTTTTATTTGGAGATTTGCAGTCTCATGTGTTTACTATAGGTGTCACAACATTATCTGGTAAGTAATCTAATAAATTATACCTTAAATTATATTATTTAAAATACTTTTGATATATTAAATCACCCTTTTTAATCGAAATGAATAATTTTATTTCCTAAAAAGTGATGTGACTTTAAAACTAGCTAGTACAAAATATCCAGCAGCACAAGATTTGTCTTTTTAGTGAGACTAGTGATCTGTTATACCCAGTATTCTATCTTTGACATTGACATCATAGTTGTTTTGCAACCAACTACTCTGTTGCTCTCCATGACACCATAATTCAAGGTAAGATACATGTGGAATGTGTCAACAATATCACCCATTCCACATGCTCTTCTTACCATGTGGCTTTGACACTTCTCCCTTTAATAGGTAAGGTCTATGTTTATTTGTCTTGAGTCTGGTCAGCTCCTGAAAACAGGGAATGCAGTTACTTTGCTGTGAGGAAACCGAGGCAGCCACACTGAGAGGTCCAGCTGAAGTTTCACTGACAGCTAACATCCATACACCAAACATGTGATAAATGAGCCTCCAGACAATGGTAATCTACCACTTTCAAAACATATCTATCCTTCCTTACTGAGAACTCAGACATGGAACAAAGTCAAGTCATTCCCACTGAACCCTTTTAAAATTCCTGACCCACAGAAACCATGAGCATAATAAAATTTTTATTTTAAGCCACTAACTTCAAAATTGTTTATTATGCAGCCATAGTAACTGGAACAATATATTGCCCCTAACATCCTAATTTCCCTTTAATAACTCATGTCCAATCAATCTGCTTTATTATGCATTAACACTTTTTCAGTGTTTGAATTTTTGACTTGTATGACATGTACTAAAAGATACTTCCGTTAATTTGACCTAAATTCTTTTTCATGGCTGTAGCCAAATTTTGCAATAATCCTAAGTAAGAACATCCAGAGCAGAGACAACCGCAAGGACAAAACCCCGAAAGTTTGGGGAGTTAGAGGAACTAAAAACAGATATGGCTAGAGTGTAAGGAGAGAAGAAAAAAATGATAAAGTTGTGTCAGAGACATCTCTTATCTTTTGGAGCTAAACAGGCCATGAAGAGGAGTCTGGATTTTATTCTGAGAACTCTAGGATGTTTTATGCAAGATAGTCCTGTGCTTTGGTTCACATTGATTAAGGTCACTGGATCATGGAGAGTGGTTTGTAGCCTTCAGCAGAAGCAACGCAGCAAATCAGAGAGCTGAGGCAGGAGGGCAGGCAGAGACAAGGGGCCTGAGTAAGGGTAGAAGCAGATCTGGAGAAAAGGACAAATATTTGGGGTAGATTTTGGAGACAGAAATGACAGGAACGTGACATATTTCATGACTGGGTTTGAGACAAGGAAATGAATTAAGGATTACACCTAGCTATGTGGCTGCAGTAACTGAATGGATTGGGAGGAAAGAAATTAAACTGAGAAAAGGATACAGCAATGGAAGAGGTTTGAGGTAGGTGTACAGAGTTAAGTTTAAGAAATTTTTGTCAGTTCTGCTTTTAAGTCCTATTGAAAACAACCAGGCAAACAGACAAGCATCGTGGTACAAGCTAGTGGGTTGATTTGGTCAAATTCCAGTGAATGCAGAAAGAAGGAAATATACTTTTGTTTTCTTTTCATATTCTTTTTCACCATAAGTTACTACAAGATATTGAACACAGTTCCCTGTGCTGTGTGTGTATACAGTGTGAACAAATATACATATACATATACAAACAAATATATATATATATATATATACACACACATACATATATATATATACACATACACACGCACATACACCCACACACATACATACATACACTTTCTGTGTAATAATCATTTTAGGACCAGCTGCACTTTTCCAGATAGGTTATATTTATTGTTCTAGTTTCTCTAACATAAATGGGCTTTATGAGTAGACTAAATTAAAGTACTATTATTCCAATATTTTTATCTGTTTTATGCCTCAGGTTTCATTGACTGGACCTCCTTTCTCTACCACACAGTGGTAGCATGAATAATAAAATGTATATAATGTGCCATAATCTTAGAACAATATAAATATGAATGCTTATATGATTTACATTTGTATTACATAAAGGCTGATTACCTACCAAGAGCCTGTGGCTGATTCAGAACACTCTTGGGAGGGAATGTTGAAGTTTCTAAGGTCAGAAGCCCTGGCAGGTAATAAAACTGTAAACAGTGAGGAAGTATTTTTTGATATCAGAAAATAGAATATGGGTAACTAATGAACAGGAGCCTCCCCTCTAAAGAATCTTATTCTTGGCATCCTTTTGTTGGAAAAAATTAGGTACTTAGGATGTGTCCTTAAGTAATTACTCTTCAGTGAAGAAAAAAATTATGTGTGTAAATAGTTCTCATTGATGTTTAAAAAATAAACAAAGCAAAACCAACAAAAACTAGTGATACTGGTGTGATCTGAGTATTCCTTTCTCTTTCTATGAACACTGTTGCCACACTTTATCAAAAAGAAAGATGTTTAAGGATACTTTCTCCTTAAATGGTTCAATTATCATGTAAGAGAATTTACTCTTAACAATAGATAATGAAACAGTGCCCCCAGATAGATTGTTTCATGTTATATAGTGAATTAGAACTGGTCCGGTTGGCTTACACATCCAAACAAGTGGTTATAGTGTTGATTGTTCTTTTTTTCCTTTTTTTTTTTTCAATTGAAGTATAGTCAGTTTACAATGCTGTGTCAATTTCTGGTGTACAGCATAATGTTTCAGTCATACATATACATACAGTTACTCCTTTTCCTATTCTTTTTCAGTATAGGTTCCTACAAGATATTGAATATAGTTCCCTGTGCTATATAGTATAAACTTGTTGTTTATCTATTTTACATATAGTAGTTAGTATCTGCAAATCTCAAACTCCCAATTTATCCCTTCCCACCCTTTTCCCCCTGGTGACCATAAGTTTGTTTTCTATGTCTGTGAGTCTGTTTCTGCTTTGAAAATAAGTTCATTTATGTCTTTCATTTTTAGATTCCACATATAAGTGATATCATATGGTATTTTTCTTTCTCTTTCTGGCTTACTTCACTTAGAATGACAGTCTCCTCAAAAAACTAAAAATAGGCTTACCATGTGATCCAGCAATCCCACTCCTGGGCATGTATCTGGAGGGAACTCTAACTCAAAAAGATACGTGCACCGCAATGTTCACAGCAACACTATTTACAATAGCCTCAGCATGAAACAACCTAGTGTTGATTGCTGTTAGACAAACTAGTTGTTTCAATTTTGACTCTATGTATTGTGTGCGTGTGTGTGTTTGTGATCATACACATGTGTATGCTGGCAAACGCACAGACATACAAAATTGAAGTGTTTTTTATAAATCAAATACAACACGGCCACATAACTGTTGGGGAGTTAAAAGCATTTTTCTCTAGCCCTGTCCCTCTCACCACTTTGCATTATGAGTTTCCAACTCTAGACTATAAATTGTTGTAGACGGAAACTGTATCTACCTTCACATTTAGTTTAGTTTGGTACCTAGAACATTGTAGGAAGTAAACATTTGTCAAATTGAATGTAATTGCTTCTTCCAACTGCTGCCTCTTTCTTTTCTATTCCTTCACACATCTTGCGAAAGCAGTCTTCTCTCATTCATTATTTAGCCCTGTTTTAGACAATATCCTTCTCATTCTATTGAAACTGTTTACATCTAACAAAAATGAACAATAATCATTTGTTTGCCTAATTCAATAGCTCCTTATTAGTCCTCATCCTGTTTGACCTCCTTGCAATATTTAGCAGAGTTTCTCCACACATTATGTTTGAATTTCCTTTGCCTTTTGTCAGTCTACTTCACCTTTTCCTCTTCCTTTCTCCAAAATCCTTTTCTCTTTGTGTTTACCGTGAAATTCGGTACTAAGGAAGGTCTGTTCTCTTTTCACTCTACCTGCTCTTTCTGAACATTTTCATTCCCTCAAAAGGCTTCAGCTCCCAAATCTGTTTTGAAGATGTCTTCAAATCAATGTGCAAGTCTCAACATTATTTTCTGAATATTTTCTTTGCATATCGAGCATCTCCATTCAGACATAGTATAATACAACTTAAGCTTAAAAACAAATAGTAACAACAACAAAAATGGACTCTGGGTAGCTTAGGCAAAAACAAAGGAAGGAAGGGAGGCTTACTGCAGTGATTACTAGAGAATTTCAGGAGCCTCAAGGGTGGAATGTATGGCTGCCACAGGAGACCAAAGTCCCAAGGGGAAACCAGGAATATCCTTCCTCCATTTGTCACCTGCACCTCTCTCTGAGTATTTATGCTTTCTTTCACCCTGGTAACTAACTTCTTGTACTTTTTAGCCCACATGTTGGGATGTGACAACTGATGTTCACCAAGTTTATATATCCTCAGTTTCAGACATCCAGAGAGGAACCAACTTTGCTTTCTCTGTTTCAATTTAATAATTGGAGGCAAGGACTCTTAGTGGCCCATTCTAGGAAGATATTACCCACCCCAGCCAGTCCATTCTAGCCACAGGAAATTTCCATTGTACAAACGATGGCTGCTTCAAAACCACATGAATGGAGAAGAGAATGTCTCAAGGACAGGAGATGAGTGAAGAGATGAGACATGCTTGGCTAGAATAAATAAGAGGTTTCCATCACAGTGTCCCATTGGCACATTAAACTCTTGTGCCAAACTCATTACTATCCTCCAACCCAGCCTGACAGAGAGAAATCTCCAGATCCCTTCAGTAAGTAGATATAATCTTGCCCAGGTGTTCAAAGTGGAAATTGCTGGGTTATCTTTGACTCCATCCTCCACCTATATTCAAGCATTTTCTAGTCTATCAGTTGTAACATTAAACTTTCCATGGCCTCATGTTTGCCCAACCCCAGTACCACTGTCCTCTCACAGCCTCTTATCGCCTGCCTCCTCGCTAGTCTCTGTGACCCTGTCATTTGCTTCTCCGATCTTGTCCATACTAGACTAGCAAACTATGTTGTGTCACTTCTTTATTTAAAAACCATCACAACCTGTAGAATAAAGCACAAATGGCCCGTCTTTTATGTCTGGCCCCTCTTCATTCAGAGAAGCCCACCACTATCCATAGATATTCGTAATCTCATAAACTATATTATTTACTCAATCTCTCGCACTTTTGTATATGTCAATTTCTAACCCTGAAATTGCCTTGTCTTCTTGTTTATTTGACAAAATCTTTCTCATCCTTCTGGATTTACCTCAAGACCCAGTTCAAATATCATCCTCTCTGAAAAACCTGTCTTGACATTTTACATCACCAAGGAAATAATCTTACCTACCTGGTCTTAACTCAGTAAAATACTTTCAGCATCTCTTAGTTTTTCTACAGTTTATTTGCTTTATATATTAGCATTTGGACAGCCCAATGCATTTTATACTTTCCCCTCTCCTAGAACTTCACACAGGGTCTGGTGTGGGGAAATAATTACACGAATATTCACAAATTTTAAAATATGAATATTTTCATTATTCCATGGGCTCCTTTGGGTATGTAAATTGTTAAATTATGAGGAATCTGTTTCCAGTAGGGTGCATTATACAGAATTATTCAACTTAAAAATCGTTACTGAGTTCTTTCTATGTGATCTATGGCACTGCTGAAATAGCGCCCCCACCAAGCAGTTTCCTCTGTAGGGCTGAGAATGACATATAAACAAATAACAGTATTATAAACCAGATTATAAATGCTAGAAGTACAAGAAAGCGCCTATGGTAAAAAAGAGAAAGGAAAGATTAATTTTGGTTGGAAACTGGCTTTCAAATAAAACCACATAAAGCAGAGGGGCACATACTCTCAAATGGCACCCAGAATGGTCAACTAAATGAACACTGTGGTGTTTTTTTTATTATTATTCTGCATGAATGTGGTACATGGTGTACAAATTCCATTCTCTAAGTACTAAATTATTTTTGTTAATTTACAACCACAGTCATGATTTATCATGCCTATAAAACCCACCCTAAAACAAATATTCTCAAACACACAAACACTTACTTACACATGCACGATTGCCAACGGTGGTAATTTCACTGGCAGAGCTTTCAGCTCTACATTTGAGTTAAAGGCGAAGATTAACATGTGTTAAAGTGAGGGTTTGCTAAGGCTTAACTATGGGTGTTAGATTTCCTATATAAAGCAGTTAGTCAAATACTAAGCCAAGACAAAAGTGTTTGTTCTTCACTTTGGCTTCCAACCCCAGGCATCATGTATTTAAGAGCAAGCGTAAAGGCAAGCCTTTGGAGAATACAGCATAATGTTGGCAAGCAAGTCATTCCCAATTAAGCAAACCAAATCTTGAGACCAAAACTATAATAAGTGGTCAGAGAACTTAAGAGAAGCTCAATGTGTGATGACGCCTTATTTTTCTCATTTCATTGCTGTCTTCCCTGTCTCTCATTAAGAATTAGCATTAGATGCTTTGTGGGATCAGATCAGAAGTGCACAGAGGATTTAGGCCTGCTGTAAGAGCACTTGCCTTACAGCCTCCTTGGGCTTGGTAGCAGCTGTCCGAATAAGCAATCCTTGTGATTTTAGGAAAAATTAAGGAAGGTCTAGTGGTGACCTCAACTACCAGAGGCCTTAATGCACATATCAATTCATGTAATAAACATTACTTCAGGGAACAGAGAGAATAACATCTTCACATTTACTAGAGGCAGTTTAGCTGGCTAGACTTGGAAATTGTTTCATTTTCCTTTAAAAAGAACAAAAAATACATCTTTTCAGGCTGTCACAATTGGCTACCGAAATAAATAAATCCATGAGATTGACTTTTCCATCAAACGTTTGATAAATGACACTTCAATTTCTTATTCAAATTCCTCATTGTTGGGCTCTACTATTTTCATTTGTATTATTTTGAAAATGCGTTTTTAGTTCATACATATTGAATGAGTGACTAATAATATACAGATATATTCCTAAGTGCTTTTATTCTTGATTATTTATGACATCTATTTTTTATTCATCTGGCAAAGTAAGGAGCTCTGGGGAGCAAAATGACCTTTTTATCCATGATCGGGGAAACAATGGAAATGTGTTTTATTTGAGTAATCTCTCTGTTGACCAGGATTCTATCAAAGATCATCCCAGACGAATAACTGTTATTTGGCCAGACACACCAGGACAGATAGCGGTCAGTGTCTGTTTTGATTAGTCAGTGCCCGGATGAATAGTTACAGTTAATAGTTACAATTACAATTATGGGTATACATATATGAAAGTTACTTGCCTCACATTATACTGTGCCTTTTCATTTTTTTAGGTAAACTCACTTTCAAGGCCAACGAAAGAACACTCGGAAGTGATCCTCATGTTACTTTGGGCACTAATAGCTTTCACTTTTTGTGCCTGCTTCTCTACCCCTGCCCCCATGGCATTACCCACCCTGTCATTCTGATATGTGTTCTTTCCTCTTTCAGTTCTCAGAAGCAGACTTCATATGACATTTATTTCACTTAATCTGGCCAAAAAAAAAAAAAAAAAAGAAAAAAGAAAGAAAGAAAACCTCAGTGTATTTTTTCACATTTCACATTTTAAAAAATTATGTATTTGCCACCCTCAACAAAGATTCGGATGCCAGGAAGCTGTAGGCAATGTGGTGTGTTTGGTTAGTTATTCAATCCGTGTACATTGAGGCTCTACTCTGAGCTCGGAATAACCAGAAATATGATGACAAGTTGAAAGAGACAGATTGGGGCCTATCAGCTGGGTTATGGTAGAATCTTGAGTTATCGAGTTAACTCACTCTACTAGGAGCTCTGATTGGCCTATTTGGGGAAACCAGGAAATGTTGGCTGTAATCCTGCCTTCAATAATCTTCACGTTTAAGACTTTTTTTCCCTTCACCTTTATACCTCTTCATAGGATGGTAAGTCTGATGGCAGCCTATTATTTCATTTCTCAATGCAGTACTTTATCTGATGTCACCTCTTACTTAGTATGTAAGTAATTCTGCAGTTCATTAATAAAAAGCACCCAGAATATGAATTCTCACAGTAAAATCATCAATGTCATCTCTGCTTTACAGATGAAGTCACTCACAGCCCAGAGACTTGATAACCTTCCCAAGGTCTCACATCTGTTAGCAGCAGACCTGACATTCTTATCCTAATTCTATCAGAAACTTGACTGCAATGAGTCAGAATTAATATTCAAGGACCATATTTTGGTCTATTTGGTTCATATTAATTAAGCTATTATTAATTAATTGATTAAACTAATATTGATAAGTTTACTTTTTCATAGTTAACATACATTTCATTAATTTGTATAAAGTTGTCCAGTTCCTAGGATTGCATGGCTGCGATGCTCTAACAGTCAAGGGAATGAGATTTACTTACTGTTGTACTCCATGCTCATAATACTTGTTGTCTAGATATAAGCAAATATGTACACTTCTATGTAACGGGACTCAGAGAAGAGAAGATGGAATGAAACTTGGTAATTAAAAATTCTACATCTATTTCCAAAAATATTGATTTTAAAAATCTGTACTTTAAACCATAAGAAGCAAAATGACTGATGTCAAATATTTAATTTTCCTCCAGAATTAGAATTTTAAGTCAGTGGCTGTTTTCAGAATGAATGCTGGTTCCTGTTGCTTACCAGACTACGCAAATGGATTCGTTATACTACCTACTTTTGTTTTATTAATGACTTACTATCCTTTGGCCAGAAAATGCAATGCTTTGTGTTAGAATAACAAACAGAAGAGGAACTGGTTTCAACCACTGTATGATTGCTTAAAACATTATAATTAACCATACTACATTTGTTCTCATATACAAAAATAATAGAAGGGACAGCTAGTGACACCTCAGAGGAACAAATAATTCAAAACTGCATGCAAGTGTAAGTAGTCTGACTACAAAGGAAACAGCATCTAGTGCTTGCTTGAGAATATTTAGCCTCTGGATTGTAGGGGAGCACCAAAGGTAAGAGGGACCACAAGCAAATAATATTGTAGGATTCTATTGTTTTTCTTTTAATAGACTTCCCATATACCCTCTGCCCCACACATGCATAGCCTCCCCCATTACGAACATCTCCCACCAGAGTGGTACATTTGTTACAGTTAATAAACCTATACTGATGTACCATTATCACTCAAAATCCATAGTTTACTTTAGGGTTCACTCCTTGTGTTGTACATTCTATGGGTTCAGACAAATATGTAATGACAGGTATCTACCATTACAGTAACATACAGAGTATTTTCACTGCCCTACGAATCTTCTGTGCTCCACCTCTTCATCTCTCCTCACCCCAACTCCTGGCAACCACTGGTCAATTTACTGTCGCCGTAGTTTTGCCTTTCCAAAATGTTGTACAGCTGGAATCATGTAGTATATAACTCTTCATATTGGCTTATTTCACTTACTAATATGCATTTAAGTTTACTTCATGTCTTTTCATGTCTTGCTGATGCCTTTCTGTTTAGCTCTGAATATATTCCATTGTCTGGATGCACCATGGTTTATTTATCCATTCACCTGCTGAAGGATACCTTAGATGCTTTCAAGTTTTGGCAATTACCAATAAAGCTTCGATAAACATTCCTGTGCAGGTTTTTATGTGGACGTAAGTTTTCAACTCCTTTGGATAAATACTAAAGGAGCATGATTGATGGATGGGACTCTTGTTTTTAACCAATGGGATTTAGATGGTCAGTGGGAAAAAACTCATAGTTTACAGAGGTTTCATTCTTCACTATTTCTATAAAATTTTAGGGAAAAAGTGTTGTGTCTCAATTCTCAAGCGATCTGCCTGAAAGTCATAAGTAATATTTGTAGCTGAGCCTACCTGCCAGAGGTTTGCCATCTGTCATTTTTCTGTAGAATCCTGCCTGTATCTCGCAAGTCAGGGCTTCTGATATGGTGCTTCCTGTGACTGTGCTTACTGAGGACTGCATTCTGTGCTTCTTCCTTTTCCCATGTCATCTATGTGTGTTACAATGAGACCAAAATATGTGCTCTTCTAATTACTAGATCAGTAAACACTATTATTCTCCAACACTATTATCACTGTTTTAAACCACTAAAGAAATTATTTTAATTTGTATTTTAAAGATAGAACAATAAAATTGTTCTATTACCAAAAAATTAATTTCTATATCCTTTTCATTTACAATAAATAATGAATAAGATAGTCAAATGTTTGCAAACATGTAATTTGTGTATTGACAAAATGCAGCTTTGAGTTTCTATGAGATTCAGCATATCTGATCAAATGATTAATGAGAAATAAATCATTTTATAACTTCTCTAGGATTTCAGAGATGATTATATTTAACCTCTTTTTTCTTTTAATTCAAGAAGTAATTTAGATCTGAACTGGTGTATATAAAATAAAATGTGATAGAAAAAGAAAGTTGTTACGTAGTGAAGACCTTTTCACAAAGAACACTTTTGTGAACTCTTACTGTTTAAGATTTATGGTAATACACGTCTATGGTAATCCGTAGAATTCTACAGGTTGATACGCTGATGAGTTAAGCTCCTAATGTATATTAAAGATGTAAGGTTCTGAGACTTCAGTATTTCAAAGTGAATTCATGAAGATGGCTCAACAGAATTTCAGACCAGCAAGAGTTTTCCTTTATTAATTCATTAATCCATTATTTCACTATATTTTGTTGTGTTAAGCACAGGGATTGCAAAATCCTGCCCACGTTAAGATATGTCAGTTTGGACTCTTACCTAGACTATTGCAACAAACCTCTAACTGGACTCCTTGTTTCTGTGCCTTCTCACTCGGCTCTATTTTTCCCATTGAAGCCAAACTGATTTTTCTAAAATCTGGTTTTTACAATTCTACTCAAACCCTTAACCAGAAAATGGCATCCTGTTGAATTTAAGATACAATGTAAAACCCTTAATCTGGCCTTCTAGGTTCTTTATGGTCTGACCCTGCTTCCTCCAGCCTCACTACCACGTGGTCTCCCTCTGCACACTAAGCCACAGCTTCTGGTTGTGGGCACCGGCTCTTCCACTCTTTGAGCCTTTGTTTTTGCCTGACATGCTCACCTTCACATTCTCAGCCGCCAACTCCTACTTATCATAAACTCTCAGCTGACAGACACTTCATCAAAGCATCATTCCCTTAATTAGATCATGTCTTTCATATTTACAATAGTGCCTACAGGATTTAGCATAATGCCTGGCATAAAACATGGACTCAAAAATTAATTAATGCTTGATTAGAGCGTGTGAATGCTCTAATGGTACCTTGACCAATGCAAGCTTCTCCTTTAAAAAAAATTAAAAGTAATTTACCGATCTTTAGTCTGCGTGTCCAATTTCTAAGTTGAAATGCATGAAGATGACTAAAAGAGGGGACTTTTGGAAAGACTAATATAAAGATCTTACAACCTAGAGAAGGTGAATGTAAAAGCAAAAGAGGAAAAAAATTTTTTTAAATTATTAGAAAAATAAGTTAAAATGAGGGAAAGTGGAGTATCAACTTTATTTTAACAGCTATTCTTGTAAATCTCTGCATTTTCAGTGTTATTTTTTAATACCCTGGATTTTTCTGGCAAGTAGACTGTCTTTCCTTCCAAAACATCACACAGGAAATGCCTTTCATTGTATACTCCAGGGTTTCCAGGTCCAAGGCTTTCATTAGTCTCAGCAGTTATATACCCAAATTTACCCTCTAGGTTCTAAGATCAGTATAGGATCAGAGATGCTCCTGCCCATGTGAATTCATTTATTACTTAATCCTGAATCCATTTTACTTCTTCATTAAAAGTTTCATTCTTCTGAAACTTGAGAATCAAGGCACTTTCTACTCATGTTACATGTCATGGAAATTTACACTAAAAACATTAAGTTAAAAAACCAAATTTATGTAGGTGTACAAAGTGTGATGTGTTTTCTAAGGCTGATCTGAATTAAAAGTACTCTAGCTTTGAAATAAATACAAAAATATGACTTCTAATTGTACAGGAACAATTTTAACAGAATACCAAATCAATTTGAACCATTATATTAAAATATGTAATTTTATTTTCCAGATGAATGAATAAAAACTACTTTGTTATCTCATTTATAGTTACCTTAAAATTCAGCTGCTTTTGGTACTGTGATCCCAAATCAAAGTTAAAAACGTATTTTTCTGAGTATTGCATTTAAAGATTACCAAAATGATATTTTAATAGGAACACAATTAACATCTCATAAGAAATTAATACAAATGTGTCTGTTCTGTCGTTATAATTCACTAAAGTCATAAAGTAATACTACTTTAAATTATTTAATTACTGTTTAAATTATTTAATTGTTTTTCCTTAAGGATTTATTTAAATATGTATACTTTTCACTGCAGCAGATGAAAGAACATAATTCTTATTCCCCAAAATGTCACTTCACTGCACAACAGAGGTGAAGTACCAAAAAGACCCCCTTCCCCCCAAAAGTAGATGAATATTGTACAACTTTTTAAAAATGTATATATACGTATAATTGGAAAGTGATAGGGAATGGTGCTCAAGAGGAGATATGTAGAAAAAATAAAAAACTCTAAAATAATAATTAAAGAGCTTTATTATTTAACTCTGAAAAAATGTTGAGGTTTTTAATAGCAAAGAAAAATCTAGCAGAGAAAAGTCTTGTTTTCTTTTCAGCATTGGCTTTGACTGTGAAAATAGTCAATGTCTTTGATGTCTTCAGGGACCACTGTTCAAAATGTAAGACTGTCAAATATATCATTAAATAAAGATATTTAGGGAAAAGAACATCCTATTCAGTTACATTATATATATTCAATTTCAATTTGCATAGTGAAATACATTGAAATCCTAACCCTCAATGTGATGGTATTAGGAAGTGGGCTCAGTGTGATGGTATTAGGGGGTGGCCTTTGGAAGGAAAGTAGGTGCTGAAAGTGAAACGTTCATGAATGGGGTAGTATCCTTATAAAAGGGACACCAGAAAGCCCTCTTGCCCTTTTCCCCATGTGAGGATACAACGAGAAGTCAGACCTCTGCAGCCTTGTGAAAGAGAGCCCTCACCAGAAGCTGACCACGCTGGCACTGTGATCTCAAACTTCCAGCCTCCAGCCTCCAGAACTTTAAGATCAATTTTTGTTGCTTAAAAGCCACCTAGTCTATGGTACTTTTTATAGCAGCCCAACTTGACTAAGACACCATCATGCATTATTCCCTTTTCATATGAAGAAAAGCTACTGTTTCTTGAAATTGCCTCTCATACTAAATTCTCTGTGTCTTATAGTTTACCAGGTATTTCTTAGAGTATCTAGCTAGACAATCATACTTACTGCAAATAATTTTAATTATATTTTCTCTTCTAGTTTTTATGCCACTCTTCTCTTTTGTAATTAAATGTAACATTCTACCAGGATGACATTAAATTTCATGATAATATTGATGGAAGTACTCCTAGTATTTTTTAGTTAAGCATGATTCTATATTTCTTAGAAATACATTTTTGCCATGTTAAAAAATACTCATTTTTGTTAATTAAAAGTTTCTACCAGGAAGAAAGTTGAATTCTATCAAAAACCTTTTTATTTGAAATCTTTGGTGGGAGGTAATGAAGAAAATTAATAGATTTCCAGATATTAGTTATCATTGCCTTCCTAAGATCAAATACAATTGGCTGGGGTATATAACTCAATTAATATGCTGCTACATTCTATCTGGGATTAATTTCTTTAACATTTCCATTACTATACATAAGAAGAACTACTTTGAAATTTTTTCAGTACCTAACAGAATGTTGACATTGACATTTTTGACAAAGCACTAAGATAAAATATAATGTACTGGACATTCCTATATTCCAAAGTAGGTATTATACCTCACGTAAGATTTGTAGTAAAAACATCCCTAAGCTGGCAACACAACTCTTAAAGCCCTGTGTCTCCTTGAGGAATATAAATGATTGAGAGTTGATATCAGAGAGAAAGTTCTGTTAAAAAAATAATTTTTTGAGAGCATTAGCAATGTGTTGGGAATCTCAGTCCCAGAGCAGGAAAGACTTGGGCAGTGTCTGGTTCTTGTGGTGAAAGGAATTTTAAAGAAGCTACTTAAAAAGCTTTAGTTGTGTTTCCTCCAAATTTGTAACTCGTCCCTGAAAAAGCTCAAGTGATCCTTGAATGAAGGCTGAAACTGGGAAGTTACTTCTTTCTCTCCAAAAGTGAGTCAAATGTGGATTAATCATGGTGACCATATATGTCCCAAGTAGAAGTGTCATCCTGGGATTATTTTAAGTATGCCCCATCCAAGAAGGCTTGCCTCTTTAGGGCGAGAAGTATCAGCTGGCAAGGATACAGGGTATTCATCCCAGAAGAAGATCCTCTATGAGTGGAGATAGACCTGACAAAGCAAAGGCTCTATCCATGGTACAGGAGTTGTAGAAAAAGGTACTCAACAGAGAATTCTTAAGAAACGCCCCCAAAGTGCCCAATAAGTGAAAAAAAAAAAAAACCTTTAAATATCTGTAATTTCTAGAAATCACATGGAGATATCTCAGATAGGTAGAAAAAGTCAAATATGAGCTTTCCTACTAGCCTTACCTCTTCTCTCACACTTAAGTCTTCTCTCGATTCCACCCTACCTACTTTGACTCTGATGGTGTTGGATTAAGAGATTTTAAGTGGAACAAGAAGTTAATGAGAAAGAAAGAAAAAGAACTAAACACCTGCCTTCTCCTTTAAATAGTCAGCCCAAAGAAAGCCCCAGCTGGAAGGGAAAGAATAAGATTTAACTTAAATTGACTTCAAAATGTTGATAATTACACCAGACTGGATGTTTAAAAGATCTGCAATTTAAAGGAACGGTCAGAAAGTAATGGCATCTAGTTCTACTTTTTCTTCCAGAAGCATAGAAAGGACAGTGCTCACTTTAAGCAGGTTTAAAAGAATGATGAGAGTCAAAAGTACATTTGCTTTTTTAATTACATACTAAGAGTTCTTCGTGTTCAATGTACAGTTAGATATTGGTTTTGTATCCATAAAATGCAGTCTCCAAGAGAGCATTTAGAAGTTTCTCTTCTTTCTTGGAGCTTTAGAACAGTTTTTATAGACACCTAAACCACCTTTGCGGGATCACAGGGGATAATTGCCTATTTACTTTTCTTCTCTCCTTAGAAATCATTTTTTGAGGAGACCCAGAAACTTATGTGATCTATTTATTGTTCAGAGGCCTCTGTCTTCTTGACCCTTGTTGTAATATCTTAACTTTGCTATTATTACTCACCTTCCAAAGACCAACAGAAAAGCATGGTGGTCAACTAAAATTAAATTCATTATACCTATTCTATTAAGGGAAAACTTTACCTTGACAGAGTCTTAGAGGTATCTGAGAGGCGAACATCAAGAGAAATAAATGTAGTAGTGTATATTTGCTAATCCCAAACTTCTAATTTATCCCTTTCTCCCCACCGTTCCCCTTTGGTAACCATAAGCTTGTTTCCTATATCTTTGAGTCTATTTCTGTTTTGTAAATAAGTTCATTCTTTATTCTTTTTTTTAGATTCCACATGTAAGTGATATCATATGATATTTGTCTTTCTCTGTCTAACTTACTTTACTTAGTATAATAGTATCTAGGTCCAAAGGCCTTATTTTTTAATATAAAATAGATAAACAAAAAGGACCTACTCTGTAGCACAGGGAGCTGTGTCCTGTTCACTATCTTGTAATAACCTGTAATAGAAAAGAATCTGAAAAGGAATATATATATATATATATATATATATATAACTGAATCACTTTGCTATGCACCTGAAACTAACACAACATTGTAAATCAACTATACTTCAATTTTAAAAAAGTTATTTTCAAAACAAATAATAAAGAGAAATACAGGGTTTTAGGGCCTCCATTGTATCACTGTAATTTGCATCTTAAAGGGTAAGAAAACAGCTGTAATCAGGCAAAGTTGATGATTGGTGAGCACAGCAAAGTGAGGGTGAAAGAAGATTTTTTAAGTAGGTCTTGATGAGCCAGCTCTGAGTCAGATTAGTAAACTATCTTAGTTGTTTCACACTATTATCTATCAAGCGTAAATTTTTCCTGAAGCAGTAGCTAAAAATTTTTGGCTTCTTAATATTGTTTAAATATGACTAAATAAGTATGCTCAATCACAGAATTTTTAAGATCCATACAGAAAAATATGTTTAGTCCCAGTATTATTTAACATAAGTAAAGGACTTGTGTTGGTTCTAGTTCTCAAATTCAGTCCCACAGATTTAACTCATAGAAAAGGAAGTGTTTTGGAGTTACAAGAAGGAGTTATACACCCTTAATGATTATGCGTCATTGAAAGAACACACAGCAACGTAAGGTAGCATGGGATTTGTTTGATTGGTTGCAGATTGACAACTCTCAGTATTCCTGGGATTCATAAATGACTTTAGAAATAGCTTATCATGGCAAAAGATAATACCCTAAGCCTAAGAAACAGACCTTTTCCTTTACTGAGAGTTTTTCCTTCTTACAAAAAGAGAATTTGAGCTCCTTGCCCCCACTGCTTCCATGAAGGGCATCTATTGGGCAGAGTTCTTGCCAAGCTTTTCAGAAATAGTTGCCCACCTGTCCTTTCTGCTCAGCCCACACAATAGCATGAGAATAAAAAGATGAAAAAGGAAAAAAAGTAAGAGAAAGAAATAAAATAGTTCACCAGAAGTATAAGGAAATCATCTCATTAAATTATGAAATCTAAATCGCAGTTCAGTGTTTTCTGGAATAAAATAAAAATCACAGACTTTTCATCAAGACAGAAACAGAAGGCTACCACCACTGAGTCTGTCATGTAAACTTTCACCTTGATGTTTTGATCATACTATGTCTCTGGCACATGCCCCCATTTCTGATCCAAGTAGCCGGTTCAGGGGAGCCATTTTTCTTTCACCTACAATGCCAAAGCTGGAGCCATAACATCTAATAAAGAATCAGCTGATATCGTGTTCTACAGAATGTTTCTGGGAAATTGAGACGTCAGGACCCAGTCTGTTTAGTGTAAGTTTCCAAAGGAATTTATGTATCTATTCTGGATTGCAAAAACTGCCATTCTGGAAATTTGCCATGAATTGTCCAGTAGCACATTATCCACAAGGTCTGAATGAAGACACACTTAATGTATGTGAGACCCAGATGCTAAATTCTACTCAAAACTCTGCAAATTAATAAAGCTGAATTACCCTACATTCATAAAAACATATTTAGTTACTTAAACAACATTAGTCAACATGAATCTACCATTTGTTGCAAATGTTATTTAAAGCAATTTAAAGGCATAATTTTAAGTGCAATTTAATATTTATCTCAAATCATTTTTATCTTCTTAAACTTCTTATCCTTAATAAGTCATGGGGGAATGTCATAGCTCAAGTGGTAGAGCGCATGCTCAGCACCCAAGAGGTCCCAGGTTCAATCCCCAGTACCTCCTCCAAGTGGAAATCAATGAAGAAACCTAATTACCTCCCCCTCAGAAATCAAACAATACAAGCAAAATGTGTGCTTTCATTTGCTCCACAAATCTGTCTCATCCTAAATAACAAGTGAGATTACAAAGATGCACCTGGTAATTTGTCCAGTCATCCAGCACAGAGTTTCATAATACTTTGGGGCTGGATAATTATCTGTTGTAGGGGGCTGTCCTATGCATTGTAGGATATTTAGGAACCCAGGGGAGGAGCAACTCTCAGTTGAGAACTGCTGTAGCAGAACATTGTCTTCCCAGATTGCATATCTTGCAGCAGCTTCTATCTCAATCCTAGGGAGCCCACTGATTATCACAGATTATGTCTAAACTAACTGATTCTTAGTTTACCTTTCCACCTTCTTCCATACTCTAACATACATGACAGGAAAGAAAAGGTTAAGGGGTTGAGATACATCTAGGAGCACCTGTGTATTTGTTTTCTTCAGTTAGCAGGTTTATTTTCCTGCCAGAGGACTTAGCTCAATACTTTCTTCCACCCCTTAGAATCAGTTATGAGTTCTACATTATAGTTCCATGTCCAATTCCAATAGAAAGATCCTACTAACCAAGACCTATCTGCATAAAATGTTGTTCTCAGTGACAAATTTTATCAGTTTAATACTGTGTCTTACACAAAACAAACCATTCTGAACACAATAAAAGCATTATTTTTGAATTGAAATTTATCTTGAGTTCGTGAGAGGCTGTTATTGGGAAATCATGACGGCTGTTCACTCTAGACTGAACTGCTAGTCAGGAAGAGTCACGAATTCCCCATTTTCCGTTCTCTGAGTGCTTCCCGCATTCCCGTGTGGGTGATTTATGCAGTGGCAGAGTGAGTCTGATTTTCCTCCTGCTTCACTTTCAAATTGCAGCATGAATATTTTCAGATCTTGATTGGTGGTTCACAAAAATTGTAGTTAGTTTCTTATTTCAGGAAAGTCTTTCACTGAAATGTTTAGCTTTTTAAACAAATCTTTGCACAACTTACATTTTCAGCTTGTTTAGTAGTGGCAGAATATTCAGGCAGAATACCTGAATACATTTGGAGTGAGAGGGGAATTAGAAAGAAAAGAGGTAGCAGCCAAAGGCATAGCCCTTCAATGGGCTAGATGTCTCTCTGTCCACTACCAAAAACTAAAATCTATGGCATAATTTCCTTGAGATGTATTTCACATAAATAAATGCAGTGTGATAGAACAGCAACTGTGATAGACCAATGAGAAACTTGACTTCACCCCTTAAGACACTTAGTGTCTCTTTGTTCTATTCATAAATAAAGGTAAATAATTTTCATTAATCTATTCAATAAGAATTTATTAAACACCTAATATGAGTCAAACATTATATTTTGCGCTTAGAACACAAATTGTGGAAGATTTCTAGGTTGCCTACATAAATATTAATATATTAATATTCAAAAATAATTCATTTGATAAGCAAAATATTATACAGATAAAGCTTTCAGCATAAAATATAAATCAAAACATGAGAGCTTAGCAATTAATGACAATAGTCTCTGAGTATGAATTATATAGGATTATGCAAATTTATGTACTATATTTATATACATAAAACTTGCCCTAAAAACGTAAAAGACAACCTGAATAAATGGTGAGAAATATCATGTCTTTCCATAGGAAGGCTTAATATTATCCAGTTCCACATCAATTTATACAATTAAAGTAAAAACTCCTAAGGAACAGAGAAGGGAGGTATCTAATACTTTGGTTATATTCAGTGTGATACTAAGTCGAGAATATTTTAGAAATATTTATTAACTCTAAAATGATCATATCCTTGACATAGCATTTTTCATTTCTAGATATTTATCCTACAGAAATAAGTGCCAAAGTATAATAATACATATCTATAAAAATATTCACTTCTGCTTTGTTTTGAGAGCTAAGAGTTGAAATTTCCAGCAATAGGGAAAAATCTCTGATGGGCGCATTTTAATGGAGTAACATGAAGCCATTAAAAATAGAGATACAGCTAAATTACCATCATGAAAAAAGGTTCAAAATATATTGCTAAATGAAAAAAAAAAGTCAAATTTCAGAGTAGTATGCATTGTGTGACATTTTTCTGTAAAAATAGGTCAGTAGCAGTATTAGCATATGTACAGTAAAAAAGCTGAAGGACTGTATAGCCAGTAACTAAAGGGGTGGGATTATGGAGGACTTTTCTTTATTTTATTAATTTCCGTAACGTTTGAATTTTAACTTTTTCTTACTTTTGTAAATAGAAAAATTAAGACAGTATGAAAATGTGTGTCAATAACTGCCTTCATCATGATTTGATGTTAGAAAAATTATGGATCAATTTTTGCTTGTTCTGTTTTTTTATCAGTTAGAACTTACAAGCTGAGTAGCATTAACACTGTTAAACATTGTTATCCCAAGTTGTTCCTTAAATAGTTTTTAATGTCTTCCCTTGGAGAAAACATGAGCTGCTACAGAATAAGTTTGTCTAAACAAAGATGATTTAAGAACTTGTATTGTAAGGCTTACACTCATGGAGTATTTGACATATTTCTCTACAAATTTACCAGGAGTTGAACATTTTTCAGTTTCATTTTTTAATGACTGTATCTGTGTATAATTGCATTGTAAATGACTCTGATGAATTACTGGAAATTTTTCCTTGACTTCTTTGCTGTTTTTTTTTTTCCCCACTGAATTTTGATGTCTTTGAATTCATTAGGTAGGAAAAGGAACCCATGAAACCCTAATGTAGTTGGATAGTTGCTCTACTAATTACAGGATGGAAAATGTGAATTATAATTACTTGACTTTAGAGAATGCTAAAGATGAGACCGTCCTATATATTGGCCAAAACAAGTGGTTCGGAAATCTTTTAAAAATCTTTTTTACATCTCCAAAATATCAGCCAAGGTGATACATGGTAACATCAGCATTTCTTTAGCCTTTATTGCAAGTGCTTTGTTTACTTCCTACTAACACATGACACAGACTTCAGGAAACTTGTTTAAGTTGGCTAAGACAAATAAGCTTTCACTACAGAAAGTTACGTGTAAGATTTCCTTATGAGCATGCTAATCCTGGTGCATTGTACTCTAGTCTAATGATATGCTGAGATTAAAATGCATGAAAAGCACTTTTTGGCAAAATAGAGAAAGTCTGAATTATGCAGGGTAAATTGAATAGGCTCAAGAGTGCTTTGTGATGTTCTTTACAAGCTCATGACATTATTGTCTTTAGCACCATTAGCATTATCTTGCCATCCTTTAGCCAATAAGGCAATAGGAAAAACTTCAGTGTTACAGAATAAACAATAGGAATGTTGTACAGACCGTTAGTCATTGGAATGAAATATTTATGCACTTGTATATATAAGGAACATCACCAATTGTACCTTCATGGTGGTCCAGGTCCAAATCTAAATATATGTGCCAATGCCATTTTGTCTGTTGCTAGATTTTTAAATAAAATAAAGGCAAAGTTGAATTTTAGTAAAATTCTGCTTCTTGGCCAAAGCAACCACACTTAAATTCTTAAAGCATTATTCTTAAATATGTTAGCCCATTCAATGGCCACTTCTCAGTTCATACATTCCCACTATAGCCCAAGGGTCCCAATGGAACTTACTGGTAGGATAAACTTAGCTTTACTAAGCCTGTTATTTGATCGTATAGACCAGGCTTCTAGCCTGTCCTTGGAATTTAAAAATGGTTTTTCAGAGTAGATGTCATCAGGGCAGAAGAATAAAAAAATTCCATTAGAGGGTCTAGTATGTACAAAGATTTAGAATGAAGAGAAAGAAGTTCAAAATGGATTGAACACAGAATTCTGTGTCTTTAATTCACTAACCTATTATATTCCCAAGGGTAAAAATAAGATTATAAATTTATATTTTCACTTTTTAATTTCCTGAAACCATCAGGCTCTTCATATTAAATACTGTTTTCAGGAAAATAAAATAACATGTTGATAATTATATTCCTTTAGGGAGGAGTCAAGGAAAATAGTGATTACACTTAAACTGTGCTCCATCCAGAGAACAGGTAGATGTTAACAGTTTGAGATAGCGTATGAATTTCCTAGGGCTCCTGTAACAAAATACCACACATTGGGTCCATGCCGATCTCCTAGCTTCTGGTGATGGCCAACGGCCCTTGCAGATACATCACTTCAGCCTTCACATGGCATTCTCCCTGTGTGTTTGTGTCTTCATATGGCAGTCTTCTTGTAAGTAAGCACACCAGTCATATTGGATTAGTGGCCCACTCTACTCCAGTATGACCTCATCTTAATTAAGTATATGTGCATTGACCTTATTTCAAAATATGGTCACATTCTGAGATACTGGGGGTTACAACTTAAAAATATCTTTTTTTCTGGAGAATGCAATTAAACCCACAAAAGGGGAAGATCACTGTAGACAGATGGAGAGAATTTATGAAAAATGGTACAGATGCTTAAAACTATTCAAGAAATTTCAGTAGAATGTTGTGATTGGAGCTTCAGGTGAGAGAGCAGAAATGAAGAAGTTAAGCAAGGTGTGGGTCAGACTATTAGGGCTTGGAGTCCAGCAGTGATGATTGTGGGCTTGGTGTAACAGGGAGCCATCAAAATTCCGTTTGCAAAGAAGAATGTGGTCTGTGTTTACTTCTCCAGGATCAGGTACTCAGGCAGGGATTGGAGAAGATTCAATTAATATTTCTTTTTATTTTTCAAGTTTCTTTAAAATCAAGGCCTTTTGGCAATCCTCTTTATAACTTTTTTTAAGTTCTGCAATATATTTCCACTTATATTAATGTTTAAACATAAATTTCTCCTGAGTACACCTGCTCCAGAATCCTGGGTCTCCTCTTATAAAAGAATAATACAAAAGATCAGTGCTGCTTCCATGTTTTTGTTTTTCAAACGTAAAATTCAGCAATGCAAAGAAAGAAAAAAGTATATGAAAAAACTACAGCTTTTTGACAAAACTTTCTGTATCTTTACTCAAATATCATAGGATACATAGAAAATTCATACATAAAGCATAGTTACAATATGTAAACACATTTAAATCACAATGCAAATATAATGTATTATTATTAGTATATTACATTAGTATTATAGCATTATGTTTACCTTTAGAAGTGTTAATTTTTTAAAAATTTATCCTTTATAATTGTGCGGCAAAGGCACTAAAAAGAAAAAACCTGAGTTAAGAAATATCCGTAGATCATATTGTTGCTCCAAATTAATTTCAGTGGATGGACATGTGGTGATTGATTCCAAGTGCTTTGAGTGTCCATAGAGTGATAGTTTGTGCTCACAACTTTCTGGAAACTGGTCTGTGAGTTAAAAGACAGGAAGATAATCAAATTTGGCTTAATTGATATCATGGAAGGGACCTGACTCTGACGAGCTTTGATGTCTCTTCTCTCTTAGGCTCTCCTAACTCAGTCAACTCAGTTGGAAAGAGTAGTGTCTGCTATCTAGGCAGGGTCTGGTTTACAAGTATTAACAATGAAAGCAAAGAAATGGACTTGGTGTTCAAAGGGCTAATCCGCATGTGAGCTTGGCCTGTACAATGAGAAAGGAGCTATTTCCATATCATCACAGGACCAGGAACAGCCAGGCTTTGACAGGGCATCGAAAATGTGGGGCGTCTTGCTGGTACCTATTGTACTCTTGTCACAGACCTTGAAGCCAGTGGGCTTGGATAAATACAAAACTGGGCTTCACGTGGTGCCCTTCCATTACACACATGTCAATATGTGGAGATTTCCACCTAAGAGGAAGCCATGAAAAATGGAAATTCAACATATGGTCAATGAGAGCTGCAAAAGCCATGGAAAGGAACCGTTGATCTCCTGAGGCTTTCAGTGGCACTCTTAGGTAATTGCTTAATTGAAATTTTATTCCTTTCATTGAACCTCACAGCAAGAGTGAATCTACAATTATAAAGCAGGTTTTGATATTTCATTCCTGTCCTTTATACCAATGTTGGTGAAGATGGAGCATTAATTAAGAGAAGCTATAAAACAAATTGATCTGGAGGGGAAGAAAAGGGAGCAATGTGAGAGTGCATGAATGTGATTTAAAGAGGGGAAATCAGAAGCAGCACAGAAGAATTTTCTTTTCCCATCATATTGCTAACAGCAACAGAGGAAAATAGTTTACTGAAAAAGACTTCATCCTTTATGGGTAGATAAAAGGAGCAATGATGACAATGATTACAGTAAAAATTTTTTTTAAATCATAGTCCAAATTTTGTTATTTATAGGCCAAGTGACTGGAGCAATTTACTTTACCCCTAAGAGCCTCAAATACCTATAAAAGAGGAATAATAACTGCAAACTGTTTATTTTATAAGATGGTTGTGAAAATAAAGTGATTTATAACATGGGAAAGCATGTTGCAAATTCTAAAACTCGTGTACTCAGGGAACTGAATGACTAATTTAGAGAAGGAGTTAACGATTCATTTATTTTCTAATAGTGTGAGGGAGGGAATTAGGAGCTGGAAAGCAATCAATATACTCCTTATTAATACTCTAACAGAGTTTAGCTTTATAAAACTAGGATGTGATAGAATCTCAGTTCTTCTGCGACCAGCAATTAGACACAGGAAAGAATTGTAATAGAATTGAATCTTTAAGGTGCTTTTGGAGCTTATTTGCGTATGTCCTTAATATGAATAACTGAAAAGATTGAGTTGGCAGTGTCTCATGCCAACTCTCTGGATCTTAGGCTATTAGGGACATAAATTTATTATTTTATTTGTGAATAATCCCATGAGATTGCTGTCCAGCTCTCATTAGTCTCTTGAATGTTCAAAGGCAACATCTGCAAGTAGTTCTGCAAATGAGTGAAATTCGGGGTTTAAATAATTTTCCCTGTTCTATACAAGTAAGTATACTCTTCTTAGGAAATGGAACAAAATAAAACTGGTTTAAATGAAAATGACAGAAAGGGCCAGCTAGGAGAAGACAGATTTTCTCAGCCAACCTGAGTCTTTATTTTTTTCTCATCATTACAAATATATCCATGGTTTGAAGACCATAAGAAGCAAATAATTATAAAATAATAAAGAGATCACACTGGGCTAATTATAATTTTGCTGGCATATGATACTGAGTAATATTTTGTTAAAATAACCACATTCACATGTTTCTATCCGTGGCAGAGCCAACTGGATCCCTGCATGCTATCCATTCTTCCCTTCTGCTTTGGGAACAAACAAGCCAATGTTATTTGGAGCAGTGATATGTCTGATAAGAATGTCTTATTTCCCAATCTTCCTTTCAGCTACAGGCTTCAATATGACTAAGTCCTGACCAATGAGTTAAAGTGGAAGTTTTGGGAAGAGACTCCTGGAAAGATACCTTAACGGAGTGATAGCTACCTTTTGCTGTTTTCCTCTTCCCCTTTCTTGCTGTCTGGTAATGGATGGGGAAGCTAGTGCCCCAGCAGCTGTTTGAACAGTGAATTGCTTTGAGGATGGAAGCTATATACTATGTGATAGTAGAGAAAAAATATAGATAAAGAACATAGTGATTCTGGAATCACCATACCAGCACTAGGTTATATTGAGTTTTTTTATTTTTTTTATGTTAGAGGGGAAAATGTGATTTTTTAAATCTTTTTAAGTGTTTTTATAAATGCAGACAACTTAATCTTAACTAATATATAAAAACTAGAATATAAATTCCTTGAAAGCAGAGGTCTTTTCCATTTTCTTTAGAGCCTAAGATACAGGGAGGCCCATAATAGAGGCTAAAAATATTTGTTAAATTGAACACCTGAATCTAAAGCTTTACTTTGTATATTATTTGGATAACTATCCTCTCTACCTCTTCTGCTCTTTTATAATTTTTCCTGCATAATTTCCCAAATTATTTCCTCTGTTGCCTTTTTGTTTACGCTTCCACTGTTCCTAAAATTGATCACTGTAGTTATCTTATTCCTTCTTATTTAGATAATAGTCTGTCCCAATGGGAAAAAAAGTGAGCAAAATATAAATCCAAAGGACATGAACATTTTTCTTTGTTATTTTCTTTCAAATTGGGTTTAAATAGAGACCAAGAAGATGGGCCACTATATTATTCTTTAATCATGTTCCCACTTAAAAAGATAATTATAGCTCTGTCTTCCCAGATGTAAAATAATTATTTCCTACATTCTTATAAATGTTTTATAATGGAGCTATGACCTGAAAACGTGGATTCAAGTTTTATAGTCACTGAGAACTAAATTTGAAAACATCATGGTTTATACATTGAGTGGGTCAGTGGGGGATATATTTGCAAGAAAGTCTGAAGACCCCATGAGAAAATGACAAATCAAGTTGGAGGGTTGGTCCCAAATATTAAAATTTCCAGTCAGTCAAGAAACAAGAATCACCTCCTAGTTTCCAAGGAAAATTGTAAATGGGAAAATAATTTGTACTAGAAAAGGGGAAATGAATTAAATGCCCTCAGCTGATTTTATAAGAAACGTGATTCTCTGTCATTCAAATTGCAGAGCCCTATGCATTTGATTTTTTTCTTACATATAATTCTTATTTTTTATTGAAGTGTAGTCAGCTTACAATGTTGTATCAATTTCTGATGCACAGCATAATGTTTTAGTCATACACATACATACATATATTTGTTTTCGTATTCTTTTTCATTATAGGTTACTACAAGATCTTGACTATAGTTCCCTGGGCTATACAGAAGAAACTTGTTGTTTATCTATTTTATATACATTTTATATAAAGTATCTGTATATCTTGAGCTCCCAATTTATCCCTTCCCAGCCCCGTTCCCCCTTGGTAACCATAAATTTGTTTTCTATGTCTGTGACCTATGTATTTGATGTTGCATTTTTCACACTTTCCTAGGTTAAGGGATCATAGGATGAATTAAATGAGAAAAATACATTACTGTAAGAATGTAAGAAAATGAAAAAATGAGTTTTTTTACTGCTAATCTGAAAACTCAAATAATGTGTTTTTTTTCTTTACTCCAGCTACTTTTGGGGTTTTTATTCTTTTAATTTTTTCATCAATTTTACTACAATGTGCCTAGATGTGATATTTCTGGTATTTGTCATTTTAGGGAGTAGTAGTGCTTTGTAAAACCATGTCTTGGTATCTTTCTTCAGCTTTAGAAAATGTTTTGTCAGTGTCTATTCAACTACTGCTTCAGTCCCATTCTCCCTCTCTTCTGTTTCTCTTCTACACATGGTACATCTTGTCTGATATTCCTTATGTCTCCTAATCCCTTTCTGTATTTTCCATCCTTCTTTTCTCCTTGTGTTTCAGTCTGGTTATTTTATACTGACCTACACTTCTCTTTTCTTGTATCTAATCTGCTGATAATTTAATCACTGAGTGCTGAATTTCAGCTGTTGTATCCTTCAGTTCTAAGACTTCTAGTTAATTGTTTTGTATATATTTCCATACTTTCTGAAATTCTACATCTTGCCATCTATTTTACTGAACATATGAGTTACAGTTATTTTAAGTCTGTTTTATTATTTCAATAACTAGATTATCTGTGGGTCTCTTTCTAGCACCTATTTCTCTCTCTCTCTCTTTCTTTTTTTTTTTTTTTTATTGTTTGGTTCTGTTCTCTTTCAGGCCTGGTGTTGTTGTGTTTAATTGAATGTTGAGCTTTGTATGACTGCAAGGTAAGAAACTCTGGATGACATTGTCCATTGATTCATTCTAGCCAGTAGTTAGAGCTGGGGCAGATTCTTTTGATTTAATCAGGGATAGATACATTCTGAGAACAGATTTCAAACTTGGTGAGAGCTGAAATATTTTCAGTTTGCCCATATTCCTAAAAATTTGTGGAGTTACCGTTGCCTCTCCTCCTCAGCAGACTCTGATTTCCAATTTGTGTTCCTCCAGTGCTGTGAGACTGCTAAAAAGTTTTTCTTAGCCTTTTTGCTTGCTTTCTTCTTAGTTTCTCAGTCTCTTACACTCTGGCAATTTCATGTTGACAAACACCTCACAGACAAGAATGTTGGCCTCACCTCTCTACAAATCCATTTTCTTGAGATCATGGTCCTTTGGGTCTGGCCTACCTTAGTAGTCATTATGGTTTTAACTCCTCATCCCAAGAGCATGGCAAAAATTCTGACCAGACACTTTCTGCTTAAACTCTGTGACCCATGCTATGAAAAGGTAAATAATATCAAATTCTTCAGTGGAAAAGAAGCTAAACAAGCATAGCTTCTCTCAGTGTGTTTCCCTTCTCTTTTGGATCTCCAATCCTTGCTGCCTCAATTGATCTGTAATGCCTAAATAAGCTAAAAAAAAAAAAACTGAGATTTTACAATAGATTCTAAATAGAGGATTTGTGTGATACAAGCTATTCCATCAGAGATGGAAAATATTTGGAACCAATTTTTTGACCTTTGGTTTTCCCTCTAGTCCTGACTTTTTATGTGGACTACATTGTGCCAATTTAAAGTTTTTCTTAATAAACTAGTGAACATTTTCTTATGTAACATTTTAGAAACAATGTCAAATTTCTATAAAAAAATATGCTACTTAGTTGCTTTGACTCTGATCAACAGGGAAGAAGTTGGGGAGAGAGACATGAATTCATCCCTACAGGATAATATTTTTTAAGTGCTTGGAGGGTAGTATATAAGAGAATTTGTTAAATTGAACATTTTTGTTTTGTTTTCCTTAAATAGCAATCCCAAAGGAATTAAATTACATTTTGGCCAGCTTCTTACATTTATTTGCCAATGGACAAGTCCAAATATGAAGGAATTCTCTTTTTATTTGGACTGATATAATTAGCCTGTCTAAAAATAGATTATTTATATAAGCATACCTTGGAGATCTTGAGGATTTGGTTCTGGACCACCACAATAAAGCAATTATCACAAAAAAAAGCAAGTTACATGAATTTTTTGTTTTCCCAGTGCCTGTAAATTTACATTTACACTACACTGTAGTCTATTAAGTGTTCAATACAGTATGTCTAAAAAAACAATGTATATACCTTAATTAAAAAGTACTTTATTGCTAAAAAAAAAAAATGCTAACCATCACCTGAGCCCTCTATGAGTCACAATTATTTTGTTGGCCTTAGCTTGATGTCGATTGCTGCTGACTGATCAGGGTGGTGGCTCCTGAAGTTTGGGGTGGCTGTGGCAATTTCTTAAAAGAAAACAGAAATAAAGTTTGCTGTGTTGATTGACTCTTCCTTTCATGAAAGTTTTCTTTGTAGCATGCAGTGCTGTTTGATAGCATTTTACCCATTGACCTTCTTTCAAAATTGGAATCAGTCCTCTTTAACCCTGCTGCTGCTTTATCAATTAAGTTTACGAAATACTCTAAATCCTTTGTTGTCATTTCTACACTCTTCACAGCATCTTCACCGGAGTAGATTCTATATCAATAAATCATTTTCTTTGTTCATCCATAAGAAGGATTCTTATACTCCTCATCCCTTAGAGTTTGATTTTGAGATTAGAACAATGTGGTCATATCTTCAGACACCACTTCTAATTCTAGTTCTCTTGCTATTTCCACCACATCTGCAGTTACTCCCTTCACTGAAGTCTTGAACCCCTCAAAGTCATCCATGAGAATTGGAACCAACTCCTTCCAAACTCCTGTTCATGTTGATATTTTGACCTCGTCCGTGAACCATGAATGTTCTTCATGGCATTTAGAATGGTGAATCCTTTCCAGAAAGTTTTCAATTGACTTTGCCCAGATCCATCAGAGGAATCACTATCTATGGACATAGCCTTAAAAATGTATTTATTAAATAATAAGACTTGAAAGTTGGAATTACTCCTTTATCTATGGGCCACAGAATGAGTATTGTTTTAGCAGGTATGAAAACATTAATCTCATTGTACATTTCCATCAGAGCTCTTGGGTGACCAGGTGAATTGTCAATGAGCAGTCATATTTTGAAAGGAATCTTTTTCTGAACAGTAGGTCTCAACAGTGGGCATGAAATATTCAGTAAGCCATGTTGTAAACAGATGTGTGGTCATCTGGGCTTTTGGTTCCAGATAGCATAATTCTGAAGGACCCTAGGATTTTCAGAATGGTAAATGAACTTTGGCTTCAACTTAAAGCCATCAGCTACATTAGCCTCTAAGTAAGGCATATTTAGCCTTGCATATCAATTTTATGGTCTTTTAACATTTTAAAAACTGCTAGAGGGGGTTTGCTTTTAAGCTTCAGAAAATTCTAGAGGCTTATTGTTTCTTCATGATTCACCTGAGGATAGCTAAGAGTTGAGTTGTTCGTGGTTACCTGAAAAGTCAGGAATGTAGCTCAATTTTTAATCTATCATTCACTGTCTTCTTTCTAAATTCCACAGCATTTATTAATTAGCTATAGAAAATAATCAAACAAAACAGATTTTATCTTTAACATGCTTATTAGTTTAATCAAATTTGTGCTGAAATGGAAAAATTAATAAAAATTGTATTATTTCATCTTTGCTCTTCTTTGAATATTTCTATTCAATTGTTAGTGTAATTTCTGATCAATAAGAATATTTGTCTTATTTTTGCTCCTATGGACCATTAATGAAAATGGTGATGCAGAGTAGGATGGTTACCTACTGCAATAGCAATATTTAATCTAATATAATACTGTTTTTATATTCTTCAAGGATTCTCACAGATATACACCTAGATGGATAAGAAACTGATTGTTAAAAGAGAGAATACAAGAAATCATAAAACACAAAATGAAGAGATATGACTGAGGGAGATGTGAAAAAAAATACAGAGAATATTCCGTTTTGTTTTCAACCACTCAGGAAGGCTGTATAGAGCAGATGACATTTCCTAAGAAGAAAAATAGATATTTTGATCATTTGACAAAACGACAGCATTTTAAAAGCAATTTTGATTCATTTGTAGACTTATCCTAATTTTAGATTCTCTTTGTATTTTTTAATTTGCTAGTAGAGTATAATTAGAAACAAATGTAAATCTGCTTTAAGAATCTTGACATGTAGCACTTCATTTTAACAATACTTTTCTTACAGTGTCATTTCCTTTTATAGTCATTAGACATTTAATTTTTTTAACTTTCACAGAAAAGAATAAAAAACAGTATTATAATAACTGACAACTCAAAGACAACAAAAGGACCCCAAGTTGCAGACAGCTAAATAAACATAAAAAGAAAGTTACATACTGGTCCTAAGAAGAATTATATTATAGCTGTAAAAATACAAATGGCTCAATCTGCATTATCTTTTGTTGATCCAACAGCTTGTTGCTATAAAAATACTGACAATTATAAATATAGTCCTTTCTCTTCTGCCAATGAAGCTATCATATCTTCTTATGAAAGTCACAAGTGAGAGATGAATTTGACATCCTGGGTAGGAAATTGAATAGAAGCAAGAAATCAAGTAGAAATTCAAATCACTCCTCTGACTCTCATAGGCACATGTGAAAGTGACTTCCATAATGGCAAGATTTTCTGAGAACATTAAATTAGACTTTTAAGGACATGTTTATTCCAAATCAATATGATTCAAGAGATTAAAAAAATTCATGCCTTTTGAGAATAATGCATAGTGTCATTCTGAATACGCAAGCCATACTTATGAAATGTCTTAAAAAACAAAGAATAGAACAGAGGAAAATATTAAATTTGCTTTTATTATGAAATCTTCCCAGAGTTTAACTAAATTTAAAATTGAAATAACTTCATTATTTTTATATTCATTGCCAAATGTTTATTGAATCCCTACCAAGTATAGAACAGAGAATTAAGTGTTATCAGCCCAAAGAGATATGGTAGTCTCTACCTGCTGGTGCACACTGTCTGGTTGGAAAGGAGAAAGTTAAGTTTTAATTGACAGATGTTCCTATTACCTATATTACTCTCTTGCCCTCTTTGGAGCCATGCAATTCTAATAATTCTTTGGGCTTTCATTTAATATAAATTTTCATTTCTTCTTCTTAGGACAAGGCAAGACAATGAAAACTGCAGAAAAATCTCCCTTAAATTTCAGTGCATCAAACCCCACTGTGTCTTCAGCAAGGACTTCAGGGATCAGTAACTCCCTACTGAAATCAGAAACTAATGATCAATGTGTTTTGATTTAAGTTTGTGCTATAGTATTAGAAGCCCCCAATTTAGAATTATTAGACAAATCCTAACTTATTTTTTAAAGCTACATTATTTGCATAATGTGAATCACACTGTGTGGTCACCTAGCAACTGTTTATTTGATATGAAATTTTAACCTAAAACAGACATTTTTCCCCATGACTAAATTCTATTTCAAGCCTATCACATCTAATTAATTTTCACATGCATGCCCTGACAGAAACATAATAACTTAAACCAGAATAGGCAGGAGGCAGGTCTGCTTATAGCACAAGCTGTAGTCAGGACTGTAGCATCAGGTGCTGGGTCGTACTCACTGGCTCCGGACAATGTTAAGGACGTTATTTCATCAACCATGTTCAGAATGAGAAGAAAATCCATGAGAAAAGTTACTGACATAATAACAGAAAAACTAGATGTGTTCTTTGTCCTTTTCTTTTCTGGGCATCCTTGTTATATAGCACTCTTCACATTTTTTTGTAATGGTTTCTGTGCTTTTTTCCTATCCAACTTAAGTGTAAGTTTTTTAAGTGAGTAAAGGCTGTATTACTAATCAAGGTGTAGGCAAAGTGCTTAGATCACAGTAGATCTCAAAAATGCTTAAATGGATGAATGAGATGAGAACCTAAGATGGTATGATAGCTATCAGAGAAATGAGCAAGTAGTTAATAATGTCATAGAATCTTGAGGCTCATGGTTTTATACAGCCTGACACAATTAAGGAACAAGAAGTGTAAAAGCTTGGTATTCATCTAGAGCTGGAAAATTACTAGCCATGATCTTGTGATTTTTTTAGAATAGATATTTTATGAATGCTAATAGAAAGAATGAACAATTCCCAAGCAACCCTGGCACTCACAATTCGGAGTTATTTGAAGTTTTGCTCCATCACAAATTTGAATCTCATGTATTCTGAGTGAGCCGGTGAGTCACTTAGCTGGTGATGGAGCCTAACTGTGAACATCCCAGCTGACAGTTTGTCTTTGCTGTGAGCTCTGAAAGTTTGGCCTTCCCGGCTCTCAGGCTGTAATATTCTGTATGTCCCTTGACATAATGAAAGAGAGAAAGCACAACTTTGTCAATCGTTTACCATCTACCTCTCAGAGCAACTTTGATTTTCTCTGCACATAATTATGTACACAGCAACCCTCACAAAGTGATTAAAAAACTTCCTTTCAGTGTGAACATTGCAATGCAGGAGAACTTTTCATGAAAGTTTAAAAGGTTGTGAGATAATAAGAGGAGAAGACATATTATTCTCTGGAAATGGCATTTAGACAAAAGCCAGGAACCTATGCAAACATTGTGGTCTGCATAAATATCAGGTTTCAAGAAAATTTTTAGATTTATCATTCATGAATTGCACAAGCTTAATGTTTGTGAAAGAATAAAGGAAAGAATACTTGGGAAGCAGAGGAAATGTATTTTATTGAACATCCACATCAAGGTCGCCTATGAGAAACTTGTCTTGCAAAGCAAGTGATAATTTAACAAAGTTCAGAGAATCTGACCCTTTTCCAAAGGTACAATAAGCAAGAGGTCTGTTTTGGTTGAGACAAAATCAGACAAAAGATAAACATTGAAGAAACTAACACCATGATTTCTAATTATAGAAAAGCAACAAAAGGTAGAAATTACAAGAGAAAGAAGAGACAAATTCAGAGGTAAAACCAGAAGCAGTGAAAGCTTAAATGCAAAACAGCATCATACTCATTAGAATTGTCTATTAGAATTGTCTTGTGCAAATTATATCAGAAAGCGTCATGGAATTGAAGGCACATATAGATCCAATCAAGTGACAAATTACATGAAGTTTCTTAAAAAATGTGAACACTATACTTGTGCTGATTATCAACAATATTTATAGCTCTCCTTCTGTACACCTGTCACAATTGTGCTTTATTATTTAAATTATTATTTGTATAATGACAATTTTCCCAATAGACAGAAAACTCCAACAGGTAAAGACTATGCCTGACTTGCTCACCATTGAATCCCCAGTGCCTACTACAGAGAATGACACAGAATAGGCACTTTAAAAAATACCTTACTGAGCTGGTAAATAAATAGTGATCTGCATTGATTCTGTAAGGAATTCAAGTGTCAAAAAGCCTCATCTTGGGTGTCATTAAACACTTTAAATTTGAAAAGTAAATGGAGTTGTGACTCCTAGCCTACTTCTAACTGAATAGATCCAGGAACTAGGAAGGGGGAGATGTACATCTGGCAGGAGTGCTCCCACTGGGCTGCTCAGACACTAGCTTGCTCTCTGCTACCTGGACATATTTAAATCCAAACCTAGCTGAAAAATTAAATTCAACTGCATGAATGACTTCTTTTTCTTTCAACTTGGGCATTTATCTTTGTGGTTCTCAAAGTGTGGTTCCTCACACAACAGCATCAGCATTACTGTTGATTACAGCATTACCTGTAAACTTGGTTAGAGATGCGTACGTTCTGGCCCCAGATCAGACTACTCAGTTGTAAACTGGGAATGAGGCCCAGCAATCTGTATTTAACAAGCTTCCGGGTGATGCTAAGGCAGGGTGAAGCTTGAGAAAATACTAAGTGAAGTGAGAATTACTATAAACAAAGTATTTTCTGAGTTATCATCCCACATCTCTGGTTATTAGGGGTCCACAATGAGCAATGTTGTAACTCTGGCTATGGAAGCCCCTTCAGCATCTGGACTCCAAGCCTTTCAAGGGCAACAAATGAGTAACAACTGCAGTTGTGCTTCTTTGATTTTGGAGGAAGTAGGACAGAACTTTAAGGTATTATTGATTGAACATACAATTGGCCTAATAATCTATGCCATCTTCAGATACTTTTAAGAATAAAGGAAATGAGGGGAGGGTAAAAAAAAAGAATAAAGGAAATGTACTAGTAGGAAAAAGGAAATAGGACTTTACCAGTTCAACCTCTAACTCCATGTGAGTACTTTGTTCTCTAGGTTCCCCCTTTTAAACAACATATCACACGTATTTAAAGTATGCAATTTAATTAGTTTTCACATATGCGTACACAGTGTGAAACATCACCACAATCAAGATAGTGAATATATCACTAACCCCCAAAGGGTTCTTGTCATCATTCCCATCCAGCTTCCCTGTCCTTCTCCCATCTCCAGGCAACACTGATGTTTTCTGTCTCTATCAATTAGTTTTCATGTTTAGAATATTATATAACTGGAATCACACAGTATTTATTCTTTCTTGTCTTAATTCTACCACTCAGCATAATGATTTTAAGAGTCATCTATTTCATTGTGTGTATCAATTGTTCATTCTTTTTCATTGCTGAGAAGTATTCCAATATACTTTGCTAATCCTTTCACTTGTCAATAGACATTTCAGTTATTTATAGTGTCGGATATTACAAATAAAGCTGTTATGGGAATTTATATATAATTCTTTGTATGAATATATGGTTTTCATTTTTCATGAAAAACTATCAAACTCTCAAAGTAGTTATATCATTTTTCATCCCTACAAGCAGTTTACGTAATTTCCAGTTTTTCCAGTTTATTTCCAGCATTTAGTATGGTCAATCTTTTTAATTTCACCCATTATAACGTTATCTCATTGTGGTTTTAATTTCATTTCTTTATTGGTTAATCACAAACTTCTTTTCAAGAACTTAATTGCCATAGCTGTATCTTTTTTGGTCAAGTGCCTATTCAAATCTTTTGCCTGTATTTTATTTTTATTGTTTTACCTTTTACTATTGAATTTTCAGAGTTCTTAGTAAATCCAGGATATAAGTTCTTTACCACATAAGTAATATGCTAATATTTTCTCCATTCATTGCTCATTTTTACATTCTCTAAACTATGTCCTTTGAAGAACAGATTTTAATTTTGAAGAAATTCAACTTATTTATGAAACATAGTTTTGGATATCTAGTCAGTATTACTTAACCTGAGGTCACAAATGCTTTCTACTACATTTATTTCCAGAAGTTTTATAATTTTGGGCTTTACCCTTTGGTCTATAATCCATTGTGTGCTAATTTTTATATAGTGCAAGGTATAGATTAAAGTACTTTTTGCATATGGATATCCAATTATTTTGCAACATTTGTTGAAGAAAACTATCCTTTCTGCATTGAATTGCCTCTCAACCATTGTCAAAACAAGTAGTCTTTATATATATGAATCTAACTCTACATTATCTATTCTATTTCATTCATCTATTTGTCTATATTGATGCCAATAATGCCCATTTTTTTGCTACTAGCTTTATAATAAGTATTAGCCCAGGTAGTGTTAATTATCCAAACTTGTTCTTCTTTATCAAGTCATTTTTGTTCTTCTAGCTTCTTTGCATTTCATGATGAATTTCACAATGAACTTGTCAGTTTTGTACCAAAAAACATTTCTTTGGATGTTGATTAAGAGTGCATTGATGCATATCTCAATTAAGGGAGAATTGACATCTTAACATAATCAAGGCTTCAAAATCAAGGCTTCAAATCCATGAATATAGTTTTATCCATTTATTTAGGCATTCTTTAATTTCTCTCAGCAATGTTTTGTAGTTTTCTTTGTAGAGGTTTGGAACATCCTTTTCTGGGTTTGTAGCTAAGTATTATATATTTTTATGTTATTATAAATGCATTATTTAAAATTTTATTTTCTGAATCTTTATTGCTATGGTAAAGAAATAAATGTTGTATATTGATCCTGCAACCTTGATAAACTTATTTAACAATTCGAGTACATTTTTGTAGATTCTGTCAGCTAAGGATTGTTATATTCTCTTGAATTGACCCCTTAGCTATTATGAAATGAATATTTTAATGCTTAGTAATTGTATTACTCAGAACCCTACTTTATCTGATACTCATATGGATATTCTAGCATCCTCTAGTGCTAGCATCATACATATGCTATGGTATTTTACATATTTGTTGTTTTCTTTTTTGATTATATCTTATAGATAGTAAATAGGAGTATCTTGACCCTTTTTTCCAATTGAACATTTTCCATTTACTTGAAATATTTAGACCACTTACATTTAATGTGATTTTTGATATGGTTGGGTTTAAATTTACTATCTTGCTATTTGTTTTCTGTTTCCCCATCTGTTGTTTATTTCCTTTTGCCTCTTTTTCTGCTATCTTTTGAATTAATTGCCACTTTATGATTGCGTTTTACCTCCTTTCTTTGTTTATTAGCTATAACTGTTTGTTATTTAAGTGATTTCTTGAAGGTTTAGAGTGAACATCTTTACTTATCACCATCTAATAGCAAGTGATATTATACCTATTCCATTCACTTGTAAATTAAGAACCTTACAATACTTTCAGTTGTCTCCCTCCTCACCTTTGTGCTATTATTGTCATGCATTGTTTTTATAAGTTGTAAAGCCCACAATACATTGCTATTATTTTTACCTAAATAGTCAATTCTATTTTTAGAGTTTTAAATAATAAGAAACAAAAATCATATATGCTTACCCATGAAGTTACCATTTCCAGCGCTTTTCATTTATTGTGTTAATTCATATTTCCATCTAGTATCATTTTCTTTATGCTTGAAGGACTATTTTTAACATTTCTTGTGGTGCAGGTCCTCTTGTGATGATTTCTCTCATCTTATATATGTTAAACAAAGTATCTGTTTTACCTTTCTTTTTGAAAGATATTTTCTGGGTATCAAATTACAGTTTGAAAGAATTCTGTTCTTTCACTATTTAAAGACATTGCTCCACTGGCTTCTCATTTGCATTGTTTTTATTGTTATTTTAAAGACATCAGCTGTCACTCTTATCTTTGTTCCTCTGTATGTGTTTTGCTCTGGCTGATTTTAAGGTTGTTATTTTCTTTATTGTTGGTTTTGAATAATTTAATTATGATGTACTTGTTATAGTTTTCTTCATGTTTCTTGTGTTTGGGGGTTCATTGAACTTGTATCTGAAAGTTCTGAAAAAGTTTAGTCACTTTTTTCTTCAAACAATTGAATCTTCTTCAGAGATTCCAATTATATTTTAGTAGACCCTCATATATTATCCCAAAGATCACTGACCCTTTGTAATTTTTTATTATTATTATTATTATTATCTTTTCCCTTGGTGTTTCATTTTGGGTAGTTTCTATTGCTATGCCTTTAAGTTCTTCTTTCTGATACTCGGTACGGTAGACTCTAGCTACCTCAGCCTACCCACACTGTCAGCTCCATCTCCTCACATAGAGCATCAGCTCAACTCCTGTTGGACCTCTCTCCTTGGCTTGGAAAGTCTGAAGGAAGAAGGTGGCAGCATTCATTGGCTTACCTTTTTTGCTTCCTTTTTCTCAGGCATCCCTATCTTTCATTGTCTGATGTCTAGTGTCTTGAAAACTATTGTCTTTTTATATATATTTTGCACTTTTTTGGAAAGTTGTTTCACATGGGAAGGTAAATCCAGTCCCTATTATTTCATCTTAACTGAAAATGGAAATATCTCTTCATATTTCAAAGTCACATTTGGAATAAATGATCTGTAAAGATCAACTTAGCTGTGAAAATCAGCAATTCTTCACACAACAGAAAATCCATAGTTGTATCGGTTCACCAGATCCAGTTATGTCCTGCCCAACAGGCTCCTCTGACATCTGCTCTCCAGACTTCCACTAACTGACTTTGCTCTTGGCCTGACAAAGCGGCCCTAGCTTTGATTCACACTATTTTGGGGATTATAAAGTCCAACTACTGCTTTGATCACTACAGCTCTAGAAGCCCCCAGCTGGCAAGTAGAGACCACTGTCTTTAACCTCTGGGGGTTGTGGAGGCTGTGACTTCTCCATTAGCCGTGTAGAAGAGCTAGGCAGTGAAACCCAGCAGTGTGGGAGAATTGATGGCCCCCTGGAGTGGACTTGACAAATGAGAGACAGTGGAACCACGAGGTGAATTACTCACTCTTCTACCACACCCCATCCAAACCCAAGAGATAGCTCCCAGAGGCAGTGATTTCATGAAGCTTGTCCAGAGATCTCCCATATTACTATACAACTGATTGCATTTTCTTGTAAAATCACAGACAGCTGGACTCATTTCTGCTCCCCTCTCCTGCCTCATTTTCCTGTTTCCTTCACTCTTATTTTGCACATAGTCACCCCACCCTGGCCAAAGATCATTAGTGTGTACATTTTGGTTCAGACTCTGTTTCCTAGGGTACTCAATCTACAAGAGTGAGAGAGTAAAAGGATATACAAAAGACAATAATCATTCCAGTGTGTAGTATCTACTTGTTCCATTTTTATACAAAAACTTTTCATCTGCTCTGGATATTTTAAATGAAAAACCAGAAATATTTTAATTTAACATACTGAAAACTTAATCCAATTTTACAGAGCTAGGAGAAATGTTTCAGGAATTATTGGTCTTGCTGAAGAAAAAATTACAAAACATGAATCCTCGGCTAAACCAGCTGCCAAACCAGGGCAGGAGAGAATTCCATATGCAGGTGCAAATGTCACCATGAAAGCTGGAATTTCAGGGCTCTTATCTAAGATATGATTTGGAAGGTTTCTGGGAGAATGATGATCTAAATAGTTGAAGCAACGTGTAGTTTGCTTGCATTTGTAAATACCAGCATGACTTTAAATGGAAGAAGCTAAAAATGTTTTTGCCTCAGTGTTCTGTCCTGTGTCACAGCTTTGTGATTTGTTTAAACAGATTTCTTCAGCACAGTGGAGTGATATTAAGCATGTAACACTTAACCCGAGTTACAGACTGTGCATTAGTAGAAGAGATTGTTTAATAAATATGAATTAGAAAATGAGTAAATAAACTGTAACAGTTTACATACACAGCACATTTCAAAGGAGAAACCCATGATAATATGAGATTTATTCATGAAATACTGGATTAGCACAGTGGGAGTCCCAACCAAATTACAGTGTTTTAAAACCTTCCTTTTATAAATTAATCTTGTTTATTCATAGGAACAAATAAAGTGAAATACTGGGAGCTAGAAGAAAGTTCTTCCTATCTTTAATGCACTCTTTTGAGGAATCCTAAGACACATTATTATAGGTTGAATTATGTTCCCCATCAAGGTATGCTGAAATTCCACCCCAGTACCTGTGCATGTGACTTTATTTGGAAATAGGGTCTTTGCAGATCTAATGAAGTTAAAATGAGTTTATACCAGACTAGAGTGGGCCCTAATCCAGTGACTTATGTCCCTATAAAATGAGGGAAAGTTGGATACTGTATCCCTGTAAGATGAGAAAAATGTGGATACTGACACAAAGAGAGAACACAATGTGAAGACAGAGAGAATGCCATATGGTGACAAAGGCATAGTTTGGAGTGACACATCTATAAGCCAAGGGGTGCCAAGGATTGTCAGCAATCACTAGCAGCAGGGAAGAGGCAAAAAAAAAATATCTTCCCTTTGAACCTTCAGAGAGAGCAAGGCCCTGCTGACACCTCGACTTCAGACTTCAAGCCTACAGAATTCTGAGAGAATAAATTTCCATTGTATAAGCTACCTAATTTTGGCAATTTATTATAAAAGTCATAGAAAATTGATACACTTAGCTATAATTTTTAGAAGACTCTTTTTAGTCTTATATAGTAGGTTTTACAAAAATTCAATGAAGTTAATAAAGATTTGATTTCTGATCTTATTATAAATTATATGAAGTGAAGGAAACTTTGAGGCTTACATTTGAACTCTATATAGATAATTTTATTGAAAAACAATTTTTTTCTTTCCAACTATGAAATTTCCTATAGTTCCTACTGAGTCCAATTTAACAGGCTGTGTGCAACTACTTGTATGTGAATAGCACTGTTTCTTTTGTTTTAAGCCATCTGGTTTACAGTAATTTGTTATGGTAGCCTTAGGAATCTAATACAATACTAAACACATCAGGATTTTATGTAGAGTAGAAAAAATATTCTCGTAAATTCTCAAAGCCAATGGGCTATAATTTTTAAGATTCTGTGGGATTAGGGCCCCACTTACATGACCTCATTTAATGCTAATTAACTCCATAGAGCCCCTACCTCCACATACAGCCATTTGAGTATTAGGACTTCAACATATAAATGGGGTGGGGGCACAATTCAGTTCATAACACTGTGATTCCTTTTATCTATTTGTTTATATATTTTTTATTTCTATCTTTTCATAATATGAACCCTCCTTCCTGTAACCTTTTCCTTTTGGGAACTAGCTCTCCCTGTAATACTTTGTTCACATGATTCACATAGGGGTGGCATCAGGAATGGCACATGCCATAATCCTAACCATTCAGTAAACTCTATCTTTCTACCCAGACGTGAGCATGAAATCCCGTGAAAGACTTGTTGGGACTCTAAAAAGAGATAGTGGCCACTACAGATTATGTTACCCTGGGATTGCCAGAGTTAATTTATACAATGTGGAGTAAGCCTGCCAGAAAATAAAACCGTGTAGAGGAAAGTAAGGCCAGATAGAGAGAGCCCTGCTCATATTCAGTCAGTGCAGTCAGTTAGAAGCTGGAACCATACATAGAGTTTTGAGTTACCTGAGGCGATAAATTTCCTATTTTTGTTTAAGCTCGATTAAACTGGCATTGACAGTCAGAGACCTGACTATAATTCTGGAGTTGAAGAAAACTTGCAAATATATATCAACATCCTGTTTTCATAGCAATGGTGTTAAATCATGCAATAAGTAATTTTTGAGGTAGTCCCCAGTGATCCTTATCTTCGATACAATCTCCTCCCCTTTAGTATGAACTGGACTTACTGATTCATTTTTAATGAATAGAATATAGAAGAAGACCTGGGATCTCATGTCTCACATTAAGTTATAGAAAGGTTGCCTCTTGTGTCTTTGGTGCTTTTTCTTACTGTCTCTTGGATCATTTACCCTGGCTGGAACCAGCTACATGACATGAGGACCACCTGGTGAGGGACCACATGAGTGAGACTGGAAGCAAATCTTCTTCCTACTCCCCAAACCAGTTGAGCCTTCAGATAAAACCACAGCCTCAGCCTGAAAGCTTGACAGCAATCTCATCAGAGACCTTGAGGCAGAGGCAGCCGGCTGGGCTGTGCTTAGATTTCTGATGCACAGAAACTATGAGATTATAAATGTTTGTTGTTTTAAGCTGTTTCAAGTAATTTGTTATACAAAAGTAGATAACTGATATGAAACATTTGAAAAATAATACATCGTTAAAGCTGTTGGAAATAAATATTATATAGTATATTGAATATTATATAATACATGCTATAATAAATTATCAACAGAGATAAAGCTATTGACCATCTATGAACTGTTTTCTAGATGAGACACTGTTTTTCATTAACACTGAGGGTCTTACCCTTATAATCTCAGCAACAGGAAGGAAACATCTCTTTATAGTGTAAAGAGAACAATTTGTGCTTCAGAAACTGGAGTTTGAATGTTAAGTCAGCCCAACTAACTGAGTGGCCCTGGACAAGTCATTTACAATCTATGTGCCTCAGGTTCCTCTTCTCTATAATGGAGATAAGAAAATCTACTTAGTAAAGAATTTTCTGGGGGTTAGAAGTAATACATGTAGAGCACTGAAACCATGAGTGAGCACACAGGACCTTAGCTCAGTAACAGAAGCTTAGTATTTCTTTGTCTAGCAGCACTCATCTTCAAGATGAAAGACCAAATTAAAATAGAAACGCATGCCTCTGGCACTGGCATGGTGCTTAGATGTGAACCCAAGGTGTGACTACTTGCTTGTTAGCATTAGGTTCTAACTGACTGGCTGGCCCTAGACCCTGGACCTTATCAGGGACCATGCAGAGCAAGTACAGGAGGGAGTGATTTAGGTTCTCTTATACAGGGTTCCTTGTAGTCCTTCTTTGAAACTCACTGGGAAGTTATATTGTGCTAAGTAAGACATGCATTTATTCAATGTGTGAGCTGAGTTAGTTTTTCCCCATAATGGGCTTTTCTATTGTCAGTGTTAACCAAGTGTCCCTAGATCCCTTTAGTACACCCCTTTCTGTAAAGGTGTTAAGGCATTTCACAGACTTGTTTATCTCTTTATGCACTAGTTGAGTCCAGTATTTTCTATTAGTCTAAATTACACCAATATTTATCATATCCCAGAGGCCATTTAGGCAGGCTTACATGTCATTGGCTTGCAATGGGAAAATCAGTACATATAGAGGTTAAAGCCATTTATAGTTCAGAAAGTCAATTCTGTTATTGATTTGGAAAAAATCCCTAGAGAATTCTGTCTTCTCTATAGTTTAGGAATTTGTGAAATAAAAATTATACATTACATCAACAAAATCATTGACTGTAGTAAACATGAGGTTATTTCTTGGTATATTCAAGTCAGGTCAGATCCTTATTAGAAAACAGTACACAGTTTGGCAATCCATAAATAAAGAGAATCCTTCAAATAGTATTGAATAATAAAAGAAAAATTAGTAATTGAGTGTTAATATGAAGCATAGCCACAGAATTGCCATGAAAGTGGTATTTGAATACATTTATTAGATGTGGGGTATAATAGAAGATTTTATTGTTTATAAACTCAGTATATGATGTTTATTTTAACAGACCAATGGATAGGAGCATTAAAATTATAATTATATATTTTTCTGATTCCAACAATATGTGCTCATTATAGAAAAAAGGAAAATATTGCAAAGAATTTCTTAAATCACTCATAATTCTAACACCAAGAGATAATTTATTATAATTTAACATCTATCTCTATAATCTTTCAAAATGAACACTGTATATATTCATTGAAATCTGTAAATCACATATTTGGGATTATACCAAAGACAGTTTTGTGTGAATCTACTTTTTAATTTAACTATAATATAATGTTAAACCTGGTTTAATGTTTAATATGTCATTAAACCAGGGTATTGTGTACACAAGTATAGGCTGGGCACTGCACAGTTCTAAAAGACAACATTCACATAGGCTATGACATACTTCCTGATGCTGTGAAATGTGAGCCTATAGTAAACCTTCTTAGAAAACATTCAAAATGGCACACAATTGCTCACTCTTTATTAACTACTACTCTACCGTTGAATGTTTAACTATTTCCATTTTTATTGCTATAAGTAATGCTATCTGAAATTATCTGTGCAAAAATATTTGTGTTCACTGTTCATTCATTAAGGAATATCCTTAAAAGTAGAATATAAAAAATAGAAAAGCCAAAGGAAAGATTTTAAAGATTCTCTATGCATATTGAAATGTATATCAAGTGCTTGGACCAATTTCTTTGGACACTTTTCTTTCGCTTAACCCTGCATGTCCATCACAGTTTCCTCGGTTTTAAGTAAAAGAAATTTGTTTCAGTTAGAAGAAAAATGTATATCTATGTGTGTGTGTTTGAAACATGCAAGAAAATGCCACAGAACCCTAGGCATGCAAGTCTCATGAAGAAATGGACCCAGGAACTTAAAAATCAATAGGAAATTAAGCAGTACTAAAATCTTATCTGCCTCTGTATTTGCATATTATTCTCCTCTCTTTCTCCCTTTCTCTTTTGGAATTTTCCATGGTCAAAAATACCCTCCACATCACAGTTCATTTTATATTTCCACTCAACTGGCCAGTCCAGATCAAAGTAGCATCTTTGCTCCATGTTATGTGTTCCAAGGAGGTAAACCTGACTGGCTTTTCTCAGGCTAATTGTTTCTTCTCATTCAATTGATAACAACAAACATTGAAGAGCCATGTAGCACAAAGATGACTATTACAGCCCATAACAGGAAGGAATTTCTAAAAGAAAGGCAAGCAGTCTGATATGGACAGATACAATAAAGTACGGCTACAATCATCTGATTGATAGAACTGTGGGTTCTAAACTAATAGAACACTGAAAATAGTCCAGTGGCTTCAAATGATCTTCAGTTCATTTCTTCCTTGGGGTTCCATGGAAGAACCACAGATACAGATACAGTGAGAGACTAAGTGGAGACTGGATAAATTGACTCTAGGTCTGGGACCCTTGTTTCAACTAGTTGTCCACTTATATATGTTTTAAATATTGGTCTTTCTTGCAAGCTTTCAGTGAAAGCATGTAGGAGAAAGGAAAGTGGGGGGAGGGGAGGGAATGGAAGGGGAGGGAATTCTGTGGCTAAATCATTTGAAATCACTTATGTAGTTCATACTCTGTCTCATAGTCTCATGTTTGTTTTTCCCTCAGAAAATAGTGGAGTAACTGCTGGTTGCCTGGATGGATGAAAGGAGAGGTAGAAAGACAGTGGTATTTTCCACTCTGTGCTGTATTTAGTATTCTTTTATAATATTTAAAATAAAATACAAATTTCTTTGAATCCATCCTTCCCCAAGAAAAGTCTGTATTTTCCTTTATCTTAATGTTGACTATTTCATGTAAACTGGTACCTGAGCTTATCATATCAAAGGCCATTTATCCATTGCTTGCAAGCTCTGAGTTACTTAAGAAAATATCTTCCATTAACTTGACAATACAAAACATCAAATAAATTATTTCTCACTAATCTGAGAGGCTAAATATTAGTTTATTTCTTCATTTGGGGATATTTATTATGTTTAATATAGGGAGAAATATGTTTAATATAGGTTTAAATAACCATTAAGTTGGCACTACAATTTCATTTTTAAAAATAGAGGAAAAGACTTTGATTAGAAATTTATCTTGAAAAATGAAGCCAAAATTATAAAAATGTGATAAAATATAATTTAATATTTAACTAAATTTAGATTACAATTGCAAACATGGTTCAATTCTTAGAAAAGACAAAGAACATTGTTTTCTTCTTGGTATCATTTACTGACAAATTTGTACTATTGCATGATACTGTGTTCTGCACAAAACATTTTATTTGTTCAGCATAATAATGAGGATTATTTTTGCATATGCTTAATCAATTAATCAATTTTTGCAAAGATCTCTCTTAAGGTATTGGTTTTTAAATTATTCTCCCTGAAACTCCTATCCTGTCCTCATCTGAGTTAACTTTTTCTTCCTGTCCCATTCTTAACTGCTCATTTGCCAATGTCTTCAAATGAGATTTAAGTATTTCTCTGCTAACTTTTTCATGGTTTCCGTGGAACCCTGTATCTTTTGAAAAGCTTGAAGTTTCATTTGGCAATAAATTTGCAATATATTGGCCTTGAAAACATCGAAGAATAGAGGCAGGCCCAACCACAAAGAGTAGGAAAGTTGCAGGAGACAGCTAAGTAGATTCTACTGTTAAAACAAGATGGCGGTTAAAGAATGTTTGAGGGGAAACTAAATTTTCATGTGATTTGTTCATTCATGAATGTTTTTGATTCCCTATGTAATCTTATAATGCAAGTCCATGGATTATACACAAATGCACAGATGAAAAGGGATCCTGTATATAAGGAAAAATGAGGTACCATCCAATTCCACTGCCCACCCAAGATCCCTTAGGGAATCAAGAGGTAAAAACAACTGGCTCCACATTTCTCAGTTTAACCTAGCTTTACAAATCTTGACAGATTTGTGTAGATTATGCAGCCAAAATTCTTCTGAAATAATTTATAAAAGTGATAGTGCAGGCAGTTGAATATATCTGTATTGTCCTCTAGGATACTATTTGGGCTGGTTCCAGGTGAAGCTGTGATGTAAAATGAGAAGAGTGTATTGGAGTGTACGGTCCTCCAATGCCCATTAGGTAATTTTCTTAGGTGATTCAGTGTTTGTTCTCTTTCTTTTCTACCCTTCCTATCCTGCTTTTCTGGTTATCAATGATTGCATAACAAACCACACCACAACTTAGTGGACTAAAACAATAACGTATTGTAATCTCTTACGATTCTGTGGGTTTATTGGGTCTAACTGGTTGATTCTCATTTGCAGTCTTATATGTGGTTATGGGCAGATGTCAGCTGAGGCTGTAGCCATCTACGTCTGTACTACCCGGTTACCCAAAATGACTCATTGACGCAGTTGGTAACAGGTTGTCAGCTGGGAGCCCAGATGGAACTGTTGAGCAGAGCACATATTCTTGCCCTCTCTGTGTTGCTTGGGCTTATAGCCATGCTACCTTATAGGAAACTGAAAATAATATAGGTTAACCTGTTAATAACTTTTGGAGTATTGCCTAACATTGGTAAAATACTTGTCTTCCAGTAATTTTCTTATGGTAAATGATTTAATTCAAAATAATTATTTAAAGAGAGAAATTAGGGGAAATTTCAAAATGTCCCACAAATGGCAAATGGCTTCTTAAAGGTCATATAGTAAATTCATTGATACACATATAGTAACTCATTTAATCTTCACAGCAATCCTATGAATTAGACATTATTTGTATATCCATTTTACAGGTAAAGAAATAATACTTAGAGGCAGTAAAGGTCTTGACAAATGTTTCATGACTATTAAGAATTTCTTGGATTTCTTCCCAGATGTGTATGATATTCAGTAGTTGCTCTCGACCACAAAGACTGCTGCCTCCCAGGCTTACAAAATCTGTCTCCATTCCTAAGAATATAGAAACATTCTGAACTTCTTTTTCTTTTAGTGTTTCACAAGCCATTAAACATTCATCATTTTGTGATATTATCAAATAAGATACAAAACATAATTGGCCTTAACTCATCCTGCCACTCATCATTGACACAGTGGGCTTTATAACAGTGGGATGGGGAAAATAGTGTAATAGATTAATTAACTTTATTATTTTGTCAACACACATATATGTATGGACAAACACACCACACACACACACACACACACACACACAAACACTTTCAAGAAAACAATAAGCAGAATCTTTAAATTTGCAGTCTGTCAAATTATCCTGCTTCATTCAGAGCAGAAGTATCTCTATTTTGCTCAAATTGCACACCTAGTATACTTTGGACAAGGGCTCAAAATTAGACTCAAGTGGAACTAAAAGTAGTCTCACTTATGATGTTTCCCTATTAAGATGTACGAGGGAAGAAATAAAAGAAATACAGCAAAAGATTTCAAACATGTCCAGAATCTTTGTCTGAACTTACAGGAAATTCTCAGTTCTATTGATATCGCATATATTTATTACTGTCTGGAAGCATCTCCTGAGGTTTACTCTCTTCTCATTCTCAGTCCATATGGTTTAGGTGCAGGTGACCCATCCTTCAGTTCTAGCAGTGAAACATAACCTGGAACTTTCCAAAAGAATGACTGTTTTCATGGCTCCAATAATTGATTCAGAGATAGTCATGTGACAAAACCCCAACAATCAGTCCTCACAAGGACTTTGCAAGAACCCCTAGGTTAAAAGCACTCCTTCTTTGCTCTGAGAAAGCTAGTTATGGGAATGAGGTAAGCTCATGCCTACTCTGGGCTATCCTCCCATCCCGGCATGTATGCCTTTTGCAATGCACTTTGCTGCTTCTTCTACCAAGAGATAAAATCTTTAAAAAAATATGTAGAAAGAGTCTGCCAGTTAATAAATTCATTAAGAGTAAAGCAAAAAGAGATACAAAGAAAGAGGGAGACAAAGAAATTGAGAGAACTAATAGCTTCATTTAAGGTCCTTGATCAAGCCAGGCATGAAGTCCATCCTTGGATTTTGTAGATACATGAGTAGATAAAATCTATTTTCACTTAAACTATTTGAAATGAAGTTTCTATCATATGTGCCCCAATATATCTTGGCTTACTCTCCTCATCATGTGTTCTTACCAACTCAACTTAAAATTGCATAATTCTTAAAAACCTGGAAATAACAAAATATTTGAGATAAGCTTCAAGCAGTAATTACTGTCTATATATGCATTAACTATTAAGTGCAATATTCAATATTAATATATAACACATGAGTAACATTAAAACTTATATATTTGTAGATATAAATTAAAAGATATGATTCTCTATTACTTTTTCCTGATATTAACAGATGTATTAATATGTAATTCATGGATAACTTTTAAAATTTGTTTAATATATATTTATATATATATGTATGATTCTCTATTATTTTTCCTGATATTAGCAGATTAATAAACTTTATAGCTAATATCTGTACATTCCAATCTCATAGTATTTGTAGTTACTGTATGCTCAACTTCTTGACCCATCCTCAAGTCTTGAAATACACATAAATTATGGAAATTCATACTTTGCCTACTACTTCACATATATTACTTACAGCTTTTTACAGTTTTTTGGTTCTTCAATGCCTTTACACATTTTCAGTCATTCAACAAACATGCATTGAGTATACTTTTAAATGTTTATTGAGTATGTATCAGACACAATTCAAGGTACTAGAAACATCTTAGTGGGTAAGGTGTATGAAGTCCATTTCTCACAAAGCTTAAGTTTTATTGGGGGTGAGAAACAATACGGAAATAAATAATTAAATAACATAACTTATAAATCTTGATAGCTGTTAGGAAGAAAAAGGGAATGAAGTGACAGAAAGAGAGGTGGCACTTGGGTAGCCAAGGAGGACCTCTCCGAAGTGGTGACAATTTGGCAACATAGCCCTGAGTGAATGAATGATGGGAAGGAGCCAGCTGTGAAAATATCTGGTTAAAAGTGTTTCAGGAAAAGGGAACAGCAAATTGTCATTCAAATTAAAATAGAAAAAATATGTACATATATTCTGCACATAGAAATACACAGATTTTTCATCACTTTTATCTTTCTTGAAATTATTTTTTTTAAACCTATATATATAATGTGGAGTATGATGTGATTAGATAGCACTCCAAGATATTTCCACTAGGTTAATGTTTAATAACATTGTATAGGAAGTATTGTGGCAGTGTGATTTGTTTTAACAAGATCCCAAGCAGAGAGTAAATCTTCCTGTTCAAAGAATTTGCCTAAGTATCCCCACCTTTCATGATCATCACAGAAGCCCCATCCATTCAAAATAATTCTGATGCCTCGGGGGAAATAGGCATCAAAGGGATTGCAGGAAGATTTATGCAGATTAAAGTGACTTTCCTTTTCCCTTTATTCCTTTCCCTTCCTGAACAGTTCTGTAGGAAACCCATTAGATAGCACCGAGCAAGGTAGGCATAGGGGTGAGGGTGTCAGAGCTCAAGAAAATTAAGGAGGAGGGGAGACGGTGAGTAGAGCCTGACTGAGATGAGGAGGTGTGTTAGTCTACTTCAGCTACTATAACAAAATACTCTAGACTGGGTAGCTTAAAGAACAGACATTTATTTTTCACAGTTGGAGACTCTGAGAAGTCCAGGATCAAGGTGTCAGACCACTGGTTCCTGGTGAAGACACTCTTTCTGGCTTGCAAATGGCTGCCTTCTCACTGTGTCCTCATACGGCAGAGACAGAATGATCCCTCTCTCGTTCTTCCTCTTCTTATAAAGTCACTAATCTGATCCTGAGGGTCCCACTTCATGACCTCCTCTAACCATAATTACCTCCCATAGGTCCCATCTAAATACCATCTCACTGGGGGCGACAGCTCCAACATGTGAATTCTGAGGGGATACAATTCAGTTCGTAGCAAGAGGGTATCCACAAAAAGGTGAGCTTCAGGGACAAGGCAGCCCACCTTAGGGTAACAAAGCCCCGAAAGAGTAAGCAGTGTTTCCTCATGGCGGGTGAGGGGAGAGTATCCCGTTATGTGGTGTTAGCATCCAAGCAGGGTCAGGAGCGTGTTCCCATGGGAATGGAGGACAGCCTACTGCTGGTTGTCCAAGCTCAGGGAGGATGGGGAGGGTTTATCCTGAGAAGACGGCACTCACAGAGGGTCAGAAGCCAAACTGTGTGGGGAGAGCGTCTGTCCAGGGATGGTGGTGGCAGGCTGATGAGAGATGTTGAAATCTGAATGGAGAGAGCAGCATATCTGCACGGAAAGAGGGCCAGTGACAGCGACGGCTTTGCACAGCACGTTAGAGCCCGATGTCAGTGACGAGGGTATGTGGGTTGGATGTAGCAGTGTGGCACTCAGAGACTGGATACGTAAAAATAATTGAACAAATAAAATATATTGAGGATAATGAGAGCCTAGTTTCTCAATGTCATACACAAAAGTTGCAAATAGGAAAAGAGAGAAAGCTAGAGTAAACTCTCCGTGGACTTTCACTGAAGTGGAGATACTGATGTGAACTAGTAATAGTCCAGATAGATAGATAAACTACTTATGGGCGTAAATGTAAATCTATATATCAATATATATATCCCTACCTATTACAAATATGTGTTTTTATCTGTTAGGATATAGTCCCTGCCTCTCTCCACTGAGAAGCTTCCAATCAGCAATCTCCAATCTCCAACTTCAAATCAGCAATCAAGTAATGAGCATACTTGGCCCTCTGATCTTGGTTTCTAAATACCATTGTCCACTTACGGGAAGCAGAATTCCTTGGACAAATGATTCCATCTATGACTGGACAGAGAAATTACAAGATGAGCCTGGGAAATCTTGCTGCATCAGAAAGAAGGAAATTATCAGAAAATGGAGAAATATCAAAAGGACAAAAAAGGTAGCTTCAAAGGGGACCCAATAAGCAAGTTTGGGACAATTTTAACATTACAATCTCATGAGAATATTGAACCTACTAAATAAAACAAGAATCTATCAATCCATACTGGTATGAATAGATGAATAAATTGAAATTTTGTTGAGAAATGGAATCTTTACCTAGCCTCAAAGTACCTCCCCCACAAAATATGTGTTAACTATAAAGGAGGGGAAAGTAACTTCATATTAAGAAGCCTGGCGGATGACACCTAAATCAAGTAATCAAAGTTAACATCACCAGCAATGGAGCAAATCAAACCCATGTGTCACCTAACAGGATGAAAGGAGAAGAATGCAGGGTCACTTTTGTGATGTGCCTGCCCAAGTTGCATAACTGAATTTAATCATGAGGAAACCTGAGACAAACCCACCAGGGGGGCATTCTACCAAATAACAAGCCTATAATCTTCGAAATGTCATGGTTCCGAAAATCAAGGAAAGACCAAAGAACTGTTGCAGACTGAAGGAATTTAAAGGATCATGACAACTAAATATCATGCAGGATTCTGGACTGGATTCTTTTCTTAAAAAGGACCTTATTGAGACTACTGGCAAAACTCGAATGGAATCTGAGGACTAGATGGTAATAATGTATCAATATCATTTCCTGGATGGCTGTCTTACTGTTGTGTAGGAGAATGTCTGTTCTATACTAACATATTCCAGGGTGATGGGGCATTGTGTTGGTCTCTCACTCTCAGATGGTTCAGGAAAATGTTATTTGGATGATTCCTGCAATTTTAATAAGTTTGAGATTATTTCCAAATAAAAACATTTTTTAAAAAATCAAGTGACAACTGTAAAATCATTCAGCAACACCCAATGATAGCAAAATAAGAGTAAGGATTATGAATAGTAATTAGAGTTGTGCAGCATGAAGCAGCTATCTCAGCACAAACCACAGAGGTAAAATACGAGGGAGCCAAAATAGCAGGGCCCACTCTGGTAGGATCACTATTATCTGTACCAGTTTATGTTGTCACCGGCGGCCCTTCATCCACAGTGTGGAGGAACTGGAAATTAATATCAGATCCTACCATATAGATGTTGGACTTTATTGTAAATTTTATGTTGTTCTCCCTGAAATATATGGTACAGGGTAATCCTAAACCACATTTTTGTCTTTAAAAACCCTTAGCCCTCCATGAAACCACTAGGTATAAATATCAGATTACATGGAAATACATATTTTAATATAAATTCCTGAACCAGTGGGTCATACATAGGCTCCAAGTAGGCAAAATTAAGAAAGCGTTTCCCCATAGAGAATTCTGTCCTAACACATAACTAGTTCTAAGTTTGCTGTCTGTGGTATTATATTGAAAAATATTTGGCTAAATTGAATGTGCTATACATATTTACGTAATAAAATTCCCAAATAAGATCTACAAAACTTAATTATAAATGAAGACCTAATATAAACATTCACTAGATTTTAGTTCAGGAATAATGCTTTGATGTATACTTAAGGATAAGAAAAAAGTAATTAATAATAAATCACTCCACCCTCAAGAGTCGTAAATCTATTTGCACTTTAAAATCTCCATTCTTCTAAATTGCATCTTAATGTTCCTTTGCGAAGTGACAACGTTTACACAGCATCAAAATATTAAGTCTCCTTGACTCAACTTTGCTCCCCTGGAAAATGGGAGTTAACGATTTTAGTTGGAGGACAGACTAATTGAGGGATTAATTCTTGTTTGTCCAGTCCTTTGACGACTAAGCATTACTCAGTTTCAAAATTATTATGATTTATTCATCCCTCTTGAAAGCAAGCCTGTCATAAATATAAACTCCCCTTAATCAATCATTCATTTACAAGTGGGACCAGATTAATTCTATTAACAAAAATTGAAATAAAATGTAAGATTTCAATAACCCCCCAAAAGATAGCATCAGTTAGAATAAGTGATTGTGACAAACGTATATAATGCTATGGTCCTTAGTAAATTGTCTTATCTAGAGATATTACAAGCATTACAGAATATACCAAAATCTATCAGATTTGTTGCATTATTTCAAACTTACATAATATTGTGTTTTCTTAACTATTCCATAAATATAGATTGATGCTTAATCTGAGCACAACTTCTTGGAGCTTCCAAAGCTTTTATCAATGAACAGAACCTTTATTTTATATTACATTTTTGCTTTAGTTTAATTTTTTAAATTTATTTGGAGACACTGGGGGAAATTATATCTATACATGGTGGAACTTCCAAAAATAATCGCTAAGTATTGCTCCTAGGTAGTATTTTCCCTGGTCTGCCTTGACGATGGATAAAATTCCACACTGGATCGTGAACCACCATGTGCTCTTGAAATAGTGCTAACTACATTTGTCAAAGAAGCAGGCCAACACTATTTAAAGAAGCCATGTGATACCTCTTATTTTATTTTAGATGTTCACAGGACTATGTAAACTATATGACATTTTAAGACCAAACTGAATTCTTGGCTCCTTTCAGTGGAATTTCATATGATATTTGACTATATCTGCTGACTCACACACCAGTCGTACAAAATGTTTATTCAGTGTCTTTCATAATCTCATCTCACTGATAGATGTTGGGCAGGAGAGAAAAGAATTTTAAGCACACCATCATGTTCCAAAAAGGATTCAAAATACTTTACACAGATGAGTAAAAAAGAAGCAAGTTAGTGTGAAATTTAAAAAAATAAAAAAGAAATATCAACAAGAGTGGAAAAATAAGATTTTATATATTCAAATGCAAAAATACAAACTTCCTCCCCAGCCTCATCCCATGAACTCTTTCCCTTATTTACTCACTCCAGTCACACCAGCCTCATTTCAGACTTGTCAACTTACCGGCTCTTGGAACTTGCTCTTCCCTCTGTTATGCTCCTCCTGCTTGGCGTGCTGACCCCCTCTACTACGACAGCACTCTACATTTATTCTGTTTACTATCCTCCATTCCTGTCTTCAAAGCACAATACACTTTGGGAAGTTATCATTTGTTTGATAGTTTGTGTGTTTACTGTCTGGTGAACCCATTAGAACGTTAGCTCCATAAACACAGGAGCTCCCCTCCTTCTGTTACTGTACGCTCAGCACTTAGCACAATGGCTAGCACATCATAGATGCTTAATAAATATTTGTTGAATGAATGTGCTAAATATAGAACCCTGTTCTCAGACCACATCCCTTCTCAACAGCCCTTAAAATAAACACAAACAAGTTCAAATCTCTTTAAAATTGCTACCAACAATGCCTTCAGTAAGGCTCCATTTCATCCTCTGTATTTACCTTTTGACCTACCTTTCTTTGCCATCATTTTTCATGTTTGATCAACACTATCTTTCCCCAGGAATTTCCCACACACTCTCTATTTTCCCACAACACATTGTTTCCTTTCTCCATCTCTACCCATTAATGTCACAGCCATTCTTCCAGGCAGGGTGACAACAGGACTTTTATAAGCCTAAGCCACTTTGTCTCTTGGGGCCCCTTCCTCCATAAAAATATTAAAAATTATTGTGTTGGTATAAAGACAAATATAATCCTAATTCAGTTCATTGTTCTATATCTGTTACTATTACATTCAATTTTTCTAATTTTAAAAGAAATTAAAATTAAAGCATTTTATTTGTGGGCCCCTCAAAGTATCCTGGGTCCTAGGCACTATGTGTTATTGTGCCTTTTGAGTTAGTTGACTCTTCTTCCAAGCACAATTTAAATGTCAAATCATACAGGAAATCTTCTCCGAGGACACCCACTAACACACACACACACACGTACACACACACACGTACACACACGTACACACACACACACTCACACACACACGTACACACACACGTACGCACACGTACACACACGTACTTACACACGTACACACACACGTACACAGTACGCATTACTCTTTTCTCACTTTCATCTTCATAGCACTCTCTGTGGGTCTACGAAACTTAGTAACAGACTGAAAGCAAAATTGTGACTAACTCATCTTTATGCTCTTCAAAGTTTCCATCACAGAGCTTGACAACTTCTAAGCAAAAATAAGTGTATTTTGATTTGTTATTTAGTTTGTGTACTAAAAATATGGGTTCTAACAGTTAAGGAAGTTTTCCATAAAGAAGATGACTTTAGATAGCTCTAGATACATTGATAAGTGTCAGATCCTAGGCCATAGACTATTAAATGTGTTTGATAGAAAGATTTTTTATGGATCACATCTGCTGGAGTAGTAAGTGATGAATTTGGGTAGATGAATTGGACCAAACTGCAAAGAACCTTGAATTTCAGGAAAAGAATTAGGATCTTGATGCTGCCGGTTATGGGAATACCCTGCAGGTCCTTACTCAGGAAAGCAACATGATGATAGCGATATTTTTGGAAGATTTGTCTGTGAGTTAGGCGTTAAAGGAATCAAGACAAGGAAAGTCTAGAGGTAAAGAAACCAGAGATTATAGAAATGGGCCAGTATGATTGGACTTTAAGCCAAATTCTAGTTTTATTCTCTTTTTGCCTGGTTTTACTCTTGACTTTATTTCACAGTAAATACAGGCATTCTATTCAGGACATGCATTGTGTAAGCTACTTCTAAATTAAAAAAAAAAAAAAAGCGTGATCCCAAATATGACCCGGTGTATGTTTCATCAGAAACGTTAAATATTTTTCCTCACATGAAGTAATAAAGTCTTTTTAAATTTGCAGTCCAATCAGTCAATAAAGAAGCAAATTTTCAATAAACAATAGGGACCTTTTTTTGGTTTAAGCCATAGCTGATTCAAATAGAAAAGCATAATAAAAATAACTATTTTCAACAAAAAAGGGTTTTCAGTTACCTTATATAATTTAATTATATCAAAAATCTCCTGGTATTACATTAACCCTATTTTATAGAAAAGGGAACTGGTAAGTCATGACACCAAGAAGGGAATCTGGGCATCTGAGCCAGAGCCCATCTGCCTTGCATCAATCTCCTCAAGGAAGACAAAGCATATACAAGACAGTTGTATCAGAGAGTAAGAGCTTATGCCACAAAGTCCAGATGCCTGTCCAAGAAGCAGGGCCTCAGTGCAAAACTGACACATAGGTAAGCTTTGAAATTGTAGCTTGTTCAGAGAACATTCCAAGTAGAGTAATCAGCACGAATGAAAATGCAGAGGTAAGAATCATCTTGGCACACGGCTGAAAAAGTGTATAAATGGTAGTATCAGAGGGAAGCTGCATGTTGAGAAGTAGTGAGAATCGAACTGGATCAATAAGATACAATAAGATAGAAAAATGGAGCATCAAGAAGGCCTTCAAGATGTCTAGTAAGAAAACCGAGTGTATGGTCAAGCCATCAACCAGGAAGAGGAATATGGAAAGAAGAACGAAAGGAAAGGAGGGTTGATGAGGTAAAGGATGACGACTTCGATGTTGAATGTGCAGTTACTCTTCACATGGAGCTGCCTAGTGGACAACTGGGGGTGGCAAAACCCAGCTGAATTATAAACAGAGAGACAAGGATCCCTAGAGTAATCTATTCCAAAAGAGAATGCACATATCTTTCAAGGAAGCCTGGTAGAATATAGTTCATCTTCAAAAAAAAGGTTCATTTAAAGAAAGAAATGAGTTTTATAGAGAGCATGTATGGCCAAGTATGTAAGATCAAGAAAAGACCAGATCTGCTTAAAATGGAGATAAGATGCAATTGTGTAAAGATACAATGTTCAAGTTTTCTTCTCCATCCACCTTGCATAGAAGAAACAGAAGAGCAAGATTTTAAATTTTGCTCTCAGTAGTATTTATCAATATGTCATGACTATCCACACCTCAGGAATTTCTCTATATAAATGGAGCCAGGTCAAGACTATAATATGCAAAGAGTAGAAATAGGCCTTTGCCATATGCTAGTGCACTTAATGCTCCCAAAACCTCATGAGGTGTTAATTATTATTGTCTTTGATTTGGAGAGGCAGGAATCGCGACCAAAAAGCTTGTTCGTTGGATTGGAGAGCCAGTGCTCAACCCCAGATGTGCCTGACTCTAGGACATGCACTCTTAGCTACTATGTTAGAAATCTCACTAAAATTAATGGCCTGCAGGGAAGCCTTGATGCTGTGGTACAGAATGGTAATTGAATGTGTTCCGAATTACAGCTCACCCTTCACTACAATGCAGCAAAAGTGAGTTTCTTATCAACTCTAAGATATGTAGCATATAATAAAATAATTAAACAAACCCACCTTAATTCCATCTCTCTTATTCTGTCCAAAACTTTCAAACTATCTACAATGCACGAGGCTGTGTGCCTCCAGTTCTTTTCAAAAGCAAGTGTAAGTGAGAAGCAAGAAATAAGAGAGTTAATTTTTCTCTGGTTTTCCTCAGCTTCTGGTGAAATCCCATTTAAATATTTTGTGGTAAACTCATTCCTTTCCAAGCTTTCAGATGGTGAGCTTTTTAGTCATTGTTTTAAAAGGCCAAAACATTTGTTAACTGGAGCAGTCATAGGCCAAGAGCAGTAACTCTTATCATTTTATTCTGAGGGAGTGAATCAACTTTATACCTTCTTTGGATACAATGTAAATCTCAAAGAGAATCAGAAGCTAGTCTGTATTTAAGTGAATTAACTTCATACTGAAGTCACCATGATTCTTTGAGCCATAAATTAGGCTGCTTTAAAAGAATTCAGCAGAACATTCCAAAGGTGGTTACGGAACCAAAGAAGAAATGGGGATCTTTTACTTTTAAAGGAAGTAATTTCTAGTAGCATAAGCTAATAAAAGTTCATAGTTTTCATTGTTGATGTAGTGTACTTTAGAGCCCTGGCAATGTAAGAAAATTATATGATCATTATTAGCACACTGTAGTAATACTCCTTACTAAGAGCACATCAAAAACTTTTCCCTTTAAAGTTTCTGTGAGAAGAGCTGTATATGATATTTTCTCCTGAAATAATAAAATACAATGAAAGAATACTTTCATATTAGGAAAAAAACTGGAATACTAACATACACATTTATTTTAGGTGTTGTATCAAAGAACTGTCTCTTAAAATTGGGATTACATTATTCAAGTCTATCAGTAGAATTTTTCTTATTAGCTCTAATTTGGCTATGCAGTTATAGATTAAGATATGCATTCAAAGGCCTCTTTTGGATACAATGTAAATTCTATTTTACATACATTGTACTTTATGTACATTACCACATTTTCTTAATACGGATGCTAGGGGATGGACATTACTGTTAACCCCACTTGATAAAGAGACTGAGGTCCAGAGAGGTCATCACTTGCTCAGGATCACTCAGCTTGTAAGGGGCCCAGTAGGAATTCAAACCTAGGTAAGCATACTTCCTTAACTGCTTGACAAAATTACTCTGTTTCTATTTTTTTAAACTAACTTTATTGAAGTATAACTTACATATATTGAGGGTACTTTTAAGTGTACAGTTCAATGAGTTTTGACAAGTGGATACGCCATTACAAGAAAGGTAGAAAATGTTTCTACCATTTCCATAAATTCCATTTGGTGCCACCCCTTCTTCCTCTCTGGCAACCATTGATCTGCTTTCCATCCTCAGATACACATTTTTCATTTTATTGCACGTGTGTTCTATTTAACAAGACAGTTTTACACATACTGTCAAATTCACATTTCTTTATCTTTTACAGTAATTGGAAACAATATGGCCCTTCTATTAATATCTGTTAGTATTGCCAAATCTAACTCCCAAACGGATGCATGGCAACTAATTTAGGGATTAAAGGATTAATGGCAACAGGGAGGGGAGGAAAAGAGCCTATACATTTATTTTGCAAAAGTGAATGAATGAAAAGGTAATTCAAGAAATAGTCGATAAGTTTAATATAGTCTTCTGTGCACCAAAGTGCTGGTACCTGACTTGGAGGGATGACCACTAGGTCAATATAAGCTAGACCTCAGAGTAATGGAATCATCACTCTTCTTTCTACCAGACATGGTACTTCCAGTCTTCTTTACTCTCCTCCCTTTCCATCAGCTTCTCTGCTGCCTTCCTCATGGGGTATGTGAGACTCACCGGACACCCTTCATCGTAGGCCATGATGAGTCACTACCTCTGACCTGCAATCCAGGCAGCAAGTGAGAGAACCAAGATGCTATAAGGCTTGATAAACCAGCAGGGGATCTTTTTAGTCTTTTATTATATGATTGGTGTGGTTTAAAGAAAAGAAATAAATAATTACATAAATGGATGAAGCGCATTGAATAGAAAACAGAAAAATAGCACAACATTCGGATACTCAAAGCAAATGTAGTTTTATTTTCCATAACTGATGTGGTTTTCCTTTGGAATCCTCATCTCTTTGAGTAGTAAAAGAGAGAACCAAACAACTCTTTAAAATTCCTAGACTGTAGTATCTCATCTCTTCCCCCATTAAACTGTCTCTTCTGGTTGATTCTTTCTCCAGTAAGTCTTTCAGATACTCTCTCATCCTCCATGCGTGTTGGAGACATTCTGTCTGGGTATAAATGAGCTTTCTTAGTGAGACACAGATAGCAGAGAAGGAAGCCCAAGGCCATGACGTTTTCAAGAAAGTGTCTCTCAATACAATAGCTGTTCTTTTCTCTTCGGGTCAGGTTTTGTCTCTTCTTCCCATAGTCTGATGGATTCTTCTTCTTTTCATCACATCTTGCTTTTTCCCAGAGAGTTTAGCCTCAAAATGGAATCTATTTCACACTGGGGATGAAGTGGTAAGTTCTAATCAGACCGCTGGCTCCAGATCCCTGTGGAAGCTATAGAAATTTGGAAATTCTTTTTATATTGCAGCAACACTAAAATTTTAAGGTTATTGTCTTGCTAAGAACACAAAAATATAATTTTGCAATTCAAAACTTACTACTGGTGTTCTCTCTCTCTTACTCTTTTGTTGTTTTATTCTCTGATGTAGCAATACTAATCTTCCTTGAGGCAAAGAGAAGCAATATGAAGGCAGTATGAAGGATTAGACCCAAGAACATTAAGAGGAGAAAATCATATGAATAGACATGTTTAAATTTTTACTATTATTTCATTTATAATGCCAAGGGAAAAAAGAAAAGAAGAAAATAATATATCTTAACTTAGTATCATTCCACAATGTCCCTTTCTTACAGGGTCAAAACTTCCTGGCCAGGCATTAGGAATTTTCGTAAAAATTATTCATTTTCTCTTACACTATTATTTAAATGCATGTTAAATACATGTGCAAGACACAGCAGATTAATCTTTGTTTCTCTAAATAACATCTACTTTTCTGTTTCCATATCTTTGCTGAAGCTGTCTTCACTGCTTAGAATGTCCTTTTTGATAAATATATTTGGAAGACTTTTTTTATTCATTTGGGTCAACTCAAATCTGCCATGAAGTCAAGCGGTACTGACAACTTTCCCTCTTGCACTCCTGCATATTTCTATCTTATATTGCATCCCCATTGTGACAATTTCTCTTCTTCTGATATTTATTAGAGATTCGTAATCAATCTGTCTCCCACACTAAAATGAGTGGCTACAGGACAGGAACTGTGAACAGTTCACCTTAGTTGCACCCACAACACCCAGCCAAGTGCCTTATACATTGTACATGATATGTGGTATGCAATCATACATATCTGTGATGTTGGGGGAAAAATTTTATTATAAAATTCAAAAGAAGTATGTCTGGCCTTTTGGAACTAAAAATAATCTAATTTAGAAATTCTACCTATAGTCTATGTAGCACAGAGGACTTCAAAAAAAGATAAAATTTCTTAAAAAAAAAAAAAACAACTACTTTGCTAGCAACTAACAGATTGAGAGTCTATTCAGAAATTTCACTTTAGTGTCTGTACTTTTGGAGGTGGGATCAAGATGGCAGAGTAGGAAGACCCTGAGCTCACCTCCCCAGAAGGACACATCAAAAGTACAACGACATACAGAGCAACTCTTGCTGATGATGACCTGAAGACTAGCAAAACAGCTCTACAACCAATGCTGTAAAGAAAATTACATGGAGTCTGGTAGGAGGGGAGGAGAAGAAATCTGGTCAGGACCTGCAACCCTAGTGGGTGACCCATAAGGAGATCTCACAGGCTCCAGAATCCTCCCTACTGAGGAGCCGCACATTAGGCACTCCAGCCCCGGGGTCCAACATCAAGATGAGCCCCTTTGGCTGGTTTGAAAACCAGTGGGGCTTACCAGAGAACTCTAAGAAACCAAGACGCGACTCTTAAAGAACACATGCACAGACTTGCTTGCCACCTGCCTCAGCACAGAGGCAGCAGACTGAAAACTGCCAGGTGCTCTGGCCAGCCTGCCAGGACAGCACCAGTGCACCCCACAGCACACACCAGGCCCCTGCTCCAGCCCCTCCTGCCCTGCCACCACTCCCTGCTAATGCAGAGGCCACCATTTCCAACATGTGTGTGTTCACCAGGGAAGGAGAAGAGCCTGTCCAGCTCTGGCCAAAGCAGTGGCTGCCATTGCTGGAGCATTTGCACACCAGGGAAGACTCCAAATCCTTGGCCCCAACCCCATCTCTAATCAAGGAAAACACATTGGGGAAAATTGGAGCCAGCTCAGAAGTCTTTGGGCCCCAGCCATGTCTCCAACCAAAGCAGAGATTGCCATCACACCAGGGAGGAGCCCAGCTCCCTCAGGACTCCTGCTCTAGCCCCACGGTCCCCAGCCCTCCCCTCCACAGGGTGGCAGCCACCACTGAGCATAGGAGAAGCTCTAGCACCTGGCTCTGTCTCTCTCGCCTCCACCTTTAGCCCTACCTCACACTAAGGTGCTGGCTGCCAGCACGCCCTGGGAGAAGAGCTTGTGTCACTTCAGATCCAGCTCTCCCACCAAAGCCGCTGGGCACATGTTGACTGCATAGGGATGGTCCCACACAGGAACATGCCTTCAAGACCAGGATAGGTAACTTTTTCACCTGGTTACATAGAGACAAACAGAGAAAGTTAAACAAAATGAGAAAATAGAGGAATATATTTCAAATAAAAAAGAGCGAGATAAAATCCCAGAGGGAAAAATTAATGAAACAGAGATTAAATAATTTACCTGCTAGAGAGTTCAAAGCAATAGCCCTCTGCAGTCGGTGCAGGTCTTCGAACGCAAGAAGAAGGCCACTGCCAACGTGGCTCACTGCAAACGAGGTAACGGCCTCATCAAGGTGAACGGGCGACCCCTGGAGATGAAGGCGCACACTGGGGTTTTAAGTTTGGTTTCAAATTCTTCCCCTGCCTGGCCATAAGCATGTCACTTAAACTCTGAGCCTCAGTTTCTTGACCTTTCAAGTGGATGCCCTAATGTCTCATTTTCAATGTTGCTTTGAAAAGTAAATAAAAAAGAGTTAGCTCTTCAGTAAGTGGTGCTGGGAAAACTGGACAGCTACATGTAAAAGAATGAGATTAGAACATTCTCTCACATTATAAACAAAAATAAACTCAAAATAGATTAAATACCTATATGTAACACCAGAAACTATAAAACTCCTAGGAGAAAACTTAGGCTATACACTCTTTGACATAGGTCTTAGCAATATCTTTCTGGATATGTCTCCTCAAGCAAGGGAAACAAAAGCAAAAATAAACAACTGGGATCTAACCAAACTTAGACACTTTTGCACAGTGAGGGCACCATCAACAAAATGGAAATACAACCAACTGAATGAGAGAAAATATTTGCAAGTGATATGTCTGGTAAGGGGTTGATATCCAAAATATATAAAGAGCTCATACAACTCAATATAAAAAATATAAAAAAATCCAATTAAAAAATGGGCAGAGGACCTGAATAGACATTTTTCCAAAGACATACAGATGGCGAACAGGCACATGAAAAGATGTTCAGCATCACTAATTATCAGGGAAATGCAAGTCAAAACTACAATGAGATATCACCTCACACCTGTCACAATGGCTATGGTAAAAAAGACAAGAAATAACAAGTGTTGACAGGGATGTGGAGAAAGGGAAACCTCGTATATCGCTGGAGGGAATGTAAATTGCTTCAGCCACTATGGAAAACAGTATAGAGTTTCCTCAAAAAATTTAAAATAGAGCTACCATATCATCCAGCAATTCCACTCCTGGGAATATATCTAAAGAAAATAAAAATGCCAATTTGAAAAGATATATACACCACAATATTCAGAGCAGCATTATTTAAAATTGCCAAGATATGGAAGCAAGAAATCTAAGTGTCCATCAACAGATGAATGGATAAAGAAGCTGTGAGAAATATATATATATATAATATATATATATATAAAATACACACACACACACACACACACACACACAACATAGTGGAGCCTGGAGGGTAATATGCTTAGTAAAGCAAGTGAGACAGAGAAAGATAGATACTCTATGTTTTCACTTATACGTGGAATGTAAAAAATAAAAGAAACATATGAATGTAACAAAACAGAAACAGACTCACAGATACAGAGAACAAACTAATGATTATCAGTGGGGAGAGGGGTGAGGAGAGGGGCAAGAAAGGGGAAGATGTATAAACTACTAGGTATAAAATTAATAAGATATAAGGATAGATTTATAGCACAGGGAATATAGCAAATATTTTATAATTTTAAAATGAGTATAATAAATAAAATATCAAATCACTACATTATATACCTGAAACTAATATAACATTGTAAATCCATTACACTTCAATTTTAAAAAAGAGAAAGAAAGAAAGAAGGTGAGAAGAATTAATGTCTTGTGTACTTTAACATTTAAAAAAAATCCTTTGGCAGTATATTATTTTCCATTTTTAAGTTAGGAAAATTGGGGGTCAAGAAGAGTAAACAATGAGCTAATATGGGTCAAAAGACTGCTTTGGAATGATTGGATTTTAATGGTCAAATCTAAAGAATTTGATGACAGGTCTCTCATCTGACTTAAAATCACGTAATATTCTTCTGATACTTTTTGTTTCTTGCAGATCCTTTTCTTTCTGTGATTTTTAATATTACATTGTGACAAATCCACGAACTGACCTCATTTAATTCTCAGAGGACAGTATAAAAATAGATTTTACAATTAAGTATAATATAAATTTATTTGAAAATTTGAGAGAAATTTGAGAATACACATGACATATATTATTTATAAAATAAATAAATGAATGAATGCATGAATTAATATACTATGAAAAGTGTGTAGTGCTTCTGAATCTTGAGTATACACACCTTTATTATTAAGAATTTTATGCACACTATAATTTTCCAGACCCAAAGTTATGTTTAAAGTAAAATTTTATGTTCCATGTGGTCTGCCTTTGTGAAATTTAGAAGGTCATCATGCTTGGGAATTTTCATTGAAATAAGACATTAAGTTTTTTGAGTTTTGAAGTGCCCATTGGAATGTAACAATTCCCATTTAATATCTGTATTTATTTACACTTGATGCTTCAATTTACATACATAGTGATATTCTTTGGGAGTTCTGTAGATTCCAGCTTCAAGAATTTACAACTTTATTTGCAAACTGGAAGTCGTATTCAGGATGCCAAAATAGGTGAAATTACTCCCCAGGACTTTTGGAAATTGTTAAAATAATTTAATGATGCTTTTCATTGTGTTTATGAAACCATGAGTATTAAAATGGTAAAAGTAAAATCTTACATAATTTAACATTTTCAAAAAGTTTTCCTGCTTTGGTGTGCTCAGTCCTGGAGCTTAGAACCATTATAGAACTTATACATGTACACCATAACGAAGAATAAATTTAACTTGAGTAGAGCTTTACATTAACATTAACATTTTTAGAGCATTTCTGACCACGGATATCGTCTTCATGACTCAATATATGGATTCATCTGTATACAAATTCCTACTACTTGCTCAGTTATCAATAATTTTTCACCACTATGTCCTCTCTAATTGCTAACCTTCTCTACAACCCTTGACTCAAGTGTCGAAGCAAATCATTCTTCTTCATTGAGCAACACATCTTGAAAGGCTGGATTTTGCTGAAGATCTAGGGGAAAAAAACACTTAAACTTGAATATCAGACCGTATTTCTCCTCAGTTTTCTCAGCTGTGAATCTTGATTTGGAATTTTAAAAATGTGATCATGGTGATGAGGACATTGTATATTTTTTCTCATCAGGGAGGGGGAGAGAATCTGAGAGGACAGCTGTAGGTGCTTCGATGTCCTTAGGGGAAAGCTTCAATTTAATTTAAAGATACAATATAAATAATATTACAAATGATCAATGTGTTATTTATCTATAATTTATATGTCTCTGTGGCCTCCAATGTCCTGAGGAGACTCTTTCCTGTAGTATAAATAGTAGGTTTGCACTATTACTCACCAAAGACAAAATGTAATTACTTTTTATCCCATTCCACTGATTCTCCTTTCTTTTCTTCTTCTTTCTCCTTTTCTTCTTTTCTTCCTTCTTTTTAAAGCAATCTAATCCTAAAGCTGTTAGATGTAGCTGATAAGAATAAGTTTCTGCACAGGGGCCAGCGGGGAGGGATGGGGAGTCCCCTGAAGAGAAGTCTTCTGTTTGGGGTACCTGAAGTCAAGCAGGATAAGGAAGACATCCTTCTCTGAGAACAGCCAAGCATAAGGCATCAGAACCCAAGAATGTGCAACAGAGTTCCACGTAGGAGGCAGTTTGACATGAGAGGTCTAGCAAAGTGAGGTGTATATTTGTACAGAAGAAGGCAGTGGTGATGGAAGATTGGTTAAATAAAGGGATATTGATCAAATAATTAATATATTTAAGATAATAGAGCCAGCTTTCTCATTGTCACAGAAGGGAGTTTGAATACAGAAAGGGGGCTCACACAGGTACCTCTTGTCTGTGTGGCCTGCTGTTGTCTATGGCAGAGTAAACTAATAAACTCTTCTATTCGCATAAATAAGTAAACAAACAAACAAATACAGAAAGGGGAAAACCAGAATTAAACTTCTATTGGAATTGGTGGCATCAGTATGAAATAGTGGCTTTCAATATGTAGAGCAATAAATAAAAATATAAATGTGTGTATCGTGTATAGTTATATCAGGTGTGTGTATATGTGTGTGTGTACATACACACACAGACTCTAGCTCTGTCCACTAAGAAGCCTGGGAGCAGTGACACACTAATACTCATGAGCATACCTAGCACTGAGATCTTGGATTCTAAATACCACTCTCCAAAAACAGGAAATAGAGCTTGGTGGAGAAAAGGCTAATTTTTGATCTGAAACAGGGCAATACATAGACTATCCTTTTGTGCCAGAAAGTAAGGAAGTGCTTAAAGAATGAGGAAGATGTGTCAAAAGAACATAGTAGGAACCTTGAAGGGTATTTACTGACCAAATTAAGGAAAAGTTGTCCTTTTGGCATAAAAGTAGGTATAGGTCAATGGAACAAATGACGAGTTTGGAAATAGATACATACATACATGGTCAATTATTTTTCAACAATAACTCAAAATAATTCAGTGTGGAAAACATAACCTTTACAGTCAAGATGCTAGAATAATTTTGCTATATGTGTTAAAAAAAAGAAAGAGAAAAAAAAACTCAACCCTTCTTTCACATACCATATTTTAAAAATCCAATGCAAATGGATCATAGGCTTAAATGTAGAAGCAACATCTGTCAAATTTCTAGAAGAAAAGATAGGGTAAACTCTTCATGAACTTGATTTTAGTGAAAATTTTCAAAAATACAAAGCAAGGCACATTAATCATCTAAAATTTTTGGAAAAGTTGGACTTCATAAAAAATTTTCTTCAACATTTTGAGTAGAACTTGTACCGAGAATAGAGAAAGCACTCTTAACAACTTAAGAAGACAATCCAAACGGGGAAAAAATGTGAACAGACATTTCACCAATGAAGACATATAAATGGTGAATGAAAACTACAAATTAAAACCACAAAGGAATAACACTACACACTCACTAGAATAATTAAAATTTAAAATTTTAAATACCGCCATACTCAAGTATCAGCAAGGATGTGGAACAATCAGAACTTTTATACACTTCTGGTGGAAATGCAAAATGGTACAGTTACTTTGGAAATGAGCTTGGTACATTTTTAAAAATTAATAAGATTCAGCTATTTTACTCCTAGGTATTTACTCTCTCAAAATGAAAGCATATGTTCATACTAAGACTTGCATACAGATTTTCACAGCAGCTTATTTGTCGTCTCCTGAAACTGAAAACAATGCAAATATCCATCAGCAGGTGAACAGATAAACAAATTGTGGTATAGCCATAAAATGGAGCACTGCTAACAATAAAAAGTAATAAATTATAAAAATAGCCACTTAAATTCTTTCATTTGTACCACTCCTTCGAATAATTTGGTACCCCCCCAAACAGTAATGAATTACTAATAAATGCAACAAAACGGATAAATCTCAAAATTATTATGGTGACTGAAGGAAGCCAAGCAAAGAAAGAATATATAATGTATAATTCCATTCACACAAAGTCCTAGAAAATACAAGCTAATAACAAAGAATACAATGAGAACACAGTGTTATTTCAGTGATATTCATACCAAAAATGCATAATCAAATCCAACTACAAGAAATTATCAGACAAACCCAAATTGAGAGATACTCTGTTTTAAAAAATGGCCTCGAATCTTCAAAAGTGACATGAAAAACAAAGACCAAGGAACTGTTCAAAAGACACTGAACTGGTTATGCTTGTTATAAAGGCATTATTGGGACAATTCGGAAATTTGAATGGGGCATGAGGATTAGCCCAGACTCAAGGATCTTAGAGTCTATCAGAACTGTTAGAACAATTAGAGCTATTGACAATACTTGAATGTAATCTGATTAGATGTAGCAATGTGTCAAAAAACATTTATTGGTTTTGTTTATCTTGTAGTTATGTTGAGAAATGTCTTGGTTTGCAGGAAATGCTAAAATATTAGGAGTGATGGGGCCAACAGGTTGGCCACTTACTCTCAAATGCTTCAGGAAAAATGAAATTATTCTTTGCATCATAGCTACAATTTTTCTATAAATTTCAATAGATAATAGATATAGATATGCAACAATTATTTATTATTTCTGCCCATTCTATTCATGTTAATCCTATACAACAATTCAAGAGTCTTTTTTTATAGTTTTCAGATTCTGGTAGAAATTCTCAGTGTCTAGCCTACTGCTCCTACTTGCGCCTCTCCATGACTATATGTAGGTGTGTAGAGGCAGGAAGGCTTAGGTAGTGTAACCACCAAACTAAAATGTGCCTAGAAAACAGACATCCTGAATCATCCTGGGAAAATGAGGAGTTGGGGGGTGGCCAATTTAGGCTTGTGATGTTGGGGATTAGATATTCTCATTTTCTTTTCAGCTTCTCTCCATCTTTTATTCTCAAAGTCAATGGCATTCTTCTGCTGTTTGCTGCTGTGCTGGGAGTAACAGCTGGGCAACCCACCATCTGCTCTGTCTGAGTGCTTTCAGGGTCTCATGGTCTCTTCTCATTTGGATCCTGCCCTCCTTTGGCTTTCACAGGCATTATAGTGGGACCAGACACATGAGGTTCTTCCTGAAACTACTCAGCCCTGACAAGCTCTCCAGCTGGAAGTCCCACCTCCGAGCCCACCCCACAAGGGAACATGGAAAGGTCCAGAAAGATAAATATTGAGTCCTTCTCTGTTTCTTCTCACAATATCTCTGAACTTCTTTGTTACATCAGTGAAGACATATTCTCTTTCTTTTGGACTTCAGCCTCACAGCTAAACTTTAATAACACATATATGTACTTTTTCAGCGTTAATGGAGAAGATCTAAGATCTGATTATCAGACATGGTCTTTGATGTTGTTACATATGAACTAAAGGAATTTGGAAATTACTTCCTCTCTCTAAGCAAAGCAAAGCAAAACAAAACAAAACAAAACAAAAAGTCCTCCCTTTTTTGATGCTTCAGAATCCTATTTTAAATGCCAGATGTTGAATATTAACCCTTGCTTTCTCACTGTAATCTTTCTGTATCAATCCTAATGTGACTTTTTTTAAGCTGGTCTGAGAAAAGCTCACTGCAGAAAGACAAAAGAGAAAAGCATAAGTAGTATTTTTTCTAGTGTGTCTTTCATGAAACGTTTAAGTTAAATAACTTGTCTTGTCCCATGTAACTACTGGGAGTTCAGTAACCTCCTTTAAATTTCCAAGGATTCCAGGGTTATGAAAGGGATGGATATGCACTTTTGATATTCATCTCATGTCTCTGAATACGCATTTCTGTTACTGATTCAATTATCAATCTCCTCTTACCATCTTGTCTTCTAAACACTGTACTTCCTCCACACTCCACCCCAAGCATTAACCCTTGACCATTCTCCATCATTAGGCAAAACATCACATATGGTTGTTGTATGTAATAGACTTTTGCTGAAGTTTCAAGGAATATAAGCAAAGAAGTAAAAAGAAAAACCTTAAAATTTAATAACAAGCATTACTCTTTCTGTATCTATCTGTAGTTCCATAGTTGCTCTCTTTCTAGCTTTCCAACACTTGTTGGGAAATCTTTAGCCCTTCTCACCCCTTCCCCACTATATCCAGGATTTCAAAACCTTTGAGATTCTTTTTCCTTTGTAATTCAAAGAAACTCCTTTTGTGTCAAAAATCTCCCAATCAGACATGCTCTTGAGACATCCCCTTAACCTAACAAAATGTCTCATTAAGATCTCCACTTGCCTCGCCACCAAATGTACACATTTCTTCCTAGAGGACGTCTGCCATCCTCCTCCAGCAGAAGTCTACAGCCAGGTAGCCCAAGGCTATAATCTGGCCAAGAGACATATTTTATTCATCTGCAGAATTTGCCTTTATTTTCCTTCTATGCCTGTTTCACCATTGTATTTTGGAAGCAGACAGTTTACTTTTAGGTTTTATAGGTCCAGAGATAGAAAGAAATTTTGCCCTATGATGGTTCATACCCAGAGTTACATTCATATCTGATTTAGATGATGATATTTGGGATTGAGACACTGAAAAGATTTAGATGAGATTATAGATTTGAATTGATGCTAATGAGATTTTTAGGGGTGCTGACATGGGGTAAATGTCCATGTGGGATGGATATGAGCTATTGGGGCTAAAGAGAAGACTGTGGTAGTCTGAAAAATGCCCCCTCACCTCAAAAAAAAAAAAAAGATACTTACATAAAATCCATGGAAACTATGAATGTTACCTTATTTGGAAAAAAGGACTTTGTCAGACGTGATTAAATTAAGGATCTTGAAATGAGGGGATAATCCTGAATTAGCTTGGTGGGCCCTAAATCCATTGACAAGTTTCCTTTTAAGGGAAAGGCACGGGGATAATTTAGACAGATGGAAGAGGAGAAAATACTGACACAGAGCAAAGAATGCAATGTGAAGACGGAGTCAGAGATTAGAGTGATGTGGCCCCAAGCCCAGCCATGCCAAGATAGCCAATAGAAGCTGGAAGAGAAAAGAAACAATTTATCCCTTAGAGCTCCCAAAAGACGTTCAGCCCTAGAATTTCAGACTTCCAGACTCCAGAACTGTGGAAAGATACATTTCTATGCTCTGAAACTACCAAGTTTGTGGTCATTTATTACAGCAGCTTCAGAAAACAAATACAATGTCTTCTTTTTTGCATATATGTCCACTCAATTGCCAATAGCTATAACATAGCTAGTTATAGGAGGAGAACTTATTAATATTTGTTTTTGCTTAAATATAATAAAGATTAGAATGTTATAAATTGTATAAACCCATTTATATACAAAGAGTGATTCAGAAACTAAATATTGGAAGAAATACCACTATAATATCCATTTGGGAGAGTGAAAGGGATTATCTGAAAATAAATCCTTCTTAGCTTCATTAGATTAGATTAGATAGAGGATAAAAATGCCTCTCATAGAGCATCTTCTGAAATACAAAAATGGCTGAATTTATTCAACTAGCCCAAGATTCACATTGTTGAGGTTATGTGTGTCCTAGTATGTCATTGGAGACTTGGGAAAATTTTAGGGACATAGCAGATCATTCATTCTTCATTTAACGTTTATTCAGTGGTTACTGGTACTGGGCGTTGTTCTAGGTGCTGGATCTACAGTGGTGAGCAAAACTAAGAAAGTCTGTACCTCGAGGCATTTATATTCTCTTGGGAGAGACAGATAAGAAACAGGTAAATAAATATCTGTTATCAAATAGTGATATATAATGAAGGAAAATAAAGCAAGAGGAAATATTCACCGAGACAGAGAATGCTATTTTTAGTGAAGACTTTTAATTATCCTCAATATCCATTTTCCTGAGTGATAGCAGGAAACTTGGCTACCTGGTTAGAAACTACATTTCTCAGCCTCCTTTGCTGTTGGGTTTACCATCTGACAATGTTTTTAACCAATAGAACATGAAGGAAAATGACAAGAGTAGATTTCAAGACACATACTTAATAGAGAACACCCTTCTTTCTCTTTCTTCCCTTGGTTGAAATGTGAACCAACTTAAACATTGACTGTAGGGAATGATCCCAAATAGAAGAGACCTGTATCCCTGAAAGATGTCTGGAAGAAGAGGTGCCTCTCTATCTTGGATCCCCTGCTTATTTCTGGAATGTTATTAGAAAGACAAATGCATGTCTTTCTTGAAAATCTCAATATTGGGTCTCTTTATGATAGCAGCTAAGCCTGTACCCTAACAAATAAATATTTTTAATTAACATGATTTGTTAGGGTTCCAAATCCAATTCCAGTATGTGTGGAACACCATCTGGGTGTTCTACAACTTTTCTCAATTTTGACACTATCTAACCAGAGGTAGAATCAGATTCCACAAGTTAATTGTTTAGTCCTGTAAGACTGTCCCAACCCCCAACTTCAGACTTCAGATGCCAATTGCAAGCCCAGTTTGTCATCTATACTTCTGACCAACTGGCTATAAATCAGAGGTTCCCATGCTTCTTCCTGCAGTTTGATTAATTTGCAAGAGCAGCTCACAGAACTCAGAGAAACATTTTACTTATGAAACCACCAGTTTATTATGAAAGAACGCAATTCAGGAACAGCCAGATGGAAGAGGTGCATAGGGCAAGGCATGGGGAAAGGTCAAGGAGCCTCCATGGCCTCCCCAGGTGTGTCACTCTCCCAACATCTCCACATGTTCCTCAACCTGGAAGCTCTCCAAACCCTGTCCTTTGGGGTTTTTACATAGGCTTCATTGCATAGGCACAGCTGATTAAATCAGTGATCGCTGGCTATTGATTCAACCTCCAGCCCCATTCTCCTCCCCAAGGTTGGAGAATAGGTACTGAAAGTGGCAAACCTCTAATCACATGGTTGGTTCCCCTGGCAACTAGTCCCCACCCATAGGTTACCATTGGGCTTTCCAAAAATCACCTCTTTAACACAACAAAAGGTACCTTTATCTCTCTTATCACAAGAAAGTCCAAGGGTTTTAGGAGTTCTGTGTCTGGAATAGCGTGGAAAACCGAATACATATTTCTTATTATAAATGACAGTATCTCACGTGGACTGGGTAGGCCTTTCTGAGCAGAGACCAAATGGACTAAGGGAGTGAAGATTGTGGAGAGGTAGGATGGTATGTTAAGAGCACTATCTGCCTTAGTTCGGGTTGCTTCAAAAGAAAATCTTGTAAAAATTGAGCGGTGGGGGTTTACTTTTTTTTTTGAAAGGTGATCCCAGGAAACACATTTAAAAGAGTGAGGAGAGATAAAGAAAAAAGAGAGATAAAAGCTGGTTACCCCTGAGTGTAATAGGAGCTCCACCCCATTCAGGAACTTCTGAGGAACTTTGTAGAACATGTCTCAGAATAATACCCTCTAAGAGATGAGGGACCAGAGGGTTTATCCACTATATCCATCCCCTACGTAGAGTTTCTTCTCTAGCATTAAAGATCTAAGTTGAGCAAGTCCCCAAACAACAACCAGAAAAAGGTCTTAGGCTGACAAGTATAGATACCCAGGCTCTTGTGGTAGGAAGCTATAAGCTTTGTGGAAACTTACACTATGACAGCAGATGAACTCAGAAGTAGGCTAAGGAACTATGTGGAAGGATATTAACAGTGTCTGATGGCCAAGGTTCAAATCCTTGCTCTGCCATGTACTAGATGTGTGACTCTGCTACATACTAGGGATGTGACCTAGGATAAATTGCTCAGCCTCTCTGTACCTCAGTTTCCTCATCTGTAAAATAGATACGGTTATAGCACCTACCTACTTCATAGGATTGTTGTATTATATATTTTAAAAGTTATTATATATGTAGTAATTAGAATAGCACTTATCACAAAGAGAGAATTATTTGTTATTATTATCTGAGATGACAATAAATTTATGAAATCTAAACCATAATCTGTTTATTGTTGAATTTCAGTGCTTGTCACAGAGCTTGACAATAGTAGATGCTGTATAAATGTTTAATGAATAGACAACAAAGAAAGTTTGAGGCTATTACTAGACTTCTTGAATGTATAAGAGTATTAGAGGGAGAACCAGACTAGTCACCTGTAACCAATATCCTCGAAGGACTACCCAGAAGACATGTATAATATCACCCTAAGACAAACTTCATTGTGGAATCAGTGATTGGACTTGCTTCATGAAGGGTCTAAGGTACAGTTTAATAGGGTTTCACAAGCCTATTTGCTTCAGTAGTTTCCACATTCTCTTGGGTTATATTCACATTTCATAGAAAACTCAGCTATAAATAAAATTGAGGGAGTTTTTTTTTTTTTTTTGACAAAATAGAAGAAAATCAAGGTCTAGACAGCTATTTCTTAAAGAAACCCTAAGCCAAGAGATTGTGCCGATAGTTAAGAATGTTGCCACTTGAAACCAAAAATTGAGGCTAAATTTGAAATTTCCAGGAGATTCCCTAAGGAACAGAAAGCTAAGGAAAGGCAAGGGAACTTTTGTTATGACTGTATGGGACAGACATGACTGTAGGGAACAGAGTGTAGAATCCTTGATGTAAGAAATGAGAGAAGAAACAATGTGTACTCCACACAGCAGGCAATTAGAGCCATCAGTGGACCACCATGGAGGATAGAACACACTGAAGGAGGATGCTTATTGAAAGTCTAATGTGGACCTCAAACCTTTGCATTTAAGATTTAAAGAAGCACTTTAATTTAATCCTTATAATACTGCTTTGAATAACTAATATTATCCATGAAGTAATGCTAATCTATCTCAGTTCCAAATCCATGATATTTCCAGGCAAGTTAAAAGGAGTGAGAATATCATACAGTCCCTAAACATGAGCTATCTACTACACCCAGAATATTAGGGAAAAAAACTCCTGAAGAATTTGCAAAAGAGCATAAGGATAAAAAAATGTCACCAAACGCTATGACTACCAACTCTGACCACTTCAATTATTTAAAAGCAAGGAAGGAAATATCAATTGCCTTAGCCCCTCTAAAAGTATCTCTGTGATTAGGATAAAACCTCATAGTTTTCCACAAAACAGAGAAAATAATAATGTCCTTCCAGATGACCAAGTACATTTTAGATTCCAGAGGCTCTGTAGGAGAGGGGTCCTGCTAAGTGACCATGTGAGAACTCGGGTTCTCCAGAAAGGTGAGGTGGTGAAAACTTTGAAGCTGGTGGTACCTTCGGAGGAAATACGGATTGTGAAAATACGCTCCACTTTAGTTTGCTTTGGTTCTGAAAGGAAACTACTTTAACAAAGAATCTACTGTAAACTACAAAAGAGACCTTTTTTTTTAAAGAGACCTTAACTTTTGAATTTAGGTAGACTGTGTAATATAGGTAACTTTTGCTTGGTTTTGCTTTTCAAAGGTGTATTGCTGACATTACAAATAATAGGTCTTTGGGATGCATCTGATTGTTTAGAAACTTTAAAGGAACTATGTATTTGGGGGTTTTGTTATTGCTGGTTTTTCTTTTCTTTTTCTTTTTCTTTTGGTTTATGCGTTTGTTTCTTTTTTACTGTTTTTCATCACTGAGAAATGAATAAAGTAAGTGAGCGAGATCAAGTCTAAAGACCCTTTGCTAAAATTTCTTCAGCCATATCCATTAACAATATATCAGTTATCTCAACAAGCACCAAGGAGCAAAGGGAACTGATTTCTTTTCAGATATTTTGTCTATGAAATTTTTCCTGGATAGGTTTTCTTTATATTTTAATCTGGCAATAAATTTCCAGTTGACACCAACCTTGCCATCTTGTTTCACTGTGTAGAGACCCAGCCCAGCCTCATATGTTAATTGAATTTAGAAAAAAAAAAGTGATTATTTGAATTTCTATTAACAAGAAAAAAGTTTTTATTAGGTTAAACTATATAAAGTTACTGGCATTAAACTATTTTTTGCTTCCAAGTTGCAATTTCGTATACTTTGATCTAATATATTCCTGGTACTTTTACCAGGAATAAGTGATTCCCTTACTAGTATCTCTACAGGTCAATGAGATTCTGGAATATACTCTTTTTTTAAACATTTTTTATTGAATTATAGTCATGGAATATACTCTTGATTATGAAAGATTAAATACAATTATGGTCTGAGAGACTATTACCTAAATTTTGGAAGCAGTAGTGTTTGTAAAGCATAACAAAGTATTCTGTTAACCACATACTTTATTAATTTTTATTTGTTTGTGCAACAGTGTTGTTAAGCTTGTACCATAATATGGTGACTTTAAAATATAGGACCTAGAGTCAAAATTCATGGATTTCAACCCTGGTCTTCCCCATATTTTAGTATGTAACACTCTCCATATTCATTTATGTCTTCATGTCAAATGTTCCTTTTCTATAAATGGGGACACCAATAATGACATTTGACTCATAGAATTGCATGAATTAAGTGAAATAAAAACTGTGCCTCACAGTACCTGGCTCATAGTAACCACTCAGTAAAAGTGAGCAAAATAGGTAATTCTGTTGTCTTGGAGCTAACAGTAAGGGAGACAGACATAAATACCACAACTGCCATAAGTTTTATAAAGAAGAAATGTGCAGTCCTACACAGGTATGAGTAAGATACTCTGTGGCAATCAGGAAAATCTTCCTTTGGAAAATGAGCATTTAGCTGAGGTCTGAAGGATAAACACTAATAAATCAGGTGAAAATTTGGGGGAAAGCATTCCAGGCAGAGGAAAATCCATGCCCTGTATTTTGAGAGAGTATGCATTTGGGGAAACTGAATAAGGCCAGCAAGTCTAGGTGCCCAACTTATGCAAGTGAGGAAGAAGTTGGGGCCAAGTCACATGGGGTCTTTTAAGTCATGTAAATTCCTTTAAATTAAGGAGTGAAGTCATTGCCCAACTATGCTGCATAACAGAAACCTTTTTCTTTTTAAAATAACTGGTGTGATTTTTTTGTTTTGTGGTGTTTATTAAAAATAATTTGATGTAACTTGGCTTCCTGCAATTTTTTAAATGAAGGTGGACAGACTATTTTTGGTCCAGTTTCTCTATTTTAAATACATATATAATTTCCAAAATTCCCTTAAATGTGAGGTTTGAGGGCACAGTCCTCTAGATTGTTTTCCCAAGACTTCTGACACCAACTACAAGTTAAGGGGCTTCCCAACCACCCTCTGGTTTGAGAATTCACTAGGAGTGCTCACAGGACTCACTGAGAGCTATTGTATACATGGTTATGGTTTATTACAGGGAAAGGATACATACCCTTCATCCTTACTTACAGATTAAGAAATAGTGAAAATAAAATAGAAAACAAAGGCACATTAAATGAATCAAAAAAGTTAAAGTGAATTACTGTTTCCTTGAGAAAATTATGGCAAGATTGATGAAGGAGAAGGAGGAGAGGAAGGTGGAGGGAATAGTGAGGAGGTAGAGATGGGTGAGATTAAAGAATTAACATTAGAAATTTAAGGGAGACTTAACAGATGCAAAAATTTAAACATAATATAAGGATATTATGAACAACTTTATTTCAATAAATGTGAACACTTACATAAAATGGTCAAATTCCTAGAAATCGAATCCAGAAGAAAAACACCATAGTCCGATAACCATTAAAGTGCTTGAACTGCTAGTGAAAACATCTTCCCACAAACCAAAAACAAAAGTAAAACAAGTTCAGGTATGGCTTTTTCAGCAAGTTCTACCAAACACCAAACACCAAACACACACATACACACACACAAAACCACTTTAGTCTTACATACACTGAACCAAAGTATATAGAAGAAGAGGAAACATTTCACCACAAGCAGCCTAGATTCAAAGTCAGGGGACTTAAACTCCACCTCTTATGGAAGAAACAGCAAAGAATTTGTAACTCATCTTTAATCGACCACAAAGTGGTTATCTAAAACATTGTAATAAGGTGGAGAGTGTCACTGGATCTCTTCATTTATTTCAAAGAAAACAGCAAAGTAGACGTAAGCTTACATAGAGTAGTAGTACTATAAATTAAACTTGCAATGATATTTATTTTATTTGTGGTGTTTTAAAATGGAATCTCCAAACAAATGAAATAGCTAATACTACTATACAGATGATGGAGAATAAGGGGCAACCTGCACGTATCTTACAGAGAATTAGCTCTGTCATATTACACATCTTCACTGGTACTCATATAAACTGATTCTGTCTGTGCTTTGCAATTTTTGCCGTCCTACATTTGGGGAATGTAACAAATTCTTTTTACTAAAAAAGTATGTATTTCCACTTAAGTACACTATTTAGATATGTCTTTAATCCATTTGCACATATTTTTATCATCTCTTACAGATTGTCTTGCACACAATAGGCATTCAGTATTTGTTGAAATTCTTGAAAGGAAAGATGAGCAGAAAAGTTCTAAGAAGACAATAATCTGCTTTGTAATTTATAGGAAGCAATTGTGTCGAACATTTATAACAATGATGAGGAAGAACAATTCCTGAACTTAACCTAAACCCTAATGAAGGCAACTTGCCAGTTTCCCTTGCTATATCTATAGCACATGCTCCCTAGAGTATTACTTCACTGCAACTACCTATTATTTATGTTTCATCTGCTATATTTTAAACAAAGTTGTAAAAAAATTGTAAGAATGCTTTTGTCTCAAATTTGGATTTTAGTTCATTCTATGGTGTGTATATGACTTTGTTACTTCTTATATATGGGGACCAGGAAGATCAAAACTATATTAATGGCAGATTTCTAGTACAATATTTTTGTTAATAACTCTGTCAAAGTCTTTTATATATGAGCTTGATGGATTATTCTTTACTTTTGAAAATTTATTTTAAGAAAGTTTTTTTTTTTTGGAAATGGATTATAAGTATACAGACATGTATTCTTATGTATCGACAACTATCTAAAATTCTATAATACTTTCCTTTTATCTTGCAACCTTTCATTCACCCATTCAAGAAATTTTAGTTGAACTCTGACAATGTTCCTAATGCTATGATAGGCATTGAGGTCAAATTGTGACTAGAAAATGCTGCCAGGTAAAATGCAGGATTCCCACTTACATTTGAATTTTAGGTAAACAACATACTTATACTAAAACTTATTGTTTACCTGAAATTCAAATATAACTGGGTGTCCTGTAATCTTTTTATATTTTATTTTATTTATGCATGCATATTAATTATGACAGCCCTAGTAAAAATACTGTTACTGATCTGTCATAATTTAAAGTCCATTGGGCAAGGCAGATACTAATCAAATAATCTTGCAGGTAAATAAAAAATTATACTGAAGTGTTACCAAGGCTAGGTATAGAGCTATAAAAGGATAAAATAGTCAGTAGAGAAACCTGGTCAGAAAGGGAACATCAGGAGAGACATCCCTGTCATGGTGACAGTGGACCAGAGGCACTACAGGGAACTACACTACAGGCACTACAGAGATAATCTCATGCTATATTTTAAATGACAATTTTATATTAAAGGGGGATGTATCTAACTTTTATGGTATGAGTAGTAGAAAGCCTGACTGCACACTGTGAGGCAGAAGCAAAGACTTGTTTTTTAGGGGAGACGCAGTGTCTTTCCTATTTGGCTTCTGACTGATAATGAAGCCAGATGGTGCAAATTTTAGCCCTGTGTGTAAAGGTGATATAGGAGAGGTACATTTCGATATTCAATCCCCAATATTATAGGCATTTTCTGGGATCAGAGAAGAAAAGTTGCTTGTCCCATCAGGTCCGTGGCCTTCGCTTCTGCCAGAAGTGAGAGGGAAACATGCCTGGTTCGAAGTAGGAGGGGAGACTACTCAACACAGGCTGGTGGGAAAAACAAATCTATGATGCACTCACATGGGAGCTGCCAGACAGGAGTGTTGCAAGTGACCACACCCAGCAGTGCCTCTGGCAGGATTCAGGCTCTCAGACTTTCCCAACAGCCCAGCACATAATTCCTCCCCGCTTTCCAAGTTTCTCTGTGCATGTAATAAAAAAAAAAAAAAAAAAGTCTTATATAGTTGTATTAATTATTTAGCTTTTGAATATGATCATTGTTCATCAGCATCATTATAACGAAAACAATCCTGCCTCAGGTTTATATATGTTATTCCCATATGTTCAGGCTCCTTTAATTGTCTTATTTATCTTTTTGATGTCTGCTAAATAAAAGCAAGAGTGACTGTTATTACACCAGTTTTTATGGATGCAGGAACCTGAGCGTAGTCTCTCTAGGTGAGTTGCCAAGTTCCTTTTCTGACACAATCCACAGCAGGCTAGACTGCTGACCCCTTCTCCTTACTTTATCTGGAGCTGTATCAAGCTAGTCAGAAACGCAAGCACAAACTGACTGACTGAAAATAATTATCTTGAAAAAATATTCATAAATATAAATAATGTTAAATCACAAAGTACTAGGGGGAGAGTGTAGCTCAAGCAGTAGAGCACATGCTTAGCATGAATGAGGTCCTGGGTTCAATCCCCAGTACCTCCTCTAAAAATAAATAAACCTAATTATCTCCCCCAGCCTAAATCACAAAGTACTTAGTTGTTTTGTTAAACCTTATCAAAAAATAAACTGATATATGTAACAGTGTAAAAAAGGCCACTTGTCAAATTATAATATGATTTGATTCCATGACTTTTTTATTATGGCAAATAACACTATTAGTGACTGCAACTTTTAACTCCCATAGATAGCATATGCTCTAAATTTCACTAATAAAGCATGTGTACTAAAACCTGTAAATGTGGTAATACTTAGGTTTTTTCCTCCAAAATTATTGAGTATTTTTGAATTGTAATAATGTATCCCTTCATAAAAAACCAGTGCTTATGGGGGTAAATTAAAGAAATCTGTGTTTTTAATATCTTAACTTCTTTGTATAGCACTTTGTTTTCTGAATAACAATATTTTTCATAACTGTCTCTATCTACCTTAAAAGATTTAATGTACATTGGCCTCTAACTTGGTATAAACATCAAATATATAAAGAATGTATGGTTTTTATAGTTATGTAATGCTATATTTTTTAATGCAAATATTTTATTTTTCTAGAAAGGTTTAGAAATGAATACATGTGTTTTTTTTTGAAAGAGCCAGCTTTGGTTTACTCAACTTTATAAAAGCTAGAGAATTCCCTGCATATAATTAGAAACTCTACTGTTGAAATCCTACCTTTGTATGTTGGTTTCTATCTTGTTTCTCTGAAATATGGACAGGTAAATTTCAGAAAAGAATTGACTATTTCCACATCAGACCTCAAAAATGATTTTACATTTTTTCTTCAGCTTGGGTATGTTCTTTGGAGCTGCATTGGATACTGTAGAGCAAAAGCAGTTCTAGATTCTTCTTTGTCCCTCTCTCTGCAGTCAAAGCAACCCCAGTTTTATCTGTACCTGGAAACATTGCAAATAAAAAAGGGTTCCCCTGAAAGCGGCGACATTACTGGAACTGCAGAGCAGAAGTATATCTCCTAGATGTTCCAGACCATCTGTATGACTTTTCGATCTGCGTATGAGATATGCCACCAGATTTTGAAATTAATTACTTAAGTTTTGAGGATTATTTTATAGTGAACACACCTGTGACTAATGAGAATGTCGTGTTGTATTTCAGATGGGCTAGGATTTTTATTTTTATTTTTTCAGCATTTTCTTTTTTTTTTAATTGAGTTATAGTCAGTTTACAATGCTGTGTCAATTTCTGGTGTACAGCACAATTTTTCAGTCATACATGAATATACACATATTCATTTTCATATTAGGAGGTTTAAAAGAAAGGAAGGAAAGAAGGAAAGTGGGGAGAAAGAGAGGGAGGAAGGAGGGGAGGAAGAAAGAAGGACTGTTTTAGAACTGCTACACACCATCTCTGTAGATTGCATGGAATTCCCTCTTCAACAGCACTATGTGGAAGATGAAGGGCACTTGAGCCCATACTTGCTGCCAAGCTCTGAGGTGCCAGAAACTATTTCCGGTGAATCCCTATCATAATCCTATGACATTGGTGTATTAGTTCTACTTTACTAATGAGAAATCTAAAAATCAGAGAGATACTGAAAGAAAGGAATCTTCCAGCTAAGCTGAGATGAAGGCTTTACAATGCTTTCCTATTGCCCACACGGGTCTGTCAGACAGATTTCAGACTGAGAAATGCGGAGGGGTGTTTAGAACAGTAAAAAGTCTTCGGAGGCAAAAGTTAACTTAATGGAAGCCTCCTGGGTTGAGGTACATAGAATGGATATTTAGAGGAATGGTGGTGGTCAAGAAAAGTGCCCAAAGCAGAAAATTTTTAAAGAATTTGAGATATTGCCAAATTCTTCTTCTCCCTTCATCTAGTCCAACCCTACCATAGCCCTCACCCACCAAATGGAGGAGTGAACAATGGGTGGTTCCAAAGCCACAGTCTACCTGTTTCCCAATTTCATGTGAGGCTGGCACTATGACGCTCTTGAACTCTGGTTTATCTGGACTGCATCACCACTGGGTTCCCCAAACCCTGCCTAAACTTCATTGCTTTCATATACTTTCATTTCCCAAATCTGTAAGAACTCAAAAAAGTCATCTTGTGATTTGCCCTGGTGCCATTTGGTTTCTCCTTGTTGTCGTTGCTTCACTTGAATATTTTCTCAGAGTCTTAGCAAAGTTAAGTTTCTATTATGCTCCTTTTTGCATTGCTAAGAAGGGAAGATCACCTAAATCACATTTTAGTGCAGACTCACTGTTGACTCTTTACAGTAATTACATTCTCAGCAATCAACCATAGTGTCACATTTCAAAAGTCTTGGAATAATTTTACTTGTTATGATTCAGATTCACTTTTTGGAATCTTATCTAAAAATTAAATCACTTAAATGATAGTATGGTCTTAGAATCTGTCATAGTTAACATTACCTCCTCTCTTTGTATCGTTTAAGCGTACTACAAGTAACAGAAAGTGATTAGATTCTGAGTAACTATTTCCTTATAAGACATCGTCATCTGGGAAAATAATATTTTAGATGTTCCTACTAGTCTACAAGACATTATTTCTAAATGGAAGTACTGGAGTAATAATGCTTACCAAATTCCAACTTTGTTTTACCTGCAGAAAGTGAATTGTTCTTTTAATTTTTTAATCATCTGTGACTGGTGCCTCAGTTTTTTCCTAAAGTTTGTCATTAAAGCACTTACGTTCAGAGACTATTTTGATCATGTTAGGAACATTTAAAAACTGGAGGTGGGGGAGCGGGAATGGCTCTTAGCAGAGCATCACCTGACATTCAGTAAAGATATTTTGAAACATTAATTCCTGCATTGGGGCAGAACCCATTGTGTCATTATGGATGGTGTCTGGAATAACTCTTTCCAGCAGACCTGCAAGTCATCAACAGTAGAGTCCTCTCTTTCATGCAAACATCTGCTCAGCTAGCTTAATTTTTTATCTCCTTTTTTTTCAACTCAAATGGATTTTGTAGGAATTTGTTGTGTGTCACACTTCATCTCACAAACAGAGTGATTTATCTTTGAACCAGCAGCAAAGAGACTATGAGGACATATGAAATAGACTCTATCAAGAAAGGTGCTTTGTAATTATGAATTATTATGACATACTGTGTGCTATAAACATCTGAGCACATTCTAAATTTGTAAGATATGTATTCCTTGTCTGGTATATGATGCTATCATATACCCTATGACAATAATCCTGTAAATGTATAATGCTTTATTACACTGATTATTACTTTATTGTTGGTGCCTTTTCTATTTGAGAACAAAACAAACTAACAAAATAGATATTTTTATTTCACATAAAATCATAATGTCAAAGTGAATCAATCATACAAAGACATTATTTATAAAACCTCTGACTTGTTCAGATGAATGGATCCCAAAAAATAAAAGACTAGTCATGAAAATAACACTCAATTAATATTCTTGGGCCCAAAAAGAATTGACTTGGGTATTTAAAAAGTTAAAATAAAATAATGCTCTGTGTTACATTTCTGTATCTGTTGGATTTAGTTTTTGCCAAAAGTATCTATCAGAGGCAACTTGTGCATCTTTTTAGTTTAGTGACTTGGAGTAGGAAGAAAGCAAAAGCAGTGAAAGATGAGAACAACACTGGTAAGAAGTTCTGAAATCTAACAGATAGAAACCTAATAGTTTTTGAAAATCATGCTCAAGGCCAAATTTTTTTCATTGAGAAAGAAACAACTTCAGTCAAGTTTTGTATAGCATTCAAAATATTTCCATGCTGTGACAATTTTATTTCATTTTTTATTTTAGTTTTATTTCATTTTTTGGTTGCTGATATGTTTGTTTTTGAATTATTGATTATATATTGAATCTCAGCAAAGGTCAATCATGAGACTTGGAGAGCCATGTCAAGAGCAATCTGGTTCAGCTAATTTCTGGGATGTTTGCCTATTTGCTAATAGATTATTCAGACACTGAAGTTTAGCCTAATTCCAGTTATGCAAATAGAAATCATTCTTGGCCAAAAAATTACATCCTGATGTCATGTCATACCAGAGGTGAACATTCAAACTACCAATTGTCAAAGAGATTGGAGTCTTTCAACTAAAAATAAGCATTACACATTCCAAGACAGGAAGACAAGCTTGGACATTGAAATACTCAATAGTGGAGGAGCCTCAAAAACACCCTAAACAGCCCACTAAAACAGACTATCATTTCCAGTTTCTTTATTCCTGTCATCACTGCCAGTATTCCACCAGTTAACCAGGCTCACAACATTAAGAGTTAATTCAATCCTTTGCTTGGCGTCCTGAGCAATCAGGCACCTTCCTTTTTCAGCAGTTTCCAAATTGCCAGATCTTTATTACCTCTTTCTAAGGGGATTTTAATAGGTTAATTGTGTTCCCTGTATATATTCCTTTTCACCAAAGGGAAAAAATTTTGCTTGCTGATGCTACAATGATATTTCTAAAATAGGTAGGTAGGTAGGTAGGTAGGTAGATAGATAGATAGATAGATAGATAGATAGAGAGAGAGAGAGAGAGAGAGAGAGAGGATAGTGATGGGGTTCAGGGCAGGCCACCCCAAGATGAACCACTCTGGCATGTAGACTATTTTGAGCTGAAAACAATTCAGGCCCAAAAGACTCAGGAAGAATCTTTGAACATCCTCCTTACTGCCAAGAAGAAATTAAGAAACGAGGCCTGCACCAGGAAGGACCTATCACCACAGATAACTACAGTGAAGTATGAATTAGACGTGGTAGACAGGAAGGAACCTAGCAAAGCCCACTTGATCAAAGTCGTCTCTGTGTCCCATTGTCTTTGGATGGCCCAGCAACATTTATTTACCGAACATTAACTCTCTTCATCTTCCTGTGAATTGCCTTACTTCCCTTTGAAGTCTCAGAACCCTATCTCTTTCTCCTTGGTCCAGAATAATATATATGTCACTTGACCTTGCTGTCTTTGGAATTCTTCAGACTTATGTGATGTGATGTACACATGCAGCAGATTTGATTTTCTCTTGTTAATCTGCTTTATGTCATTTTTATTGCCAGTCAAAAGAACTAAGAGGGGAAAGAGGGAAAATTTCCCTTCTTCCACAATAGATTAGAAAGAGAGAGATGATAGATGTAGACAGCACACTGTTTGAGACCCTAATAAAGTCCTCAGTCTGATATTCAGTCCGTTTTCTCTCTCCTAGCCCGTGTGTCTGAGATCCTTGTGGTTCTAGCCAAGTAGAGCCCTTTACTCCTCTCTTCCTTTCCTTGCTCTTGCATACCATAGAATGTTCAGGTTCTCTCTACACTTCTAAATTCTAAAATACTGAGGCTCACATGGAGTTAAACTTCTCTGAAGCCTTCTCCAGAAATTTACACTCAAGTATCTTTTCTGTACTGTCAGCATTTCCAGAACATTTTATGAAATGGTCGGTATCCACATACCTGTTTTCTAGTAGTTTCCTGTGTGTAAGTCTAATTAGGGATGAATTGATTCTAGTATTTCTTTTCTATCCCACAAAGCAGAGTTTTTAGAACTGTAGATCAAGGCTTTTTAAGAAATGATAAAATTAGAATAGAAAATATCAGAGAATGGTGTCTGGAGTAAGGATGAATATTGATTTGCAGCTCTTTTGTTTCAGATAGATAGATAGATAGACAGACAGACAGACAGACAGACAGACAGATAACCAAGGGAGACAGATAGACATTTGTATTTTGCATCCCAATGTAAAATGTATTTTTAACTATGGATCATAGTCATAGTCATAAGTTTTTTTTAATTTACCAAAATCACATTTATACTCATGTATATGTGGAGTTATTCATTCATTCAACATGTTGAGTACACTAATAACATAAAAAAATAATAAAATGGTCTCTATCTTGGAGGAACTAGCATTCTCATATGTATACAAACAATTTTAGTAAGACAGTCATAAATTCTAGAATGTAGAGTACAGACAATTCTCTGGGAACATAGAGGAAGTAATAGCATTCCTTACGAGCCTCTTGCTGACTCACATTCTTTATTCTTATGGTGAGAAATCAGCATACTAAGCTTTAATTAAAACGTTTTCAAGATGTTAGTCCTATGTCCATTTTCTTCTCTTCTTTTAATGATACATGGTTATTGGCAAATAATGGAGTTATAAAATTATGTGGTGAGGTTGTAAAAATAATAAATTCTTTCAACAAGTTTGAACTATTTTCAAAATTGATATTTAGGTTCATACGTCAGAAAAACTATGTCTATTTAGAGGAAGAAATTGCTGGGGGAAAAAATGGCCTACATAAAGTTCTCCTTTATATGAAATGAGAAAGATTGGTCACAATAAGTCATCTATCTCAATCTTTTCTTATATTTTTAAAATCGTATGCAAACATACTACAGCATAATATAAAATGCTAACAGTAGTGTACATAAGAAATTTCATATTGATAAATATTGATGTCTAAAAACATATCAACAAGTCAAAAATACTTGATAAATATAGCAGATTTAAAATGATTGGAACTATGTTTTAATTTTTCTTTCCCTGAAATGCAATGTACTTTGGGTTGATTGGAGCTACATTAAGTGCTAAAAAGAGAAATATTTTTATAAGAAGATTTAAAAAACACTTGAGAGTCTCTTTGACATAGCAAAAATTAGAATTCCAGTCAGATTAAAAAAGAAAACAGCAGAGTGTCCTTCTGCAAATGTAACCAAAACACGCTACCAATCTTTAAATAGAGTGCTTTCTTGAAACCTCATTAAACATACCCTGAATGTGTAACCTGTCTGTTCCCTTGGATTCTTAGTACATGCTTTTTGAAAAAAGTGGTATTTATTCTTTCCCCAGCTCTAATTAATTTCTGTCATTATTCTTCATCTGGAGTCCATGAAGTTTCTGTATGTTCAGGTTCCAGTTCATAATTTTAAAGTCAAGGACCTTCTCCGGACAGTTACGTGTCTATGCACACTGTCCCTCTCCACACTGTTGCATCAACTAGGGCATGTTTGCTGTGTTGTACTGTGTGAAGCTTTTTGTGCAACATATTTCCAATGGCTAAAATCATGTTATAAAGTCATGGGAAACTGTTTGCTTTATTTTGAGGAATCAAAGTCTAGAGTCCAATCCTCCAAAGTTTATGCCCATATTAGGAGGTTGACTGAACAATGTGAAAAAAAAAAAAGAATTTTCTATTTTATTTAGCTTTCTGAAATGGCTTACAATTTTATTACTTAAAATTATCAATATATCATGTTTATATTAATAATAAGAATAAACCATATAATAATAAAATCTCCAGGTCACTATTTTTTTAGTAAAAGTCTAGTTTTTTTGCTGAGAAGTCCTTGGGTTTCTCAAAATAAATATTGTGTATGTGTGTGTTTGTGTGTGTATTATAAATCTATGAGAATTTTTATATCATCTATACAAACTGGTTTTATATTTTGAAAATATCTGTTTATTCCTTTGAGAATTTTTTCCTTGAAGATTATGTAGCATTTTGAAATATAATCAATTTGTCTTAATTCTTATATCTCCTCTGGTGTATGATGTATGGTTAATTCATCCAGATCAAGAAATGATAGCTAACAATATGTATAAGGGTTTATATTTTTAAAGACTTACCTCATACACTAATTACATTTGATTCTGTTAATAATCATATGAACTAGACATAGTGTAAAATATTTTTGTTGCCAATTTACAAATGAGAAAACTGAAGCCTAAACAGGTGAAGATATTTGCTTAAGAATGTTGACCTAAAAAATAAAACAGTTATTCCACTAGCAAAAATGAATCTGTTTGGAATAGTAGAGAATTGAAATTCAGGACAAGTAAGCTACAACAAAAACCATAGGCAAGTCCAAGAAACAAAGAAGAGGAACATCATTTGATAGAGACAATTTAGAGGGGTTGTTTGGAACAAGCAGAGAAAAGTGAGAGTTCAGGAGTGGTGACAGTTTCTCCTTGGCTGAGATGCTGGGGTAGTTGATTTCTTATGGGAGATGCAATGTACATCTTTTCCTATGGAAACCTGAAGTTGATGATTCTTTCCTGATGATTCTTCTGTTGAGTCTTTAATCAGCCATTCTTCCTATAATTGACGTCAAGTGGTCCTACATGAGAGCTCCCCTTTCTGGCCTCCCGACTTCATTGTAGTTAAGTTTCCCTGTATTAATTTTCGCAAGGACTAGGTAGTCAGAGTTGGAGGTAGAGCATAAATTCCTATCGGCTGACTTCAAATTCTATATTTTGCATATAACCTGAATATAAAAAAAATAGCAAAACCCCTACTGTGTTAGTCAATGTTCTCCAGGGAAACAGAACCAGTAAGAGATACACAGCTACATGTAAAAGGAGATTTATTATAAGACTGGTTCAAGTGGTTGTAGAGGCCTGGAAATCCCAAGATCTGTCATTTCCAAGCTGGAGAACCAGGAAAGCTGGCGGTGCACTTCAGTTTTTGTCTGAAGGCCTGAGAATGGGGAGGGGTGGGCGGTGATGCTATAAGGCCTGGTCTGAATCAGAAGGCCCAAGAACCAGGAGCACCAATGGGCAGGAGAAGGTGAATGCTTCTGTTTAAAGAGAGAGAGAAAATTTACCCTTCGTTGACTGTTTTGTTCTAATCAGTCCCTGAACAGATTGGATGATGCTCCCACATTGGTGATGACAATCTTTGTTACTCAATCTATTGATTTAAATACTAATCTTTTCCTGAGATACCCTTACAGGCACATCCAGAAATAATGACTTACCAGCTGTTTGGGAAACCCTTAGCCCAGTCAAGTTAACACATAAAAGTAACCATCACCAGTATACTGAGCATTGTCCATGATTGCTGACAATATGCTGAGATTCATTTTTTTTTTTTGAAAGCTCCATAAAGCCCTATTTCTGCCCAGACAGAAAAACCCTCCCTACTCCTCTACCTTTTCCCCATCTAGGCTGTCTATCTGCCTTAGTGTTTCTCTCTCCTGAGTCCCATTTCAGTAGAGTTTGAGAATGCACAGTAGTGAAAAACTGTGCAAAACTCAGTGGTAAGTTAAACCCTAGGAAGGAAAATTTGGTCAGGGGAAGAATTTTCTAGAATTTAAGGAGCCTCTAATTGCTCACGCTGTGTGCCAGCTGCTTTTTGTAACTGAAATTCCCCTGTTACGTATAACTATCTGTGACTTAGGCATTTGCAGCCCCACTTCAGGGTGAGCTAACTGAGATATGGAAAAGTTAAATTCATTTCTGCCAAAATTCCCTTGATAGGCAGGTAGGAGCCTGGGATTCAATCCAATATCCATGTGGCCCGAAGTCTAGTATCTTTCCACTAGACCATTCTGTAGGAATATGCTTGCAAGAGTGCTTTTTCTAAGGTGTGGGTTTTCTGAGGAAATTGTTGAGTGGCTGTTAAGTTGCTGTTTTATTGATCTTTGTTCAAAGATATAGGAACATCTAGTGTTTTTTAAGCAAGGAGTTCGCATCAACTGTTATTTCCACTTACCTAGGTAGAAGACCTGACGTATACAATGAGCCTAGAACTTCCTCACTCAGATCATAGGAAAATATTTGCTCTGAGAAGCTATGCAGCATGTGCTTATCAAAGAGGACTGGATTGAAACCAAAAGCAATTTTTATGACAACTGTCAAAGAAAGCCAAGGTTAAGCTGCATTACATGATGCTGGTTTATAGATTAGCTACACTCCACAGACAACATATTTAATTCATGACAGTTTTTGCCACCCAATAAGGAGAAGGCTTGCAAAGCATGTACTGCTGGATAAGGACAATCAGGAAAATGGAAAAAAAAAAAAAAAGCACAGTGAGAAATGTTTGTTAAAAATTTAAATAGTTATCTTGTCCCATGAAAGGAGCTATTCAGAACTTCACACACAGTCACCAAAATAATATAATTTCTAATGTCCATGCTAACATTTCATAAGTCATCTTTTTTTAATACAAATTATCTCACAGATCTAGTAATATGCTTTAACTTGTATTTGTTAGTAGCACACAATATTTCAGTCAGATACATTGAATCTAAATATACATATTTTAGACTAATGTTAAGTCGGGGAGCTAAACTGATCTGTAACCAATAGTGTTCACAAAATAAATATTCCCCAGTTTACAGAGAAACATATACAAGTATATCTCATCTTAAATGTTTAGTTTACAAAATAGACACATTTTGCTTCGTTTTCATTGTAGAAGGACCTATTGCATTCATTCTAATACAACTAAAACAGGTTTAGTAATTATCAGGACAGAAGGAATACTTACAGTCAAATTTTCTGGGTTCTAGTTAGTGTTAAATTTGAGGAACATTTATACTTGACTATCAATTTCATTTTTCTAATTGCTTTAAAACAATCCCCCTTGATCCCTCTCTCCCAAAAAGTCATTCTCCTGCCTAAATTTTGAAGTACATTTGAAGGATATTTTTTATACATGCAGCATTTAATTATGGACTAATCAAACAAAATGTCTGAGAAAATGTTCTCTTCAACAGAGCAACTGGCTCAAAAAACAGGCTAGGTTGAGTACCAATCTTCAGAATGCTTGGAACTTTTATAGGACCCCAGAGGAATGTCCCTGGGTCAGACAGCTCCTCTTGTTCAGTTGGTTCCCTGGGAATTACAAACCTGCTTTTTTCTGTGGTGTGGAAATATTAACCCTTCAAATGACATGCTCTTAAGTCAAGTAATAAGACTATACTGACTCTTTGTGTTTGGTAATTAACCTTCATTTTTCAAGTGGCAAAGGGGTTGAATAAATCTTTAAGATACAGTAGTTCCCATCAAATAGCTTAATCCTCTGACAGATGGGAACTAAAAATAACTCTGGCTTAAAAGTTTTAGTGGAAAAGCCAAATAAAGAGGCATGTTATCCAACCACTTGAGAATCCCCCAAAAGGCAATCCACCTCTCCTAAAAGAGACAACCCTAATGGTATAACTACTGGCAAAACAGAATTTTCCATAGACTGATAAAAGAGTGCAAATATTTTAATGATCAAATTACCAAAACATGTTTTCCAGCTTCAGGTTTATATGTAAAAGAAATATGATTTTAATGTTTTGGTGCAAAAAATCCTATAGTTAAGAGATCATGAGAAGCATTTTATGTAAAGCCAAAAAACTATCTTTGTATTTTTGTTAAAAAGTATGGAATTGACAATTTCAAAAATAATGTCAGGAAAATCAGTTAAAAGTTTGTAAAAAAAAAAGATAGTTAGATTTCTGCCTCACACAATACATATTAAAAAAATTCCAAGTGAATAAAAGAACTAGATGTTAAACTGCAATAAGAACCACATACTAACAACTATAAAAGCAAAATTAACTGGAGGTTTATTATATATATATCTGTAACTGTAATTGGGGAATATTTTTCTAAGAAAACATAAATGCCAGCATTCTTCATAAAAATATTCAACATTTGCTTTTTAAAAAAAGATTTCTCAAAAAATGTTAAGAGAAATTACAAATTGGGCAACAATAAATAAAGCAAATATAAAGAAGAATTAATCCTCAGAGTATATAAAGAGCCCTTACAATCAATATGAAAGGACAACCAGATAGAAATTATCCTGGGTTCTAGAATCAGGCAGCCTATGACCCAATCAGGGCTCTTGAAGCACTAATGGGTGAACTTTTATTTGACTTTTTGATTTATTCTGCTGTAAAATATTTCACAGAGCTGTTATAAGGGTGAAAGGAGATTATACAAGAGTTTAGGACTCAGTAACAGAGAATACACAGTATCTACCAAATTCTCTTCCCTTAGTATCAGAATCCTGGTTTTTATAGGGGCAGCAATATACTCAGTTGCAAAAAAAAAAAAAAATATTTCCTAGCCTTCCTTGCATCTAAGGGTAGCCAAGTACTAGAAGTATTAGACATACTTCTAATTAATGTGATGTAAGCAAAAAAATTACCGAGTACGTATATCAGTTTCCTAGGGTGTCATTGAGAAGGTACCACAGACTAGGTGTCTTAAACAGCACAAATTTATTTTTTCATAATTCTAAGGGCCAGGAGTCCAAGGTCAAGGTGTTGGCAGAGTTAGTTTTTTCTGAGGTACCTTTCCTTGGCTTGTGGATGGCTACCTTATTCCTGTGTCTTCACACAGTCTTTCTTTGTGTATCTGTGTCCTATGCATCTCTTCATATAAAGACAACATATAAATGCTAAATGGAAGAGGCCAGTCTGAAAAGGCTTCGTATTGTAAGCTTCCACAAGAATATGTGATTTGGAGAATATAAAACTCTAACGTTGGTGAGCAGATCAGTAGGTTTCAGGGGTTCTGTGGGTGGCAGAGGAGAGCTGGTTGAATAGGCAAAACATAGACACTTTCAGGGCAGTGGAACTAGTCTGTATGATACAGCAGTGGTGGACACAGCATGTTCAGCATCTATCAAAATCCACAGAATTTTATAGCTCAAAGAGTAAATCTTAATATATACAAATTTTAAAAAATCATTTAGGAGTTTGGGAGTCCCAGAACAGAATGCAGAAATTCACAAAAGAATTTAAATGTATTGCAAATCCCAGTTGTGGGACATTCTGCAAAATGTCTGACCAAAAGTCTGCAAAACTATCAAGGTCATCGTAAATAAGAGAAGTCTGAGAAATTGTTAAAACCAAGAGAAGCCTAAGGAGACATGACTATTAAATTTAATGTGGTATCCCCAATGAGATCCTAGAACAGATAAAGGAAATTAGAAAAAGAGAAGACAAACCATGAACTGAGATAAAATATTTGCAAAACGCATTTCTGATAAAGAACTTCTATCTAAAATAATACAAATAACTCTTAAAACTCAACAACAGCAACAACAAACAAGAACTGAATTTAAAAGCTGGGAAGGAGTACATTAAAACTCCCTCTACTATCTTTACAATAATTCTGTAAATCTAAAACTGCTCCAGAATAAAAGTTTAGCTTTTAAAAATGCTTAATAGTTTCATATCCACCTAAGAAAACAATCCGAATATAAGATCTCAGTTCATCTTAGAATAGACAATTTAGGGCAAAGAGATGAAGCTGATTTATATTGCATTATTCCCGAAGAATGAGTGATAGGCTCTTGCTTGTTTTAAAGCGAAGGGATGTGTATGTGTTTGGAGGTGGGGGTAGGACAGTAGAGGAGATAATACAAAACATTTTTCTATTTTATGATGCTATTTTTTCACTTTTTAAATTTCTAAAGCCAGAATGTGTTCTACAGTCGATGGGAACATTTAGTATGGTAGAGTTTTTGTTTAGTTTACTTTGGTGTCCTTTCTGTAAAGCTGTTATTAAATCAGCTGTACATCTTACAATCCATGCTATTTTATAATTGAAGAAGGATGGTGTATGAACTCCATACAAGTGTAAAGAATAATAACAGCCTTCCTAAAAGAATCTTTTGGTTCCTGTTTCAGTTCGTATGACAGGCTAGCTTTTTCATGAGGAGGAAGTTTCATTTGTTTATTTTTATACTCACAATGGTACTTTGTGAATGCACAGGTCAAGGTTTACTGAACACAGTTTTCCACTTTATCTTTAAATACTGTTTTGCATGCATATGCCACAAGGCCTTCTAACTGTCACCAGCCAAGTTAGGAAATACTCCAACTGGTGGTAGCTGAATACAGTATACTTTTTGGTTTCATTCAAGCCTCTAGAGAATTGAGTGCGCTATTTGGATCATATCAATACTGAAACCTGTCCCAAACCTCAGCAAAAGTGCAAAATAGGTGAAATTTGCATTAGTTGCTAGGCACACTCTCTTACAGATGAAGGTTACCGTCCATCCTCTCCTCCTCAAAGCCTTTAGCGGTCCATGTAACTCCTTGAAGTGGGTAGCCATTCATTCCCATCGAAGAAAGATTTCAATCTTCAAAATCCCTCTCTTGAGTTCTCCCATTTCTAGTTATCCTTTCAGAGATTCCCCCATACTTTCAAACATTACAGATACGATCGTTGACAACGTATTGCTACTAATACATTAACACCAGGGGCAGCAAACTACTCTATGGGCCAAATCCAGCTTGCTGCTTGTTTTTGTAAATAAAGTTTTTTGGAATGCACCCGCACCTGTTCCTTCGTTTAGTATAGTCGATGGTTGCTCTAGTTCTGCAATGCAAACAGAGTTGAGCATTTGCAACAGAGATCATGTAGCCCACAAAGTCTAAAATATTGGGTTTTTACATAAAATATGGCTTTTTACATAAAAAGTTTCCTGACCTGTGTTTTAGTCCATCATTTGTGTTTGGGACATAGCAGTAATTGAGGAAGCAATTGATTTGAATGGGTGCTACGGCATAAGGAAAATGGCTTCTGTATTCCACCTCCCTTTTGTTTTACAAGGGCCTTGTAGAAACAACGCATTAAGCAAAAGTTGTGATAATAATGTTGAGATAGAGCTTATGAAACGGAGAACACAGAAAGCCAAGGCAGCCAGTATTTCAGCAAGGTAGGCTACACAGAACATGCTATACTTATGACTGAGATTGAGAAATATTGGTCAGATTGCAGCAAGATTAGGTGAATTTCATAAATGTTATTTTCTAAATAGTTTATTTGAATCCAGATAATGACCATCTAGTGTTATACTTTTTGTTTCTTTCTTTCACTTTTTTTTATTTGTTAATGACATTTACTGTTTTCTTTCTAATTTTGCAAGAAATACATGTTCATTGCAGACAACTAGAAATACATAAAAACATAAAGTAAAAATTAACAATCATCCATTATTCCCCATCCTCCAGAGATAACTGTCATCAGTGTTTTGATACATCTCCTCTCAGTGGCTGCATATTTTTAATTGAAGTATAATTGACCATGATGTGTCTAGTTACCATATGTCACTATACAATGATATTACAATGTAATTGACTATGTCCCCCATACTGTACATTTCATCCCCTTGACTCATTTATTTTGTAACTGGAAGTTTGTACTTCTTAATCTCCCTCACCTATTTCACTAATCCCCCCATCTCTCTTTCCTCTGGCAACCATCTGTTTGTCCTTTGCATCTATGAATCTGTTCTGTTTTGTTATGTTTGTTCATTTGTTTTGCTTTTTAGATTCAACATACGAGTGAAATCATATGTTATTTGTTTTGCTCTGACTTATTTCACTTAGCATAATACCCTCTAGGTCCATCCATATTGTCACAAATGGCAAGATTTCATTCTTTTTTTATATATCAAGTTTACTTACCCATTCATCTATTGATGGGTTCTTTCTGTATCTTGGCTATCATGAATAATGCTGCAATGAACATAGGGATGCACATATTTTTTTGAATTCATGTTTTTGTTTACTTTGGATACATACCCAGAAGAATTGCTGGTCATGTGATAGTTCTATTTCTAATTTTTTGAGGTACCTCCATGCTGTTTTCCATAGTGGCTGCCCCAATTTACATTCCCACCAACAGTACACAAAGGTTCTCTTTTATCCACATCCTCGCCAACATTTGTTATTTATTGTCTTTTTGATAATAGCCATTCTGACAGATGTGAGGAGATAACTCCTTATGGTTTTGATTTGCATTTCCCTGATGATTAGTGTTGTTGAGCATCTTTTCAAGCATCTGTTGGTCATCTGCATGTCTTCTTGGAAAAAATGGACTATTCAGGTCCTTTGCCCATTTTTTGATTGGGTTGTTTTTTTGATGTTGAGTTCTATGAGTTCTTTGTATATTTTCGGTATTAACCTCTTACCAAATATATCATTTGCAAATATCTCTTCCCATTCAGTAGGCTGCCTTTTCCTCTTGTTGATAGTTTCCTTAGCTGTGGAAAAGCTTTTTAGCCTGATATAGGCCCACTTGTTTATTTTTGCTTTTGTTTCCCTTGCCTGAGGAGACACATCCACAAAAAAAATTGCTAAGGCCAATGTCAAAGACCATACTGTCCATGTTTTCTTCTAAGAGGTTTATGGTTTCAGATCTTACATTTAGGTTTTTAATCCATTTTAAATTCATCTCTGTATATGGTGTGAGAAAGTGTATGGTGGTTTTGTACTTAGGAATTCTACTTTATTAGTTTTACTAAAGATTGTTGTAAGAACTTAGTTGTATGTTGATCAAACCTGCAGATGAAAATTTTGATAGCAACAGATAATATCTTGACTGAAAAAATAGTGATCATAACAGATTGAAACAAGGAGCTACCTATACCCAGATGTCATCAAATAGGAGTTTAATGAAAAGTTCTAACGGTGGTACACAATACCATTTACACAGCTGTAAAATATGGGTTTCATGGCTTAGTAGTCTAGGTATGAAGTTCATTAGGTGTTATCTGACAGTAAACTCGATATAAGACTCCACTTTGCATAGCATTTGCCAAAAAATTTATTTATATCATTATGCATTAATCAGAAAACATGCCTAGAAGAAGGGCGGGTATCTGGATACAACATTCAGATAGTGTGCTGTTCTGTGTTGTGTTGTATTGAAAGTTGAATTTCAGAGAAACTTTCACAAATTGGAGCATGTCTAAAGGAACCCAACCAGAATGGTGAGGAGGTTGAAATCATCACAAAAGTAAAAGCTATAGGAAATGGACTATTTAATCAGGTGTCTTCAAATGTTTGAAGGGATGACCTGAAGTTTTAACCTTGCTTGTAGCACTAATATTGGTTCAAGATTAAATAAACAAACCAAACTCACAAAGGAATAAAGAAACAAACAAACCATTAGAGTTGACTCAAAAGAGAATTAGCTGAATTAGGTGTACATTCATTATCATCCGGATGTTAAAAGAAAGACAATGAAGTCATTCAGGGGGTGGAAGTTAAACTAAGTATTTCCTAAGATCCCTTCCCTGTAAAATTCTAAGATTCTTAATTCTCTAGATTTCAGATGCCAGGCTGTTGATGAGGTTTAAAGGAAATGCCTCACTTCCAAGCCCTTTGCATTGACATTGCCTATTCCTTCATAATCTGGCTCTTACCCACATATCCACCTTTGCCCTCCAGTATGCCAGTCTTGCATCTTACAAAACTGGGGATACTTGATCATTCCTTACCTACAGAAACAACAATTTCATGTTGTTAAATCTAATAATATAAATTTTCTCCAAGCATGTTTTAAATATTCCAACATCTAGGCACATATGGTTCCATTTCTCCAACATGAGAAAACTCTCCAGGACACTGTCTCTCCACCTCTGCTTATTTAAAGGCTACCTTTCTTTTGAAGTTTAAATTGTCCACTCATCCATGAAGCCTTCTTTAGTCATTCCACCAATCTGATTGTATCTACTTCTGCACATCTTTAGAGTTTTTCATCCAAGACAAATGATATTGATTCATATGGTTATTTGCCTTTTCCTATATAAGCCCTGGTTCTTAGGAGTGTCATAACCCGGCTTACTCCCAGCTACTGTGTGCCTTCCTGCACATCAGGGGGTCAACATATATAGCTGCTGATGGTAAGGCCACAAAGTCCAGGAGTGGCCAACCACTCTGCCTCTGAAAGAACTGATTCTGAATGAAACAATATAATGAGATAATTCCTCACAGATTTTCTAACCCATGACTCACTGTGAAATGTGATTATTATACAGTTCTCATACTTTGCCGTTACCAGAGACAAAGCTGAGCATTTGTAGGTACATGCATATTAGGAAGGCTTTTGGCAGTGCTGTTACTGGGGCTGTTTGTGCAGAATTATGAATTAAGCAGTTCTGCCAAGACAGATCTAATATTCTTTTCTGCACAATGAAGTAAATCTTCAATTTCTGCATTCACTTCCTTTTTCATCCTTTTCTCTCCCTGAAATTTGTTTTGCAAGAACATTTTAATGCATTTATCTTCTTCCTTCAGCTTGTGAAATTACTCATCCCTGGGATGCGTAATTGAGAGGTGTCCTATTACCCCCGTGGGATTACAGGCTTTATGAATCACTCCAACATGAGAAAAATGTTTGTATAAGAAGCACTAGATTTATATGAAAAGGGTACAAAGACTTTTTAATAACCCTAGCTCTCCATTTGGGCAGGCCTACAAGGGAGAATTTCTGTACATGCAGCCTGCAAATTACGTATCACTGGCAACATTTAAATGTGAAAATGCCCTCATGCAGGCAGGTGCTTTTTAACCGAGAATTTACAGTGTACGTTTTCATGGGTTTCTCCTCGTCAGAAACCGAAGACTTTGACACGTTGGAAGGGAATGTCTTTAAACCCCAGATCAGTGCGTGGCAGACCTCTAAAACTGGAATTACAATTCCCCCAAGCATAGGGACATATGTGGTGTGGGAAAGGAATAATTTTCTTTACAGAGAAGCTACTAGGATGAGTTACCTGAGAGTGACTAGGAAATGCTCTGCGTGTCTTTCAGAATGCCACAGCAACTCTTTAAAACTTGGGTGGTTAGCTGTATTCTACCTGAAATCAGGAGATTTGTTTTATTAGCCAGAATTTCTAGGGTTCTAAATTCATCATGTTCAAGACATTGTGTATGTGTGTGTTTGAGTGTGTGGTCTTTATAATTTAATTTATATTCACTAAAAGTAGTTTTAGCCTATCAAGAAATATTTTGGGGAACCCTAGTGGCTCCTTGTTAGTCAGAAACCACTGGAATTTCACTAAATGGTTTTTAGTCTAGTGAGTACCTTTCTTACATGAAATGGTTGATACTGGTGATTTAGAGTTTTAACCCTAGAAAAGGGAAGTGTGGTTTGTGATTAAAAACCCTAAGACTTCACGATCTCTAAAAGGTCCTCCTTGTTGCTCATTTTATCTCCGTCTTCCTTTTGTAGTGTTCTAAGACATTTACTTTTCAGAAACTGCTTTCATGAAAATATCTGAAGCTCTTTCACATAAATGGAAATGAATCATTAAATGCAACACAAAATGTCTGAGCTGCAATGGGAATTTGAATCCCATTGAATGAAATGCCTCTCTAATTCTAGAGAAATAAGACATAGTCCAAAGAAGTTGTATGCAACCAAATTATTGAAACGCTAGACTCATAAAAAGTATGTCCATTCCTCCACACCACTGCTCTTTCGAGTCTTTCATATCAAATACTTCTTCCCTGTTCTAGGATGAAACCTTAGGCTGAAAGTATTGCTTTTCCAGCTACTATTAGGTATTAATGAATAGTTTCATTTTCAGCTTTTAAAAAGCTTAATCTTTGTATTAGATTGGGCTGCCGTAATAAAATGCCATAGATTGGCTAGCTTAAACAACAGAAATTTATTTCTCACAGCTTTGGAGGCTGGGAAGTCCAGGATCAGATGCTGGTCAATTTGGTTCCTGGGTAGGGCTCTCTTCCAGGCTTGCTGATGGTCACCTTCTTGAGGCGTCTACACATGGCAGAGAGAAAGAAAGTGATCATACTTCATCTTCTTAGAAGATCACAAATCCTATCGAGTTAGGTCCCACCCTTATGACCTCACTTAAACTTAATTACCTCCCCAAAGCCCTAAATTCAGATAAGTTACATTGCCACATTGGAGGGTTAGTGCTTCAGCGAGTGAATTAGTTGGGGGTTGGGGTGCATAAGGCCGTTCACAGCAATTTCAAAGCTTAACTCTGCTGTCTAATTCATGACTAATGTTTTGGGAAGAGATCAGCTTTGCTTGGGGTTATTTGATTATTCTTCCTGGCTTTTGCTTTCTTTCCCCGTCACAAAGCTGCTCCTCTTCTCTGTTGGGGGGCGTGGAGGAAGGATGGAGAAAGAAAGAAGGGTAAGTGGTATCATGTTGTTCTCTTAGCTCCCATAATCACACTAACCTAGACCGACACTAAGACAGGAATGAGACAGGTAGCTCTGTTAGAGAAAGGAATCACAGACTTACCTTGAATCTCTGAAAATGACAGACTCTTTCTTTTTACATAAATGAAGAGAAATGGGACCAACAAGAGATTTTTCCATAAAATTTATCATGCATTCTGGGACAACTTTGAAAGTAAAATAATTATTCCAGGACAACTGGTGTAAACTGGGATTGTCTCATGCAACCTGGGACATACAGTTACTCCAGGTAAGATCAAAGGTGAAAAATAAAGAAGCAGACCTCTCCAAAAGTGCGAACATTTTAGAAGTTACCCCAAATACTTCAGGACTTCAGTGTTTCCAAAGTGGCCTGCCCTCTGTTGCCAGGTATTCCAGAATTACCTTTCTGTTTACCAACATGCTTCCCATACTGTCATCTCCTTTCTGTTTTCTAAAACAAGATTTGTGTTCCTTAAGAATATAACCATGTTACCTGCCCTCCAGGAACATTTTCATTTTAAGAGATAATGTTTGTTCAAGTATAGAATGTACTATTTTTTAAAAATAGAGATAATGTGGCAAATAAGAAATTTTAAATAATATGGAACTGATACTGGTACAGAGAAACTTTCATGTATTCACTCAAAGAGAAATTGAGCTTAGAGCTCTAGATTTCCAGAGTAGAGACTTTCAGTGGAGTCTCAAAAGAGCTCCCTGCCCTGTTATGGGAAGGGTGCCTCCTGGAGTTTCATGAAGAGAAGGCCATGCCCTGCGTTCTTGCCTCCAGGACTCACAGGACAGACAATGCATAGAGTCTATCTACATAGACAGTTTATGTGCTGGTATTTGGCTGCCCACCTGTCAGTAAACATCACTATCTATGTTCTAATATGGTCAGGTTTCAGAGTCATGGAGTAACTTTCTCTTTTCCTTGATCAGGATGCTACTGTCTGAGTATTTTTCATAAATTACATGCAGTAATTCTATCTCTGCGCTCATCATATTGCCATAATCTCCCCAAGTTGTTGCTATTTTTTTTCCACTTTATTGAACAAAATTAAAAAACAGAAGGACATGCCTATATGTACACGTACACCTAATCTCTATGCCCTTTAGACATAGGTTTTCAAAACAAAACAAAACAAAAGGCAAAGACAATTAACTTTGCCTTTCAGTCCTGCACAATTCCTCAGGTAACATTTTGAAAATTCCTAGTGTGTTCTTTTGCAACTCTGAGAAAAATAACCTTTGCCCTGAATACACAACATATGTCTGGGGGAAAATTATAACTTCTTAGCAGAAGAAATTCATAGAGAAAAAACATGCTAATTGTTTCGGTTAGAAATGAGTTTGGCTGATAGTAACAGAGAATTGATTCTAGCAACTTAAATTTGGGGGTTTTATTTTTTCATTAAGGAAAGTCCAGAAGAGGATCCTCCAAAACAGGTATGGGGGCTCCATGAAGTTATCAACGGCCCAGGTTCTTTTTTTTTTTTTTTTTTTTTTTTTTTCATATTTAATGTAGGGCTTAAAATTTCAAGGTCAAAAGATGGCTCATGGAGTGCCGCCATCACATTGGCATTCCAGGAAGAAGTGAAAGGTGGGACCATTTTTAGGTTTGAGATTCCTCTGATAAGCAGAGTATGATGTCACAAGTGAACAGCCAGTCTCTCTTAAACTTTTCTCTAATATGACTGGTTTCATAGTGGGCCTCTGCTGACATCCATAAGTTTCCCAAACCCAGTCCCTGATGTCCTGCTAGCTAGCTGTCTTGTCAAAGGGCCAAAGCTTATAGCTGTTGAACCCATAGTGCATGGCTACAATGAGGCATGATATATCTCTACCTTCTTGATTCAGTTTCCTCTCAGCTCCTACTGAATATAGACCAATGCATCATCTCACCATCCTAAACATAGGCTCCTACTTGGGAACCCACCAATCACCTGTGTCCTCAACTCACTGTCCACACAATGTGGGAGATAAAAGAGGCTGTGAAGTGGCCCTGGAAATTCTGCGCGTCTGGAAATTCTGCACTCTGGTCTCTTAAATGAACCAGGCTGCCCCCATGTTGGTGTAGATATACCACACAGCAATCTCCTCCTTGGTACACAGCTACCAAAAAGGGGAATAGGTCAAGAATCCGCTGCCTTTGGTATTACCATCATTTGCCAAACATACTGCCTTCCTCTGGGTCAAAGCTGGAAGAAGAAAGTCTGTATATAGCATCTGACCTCTTGGAAACATTAATATATTTTCCACTTTTGCTTTTCTAAATACATGAACTCATAAGCTTGACACTAATAGACCTAAAGTACCCATCTGCTGAAGGAAGATTAGAATTTATTACAAGAGGAAACCATTTATTACATTGAGAGTAAAAGGAAGAAGGAGATATTCTGCTTCTGATATGCAAATAGGATAAAGCAGTAAGAAAAGTACCTTGTAAGCCAGGACAATGTCTTGAAAAATGATCTCCTATACTTTTTTCATCTGTTTTCTTCACACTGTTGCATTTCAATAACCAAGCCTGGAAGGTCATCGGCAGAGTTTGTATCCGGTGTAGAGAAAATGCCCCTGTCTTTATTAAGCTTTGAGAGGGGATCAGAGTCATAAAAGAGGGCAGGGCAGAGAAGAAAGCTCCCAGGAGATGGCAGCAGAAGGGGAGGTGGAATGATAACAGAAAAGGAGGGAGAAGAGATACTGATTGACTAGGGAGCAAGACTATCACACATGTTCCCAAACCTTCTTCAAGTCTTGAGCCTTGATCATCCATACCAACCGGTGACCTTGCCAGGCAGAGGGGGGCCCTGAGATGAAGCTTTTCTCATCACCTGGGACATGGCATAAAAAGGACTTGGACATGACTGAGCATCTGGTGTGGAGTCTGGCAGCTGGAGTGGCTTGGACAGAGACAGATGGCTTTATAGAAAGAGCTACAGAACAGACCACCAGATGGAGCCCAAGTGAGCATCGCAAGTTGACAGCAGTGGGGTCAGCAGTAGTGTCAGGGACCGAGGTGGGTCTGGGCCCTCCATTTCTTCATCCCTCCCCGTGGGCTTTCACCAAACTCTCAGAAGCACCAGAGTGCACGACCCCATTCCAGCCACAAATCGGTACAAAATGCTAAGTGGATAGACGGCAACTAGATAGAAAGAAGACATTGCCCAGAGACGGGGTGAGGAGGGTGGTAACAGTGGAAGCTGTGCCCAAGGAGAGCAGTGCTTCCCTGTCTCACTCTCCACCCCAGGTACTTAGTCATCACTTAGGAATAAAAGCAAAGAAGAAGAAGTGACTCCGATTGAGCTTTCCTATATCCAGAAAAGTTGAGTATTAATTACCTAAAGATATACATTATCTAATTGGGTTAAGTTTTAAAGTAGATTTGGTATTTAGTGATTTCTTTTTCCAATCTCTGGTGGATGAAAGTTGTCTTTCTCCATCTGAATCACAGCAAGAATTAAGTTTTTGACTCCTATTATTTTAGGGTGCTCTCTCGTATGTTAGACTCAAAATCCCTTCTAGTCACTTGCTCCCCTAGTTTAACATCCTAGAAAAAGAAATAAAACAGAGCATATTCTAGTTTGGGCTGATTTTTAGGAATAACCAGATCTATCTCCAAATCCTCATTGGCTATCTTGATGAGCTAACCAAACACTGAGAAAGTCTTCACAGCTATACTTAAATTTTTAGCCCAAAGCCCAAATTTTTAGGTCAAGTCCTTCTTGCTTCTTTTTGTCCTGCCAGCCTCCTCTTCCCTTACTTTATTTATATCTTTAAATAGTGGGCTGTATAAGCCTTTATAAGACACATAGAACAATCCAATCTCTGTGTTAGAGGAAAGACAAGAAAGGTCCTTGTGTGGGTCTAATGATATCCACTTTATTCCTCCTGTTAAAGAATCAATCAGTTTTGGCCCCCAAGCCCTTATGACGGAGTAAGGACATGATGCTGTACACTCGGTAGCAGTGTCTCCACTTCCTCCTACTTCCACTTTTTCCTTGAGACATAACCAGGAGCCTCTCAGGAGATTGTGGTTGTTAGAGCAGTGTGGCGACGTGATCCTCTGCTCTCCTCCTAAGAATATTTGCAGGAAAATTGCATGAAAGTTGAGTCCTGCATGTGATTTTCCTTCCAAGTATTGAAAGACTTTCCATGAAGCAAACTTTCTGCCCACTTTTTTCCATGCTTCTCAACTGGTATATGAGTTTTTGCATATGTGGGAGTGGGCCAGCATGCATGAGAAATCACCAACATTTTCCCGAAGAATCAGTTTTACTTAAAGACTTGAATAAAACTCATTATTAAATTCATGTGAATTTATGCTGAAGCAGGACTTCAAAGTAATTTCATACTCGAAGCAGGCAACTTCAAGCTGTAGTCTCAATCACCCCACACTCTCTCCCCGACTCCCTCCCACAGCCCCCCAGTCCTCAGAGACACATGCTGTGTCCATCTACTGCCTAACTTCCTCATTTCATAGAGATTACAAGCTTTGGATTCTTTGAATAGGCCCAAACTCAAGAGTGATCATATTTAAGAGTGGAGTTGCTTTAGGGAAATTTAGTTGCTTTAGTCCAACAGTTAAGTAAGTCAGAATTTGGGAAAGTATATTATTGCAGTATACATCCAAGACAATCTGACATGCAGGTTCACGGTATGAATTTTCAGTGGCAGAGTTCTTCAATATTTAGATATAAATTACCCATATTCAATGAGCTAAGTGGTACCAATTAGGTTTAGAAAGAAGATTAGAAATTGTACTCATATAAATTATGTTATTATTTGGGCCTGATTGTTTGTATGGGTGTGTGTGTGTGTTCATTTCCTTCTCCACAGTGAAGTTTGTTCTGCAAGCTACCGGTTTGGTTAAAAAGCTTTGGAAACATGAGTGCAGTTCCAGTCATAACATTTAGACCTTCATTTCAATCCCATAATAGTTAGCTTAAGTAATGTCTAAATATTTCTTTAAGCCACAATATCCTATTTTCAGCAACAGGCTCTAAATCATAATATACTGTATTCACTTCTTTCTGACTTGGAATAAGTCTTTGTGTGGAATGGTAGTGAGCTCCTTTGAGATCTGTCAACTGCACCAAGATATAAAGTTAAGACTGACGAACGGAAATATCGTTGAATCCCTGCTCTGAAGGAATAATTTAGGGGAAAAAAAGTGTTATCCTATGCTCTGCATCTGATCTGGTTCTGTCTTCATATCTGCTTCACACTGAGGGGAAGCACCTCTGTGACGATTAAAAGGCCAAGAGCTGTCTTTGAAATTACAATGATGTGCAATTAAGGAGAAGTTATTTCAGTTATCAACATACAGTAATTCAACTGGCCATGGTTAAGAAAGTGTATAAATTCCAAAGACATTCAAAACATCTGGCTTTGCATGTGTCTCCCTTCCATAATTGATGTGTTAGCTGTTCTTGGGTGAAAGTACACACAGCACATTTTAGTGACATCTGTTTCAAGTTAGGGTTAATTCATTTCCATTTGTGTGTGTGTGTCTCTTTTTTTTTTTTCAAAATATATTAGAAGATACAGATCAGGGAAAAAGGAAGTATATTTGAAGACAAGTTTTAATTTCTAAGCATATATTAAAATAGAATCATGTAATTAATGCAAAACTTTTTGGAATTTTTCACTATACCATTGCTCAATTGTCTCTGAAACCATAACTGAGACTTACAGGATGATTAGTATATTCTGGTCACTGGGTTAAGTAATTTATACTCATTATCTTTATTAATCACAACAACCCTATTGGGTCAACCTTTCCATAGACATGATTTTCTAATGTGAAAATGACTTGCCTAAGGACACAACTCTAGCAAAAAGAAAATCCAGGATTCTCACTTAAGAGATTGATACCAAAGCCTTCCTTGTAGAATTGCACTAATGGGTATAAAATGCCATAGTGAACAAGGTATCATGTGCATTGATAGCGCTGTGTGCTTTCAGGATTAGATCTTTACAGGCCGAAAGTCCAAAATTTGGCAACTTATTGGGACTGAATTGTTATTCCAGTAGTCTGAACCTGGGTGTCCTAAGGTAAGTTGGTTATACCTAGCTCACTTATCCAGTAGGATTGTTATAAAGGTCCAGAGAGTTAATCTGTGTTGAAATGTTTTGCATACTCTAAAGATTACTTTTGCAAAGTGTTAAATCAAAAATTTGCTTTCCAGAAATGGTTACAGATGTTCTGAGTGGAAATAGTTCCCTGGCAAATTAGTTTGGGGAAACTGCATACGGCTACAACTATCCCCTGTGTAGAAGACATGTGTTGTCTTATTTAGAATCTCTGCCATTCTTTTCTGGTAATGGGGCCTATGCTATTGGCGTGTTTCTCCCTTCTCCCACTCCACATGGTGCTGGTGAAGCTGCCACTCACCCAGGGATGACAGCAGGGCACACGACCTTCTGCTCTTGAAACATTTACAAGAATTGTGGCATAGCAACGTCTAAGAATCTTAGCCCAGAGCTGCTGGCAACCATGCCCTGCCTTGTGGTAAAATGTACCTGCAGTAGAGATACCATCTAACCCCCTTTTAAGCTGCTTTGACTTGGAGTTCTATTTAATATACTGTTCATAGAGATTCACTATGAAGTATTTCTAGTGTCAGAAATACTAGAAAATACTAGCAGATTTCAATGAAGCATGGTTTGAAAAATCAAACATATGAATTTTTCTATTTTTATTAATTTCATAGTCATGAAGGAGCCACTGAAAAATACCAGTTACATACTAATAAATTGTGATACTAAATAGGAGAATTACTGGGCTGGAATTACTTGCAGTGATGTTGAAGAGAAATTAAGCATTATTAAAGAAATTAACAAAGCACTTTGGAATATCCCTTTTAATTTTGATATTCTGAGGATTTCACCCTCAGAATATTCTCCCTAAGAGTAATTTTGTTGATTCTCATGGCAATATTCTCAGGATATCATCAATATGTGAATATCAGCTGCATTTTTCTGTCTATTTAGGTTGTAATAAAATGGTCAGGATTATGTAAAGTTCCCTAAAAGCCTTTGTCCTATTGATTAATTTTTTAGGCATCACACCATGATGATTTTATTGTTTCAATGTGATAATGGATCAAAATGTTTCAGATTCACTTTATAATAAATAATCTATTGGGCAAAAACAAACAGAGAGAGGGGAGAAGTTTTCATAAAGTGAGTGATGTTCTAAAGACAACACCATTGCAGTTTTAACCCTGTGACTATATAATCTGATACATTAAAATATTTTCAAAAATATAGATATTTGGAATTACGGAGTTTTAGCCTAAGCCTAACTTGGTCTTCATCTAATATCCTAACTATCATATTACAGAGCTTAATTGGTTGAGTCCGCACATTCCATAAAAAATACTGAATTAAATGGTGTCTTCTGATATGAAATCATAGCCCCTCTCTCGGTAGGAGCCTTGAGTCTCCATAAGCAGTGATGTACCTACTAGCATGCTTTCACTGAGTAACAGAGGGTGCTACTGAAAGTAGTTTAAAACATAAGACAATTTATTAACTCACAAAGATGTTACCACTGACCCAGGATCTGTCCATCTTCTCTTTCTAATTCCTTAGCTTTCCCCTCAGTCTTATCTCTTCCATGTAACTGCAGGTTGGCTGCGGCAGCTCACTGCACAAAAGACTACAAAAGGCCCTCTGTTTTCTTTGTGCCTCTTATTAATGAAAATAGCAATTTTCCCTGTTGCTTCCAGCAGGCCTTCCCCTGGCTTGAGCTGCATCATGTGACCATTTCTATTTCTATTACTGGAAAGAAGAATAGTTTGTCTTAAACTAACCAATGCTGACTTTCCTATAGTAAAGAGAATGGTCTCCTGATATTTCAGAAAAATTATGCTTCTATGTGAGCATGGAATGGTCAAGGTGATAGACAGCAGTGTTTGCCACAAGTCCCTTGAAATAAAATTTTCTGGTAGACAATTAAAAAAAGAAAAAAACAATTAAAAAGAAAAAATTAAATTTAAGATAATCTGAAGAAAATTGAAATCAGATAGATATTACTTTTTAAAATGCTCGATAAATAAATAACAGTGTATTTTACATTGTTATCAGAAATTATATTGGGAGAAAATTGGTGGAACTAAAAAGGAAAAGGAAAAATTTACTTGTAAAAAAATACCTTTCCACAGCTAAATTAGGGGAAAAGAGAGCTATATAAATTATTGCAACCTTGTTGACATTTTTTCATCCTGCCCTGTGAGATGGGTCTCCAATTGGCATCTGGATAATATACTTAATTAGATCCACAGGTTAAACTTTTCTACAACAGTTAGTTTGACCACTTTATAGGTAGATTTTTAAAATATATGTGTATATTTACTCTTTTTTAAAAGAGCTGATACTGGTTCTGTGGAAGGAGAGAAGCAGAGCCCAACCTAGATTGCTCTTGTTTATAAAAAACATTCTTTACAAGATGTCTTTTATACACACCTGTGAAATATTTATCTCTCTGTAAATGAAAGTGTTGGCACTCTGCCCCACAGACTTTAACAAATCTGAAGTGTAAATGTAGAAGTGAATCCTTTCTAATCCCTTTCGTTAAATCAGATGTTTCTAGCATCTGACAAAGGAATGTTTGATGGGGGCCCTGATTATGCTTTCCCATTCTCCCTCTGGAGCCTGCATTTTGGGGGCAGAGTTAAAAATGAGCGCCTCCTCTCAGATGTTAGAGCACAGGCCAGGCACTTCAGAGAGCAGCTCACCCCAAGGGTGAGGATGTGGTTTACTGTGAGCAGAGGCATCAAAGCAGGCTGTTTGCTCTCTTCTGAAATGCTGCCTCCCTCTGCCACTTGAGCTAGACAGTCTTGCCTCCAGGGTAGAAAACACTCTGCTTTCCAGAGCTCCCTCTCCCATAACACATGGGCACGCTCTCATCTGTTCTTGCAACTTCTGGGCCTGGTCTAAATTTCCTGTCACTTCAGACTGTCTTTCATAGGCTTGATGGCTATCTAAGTGTCAGGACTAAGGAGATACAGATACCCATGGTATAACTTAAAAGAAGGATTTTCCACATATTCTTCCATTATTCATTCAATAAGCATTTATTACCTGCCAGGAACTGTGGATAAAGATACCAAGACTATCCCTGCACTCAAAGAATGGTCCCTGCACTCAAGGAGCTTTCAGCTAGTGAGAAAAAAAGAAAACGGTAAAAATTAAGAAGTTCAGGGAGATTTAAAAAATGCCAAGAAAGGTGTCCCAGGTACGAGTAGGCTACCAAGGAGGAACTCTCCCTGAGGGATTCAGGCAAAAAAGTGCAAAGGGATGATATTTTGTTCAGAAATAATATAGATTCACTATTTCATAAAATCAGTGCAATCTCTCAGCAAGTGGATAACTCCATGTCTCTAAATTATCACCAAGTAGACTTACTACTGGGTTTACCCAGTCCTGCTTGGTTGCACAGGTTTAAATTTCACCTTCTCTCAAAACAATCTTTGTAGTCACTAGTTTTGTGGGTTTTTTTTTTAATTTTTTGTACAATTTTTATTGATTGATTGATTGATTTGGGGGGGAGGTAATTAGGTTGGTTGGTTGCTTGGTTTTTAGAGGCGGTACTGAGGATTGAACCCAGGACTTCATGCATGCTGAGCATGCACCTACCACTGAGACATACCCTCCCCCTCATAGTCACTAGTTTTACAATCTGTCCTTAGCTCCTCTGAAAGATGATAAAGTATGGCCATTATTATTAATGAAAATATTTTACTGTCATTATTTGTTTAGCAGAGAGAGACAACAACCTAAGCTTAAGCTCAGTACAGGGGCGAGATTGCCCAGTGGGGTCCTTAGAAGGCTTACATTAAATAAGCCTGGAGTTTGCAAACCATGTCAACAAGCAATGAACTGAAAGGTATGTTGTTTAAGTCCTGTTTACTCTGTGGGCACTTTTTTTGACTCACTGCTGCAAGTAACTGTAAAAACTCCTCAGGAGCTAAGATAGTTTAAGTTGTCAACTGCATGAAAGAGGCCATAATCCATGGATCATTGACCAGACAGACAGTGAGAGGTAGGCTGTCATATTGAAGCCTAGTGATAGTGTTGATTGTAGCCTGCTGAACTGGAGGATGAACTAAAAATCCTTCTGATTCTTGAAGGGACTTCTCAACTGGAAAGAACCGTTCAGTCAGTAACTCAGTATTTATCCCAGGTTCTCCCAAATACTTCCCAGCTCTGTTCTTGTCTAGACTACGAACTACACTAGTTCTTTCAGGCCCAAAAAGTCACAAGGCTTCAGCTCAGGAAAGTCCAGTTTCATTTACTGCCATGCACAAATAATGTGATTAAGCCTTCCTGCCTGAAGGTCTCTGCTGCTTCTGCTTTTTTCAGCAAAATTCTGTAGACCCATCAGCAGGGGCCTAAATGACATACATTTTTCTACACTGGTATCTCTCATTTGTGCTTGTGATAGGCAGGGGGGCAAAGAACGCACATAATGCAAAGAGATGAAAGACCTCATAAAACAATGCCTGGGACCTTGACTGCCATCTCCTAGCGTAGCTTCTAAAAGTGATAATCATGAAAGAGTACGCTTCAACTGAGAGTGTTCTAGGAAGATCTAAGTAAGTCATAGCGGCCAAGTCAATGTGGAGCTCAGCTTAGTGTTTAAGAAAGAGATAGCACATTGGAGGACTAAAGTCTTCTCTTAAAGGAGGATGTTGCCCATTTCTTAGCCATCTATCATGTAACCAAGAATCACATGATGTTCCTGGAATAAGGGTGACCCTAGAAGTGAAAATACCCTGCTGAACTACTCCAGTTAGATCCCTTTAACCCTTGAGCCACGCATTCACCCAGAAGCTTTGTGTTCGTTCAAGACTGGCTAAATAATTTTGGAGGGGGTTCAGTGAAAAATAAAAATGTGGGGCCCTTTCTTCAAAAAGCATTGAGAAATTGAAGATGGGGATAGCAGAGAATTAAAGCAACAGTGGGTTCTTCTCAGTCTCATACTCAGGAGGTCACTACCCACGGGACATTATGCATAACACAGAGGACAAAAATAGGAATTTGAATAAGAAATAATTCTCTCCTTCAAGGAGCTTACCGTCTAGTAGGGGAGATAAGACATGTCCAAAATCTGTAAGTCAAGGATGGATAATTACATAAAAAATGTTCAGTCCTTGGGTTGAAAGAAGGAATGGAGGAGGACAACTTTTGCTGCCAAGGAAGGGTGTTCCATGTAGGTGCAATTCCCTCTCTCATGCTATTCAATGGTCACACTTGTCTTCTTCAGAAAGTTTTTCAATGCATATGAAAATGCTATTCCTTCTGATTTCCACCTAATCTTTTCTTAGCTAACCCTCTCTGTACTTTGGATCTCACAGCATTACTAACTGAGAGACCCCCAAATCTCCAAATTTTAATTGGTTCACCCTGTTTTGCTGTCATGGCTCTCTGAACCTTTCCTTCCCAGTGTTTATTGTATATTTTCAGTTTTATATTTAACTTAATGATTTTGGCTTCATTTACTGTAAGTTCTATAAGTGCAAGGACTATTCGTCAGTTGTTCACTGCCATCTCTCCACTTCTTAGACTGGGGCCAAGGACATGGTGACACTTGTAGATATTTATTAAATATATTAAATATAAATCCTGACTGAGGTAGATGTAAGGGATAAGAAGCTGAGAGAAAGATAATGTAAATAAAAAAGTTGAATAAACCTACAAGTTATAATTGGAAAATATAAAGTAGGGTTTGGTTTATGATAGGAAATGGAAACAAAGTACTTGAGAAGATGGATGGGTCACACTGTAGAAATGCTTGAGACTCCAACAGGAGTTCGTATATAACAGTAGAAAAGGGGGAATGGCTAAAGGTTATTGTTGGATTTTTTTTTAACCCAATAACTCTTTTTTTAAGCAGAATATAAGAAAATACAAAATAGAGTAGTATTTTAAACAAAAGTGCTCCTAAGCAAGTTAAGGAGTTTTTTGGAACAGATGATCATCTAAAAAGCAGATTTAAAGAAAGTTAAGATATGCATTTGAATAGAAGGAAAGGATTGGGGGAGGATACATGGAAACAAATATGAAGGTAAAAAAACACTTATTATTTTGTTCATAGAGTGATTGAATTTAGTCATTTAACTTATCAGTCGTGGGAAACACTTTTTAAAACAACCATTCTCCTTTCCTCTAACCCCTTGTTGAATTAATAGAGAAACTATTAACTACAGTACATTTGCCTAAAATAAGGAACTTAAGTTGAGAAACACGGGTAAGTTCAGTCTACACTAACCACATACAAAGTTTCATTTTCAGTCATTTTAACTTAAAGAACTGCAAAGAGAGACTGACTCTTCAATACTGTTGCTTTTTCAGTGAGTCTTAAATGTCTGTGAAAAAAATTACCATTCACTAGAATTCATGTTGCTCAGAAGCATCTCAAGATGTTCTGAAATTTAAGTATTTAAGTGAAAGAAATAAAATCCCACCTCCCCCTCAAAATTCAGGAGCTAACAAAAAAAATACAAAAATATGTCCATCCTTGGAAAAAACTTTTTATGTAAATTAGATTATGAAAGAGAAACCAAATAAACCCATTTGTAAAATACACACACACACACACACACACACACACACACAAAACGCTGCCTATTCAATAAGCACTTGTCAAGCTTGTTTATTAAAGTGCTTTCAAGTGTGGATGTAAGGCGACAATACAACCACTGCCTCTACTAAAAGAAAACAAAATGCTGGATTAAAGTAGGAGAGAAATGATCTCTGCACTCTCCACGATAGGCGCGTCATTTCACATCTTGATATATTGCTACCGAACATGGCATGTGAAGTTGGATGATAGTGAAAGAATTGTTGAAATTTAATGATTGCAACACATGCTTTAAAACTCAAGGCTTCTATGACTGGGTTTATGACTCAGATGTCATTCCTAATAGGGTTATTTTTTTTGTTGCTGTTCAGTTTTTAAACTCCTACTAGTTAATCTATGAAGATGAATCATCGCCTGCTTCAGTTCCTTCATCCATTTTAAGACTTTTTTTCAAACGCCCAAATTGTTAATCAAGCCAATGAATATTAGTAATTATTCACTCGTGGTTTCAACATGCATTAATTGTCTATGATATAATAAGAACCTTGCCAAGTGCTCATGATACAGAGAATAATAAGATAACATACCCCCAGAATAATAATTTTCAGTGCTCTATCTTCTACTTTGTTAATTGTCCCGAAAAATATTGAACATACATATGGTTGGTCCACTATGTAAAGTAATAGTGATACAAAAATATTTTGTTTCTCACACCAAGAAGTTCATAGATGGTATTCCTGAGGTTTGACTAAAGCACAATATGCATCAAAAATAATGTAAACAATATTTCGATATCTATTTTCCTAGCTCTGGAGGGAAAAGATTGGCTTTGCTGCAAGACAGTGAATAGAGACATGAAGAATAAACAAACATCCTTTTGCAAAGAGAGTCTCTGTTTCTGCCATAGTAGTTGCATTGCATTTGCTTTTTTTGCATTTAATTTTTATTACTGATGTTTTAAAAAGTCATTGCAAAATGTTCTCAGATTCCCCCTCATTTTCTGATAAAAGCATTGAGGTGGAGAAGGTGTATGGTCTGTTTGACTTTAGAAGAAATATTCATGGTTAGATAAAGGAGAAAAGTGCATTGAGAGAGATTTCATTGCGTGGGGCAAGTAAGCACACGCCGATGTTAGCTAGCACCAGCACCGCCAACGGCACCGTCAAGCCATAGACAAGGCTAGGTGATTTAGTTTCTGACTGCCTGGTCTGTGGTTTGACTACTGTTTCCCACATCTTGAAGAAGCAAACGAGATTTTAGAGCAGTAGTGTTAACAGCTTCCCTGACTTGGGAAAAATTTGTAGGAAAGAAACCAAATCAGTGTTTGCAATATTTATCAATATAAATCTAAATGAAACTTAGCTCCATTTTCATTTTCTATTGTTTTATGAACATATTCATATTTATTTCGCATTGACAAGTTCTCTTAGAAGTTGAAGAAGCTCAGGCCCCTCTTTGTCTTTATGTTGATGTTATAAATAGGTGGAGGAGACAAAACTCTGCTCTTGAAACCAAAAAAGTTGCTGACATCATACATGCCCCTGTGATATAGGCATACCTCTCAATGGTCTTAAGTATTTACGTACTGCTTAAATCACTGTTACTTTAAGGACTTGGTTTGTGGGGTTTTCTATTTGTTTTGATTGTTTTGGTTGTATTTTCGCTTTTGTTTTTGTTTTGCTTTTAGTTTTTAATCTGTAGAGTTAGTCACAGCTTCCTAAGAAAAGAGAAGATTAAATTGTTAATGTTTAAAAAGAACCCTAAAGCTAAGCCCTCTGCTCACCTCCCTGGAAGTCGTAAGGGTGTGGTAAGCAGGGAATGGATTCGGGGAAGGTCATAAAAGCACACAGACGTGCTTTGGTTGTCCTTTTGTGAGATTATTGCAAAAATGAACCCTGCCTGCAGAGGCCAACCTGAGACATCGCAAGGGCACTGAAAATGCCTCAAAGAAAGCAATGGCCTCAAACATGCCGTACACAGAGCTGGGGCTGTTGGGTGAGGGGGAGCCCTGAGTGCCAGCACTGATTCCACTGCAACCGTTTATAACACAGATTCTCAAAGTGGAGCAAATTTTCCTGGATGAGCCATTGAAACATAGATTGTTGGGCCCCATCTGCAGAGCTTCTGATTCAGTAGGTCTGTGTTGGGGCTCAAGAATTTTTAACTGGTCTTCAAGTGATGCCAGTGTCTCTGATGAGACTATTGAAAGAGGAGTATGAATGAAATCCAGGGCCATGTAAGGAAAGTAAATGTGAGAAGCTGCCACAATAGAAAGTGATAGAGCTTGCGTGAGAGACAGTAACGTGCTCTGTCTGAAGTATTCAAATTGGAAGTATAATAATAATAATAATAATAATAATAATAATAATAATAATAATAATAAAAAATAATAATAAATGCTGTCCTAGCTAAACTAAAAGAATATGAGCCTGATTCATCCTGTTTGCTTCCTGAACTTAAAGATCTCTTAGAGTCCTTCTTTACAATATTGAGATCCTAAATACTCCAAATATAAACTTGATTATGACTTGAATAAATTTAGTCGCTGTATTTTGATAGCAGAAAACTTAAGCTCATGGAGAAAGTTAGAAAGTGGTAATGGGAAAAACCACAGCAAAACATCTCAACACAACAGACTTTTTAAAAATAATTCCATGCACTTAGCAGCTTATGGGTAGGCTGCCACCTGCTAATGGAAGCTCAGGAGCAGCAAATAAAAGTCTTGGGCAATGAGTAACTTGCTGTAATATGTATCCAGTGGCTGAGATGCAAGGAGAAGGAAACCAGGTTACTGGGTGCCTACTGTGTGCCATGATCTCTCCTAGGAACACTCGAATGTTCTTCTCATTTATCCTTACAACCACTGTATGAGATGGTATCACTAAAACATTTTACAGATGAGAAACCTGAAAGACTCAGAAAAATCAGGAAACTTGCCCAGTGTCACATATTTAGCAAGTGTGAGATCTGAGTGCTAAGACCTGTCTTACTCCGATAGCCATTTTGGTTTTTATTGTATCACTGGCTTTCCCTCGGCTGGAGAACTGAGAATATTGAGAATTCTGTCTCTACATTAAACCCTTCCCTTGTTCTGCTTTCCTATCTATAAGTAAAATGACCAAATTCCTCCCCCGCCCTTTTTTTTTACAGTCAAATACCACAGCCACTACTATCCTAGAAAACAGACCATCCGATCAGTTAGTTCATCAAAGTGCTTTGAAGAAAGTGAGGTAACATGAAAAGAGCAGAAGTTTTAGGGGCCGACTGACCTAGATTTAAATCCTGATTCCATCACTTGTCACTCTGCTTTTCTGGGTGACACACCAGGGTGAGGTAAATATATAAATTATGTATTATATCCAATTTATAGGAGAATAATCAGACCAAGGTGGCACACCTGAGAATTAAATGACCGAGCATACTTCCTGTCATACTGCAACAGTTACAGAAATATTACCTTCTTCTACTTTTCTCTGTGCCGTGTTATAAGCCAGAACACTCAGAAAATGTTTTTACTACTTGTTAAGGGCTCTCTTGTTTTTCTCAGCAGTCTCTTATCTTAACTCTTTTACTTTTGTTTCCTCTGCCACTAGTCTCTTCCGCTTTGCAATGCTTCTAATCTTTCACTGAGCAAAAATGTCTTTTGTCTCATTACCTCCTTAGAAAATGCATACTCCCCAAGACCCTAACACTCTCTGGAGACAAGATGCTGTCTGAACACAAAGTTTAAGCAGCCTGAAATTGCACATGCATAATTATGCTCCATAATTTAGTTTTTTATGTTTATATTCTTTGGCAATTAGTTTTAATCTTTCCTGATTATAAGAAATAAATATGCTAATTGTAGAAAATGCTAAAAATACAGACATCCATTTTGAAAAGAAAAGGTCCTCCAAAATCCTGCAATCCAGGAGAAAAACCTACATTGTTAATATTCTCAAATAGTTTCTTACAGGCTTACACTCTGTGTGTGTGTATCCGGGTATCTGTGTGTGTGTCTTTATAAATGAAAACTTAGGGCTTACTTTACCTAAATTATATCATATTGTTTTTCCTTTGTCATTATAAGATGACTTAATAACATAGTTTTTAATGGTTGCATAATGTTTCATCATATAGCTATCGATGACTTTTTAATTTTTTTTTTGTTTATAATCCCCACCCCCAGGAAAGGAGTCACAATATAAATATCTATTTAAATTACCATTGCTTCAAAAGTAGGACTAACAAGAACAGACAAGGTATAATGCATGTTCAGTCTCATAATGGTTTACTTAATAACTTGAAGAAAGTGTAGCATGTACAGCTGGGATTTGGCAACAGAAGAATTAATTAAAATATAAAAATTCAATATCACTTGGTGACTCAGGAATGGTTTTATAATTTTATGTTATATATCATTATTGTGAAAATGCTCATAATATTTTGAACTGACATACCATTTTTGTTACTGTTTGGAAAGCAATCATTTTCTATAAGTAACTGTTGAAGCAAATGAAAGTAAAAATGACTTTTGTATCTTTATATTTCTATGATATAAATAGTATTTTTCAAGAAGGGAAATATTGGCTCCTAACCTTAAACAAAATAATATGATAGATGGATAGGGGCTTATATACTCACTGAATGAAGAAAATTTCAGATTTTAGATTATGATTTTTATTGTTTCATATTCAAATTGCTCTGTCTACTCTTTATTCATATCTGCTATATGAATCTAGGTAATTTTCTCATTCAGTGACCCTCAGTTTTCTAACCTGCAAAATGAAGGCAATTGAACTAGACACTTGCTTAGGTTCATAATAGCCCTAAAATCATGAATTTCTATATTCAAAAGGTTAATTATTTTGTTTTTGAAGTCAAATCATAATAAAATCATATTAGATACCTTGTTTTTGAAAATGCAAAAGAATATGCTTAAAAAGCTTTATTAGGTTTTTACCACACACACTGTTATATATTGGTTATATTAAACTTCAGACATTAAAAAAATTGCAAAAAATATCCTGGTTAACTATAGCCACTGATTATATAGAACTGTATTGTGGGTGCTTCCATAATTCATCATAATGATCATTACTTAATGTTTATGGAATTTCAACAAAAAGTTCTATAAAGAGTATAAATCCAACTGGCCAGTGACCAAAGTCTAATTAAATAGCTCTAATATAATACACTGTCATACAGACACATGTAGGCACTAAACATGCATTTAAAAAAAAAAATCTTATTATCAGAGCACTATTAGTTTTGACAAGACAGTCATTTCAGTAAGGGACAATGAATGAAAATATTCCTTTATCTTTTATGATAAAGGATTACATAAGAAAAATGTCTTAATCAGAATTTCACTAGCTTACAATATTTGATAGTATAGATTATTTTGGTTGGCCCAGTAAATACAGTCCATACAAAGTTACTTTTGAGGAGTGTTTTAGGAGGTACAATTTTATCATATGAAAGCACATTATAATGTCCATTCTTGTTAGCAGGGCCTCTTTGGCTTCTTTTGGACCCTTTTATCTAAATACATTTTCATTTTCTTTACTTATATCTAAACAATGCCAATATGTTTGGTCAAAACCTAGAAGAAAGGTAGTCAAACTTCTGTCAGAATTGACAACATCGTTCATTGCTTCCATTTGTCACATGGACACAGTGGGGGCCTGGAGGCGGGGTCAGAATCATGATAGACATCACCAGAGGACCCCTTGGGACACGACGTGATCAGTATGGCTTCTGCGCTTCACTCCTATTTGACAAATTGCTCAGACTTTCTCAGGAGATGTGTAGAAACATGTTTGAGGCGTAGCATGCTTGTCTTATTTTGCAGATAAAGAGTCTTTGGCATTAGCCGCGCAGACTTCTTGGAACATAACCGTTTTTAATGGCAAGCTACCATGTCCTTTAACAAAAATCTTCCTTCACGTTTTTCTCTAAGCAGTTTGCTTACTTCCATGTTACTGTTTACTCCTTTCTTTATAAAAGCCTAAAATGCCTTGCATTTTGGCACAGTGAACTAATTTCATTTTTTGGCTTCTAAAGTATTTAAAACAAACAGAAAATGTTGATTGCTTGAACTTTAATTTTCTTATCAATTGATATTCCTGATCTTTTAAAAGGAACTAATGTCTGAAGGTATAAAGAGGCCACCATTTCAGTAATAAAAATAAATAAGAAGAAAGCATGGTCATTTACTATTTTCAACTACCAAAATTTGTGGCAAAGAATCAAAATGTGGGTATACCAACCTGCAAAATAGCAGTAGTTAAAATATAAGCTGTTTAACATTAACTTTAATGTTAGCAACCTTGCAAATGCCTTCTCTGCAAGCCAGGGCCTTGTAGAAGCCATAAAAGGGAAGGAATATAATTTCGTTTGCTGGCACTTACTGAAAAGCTAAAATAGAAGAGTCACAGAAATCTTACTTGCCAGCTCTAACTGAGGGAGTTGTGAAACATCATCTCAGAAGATTGTATGTTATCGTAAAAATGTTGTAGTTACTGTGTTATAAGCTATGTTTTATAGGAGTTGAAACTTTTGTTTAGCTGAAAATTACTTAGAGCAACAAGCAGCAATTAAGTAACATAGCAAGATCCACACATGTTTTTTCAAACTATATTCCCTACTGTGATATGGAAATTTTAAAATTTAGCTTTAAGTTGAAATATGATAATCCATTTTTTACTCCCTGACAAGAATTGGGATTTTTGCAGTGATAGTTTCCAACTATGGTAATATAGTTTTCAAGTAATATCTTTGAAATAGTTCACTTCTTTTTCCCACTGATGGACTGTAAGAACAATAAAGCTGTATGTTATTTATTTCATAAATTCTGAACTTTTTAAAGCAAATGTGGGCATGCGAGAGTTAGCTAAAGCTCACTTATAGTAAGAATTGGCTTGATTAATATAACCCTTTCAAGTACACCTATATGTGTATAGAGATTGTGCAGATTTTGCAAAATTCATAAGCTCTGAATTATAGATATGTATATGGAATTGTGAGTCACATAGGGGAAGTTTGAATAACATGCCACTCTGCCAGAACTCCCCCCAAATTAGTATCAGCTATGTGGTCTTTTTGCTGTTTCTGCAAAAATGCACACTTTAGTTCACCTCAGAAAAGGACTCCCTATATTACTACTGAATTATGACATTAATTCTTGTGAATTTTCAGATGTAAGTGTGAAAGCTTTATGGAATTATTTTTCATTCCTTTTCTAATTGCAATTTTTCAACCTATGTACTCTCCAAGGGAACATAACAGGAACATAAATCAACTTATATATGTGGGTTTTTTTAATAAAAACAACACTAAACTTTTCTGACTTTTTTTCTGAGATTGCTCTCGTATACTGTCTGAAAAACAAATTTATCTTAAAATTTAAATTCAGATATAAAGCCCCTTGCCAAATATGGATTTAGCATTTTTTTTTTCTTTCAGAGAACTTTGTTCCCTGTAATAACAATTTCTACTCTTGAGGCTCTAGATCTCAAAATAGTTTTAAAGTAGAAAAGTGCTTTTTAGAAGCCTAAATACTCATTTTCTGTCTTAGCTGACTTATTAATGCCTCTCTGCTTCCCTCCACTACCTTCACTCACATGCACTTCAACAAGCCTACCACACACTATTTCCTCCCTTGCTCAAGTGCTTTGCAGGGGCCTTATGGGTTGTCCATGGCCAAGGCAATGCAAATATTATGCAAGTGAGCTGCTGGGACACATGTTAATAAAAGGTATACAATGCAATGCTATGAGCCAGCTGGCTTCTTTGTCTCCAAATACTGAGCTATTACATGTTTGCAGAATAGGTTGAGGCAATGGATAAATTTACATACAGCTTCATGTTCTGTGGGGAAATATAGTTGATTCGGTATCAGAACAGCAAAACATGGCTCCTCTGAACCCAAAAGAGAATATCCTGACCTTGCCTCCTTCCTTATTTTAGTGGTTAAGCTCACCAAAGGCAAACACCCTTAAACTGTTTGGGGAAGTAGGTACTTTCACGGGTTTAGACTTCTCTAGACTTCTGTTTCGTATGCTCTCCAGCGCTGGCTGTGATGTTTCCTGGTGTCTTCAAACACCTGAAAAGACAAAAACCTCTGCTTTCAATTCTGCATTTGCTTCTTGTCACACTAGGAATTCTCTCTTAACCTCAGTTGCCCATGCATTTTTTTTCTTTTGTTGGCTTTCCACCCATGATGTTCCTTAACTTAATTTACTGCTTTGAATTTCTATGTTGAAGACCATCCATTTCCTGTATATTTCCCTCCTCACTCTTCACTGCAGCTATCAATGCTCTGATGCCCACTCTTCTTAAAAAGATAAAAGAATAAGATAAAAGTAGAAATTGAGGGATTATTTTAAATCTCAAGTAATAAAAGTATTAATGTTACACCTGGCTGGTATGAATCTGGCATGAATTACGGATGTTACACCTTGCTAGTATGAACAACTCAAATATTCAAGGAATTGCATATTCTTTTACAGTCATAATTTTAAAAATTTAATTCTGACCCTGAGACCCCTTTCCACTGGGATGACAGGAATTCATCCCCAGGCATCTTCTATCATCCCCACCTTACCTCACCTCACCCTCCCCTGGCCCCAGAGCTGTACTTGTGGAAAGAAATCAAATGAGATACAAAGGCAGTAGCAGGTTGTACCTTCATAAGAATTTGCTCCTCCCCTAATTAGGACCATCTGATTGTTGATCCTGCTTTAACAGATCTGCATTGTCAATAGAAATCATTGAGTTTTTATTTTTGTGTGAATTATCTCATATCGTATGTGTTTACTTAAATGATGCAATTTATATAAAATACAGCTTTGAAGCACGTCATGCATTAGGGTCCCAAACTCTAGTGTCTCTCCTATTCCCCATAGTATTGGAGTTATGGAATCTCTGCAAAGACTAAACCAATATGCCAAACACTTTCTCCAGGTCCACCTGATACAAGAAGGCTTTCCTTTCCTTTTACCAAAGCTTTGTTGAGCACCTGCTGTTTCAGAGGCACTGTGCTGACAATTTATTGTCTTATTTTACATTTGTACCTAAGAAAATAATTCCCTACTAACACTAAAGCATGTCTTTGCTGTATATGCAAACTCTGTCAGCATCTCCCTCTGCTGAACCCCCTGCCTCCACTTTAATTGGGTAGTTTTGTCCCTAAACATACTGGATAGGTTAACTCCTTATTCCAAGTCACCTGTGTAACCAGAAGACTCATTCATTCCTGGTACCACCTCAGAGAATATAGGATCCCTACCACCCAAAATGAACCACTGAGTTCGCTTCTTCAGAGTATCGGTGCAATTATGAATCACTGTACTGTCAGCCTGAAGCTTATATACCAATGTACACCAACTGTAGCTCAATTTTTTGAAAAGTTGGTCCATGATATAGATCAGTCTGAACCTAGAAGCCACTGAAATTTGTGATTAACTGCTAAGCTACTGGGGACATTTAGAAATAGCTTTGGTGTGCTGCTCCAATTTTATAACTTTGATAGTAAAACTAAGGTCATCACTATCAAGCATGACTTGACTCTGCTTCATTTATACGTTTAAAATTAAGAACCCACGTAATGCCTATTATTAGACACAATTAGCTTGTTATTGTTGTGCCTATGTGTATAGCCTTCAGTACCAGAACAATCCAGAAGTATTATGTAGAAAGTTCTAATTACAGAATATTAGAGTGGAGGCTATGTCAGCGAACATCTCCACGGAACCCCTTGGTCCTAAAAAGTGAAATAACAGCTAGCCACACTGACACCTTGCCTTTAGGCAGGACAGAAAGCAGGAGCATCCTACTGACAAACGCCCTGTGGCTCTTATCAAGTCCTAGGAAGAAGTTATAAATTGGTGACCATTGGGCTGACTTGGTGCAAAAGCTTTGAAAACAACTTCAGACAGTGTACAGAATTAGTCTCATTCAGTGAGTTTTTCTTTAAGCTGATAATTCATTTCAGGGAAAAAAGAAAACTCTTTACCACTTTTACTAGTTGAGTGGCTTTGAACAAATGGCTAAACCTCTTTTTAAAAAAAGATTGGGATACTTATTTCAAGCATTAAATAAGATTATGCCTTGTACTTAACAAATATTAGATGCCAATTAACTGACTTTTTGCTCAAAAGGAAATTGAAGCCACAAAAGTACAGGGAATGGGAAAAGAAATTAAAGAGTAGAAGAAAAAATAGGAAAGAAAATACAGTTGTATCCCAAAGTCCCTTCAGATGTCTTTTACTTAGAGAATTAAAAAGGCTCTTTCCAGAATATTTAAAATATATATCTGTTAATTTAGCAGCAAGTGCTAGCTAGGAGTATATATTTATTTGACAAAATACTACTTCAGTGGAAGAATTTGGATAGTCTTAAGGATGCATTATAAGATTTGAGTCTCATACTCTGTTGTGTTGGAAATCTTTAAAGTAAGTATCTTTCCTCATCAAAATGACACCTAATCCTACATTTTTTGCATAAAATAAACTTACTCCTGACCAAAAAAAAAAGAGGTGTAATAAACATGCTTGAATTTTTTATGCTTCCCAAAGACTTCTCAAAGGTGGACTCTGAATGAGGATCTTTTTTCCGCTGCAGTGAGCTGTATTTTAAGAGAGCAGGAGGGAATGAGATTGGCCAGGAAAATGAGCTCTGGACCTCTGATGTCCTGGAGCAAAGAAAGAAGAAAAGGCAGAGAAGGAGGGGAGAAATCTCCCTTTGTCAGGATTTTCAGCCACAAATCTAGCCCTTTATTTGCCAGCCACCTGTTTCTTGTCCTCCAGCTTAGATCTTTTGCTGTCCTGACCGTTTATTGCTAGAGGCATCTTGGTTCTCACCTACATCTCTGGCTTTAAACTTGACTAAAACCTGCACAGCTCTTCTCTTTTCCTGAAAGACATTATGTGCTCCCTTCCAGTCAGTGACAGTCTTATGCCCAAGGCCATCCACCACCTATTCAAGCTTTTCCACCTCAACTCGAGAGATCCAATTCACCCATCCTCCCACTTACACTTTTATCACTACTGCGCAACCCCTCATTCTTTCCACAAAAATGAACACGCATAAGAAGAGTATCTGTAGGAAAGACTGCTGATGGCTCTGGAAAGTTCAGAGATATCCTTCTGCCTCAAAGCAGGAGTTAATTTAAATCATCTCATACAGATTAAGTATCTCTCTCTCTCCCTTTCCATCTCTTTTCCCACCCCACATCCCTAAAAAATTATGTCTAACAGTGATTTGTGATCCAACTCTGGCAGCAAGGTGGGCATTTGTAGTCACAAGTAAAAGGGTTTAATCTGTTATTTTTGTCCATAGAACCTTGAGATGAGGAAGCGTTTACATTGACAAGCCAGTCAAGATAAGTTCTTCAGAGGGTCCGTCAGGAGGAGGCAAATTACAGTGGGGATTACTGGGCAGTTCATTTGTTCCTGCTTTTCTCCTGTCCTGTCACTTTCCAGAAAGGTTCAGAGAAAAAAAGTCACAGTTTTCACTACAGTTCATTCCAGTGACTCTCCTAGGCTTATGGCTAAAAAGCTTAGTTCTTTAAAATGTCCGTCTCCCTTCTTCCTACAGCTGTTTATGTCCACTTACCGCCTTTGCTGCATTGGTGGCAGCTGTTCAGTCTCCCAGTGTCTCTGAGACCGTTTGATGCCATCATGATGTCTAACTTATGACAACCCTGTTCCTTCTGCCTTGCTTCCTGAGGCAGAGTCTCAACGTTTTCATCATTGTTCAGTTTCCAAGATCGTCATCGTAGTTATCTTGTCTGTATCAATTAAGGACTGAGACTCCGTAACAGTCTTAACAGAGGCAGAGAAAAAATATGGTTTTCTTTCGTCTGTCTCATGTAACAAAAAGTCTGGAGAGAGTTACTGGTGCTGGTTCATCAGCTCAAAAAATGTTAGGACGTAGGTCTCTCTTTCCTCTTGACATTTGTGATCGCAAGGTGTCTGCTCCAGCTTTAGTCCTCAGATCCAAATTCCAGGTAAGACAAAGGAGGATGGGGAAAAGGCCAAGGGGCCACATGCCAGATGAAGCAGTTCATCTCTTCAAAGAGATTTCCTAAAACTGCACTCAGTCACCTTTGCTTACATTTCACTTGTCAATAATAACTCTAGGAAAGATTAGAAAGTTTAATATTCTAGGTAGGCTCATTGGCCTTCACACAAACATTTTATGTTTTGTTAGAAAGGGGAAGAAAAGAGTGAGTATTAGATAAGCAAGAAGCAGCATGTACTACATTATTCATAGTGGAAAGAGCAAAGGTCTTTGAATTACGACCCCTGAGCGTGATGGTTAATCGATGTGTCAAATTGGCTAGGCCATGATACCCAGATATTTGGTCAAACACTAGTCTGGATGTCCCTGTGAAGATATTTTTTAGACGTGATTAACATTTAAATCAGTAGACTTTGAGTGAACTACTTTCCATAATGTGGGCAGACCTCATCCAATTAGTGGAAGGCCTAAGCAGAAAAAGACCTCAAGGAAGAAGGAATTCTGCCCCCAGACTGCCTGCAGACTCAAGCTGCAAAGTCAAAATCCCCCCCTGGGTCTCCAGTTTACTGGCCTGCCTTGCAAAGTTCAGACTTGCCAGTTGCCCCAATTACTAAACACACACACACACACCCACACACACACACACCCACACCCTATTGTTTTTGTTTCTCTTGAGAATCTTGACTAATTCACTGGTCTTGAGTTTGGGGTCCTAGACTTACTAGTTAGTTACTAGTTGGGCAAATTTGGACAAGGTAACTGGGGTCTCAGGATTAGTTGAACTAAATCAGGAATGTTAAGGCTGTGCTCTAAAGACCTTGAATATGTTTGCTTATGGTAGAGGAGGGAGGAATCTTGGAGTCCTCATTTCTGCACTCTTTATTTCTCTCAACTGCACCTTTATTCCTATTTAGTTGTTATTTTAATTGAGCTTCTCTATTCAACTTCACTTGAAGAAGTGGACCTACTAATTAAAATAACACACCAACAGATCTTTAAGTTTCATTCCAGTTCTAACAAAAACTGCCATAATTAAGTGGATTCAGCTCAAGGCATACTGGTATCTCTAACTAACCGGAGGGACCATGATACCCAGTTGGGACTATGGCTAAGGCAATTGACCCTCAGAGTATATGAGCTCCCACCAAAGTATCAATGCCCCAGATGACAGTGCCTTAAGAAGAGCTGTGAACCTAGACTAGATTAGTGTAATATGCAGGGGGTTCAGTCCAGTGAGTAGAGAGTAGCAGTAGGTGTTGGCAGATAGTGGTGATAGTTGAAGTCAGGCAGATTACAGAGGATAACGCCATTGTTCAGTCTGAGCCTAGGCTACATAAGTAATTTTCTGCCTCTCCCTGAGGTGAGGGAGACACTCCTGATAAACTCACTCCTGATCAGATTGCTTCAAGAACAGGGGGGTTAATTTTGATGTGTTAAGTCTCTGTTATCAAGGTGAGGCTGGCTCCTGCAAGTAAGGTCTGACACTAGACCAGTAACCTTTTTATTGTCTAAGACCCTTTGTTCACAGGAGAAACTCAGTTAAAACTCTGTGAAATAAATAAATCCTCTGCAACACGGCAGCTCCAAATATGAGTCAGCACAGCGTTGAATGTAAAAGCATCATTTTCATATTCTTAAGATGCCCTCATTAAAAAAGAAAAAAAGATGCCCTCATTAAAGTTTAGATTATTCTCCCTTCACAAAAAAATAAAATCCTTCTTATTCCAGTTGTAAGAACATTTCTGGAGAAAGACTTTTAAATTAACAGAAGAATTGGTATATGGTGCTTTAAACCATCTTACCATGTTATAGGAAAATATGTCTACAAAAAGAAAAAAAGCAATTTTTATTTTAGTATGGTGAAGTATGATACAAGTAGAGCTTATTATAGGGACTAACTCTATCACTGACCAAATCAATTCTCTGAAATCTGACCAGTCTCCTTTTTGCCTTTCATTCAGTTTATTCTATAGTAGCTTTAGGAGGGGTAATTTTGACCAAAAGGGTATCAGATATAGCTTGAAACTAATAGTTTATAATCATTGGCAGTATAACTGGTTAGGAGCACTTCTTTTTTTCTCTTTTAGTTAGAAGCATCTGATTTCAAATCCTGGGTCTGAATACTTACTAGCTGTGTGATCTTGGACAAATTACTTAGTCCCTATAAATCTTAATTCCCTCACTCGTTAAGTAAGGATAGTAATGTTAGTAACTATTTCTTGATAGGGACTGACGTTGAAGATTTTATGAGGAAGTTTGTATAAAATACTTAGCTAAGTTCCAGGCACATAATGAAAATTTGATAGATGTTAGTTACAATTTTTCCATTTTGAAACAAAATGATGGCTACATTTAATAGATATGAATCATCTTTAATTTCTAAATAGAAGTGACATCTGGTAACTGGTCATGATTAAAATGCTCTCCTATTTACAGTGTTTCTTGTTTGCACATTAGAAATATTATCTTGGTAATCCCATGGTCTAAAATAGTTCTGCTCACTGTAACTTTGGAGAAAGATTCTCATGAAATGAAAAATCATATTTCAGATCAATCAGTATAGGATCAGAGAGGAGATAAGATCAGGAAAATGAGTAATGAAGGATGGGGAGGGGAGAAAGAGAGGGAGGGAGGTAGAATAAGAAAGTGGGAGAGCGAGGCTCTATATACAGCTTAGGACCACCGGCTTCTGGGTAATTAGAACTGAGCCCTCAGCACTGGGGCTGATCAGCAACTGAACCTCTGCTCTCCACTGCTTAGAGACCCCTCCACTGAGCATCCCTGTTGTTCAGACTCCTTTCTTCCTAGTGATAGCTTCAGAGTGGTCTCAAGGTGATATTCACGGGAGCTGTTTTCAAAATACCCAGAGGTTAATGCATTGCAGCTAGTGTTATTTTCTTACTTATAATTTAGGAATTCGAACTCCGTAGGATCACAATTAAGGAAAAAATACAGGGAGTGAAAGTTATGAAAGATACGAAGCTTACTGAGGAACCAGCGAAGTAAAAATTTAGCTCAATGGCCTAAGGATAAGTTTGGAATTGCTAAGTATTGTGAAATAAGGCAACTAGTTGTGAGCTAGAGTCAATGGGCTTAAAGCTAAGACTGAAATCAAAAAGACTGCCAACTGGCAAGAGAGGCTAAAAATAGGGCTGACTGAGGATACCTACATGCATTAGTGAGGACGCAGTAGGTCTCTTAGGGAGACTGGCATTGTTGGCAGTTATTCAAGCTGAGAGGCGATCGGGGGAACAAGCTGGAGGTCTGAAACTCCCATATACTTCAGCAGCATCTTGATCAATACCTCTAATCTATTCTGCTGTGATAGGAAGTCTGTCTCTGTTTGTTTGATTATTTAGCTTTAATCACTATTTAAGTAGCAATAGCACAGTTGCTTACAAATCTATATTTAACTAACATCTACCGTGCACTTTTTCTCATTCTTAGTCTGTCGAAAGTGGCATACATTTTATGTTCGTATCTGTAACGAAGGACATAACATTTCTGTTTTTCAGTTTTTTTCTTTTGTTGTCACTTGTTCTGGTGCAAGTTCTTCATCTCAGCCAAAAAGAGTGAAATGCTCAGTAACTGGGGAAGGCGGTTTTCAGTCCAAGTGGGTGTGTTATCTCGGGAAACCCACAAGCAAGAAGTTTGTAGCAGACATGAGATACTCCATGTATTGAATAATAACATTCAAAGCTTCTTGCATGAAAAGTTCAGACGTATGCCATTGTTATTGTTATTTCCCTTATTTCCATTCTGACTGATAGTGTGTTGAACAGGAAAGAACATTAACTCTTGGGCCACCCAGACAATGTTTGGATCCTGACTCTCCCACCTACTCTAGTTGTAACCTTGAGCAAAAGACTTGACCTCTTGGACTATCAGTTTCCTCTTCTATAAAAGCAAGATGCTGCCCATTTTGGAGAACTATTAGAATGAGATGAGAAAAAAATATATGGATAGATCTAGCACATGATAAGCATTCAATAAATTGTTGTTGTTTTCTTTATCCTTGTTATCACTAATCATATTTTCTCATATTGGCAAATCACTCTAAAACATTGTTGATTTTGCATATATGTTCTATGAAAGTATCATACTTTACATGCTTTACTAATTAGAGAACACCTGTGATTGGACAAAGCTCTTGAAAAGATAATGCTCTTAAAGCAGAGAATTCACAGAATTTATGTGATGATGATGATGGTACTAGTTATTTCTACTTTCAGAATCTTGGTGCTCAATTCTTTTTTTAAAAAAAGGTTGATCATTTAGTAAAGGCAAAGTAAGACACAATTCCTGCCATCAAGAAAAATTAACCTGGTGTGGAGTACTGACCAAACACGGGGAAGAAAAATCTGATGGGTGTGGTAAACATGATACTAGTAAGAGAAAGTTGGATAAATGGATCAGTAAAGGCTTTGATGGCCATGGAAGGATTTAACATAGGGACATGCGGAATCAGGTGAAGAGGAGGGAATTTTCAGTAAAAGAACCAACATGATAGTAGATGCAGGAAACTGGGGCATGTTTGGAGATAAAATAGTAACAAGTTATAGAGCAACTTATCCCAAACTCTTTTAGTAGGTCAGTTTTTTTTTTCAAATAAAACTTTATGCAGAACCCTAATATGTCAAATGTTCCAAAGTAGTAATGAGTTTTATTCTGTAAGTTCAAATTTAGCACGATTACTCCTATAATGCTCTGGTCTAATGACATGTAGACATTTGAACCCCAGGATAACAGACAATGGTGGCAGTCTCAGCACCCGTCGCACTTGGACCAAAATTTCATGTAACCTCTGAAGCACGTCTTTGGGTCATTAGTATTGCAGAGAATTTAATTGAAGACCCACTGGGATAGAAGAATTTGAAATAGAGCCTGACAAGTTTGTCTTAACTCAATTGAGAATGGGAGCCTTTGAAAGTTCCTTAGCGTGGGAATGACATAGGATAGCACTGCTCTAGAAAGATTAATTTTATCAAATGAGTGGGATAAACTGGAAGAAAAAAGATGAGAGATAAGGAGATCCTTTAATTATCAGACTGTTGAAAGAGTGCAAAAGGGGCTGAACCAGGGCGCAAAACTAGGGTGGGTGGGAATAGATTTATTCATTTACGTTCTAGCTTAAATTGCAACTTTATTTTCCAATAAGAGAGCCCTATTTTAATGTCACAGTCTTAACAGTACCATTGCTATTATTTCTTCTACAATAAACATAAAATTTTGTTGGTTTTTTAAAAACTTCAGTTCTTTGGAAATTAACTGCTACATAAGAAGTGAAACCTTTGTAGAAGGTAGATTTTTATAATAGTGCTTGGTTGGAAATGCTGATCTGAAGATTTTTTTTTCCCCCTTTAGGACTTTAGTTCTTTAGCTCTTCTTTATCCATAAAGACTCTTAGGTTATTAGGTTACTCTGTTTTGATTACTCTTAAGTTACTCAACTAAATATATATCATGTGTCACTCTTTAAATGTATTATAAATTTTTAAATAACTGGTTTAAGTTAAGTCCACACCCCTTAATTTCTATTTTTTGCTATATAAACTTGATGGGGTCTTAATTTTCCTTAAAATCTTTCCTAAAGAGTAAGCTTTTCATCTGACACTGGAACCAGAGTGTAGAGAGAAAAGATGTTAATAGCTTTGCTGCAAAGCTTTAGAAATTAGAAGCAAATATTCTGAAGGCATAAATACCATGTCTAAAGGCTTTATAACACCTCATTTATCAATCATCACCAATAAAAGTAATATTCCATGTAAGAGAAAATTCCAATCCTGGAAGCTTATCACTTTAGATGCCTTCTTTTTCCATTTCAGTCACTTTGAAGGAGGTCTTCTAAAATGCATTTCCCATTGCCCTGCTATTGAAATGACAGTATTATTCAAATTTTAATGCTCTTTTTTCAAAATTCAGATTCCTTTTTGGTTCATATTTTGCCACTGCTATTTCCAAAGTGCCTGATTTTTTCATATTTCTCATTTGTTATTGCTAGTCAGCCTTTATGTATTTTTTTTAATTGAAGTATAGTCAGTTTACAGTATTTGTCAATTTATGGTGTATAGCATAATAGTTCACTCATACATATATACATATATTCGTTTTTATATTCTTTTTCATTATAGATTACTACAAGATATACTAACTACTATATGTAAAGTACATAAACAACAAGTTTGTACTGTATAGCACAGGGAACTACATTCAATAGTCAGCCTTCATGGACCATCAAAACAATCAAGAAAGAAACAAAAAAACAGTTGTTGTAATTGCATATAAAATGGAAGTCAAAATAAATGATGACTTTAAAGATTACTTTGTGGCAACCATGTAGCCATCAGAAGAATGTTATTGGCATCCTTTATCTTGACTCCAAATGTACAAGGTTATTGAATAAGGATTACCGATTAAGTTGACTATTACTATGATTTTCTGGGACAATCATAAACTTGAATACTTAAATTTGATTCTAGGCGATTTATGTGAAAAGACATGATAGGAAGGACATAGGGAAAATATCCCCAAACATTAAATAAATTAACCATTGTTTTTTGAGAGTCATGGCTGCAAGGAATGATGTCCACTCAGTGCTGGGTTCTGCTGGCTGTTACAGGGGAAGTTTATTTTCCTTAGCAGATAACCCTAGACTTCCATTGCACCCTACACTGCCCCATGTCATGGTCCATGTCATGTTATTCTACAAAATTTTTGTTTAAAACCTCTCTGCCCCACTAGACTTAAAAAAAAAAAAAAAACTCTAATGGGAAAGATATGCCTATTTTATAGACACAAATAGATACACAATATGCACTTATTTTCTGGTTGTAATTGAAAAGAATGTTGAAGGTCAGTGTCAGATCAGACAGATGCAAGAAACTGAAGCAATTAGGAATAACTTACTCTCTCTGGTTCCAGTCTTTGCAGTAATCTGCTACATAAAAACCAAAACTAAAAAAACCCAAAAACCAAAAACCTTCTACCAAGCCCTCCATTTTATCTCTATCCTAACCTTCCAATATCTTTTCCAGAACTTCTGGATAATGATTTAATGATTCTATGCTCCCAGCAAGCCATTTGTTTGTGTTCATCAAATGCACCGTTGAAGTTCTCTCCTATACCATTTTTTTAATTGTTGAGGTATAGTCCAGTTTATAATGTTGTGTCAACTTCTGGTGTACAGCACAATACTTCAGTCATACAGGAATATACATATATTCATTTTCATATTCTTTTTCACCATAAGCTATTACAAGGTATTGAATATAGTTCCCTGTGCTATGCAGTATAAACTTGTTTATCTATTTTATATGTATTAATCAGTGTCTACAAATCTCGAACTCCCAGTTTATCCCTTCCCACCCCCGTCTGCCCTGGTAACCATAAATTTGTTTTCTAAGTCTGTGAGTCTGTTTCTGTTTTGTAAATAAGTTCTAGACCTTCTTTAAAATCTTTTGGAATCAGTTCCTGGCTCTGACTGACTGACTCTCAAGTACGCGGGCCAGAGAGGATAGGACACTGATTACAGTCATCATTTTTAGTTTGAAATCAACCTTTGAATAAACCTTAAAAGTGACAGGGGCTTCAGGTAATCCCAACCACAGCTCCCTTTTATCCTTCTCAGTATGTGCTTTAAACAGAACTAGGCCCTGTGTACACGTCCTTTATTATCCTGATAAGTTACTTTTAGACCCACCTTAAGGACGTAAAACTGAAGTTCGGAGAGGTTGAGTAGCATGTCAAGAGCACAAAAGAGAACATTACAGATCCAAGATCAAAGCCAGGTTTATCCCATGGTGCTGCAAACAACATCCTGGTGTTTCCTGGTCTCCTTTCACCGTAAGGAAGCCTACACTTTCAGAAGCAACCTGGCATTTTCATGAAAGCTCCCCCGGACAACCTGTTCTCTTTAGTTGCCAAAGCCCTTTTCCTTCCAGGTTCTAAGCCTAAAAGGATTAATCTGTTAGGTTACAAATAGCTACATATGGAAACCAGATTGATACACAGCAGCCAGGAATTTGCCTTTTAGTAATAAACTTTGGACAAACAGACTTTTCAGGAACATGCTGGGATTTCAGGCACTGTCACCAGATTCTTGGAAGGTATTTGGGGGCAAAGATATTTACTGAGGATCCATCAAAGGCAGAAGGCTGTTTCCTTAAGTTTGTACAATCTAATCTTTTCTAGTCACAGAATGACAATTTATAGTGAATATTAGTGATAGTGGAAGAGTTGCTTTATTTATCAGGGAAACTTATTGGTGGAAATGGTCAATGTCTCTGTGTTTAATGTGTGGATTGAACAGGAAAGATGAAACACTGAGAGCAAAAGGCAGACAGGAGGACATGGCAATTGAAAGAAATGACAGAGGGAAAGCAAAGGCACCAGATGCTCTTTCACAGAGTAACAGTTTCCTTACCATGACAAGAGACAGAGGAAAAGTAAGATTTCATGCCTAGAGATGACAAGCAATTTTCCTCAATTTACAGTGTTTCTCTAGTACAGTGCTGTCCAAAAGAATTTCAGTAGTGATGGAAATTTTTTTAAAAAATATATCTCAGCTGTCTAATAAGTACCCACTAGCCACATAGGGCTCTTCAACACCTAAAATGTAACTAGTGCCACTGAGGAGATGACTGCTTTTTAACGTCAGTTAAATGACATTTAAACAGCCTCATGTGGCTAGTGGCTACCATATTGGATAGTGCAGCAGGCAGAATAGAAGCTGAAGCCCTTTCTCCGTCTTTCACCCCTGTCAAATTAAGCAAGATGAGTTTTCATTAGGTCTCTATTTTTCCAAGTATGCCGAAGGAGCTAGGGTTATATTGCTGGTAGTACCTTTCAGCTTTTACCCACGAGAAGTCTAAAGCAAGTGAGATGATCAGACTTCCACACCTAGGTTCATCACTTAAGCTATCATAAATGGTGTTATTAAAATAAAAACAGTTCCATAAATATGCATTAAAAATGCCTGCCCCCAAATAGAGCATGAAACTCATTTATATAAAAGAACATAGAATATTAATGAGTTAAGGTAAAAATTATTTAAGGTGATGGTTCCCTTTGTGCCAGGGAAGACTGTGTTGTCTAGGAAAACATCCGCCAATGACACTAACCTCCTTCCTTAGTGATTACCCATTGAGTGGAAAGGAAGAATGAGCAAAAAGAACAGTGAGAATAAAATGCAGAATTTGTCAACTCAAAAGTCTACAGGACCAGGGCACATAGTGTAAATTATGTGACTTGCAAAGCCATCCTGAGTGTGAAGCAGAGAGTGCTATTCCCCCTACCCCCAGGGACTCTACTGCCCTGGTCCTACCAGGCACCACCTGCTCAGCCAGCTGGCCCCCACCAGCACATCACTCCTCCAACCCTCCTGGGGCAGCCACCTGCCTCTTTCAACCAAGTTTGAGCACTACTGTACTAAATGATTGCTAAAGTTTCCTTCAGTTCCACCACCCTTTGATAATAAGATTATCAATCCAGTATTTTTAGTGAGGGGAGAAAGTCTTGTTTTAATCAAAATGCTCTATCTTGGAGTTTTGATGCATAAGGATAACTTATAAATGGTAAAAATATTTATGTAGTGGGAATTTGGAAATTGTTATATGCAAATTTTTTCCTATGCAAAGTACTATTCAAGGTTTATTGGCACACAAACTCAGAGCCTGTAAGTTAGGTGGCTGCCAGAACCTAACTGGTAATAATGTGCACCTTATATATTTTGTATAACACCACCATATATATACACCCACCAACTAGTCAAGGAACATAGCAGGTGCTCAATTAATGTTTAATGAATGAATGGTGCAGAGATTCCTATATGAATGCAATCAAACTTTTGCACAGTGAGAGTACCAAAAAAATTCTAAATCCTTTGATTGTGACAGTGCCTGATATAGCAGCACTCATTTCATTTTGTGCTTTTGTTGTAGTTTATGGTTCATTATGCAGTGGCTTGATTGTTCCTTTTACAATAAGTTACTAGGATTCTTATCTGAAAATACTAAAAAAAACAAACAAACAAAAAAAACTACATTTTTAAATCTTAAAACCTGAAAAGCTTCATAAGCCAGGAAAGCATACTCAGTAATTGTAAAAGGTGTCTCTTTAATGGTCCACAGTTAACAAATATCACAGAGGATTAATGGTGTATATGGGAGAGTCGTAAGCATTATTACATCTTTTTAAAAATAAATATTCCTTATGAGTCACACTAATAATAATCAAATCACTAATATCTTAGGATTAATGAGTTTATTAGATGCTTTATTCTAAGAGGAGAGAGAAAATGGACAAAGTAGGTTGTCCTGCAAATGTAAATTTTGGAAGAAACTGAAAAAAAGTGCAGATGTGTGTAAGTTAGGGAGGGGTCGCAGACAACTTCTAGTTTTCCTGGGGTTTGTTCTGAATACGTGCATAGAAGGAATCAGGATTAAAAAAGAAATTAGAGGTGTGCGAGTAATAAAGTAGGACAAAATATGGTCAGATTCTTGCCTTCTTTGGACAATCATCACAAGTAATATTGCCATTAGTGTTTATAATAATACCACCAGGAGAGTGATTGATTGACTTTTAAACTTAAGGTTATTTCTAAGATGGTTGGATGTTACATTAGATGTAATTACATCTGGTATTTTATGTTTCATTTTAATACAGTGAGAATAACTCTGGGGCAGTGGAGAAAAGTATAACTTTAGATAAAGAGTACAAATAAATGATAAGTAAAAAATTCTCATTTTGTTCTTTCTTGAATATTACTATGTTTTGAAAGTTTTGAAACCTGGATATTGATGATACGATTTTCTAGGTTTGTGGAGTTAGAAAATTTTTTTTAAAGTTCAAAAAATATTAGAGCTGACAAAGATTTTAGAAGTAATTAGTCCAAATCCCAGCTTTTTTTTTACAAGTGATGTTGGCATGGTTAGTTCATGGCAGAAACCAGTGTAGAGGTCAGTACCCCCAGGCCCCTCATCCAGGGCCCTTTCCACTCCATCTGACACCTCAGCCACAATTAGCACTCCAAGCCTTCTCATCAGAGACTGAGATGGCAAGACTCAATATACTTATGTGGACGATAGATAATACTGTAGTTTGGATACCGGGCAACATGTAAATTTCTGATCTTCTGAGCTCTTTTTCTTTACATCACATGATCTTTTCAAATTCTCATGCTGAACTGTCTCCTGTCTTAAATGCACTGCTCAGCTCACAGCTGCCTGTCTCTTTAGAAAACGTGCCCTACCCTGTCTCTACCAAGAAGTAAGCATCTCCCACCAAGTCTGAGCCAGATAGAAATACTACATAAAGATAGAAGAAATGACATATATCAGTGATACACATTCTAAAATGAATATTTTTCTTAAAAGTTTTGTGTTTCTTTTAATTTTTTTAAATAATAAATTCTATAAAATATTTTTAAAAGTCTTTCTTAACTACCTTAAACTTATGATTAATTTATGGTTGTTTCAAAATAATATTTTATCAAAGATATATGTTGAGCCACTTAAAATCCCTAGAATATGGATAATTTCAGACATTATTTTATTCATCCAATTAAAGTATTTTGAGGACCACCTATATGGAAAGAGTCAACTTTCTCTTTTTCTTTAAACACACCTGGTTGCTGGGGTCCTATTGATAACTTCTGTTTAGTCCATGGCTAGTGAACTACCAGTCTTTTTTCTTAATGTTGTCAGGGCCCTATGACTCTCCCTTGCCTGTCTTCCCCGCTTCTCATCATAATAGACCCTCCAAGTGCTGCCACCTCCATACCCAACCCATAGTCTATCTATTCACTGTGATGATACAATCCTACCTCAGCTCTCACCAGTGTCCTCTTGGCCAGTATCTCAACACCCCAAGGAGAATACATGAAACAAGATTTGTGTCTGCCACTTGTCATTGAGAAAAGGTTGGCAACTATAACTCAAGAGATTTCTGCTCAACTACATCACAGCCCCCACAGTATAAACAGCACCAAAGTGGACCAAGGTATCATTTGGTGACCTGTAGCCTCTCTCATAAGGAAACCCTGGGAATTGGGCCACAGTCCTTTATCCTGTGAGATCTTTCCAACTGTCCATACATTTTAATCCTTTCATCAAATTATTATCCCCAATTATGGGGCCCAGAGAGTGTCTGGACCCTGGGTCCTCCTCTTCATTTCTCTCTCTGACTCTTTCATGCCCCCTAGAAGTTCTGTTAGTTGTCCTTCCTGCTGGGTAGATTTTCACATCCTCCCTTTACTTTTCTTCAACATCATGCCACATCCTCAATAAGGAACAGATGAGGAGGGAAAGGTGGAAGAGGAGAGGATTTACAGAATACAATATCTCAGTGAGAGCCCTTGAACATGAATGTGATACTAAAGAAGCATAGCACCATCCCACATACGCAAGAAAGACTCTTCTGATGGGAAAGCTAAAAATCACAGTAAACGACGAATGATCCATAGCTCCTCTTCCTCCCACTTTCTGCCATCACCCACATCCCCCATAATCTCCAATAAATATATTTGGCTATGTGCAGTGTAAATATTTTTCTCAACTTTAGACTAAGCACCCTCCATTTTGTTCACTTTGAATGTCAGACTAAAAAGAAGTATGCCAATAACTAAAGTCAATGGTAAGGAGTTATGACCTGCCTGCTGTAAATCTGCAAGAGGCCAATGGAATTCTTCAGTTACCTGGAGCTGATCTGAATCGTAACACTGACTCCATCTCCTTCCCTGTCTCTATACTCTTCTCCATTCTCAAATAGCAGTTTTCAGCAATTTGCTTATGTTATGTGTTGGGATAGTTTTCATTGTGTTTATTTTGCTTGGGATTGTGAGATTCATTAATTTGAAGTTTTATAGTTTTCAACAAATTTGGGAACTTCGTCTTGTATTTATCTCCCCTGCTCTACCTCCTTTTATTCTGGATCTTCTGTAAATCAGACTGCTTTATATTTCCCCTCAGATCTCTGAAGCTTTGTTTATATTTTTTAGTGTTTGATCTCTCTGTATTTCATGTTGGGTACCTCTTTTTTGCTATGTCTTTACAGTTACTGATTTTTTTTCTTCTGAAATGAATATACTGCTGTTAATTTTATGTAGTAAATTTCTTATTTCAGATATTTTAACTTTCATCTCTAGAAGTTCCATTTTTTCTCTTTCATATACTTTATTTTTATCCTTTTTATGTTCATGATTTACTTTATATTCTTTAGCATATGGGACAAATTTATATTGATATCTTAAAGTCCTTGTTATCAATTTTATCATCTCTTTCATTTCTGGGATTGTTTCCACTAACTGATTTTTCTTTCAGTTAGGTGTTAAATTTCCATCCTTTTTCATATATAGTAATTTTTTATCAGTTGCCAAGCATTGCGAAGTTTAGGTTGCTGAGTGCTGGATTTTGCTATATTCCTTTAAAGATCATTAGATTGGTTGCACATTTTAGAACTTCGATCTTTGGAGGCTCTTTTTTAAGGAAAGGCTAGAATAAAATTTTCTCTAAGCTACTTTAGCCCCATTTTTAAGATACAGTTTCTTTTCTGGACTCTACTGAATATTTTGTATATTCAACTGGGCATCTCTACCCTGGCTGATGGGAACTCAGATAACTCCCAGTTTGGGGAATTGCTCATCTTACAGCTCTGATATAATTTTTCTTTCCCTGGAAGATGTCCCTAGTCTGGACTCAGGAGGCTTCACATTACTCATGTGTATTTGGTATTCAGCCAAAGACTCATAGGGAACCCTAGTCAGATTTTTGGAGTTCTTTCTCTATACACATCCTTTATCACAGACATTTTGTTCTGCAAATTCTAACTGCTGCAGCCTTCTCAAATTGGGATAACTGTGCCCCAATTCAATGAGATTTCCAAGCTCATTTTTATTTTCCCATTCCTATACTGCAGCCTAGAAATTACCTCCAAGCAACAATCTCAACTCATTTTTTTCTCTTCTCAGGGACCATTAGCTACACTGCCTATGGTCCAGTTTCTGAAAATAGATGTATTCTATATTTTGCCCAGTTTTCTAGTTGTTTATGGGTGAAGGATAATTCTGGACTCTGTGACTCCCTCATGGCCAGAAGCAGAAATATCCTGCTTTTCAAGCATCACTTCCTTTTAGGCTTGTGATTTTACTTAAGTTTGTTTTTTGTTTGTTTGTTTGTTTGTTTGTTCTTAACACACAAGATCCTCTCTCACACTGTGATTATATGCATACAAAATAAAATGTCCCTGCATAAGTGATTGTATTCTCTTATGTTGTTGCTCTTCTTTCTTCTCAAGAGATTCTAAAATAGTTTTTGATCTAAATTTTTGAGTAAATATACACAACTGCTTTTGGACAAGAGACATTTGTACTGTTGATGGAGTTTCAGGTGTAGATGTATGAAAAGATATAATTGAATTCTGTTCCCTCTCAGCTTCAATTATCACTGGTGGTACCTGGAGTTGCAAGCCACCATAAGAATGAATTTTAAACATCAGTGAAAATAAAAGTTACATAGATTTTTATCATAATTAATTAATTATAAAATAACAGAAGAAATTTTCCCTTTGTGGTTCACTTTTGTTTCCTATTCTAGGTGTTATACACACCCCTAGTTTTCAGTGAAACTCAAGATGAAGCGACAGAAAGTTTTCATATGAAAATTTTTTGAAACTTGGTTTTAATTGTTAACTGTGAAATTAGGTAATTACTATTCATTCCAAATCTAGAAAAGGAATTAGCTGCAGATCAAGTTAGGCAGAAATTGTCATAATTTTTACCCTAAAAGATGTGAAATATAGATGTTACCAAAATTGTTCTCAATATAATCATCATCACGAAGCGTTAGTGAACATATATAACTTAATAACTTTATTCTGATTGAATAAAAAATTTACAGGTTTTATGGGATGCAAATGATGCAAAGATTATATTGTATCAGTGTTTTCATATTGTTATTCATATCTCTATAATATAATTCAACTGAAAATATGATTTTAGGTGCATAATTAAGATGTACTATGGGCCCTAAAGGAAGAATAATACTCAATTGATTTTTGGTATTGACATGAATCTTTATTCAAGGGCATTCATAGTTTAATAATAATGTTGGGTAGTATAAATCTTGCAAGTATGTAGGATCACATTTTTTGAAAAAATACTCATTCAGGCATAAAAGTCATCCTAACTAAAATTACTAATTTATTCAGGTAAACCACAAAGACCTTTATGCAAGATACTTGAGCATAATAGTCTAGACCTTTTTTAAACTTCAAATATTCAGCAGCATAAACAGTGGTAAGTTTGCCTTAGATGATTTGGAAAATTGCCTGAGAAGAGTCAGGGTGCTGCAGATTATTCAATCCAACATTAAGCCTATAAATTGGAGAGCTGTAAAGCACGATGCACATGGGTACCAATGTGTCCTCATCTCCCTTTTAGTTACAGAATTTCATTGTAACAATATCCCTTTCAAATGTACCTATTGTTATGGATGGTAGTTCATTGATTCAGTCACATTTCTGGTCTTTTGTAGTACTGTTCAAGATCGTATTGTTTTCTTGACCAAGCTAAAATAAAACAGATGCAAGTAAATCAGACAAAAATGTGAATTTGGCATATGAGTAGACAGAGGGTAGAATTAATGTTTCTTCCTTGTTTAGTTGAGCAGTACTAAACATTCTGTTATGGTGAACAAGCAGTAATGCTTTAGTAGTAAAAACTGCTAAGTTTTGCCAATTCTGAAATTTGTAATAAATTAAGCATTAAAAAAAAGTAGAAGAATGGGCAGAAACATGATGCAAAATTTGGGAAATCTACTGAAAAATAGGAAGACCTAACTGATCTCAAAGTGTTAAGAGCTAATGTTCATGTTAATTTTAAAAACAATCATTTATTATATGGAAACCCTACCTCTGTAGACTTGAGCATCACCTTAGTTACCAGAATAGCTCATTTATTGAATTACTCATTCAATAATACATATTGAATATGTGTGTGTGTTTATATATATAACTGTACTTAATGTTGTGTTAAGTGATGTGGGGGATGCACATTACATGTGGTCAAAATATAGCCATCTTGATACTCACCGTGAAGTGAGAGTCAGATGCTATCAGTACACAACAAAGCAGAATTCATTTTTAACTCTCAGTAAAATTACATTTGTGTTTTACAAGAAAAAAGAATCACTTCAAAATGTACCATGACCAATGTTTATAAAATTAATTTATCCATAAATGTTGATGCTATCAAGGGAAACTCAACCAAGTTTTAGACAAACAAAGACAAAATGGCCATTTGATGCTTAGGTCCATGGTCTGTGATGTTCTTGCCTGGCAAGAAAATCCAGATATAATGTGAAGGTATACTGGAAAGGCGCTCAGATTAGTTATTAGGAATCCATAAAAGGTTAAATAGGAAGCAAATACCATTCGTAGAATAAAACTCTTTATAAATATTCTGGACAAATCTTTTAATATTGATATTCTGTCGAAAACTTTACCGGAGTATATCATATCCTATTGTATCAATTTTGCTTTTATTCTTTTTTTAAAATTAATAGACTTTTTTTAGAGCAGTTTCAGCTTCACGGCAGAAATGAGCAGAAAATACAGAGAATTCACACATAGCACTCCCCACCCACACATATATACTCCCCTACCCTCAGCATCCCTCATCAGTGTGGCATATTTGGTACAATTGATGAACCAAATGATGAACTCACTTCACGGTGAGTATCAAGATGGCTATATTTTGACCACATGTAATGTGCAATGGAGAGGAAAAATTCTGAACTTTAGATAAATTTTCTTCATTTTTTTGTCTTTAACACAGTTTTAAACAGAAAATTATGATAGATTTAGATGTATAATAATTTAATAGATTACTCCAATATAAATAAACCATTAAAGGAAAGACAAGATGTCAAAAATTATTCATAAAAATAGATTAATATTTGAAATATAGTCAGGGAATCATTTAAGAAGGATTTATTTGTCTACACTTTTCTTTCTAACTGAAGAAGAAACTTCATTCTTTGCATGTCACCATGGAGAAAGAATATGATTCATCAACAATTCAGAACATTTTATTTAGGCTCTCTGTAGAACAGTTTTGAAATTTTCAAGTAAAACGGCTAAAACTTTTAGAGTATACTTTACCATATTTCTAGACTTCAATATTGCTACCTAATTATAAGTGTAACTTAACAAGATACAATCTTTAATCAATGCTCACCAGCTAGGAATGTTAATCTTTCCAGTTTACTACCTGCTTAAAGAACCAGGAGATTTAGTCTGCTGAATGAAAAATTAAAATTGCTTCCTTAAGAACTAATAGTAGGCAATAAAGTTCAGTACTTGAATGATATACCATAAGCACAAATGTTTTATAGTTTTTTAAAAGTTATCCACAATACTTGACGGAGAATCACCAGTGAATTTCTGTTTTTCTCAAAAAAATGTACTCTGGATATGAAATAAATAGAATTCCTTATATGCACCTTTATCTCAAATTTTGTTCCCAAATTGAAAAGAAATGTGTCGTGTTCTAAGTGTTACTTCTACTGCTTCTGAACTTTGATCTTGCAGTCTTCCTCAATACTATACTCACTGCATATGACTTTTGGATTTTCACTATATGTCTCCCTAAAACCTTCATTTGCCCAACTAACTTCCTTAAGTATTATCAGTTTTTCGTTTGTAACTAAAAAAGCTATCCGTAGGGGAATATTTTAAAACTGTGAATATTCTGTTCTCTAATAAATGTTCACCAATTGACTTTCTCTGATATTCTCTTAAGTTTCATGTTACATTGCAGATTGCATAATGGTAATTTGCTAATTCTGTTATTTCTTCTGCATTCGTTGCTGACATTTGTATGGAAGACGGTTCCTCTTTTTCAGGCCTCCTTATTTCCTTACCCCTTCCCACCATCGTAAGGGGTCACCTGATCACAATCATCTCTTTGGCCAGAGAGCTCTGTCTCACACATACTCCTCACCTTCAGCATGGCAAATGCTCTAGTCCTCCTCCATGCACTGACATCTGCCATCCTGACCATCCCAGATATGCCTTGGGATCTACTCAGTCCCAATTTATCTCATGGTTTTAAAAGGCTGAGGAATGATTAAACAAGGTATCCAGAAGAAGGAAGAACTTAGGTTATGAGTTTAGATTCAACAAGATTAAAGTTCAATGGCAACAAAATTTAGGTCTCAGGATTAAGGCTGAGGGATATGTTATTTATTTATTTACTTAAAAATTTAGTGGATAATTTCAAGAACAATAGAAGCAGAAAGAATAGCAGAACAAACCCTTAAATACCTGTCATGCCATTTCAACAACTCTTAATATTTTGTCAATTTTATTGCATCTTTTCCTCACTCTATTTTTATGTTGGATTATTTCAGTGCAAATCCTATGCCTCATGCCACTCCACCTTTCATATGTCAGTGTATATCAGTAACTGATAGGGTTTGTGGTAGGCAGAATTCTAAGATGGTGCCAACATCTCCTCCCAGTTACTCAATCGAACACTAAACTAGGCACTGCTTGAAAGGATTTTGCAAAAGTAATTAAGTTTCTAAATTAGTGAACCTTAAAATAGTAAGAAATTTTTCTAAGTGGGCCTGGCCTAACACATGAGCCCTTTAAACCTAAGTCTAGAAGTCAGAGACAGAGAAAATCAGAGATTCAACACATGAGAGGGAACTGACATGCAAAATGTCCTCCATTACTAGCTTGAAGACAGAGGGGGCCAGGTGGCAAAGAATGTGGTCTCTAGAAGCAGAGAGCAGCCTCTGGTCAACAGCAGGCAAGAAAATGGGGACCCCAGTCCTAAAGCCACCAGGAACTGAATTCTGTCCACAATTATTTGACCTTGGATCCAGATGAGAATAGCAACCCTGAATGTCGCCTTGATTTCAGCAGTTCGGGAGTCTCAAAAAACCCAGCCATGCTGTACAAGACTTCTGATCCACAGAAGCTGTAAGATAGTAAATGTGTATTGTTTCAAGCTGTTACGTTTGTGACATTCTGTTACAAAGCCACAGATAACTTATCTTTTTTTCTAAATATAACCACCATACTATTATCAGACCTAACAATCACTGCTTCCTGTGTATGATGTATGAGAGGTCTTAAAGGAGCTGGTAGTCTTGGCTGACATGTTAAATAGGCTTTTATGAACCAGTCAGGAAAGTTAACAACAGAGTATAACCTTATAACTATGGGGGAGCAAATCAAACAACTAAGATACAAATTAACTTTTGGATCACATCCCAGTAAAACTTGGAGTCTGTATTTCTCAAGCTAATCAGTTAAAGAGTTATAATCAAATGACTGTGGAGACCAAATTACTTAAAACATGTTAAATCACGTCCTAGTTAACCTCCCCTCTTTGATGAGTCTCTGCAATTTTAAATAATTCCAATGAGTCATGTTTCTAAAAGTTTTTTGTGTGTATCATGTACATTACATGAGTTATGTCTCTCAAAGATGCTTTTCCCTTTCCATTCTCTTGTAGAATATCATCAACGCTTTTTCAAACACTCCTTGTACTTCAAGGTTTGGTCTTTAAATGAGCTATATAAAGAAAAAGTACCTAACAAAGAGACATCCAGGTGTTAGGTGGTTTTTTTTTTTTTTTTTTTTTATTCTGATAGTACTTACACGGTTGTCCATCATATTATTTTCTGACCTTACCTTTATTTCAGATTTTCTTTCCAAATTAAAAAGAAATTTGTCATGTTCTAAATACTACTTCTGCTGCTTCTGACATAAAATCCTTTGCGAACTTCAATCTCATGATTGTCCTCAGTACAATACTCACTGGCTGTTTCTTTGGGATTTTGACCATGTAGCTCCTTAAAATCTTCATTTGCCCACTAACTTCCTTAAGTATTATAGCTCCATCTTTAAAGACTTCTTCCAGATCTTATCTCTTTTTAGTAGTCTTACCAGGTTTTGTGGAAAGAAATTACTGGTGCATCTCACTCATCTTTAGCATAAGAACCACCAATGATTAATTCCTGAAGTCACATAATTACCTAATCAGACAAGCTGATTCCCAAACCTGTGTCTTGCAAGTTGAAGCCTATTCTGGTTTGTAGCAAATATTCCATGTGTCTTTGTTAACAACAACAGAAGCTATGGCAGTTGAACTTGCTTTGAATCTAAAGCCAACAGCACAGAAAACACAAGCATCGCTTGTTCTTAAAAGATTTCAATCAGTGGTTCTAAATATGTGAGACATATTTTTTCATGAAAGGTCTCCAAATCATACATCCATAGTATTTCAGTAGCCTGGATATATATATGTTCTGTAAGAACATGTGCTACTACTGTTCAAAGGTATGTAGGTGATTGTGTGAATAAGGATTGTTACTGAAATTTATGGTAGCTTTGTCCCTAAGTATTTTCCCAGTCCATGAATAATAAATATAGAAAGATAGTTCCACAGAAGTCTGCTACATTTTTGTGTAATTCATTTCTGAAAATATTATATATACACATATATATACACACATATATATATGAATATATACACATATATATATATGAATCTGGAAGGCTGCATATAAAAATTGAATAGTTAATAATATCCCCAGCTAATTGAAACAAGGATGATCTTTATAGTTTTAAGTTCCTTATAGTTTTATGGTGATCATATATTACTGGTATAACTCCCATTTACCAAAAAAAATCCCATTTGTATACATACTGTGTATATATACATGTATCTATATACCTATATCTACATCTATATCTATCTATCCCCCCAAAAAAAAAGTATTTTCAGCAAGCAAAAGTGCATCATGTCCTGACACTCAGATAACATTGGGTAAGGCTGATTTAGTTGGAAACACAGAATGAAGGATTTGAGCTTTGATATTTTTGTGAATTTTCAGTCACCATGAAACATAATGTGACTTCACTTGAAGCCTTCTGAAAGCTGAGTAACTGCTGGTAATTGGCTTTGGGGAAGAAAAGAATGCATTAAGGCTCATGTAAATGTTTTGTAACAAAAGGCACATTGTAAAGCTTTACAATATGACCACCAGGGGCTCAGTCAATAGTGGCCAAGTGGACAACCATACTTGCCATCAGACGTCAGAACTGATCTTCAAAAGCCAAAAATAGTTAACTCTGTTGACAAAGACAGCCACCAACAAAGTGCGGAGGTTAAATCCCCTCTAAGAAGTACCTCTTCTTTTCTGATGCTTACAGTCCCGCAGATTGTGAATCCCCACATTTTCAAATACAATCTCACTCATTGCTCAAAATAAACGAACAAAAAGAAAATAAATGAAGCCAATACATCATTTTAGGAGAGCCGCCAGCGTCATACAACACCATTGTTCCCTAGAATTCTTGTTATAAAAGGGGCCACAGACATCTCACGGGGGCTGTGATTTGCGGCAGCCGTCACCAGTGGCTGTTGCATTGTTTTCTCTATGTTTAGGTGTGGCCAGTCCCCAGCAACTTTCCTCTGGGGACTCTTTTTCCTGACCTGACCCCCATTTTGAAATATGGTCTTCTGTTGTAGCGGTTTTGTGCCATTGAAGAAGAACATATCCTTTCTTTGTTTCACCATAGAAATAACAAACATAGCCCTTTCCCTGTTGGCAGAAGCGAAGGGTTTCACTATTAAAATGCCTCTGCTCAGGAATTTGAAAAGGTCTTACAGAAAAAGGGTGTTTCTGACAAAAAAGCTTTCTGTTAATGTAATTCATCTGCTAGCACATGAAGGCTCTTAGAATTCATATAATTATTTGATTAAAATCATAATGAATGTTCCAGGAATGAAAAGTACTGTATCTTTAAATCATTTTATGTTTATGAAAAGATAAAATGAAAATGGAATGTTGATCAAAAATTTAATCAAGAAGTTATTCAAATACGTTAAATGGATTAAAAAATGAAAAATATTTTTAAAGTATTCTGTTTTATTTTATATTACTTATCCAAAAAGATTTGAAAGATTATTATTTATATTTTATAATTCATTAGTTCCAAATATAATTTTTTGAGAAATTGCTATGGGCAAGAAACTGAAATGGGACAAAAGCAAAGTAAAGCATATTTTTCCCACTTTGGAGTGGACAATATATAGTATATTTTCTTGATTCTAAGACTATTTTTGTTTCCCTATTGGAATAGGTCTCAAATCAAGATTGGCCTTTCAGTTAACGCATATATTAGAAAAAAAAGTTTTTAATTATTTTTTCATCTTACATTTGATTCCATTATTCTGCTGTACCTGATTGTCTAGAAGCAAGAATCAGAAGTTGGCACACCACTTAATATCATGGGAATGTTCCAAATCTCATTAGGGATAAGAGACTGCATAGGCAAGGTCTGGAAAGAATCCTAGTCAACACCAGGTTATTTTTCTGGCTGCCTTACTCTACGTGAATAAGTGTTTCTGCCCCTAGAGAATCTGACATATGTCCTAATAACTTCATGCAAGAAGATTTTGGAAAAGGGCATCATTACTTGGTCTGGGAAATTAGGAAAGCTTTCAGGATTCTGTAGCTGCCAGATTATTTTTATTGAAGCATTGTTTTGCTTATATCATTTCCCTGTTCAAAAATATTAACTATCTCCCCATTCTAAGGTCCTAAAATTTGATCAAAGGCTCAAATTCAGTTGGACTTCTATTGACGCCTCCTGTATTCTAGGATCGAGAGTAAGGCTGAGTGCTTAAAATGTGGCTCATGTGACTGAGGACTGAATTGTTAATTGTATTTAATTTTAATTAATTAAAAAATGAAATGATATAATTCCTATATTGATTACATATTGAAATGGTAATATTTCTATATATTGAGTTAAATGAAATACCTTACAAAATTTCATTTCACCTGTTTCTCTTTAATGTAACAACTAGAAAAATTTAAATGATGTGTGTGTCTTGTATTATATTTCTATTGAGCAATCCTAGTCTAGGAATAGTGAAAAAGCTTTATTTTATTGATGATATTGCATACTTCAAGAAAATATGCTTCCTCCTCCAGAGTTTCCTTCCTGATTAAGAAGGCTGTAGTTGCAAGTGACAGAAATCTAAAACTTTATTGGCTCAATATGTGAAAAGAAGAGAGATAAGGGTTCAGACATAGTTGGAGTCAGGGACTCTGATGATGTCATCAGAATTCAATCTTATTTGCTTGCCAATCTCAGCAAAAGCAGAGTTTAAAATGTCTAGAAATAAGTCTTATTGACTGGCTTGAATTCTTTGCCCATCTTTGAACCAATCATCATAGCAACAAAAAAGAACTGAACTTACCTGCCAGACACTGGTCACATGTCAGTGTGAGGACAATCAATACCATTCACTTTACATGGGCTGATACTAAGGGTTAGCCTGTTCCTCAGAGAAAAATCAGGAAACTTGTTACAAGAAGAAAAAGAATCAGTAATGTGGATAAGAAAAGAGCAGCCAGAGAGGATCTGCAGCGGTAGGGAGAAAAATGCTTCCACTTTCTAAACTGTGCCCTGACAGGATGAGGGGGATAAAGTAAATACCAATGCATAGTCCAGATTTTCTCTTTATCTCATGCTGGTGCATCCATTGGCTAAATTTAACCAGAAGGAAGAGGGCACGAGAGCCTAGTGATGTGGTGAGTAGACATCAGCTTCTAGGCAAAAAAAAAGCAGAGCAGGAAAGGGTGAGATACACAGAAATACCCTGCAGAGTTCAATTATTCTTTTTGTGTTCCTGGCCCCTAATGTAATTTCTGGTTCTTTTCATTTATTTTTCTTAATGAACACAATAAATGTAATATAAACGTAGAATAGATGTGATTTAATTTGTAAACCTTTTGCAATGTTTTCAAATAAATACATTCATGAACTAGAAGAAAAAATTTTGCCCAGTTTTGTATTTTCAAATTAGATTTGGAAAGTATCAGCATCACACCTATCAGAAAACTTATTCCGCTTCACACTTTACCTGGGTATCTAACTGATCCTCCCAGAACCCCAGTGAAGTTGGTATTCTCATCCCTCTTTTCAAATAAGGAACTAAGGGTTAGGTTAAAGGTACTTGAGAATGATCAGACAATGCTTTTCTCTTCGATTCTCTAGCTGCACAAAAACAAAACAGAAAAATTATATGAATGCTTAAATATTATGGCCATTTCTTTCATAAGTTAAATATACAATGAATGAATCAGAAGAACTTATCTCACCACTGAGATATGCAGATAGCAACTGAAATATCGCTAACTCTGTAGTTTTATAGTGACCATGAAAATGTGTCTTAAGAAAAAAAGGTGGCTAAAAGCATGAATACATTTATTTTGTTTTAATTGAAATCTGTTTTCAGGAACATACGCACAGATGCTTGCTTACTTTTAGTGATCAGTGCATAATAGTAAAAAAAAATGGAGGAAACAGAGATTGACAACCATAATGATAAATGTGGATGAAAATAATGGAAAATATGGAAGCTGTATAATATTTTTCCAATCTACATGATTTTGAAAGTTCTTTGGAAGGGTATTATGAATGCTCTACATGCAAGATATGACAATTACTGTGTTACTGCCTTTCTTTATCAAAATACCCTTTTGTAAGAAAATAGGGCTTAATTTTTATTTTTAAAAAGGTATTTTCTTGTATCAGATATATTATTCCTAATTTATTTTTAATGCAAAATATAGTGTAATACTAACATAAACTCCTGATATGTATTTAAATATATCTTGCAAGTATGTGCTATTTGTCATATAGAAAGAGCTAACATTTTATTGTACTTACGATACCCAGTAGCAATGAGCACCATTAAGCTCTAAACTGTGATCTCAAAAGCCCCTGTCCTACTAAAAGGAACCAAGGTCCTTTAGAGAAATGGCTAAGTTCAGGCCTGTGGTAGGAAACACACAAAATAAGCCCGGGTCACCTCATTGTTCCAAAAAGCAAGTGCATTATCAAAGAATATTGGAGTCATCTCAAAAACTTACAGTAGCCAATGACTGGAGCATTAAAAAAGGAAGAATGTTTCAATACATTGAAACAGAAGATAAATTTAACTCTACAAATCAATAGTAAGTTGACAGTTACCCAATAAATAAACGTCTAGAATGAAAGAACAGACAATTTACAAAACAGGAAATATAAAGGGAGATACAAACATTACAAGATGTTCAATCTCCAAACTAATCAGGGAATATAAATTAAAAATATTAAGACAACAATTTCTTAGCAAATCTTTGAAAGTTTGATCATATTAAATATTGGCAAAGGAGGTTAAAAAAATAGGAAATGTTGGAAACTCAAACGGGTAGCTTTTTTTGACTGGGCAATTTTGCAGTGACAATATTTTAAATGTATGTACTCCAACAATTTTACGTCCCCATGTCTACCTTAAAGAGAGACTTGCACATACTTTTTAAAGAAACAGCTGTAATGCTGCTTGCTGTCTAAATTATTTTTAATTGTGAAGAAGTTATACAAATTCTGTGAATAGAGGAATTAGGTATATATGAATCAGTTCAAAAGAATGACTTGGAGATATCTTCAAGCCATATTTTTAAGTTTAAAAAAAAGTCACAGTGAGGGGGTTGGGGTATATATCTCAGTGGTAGAGTGTATGCTTAACAAGCACAGAGTCCTGGGTTTAATCCCCAGTACCTCTGTTTAAAAAATTAACTTAAATTTTTAAAAAATCACAGTATCATGTTATTCATAAATTATTAATCCCATATGTTATACACACACACACACACACACACACACACACACACACACATATACATGTTATATACATATAGGAAATAGATCTGCAAAGATACACCTCAAACTGATGCCTCTGGGGAAGAGAATCCTTTTAAAGGGAAATAGAATGGAGTTTTGCTTTATCTGTATTTGTATACTGTAATCACAATAAAGTAAGTATTCTTCATTTTGTAATTTTTTCAATGTTAAGAAAAAAATCTTTTAATAACCCTCTAAAGTTGTCATTTAAGTCCCCACTTTATGGAGGTCTCAGAAATAATGGCTGACATGCCCAAAGTTAAGTAATAGCAGAGGTGAAAATTAATTCAGACTGATCTTGGGGCCAGCAGTCAAACTCTTCTCTCTAGATCACAAGTAAAAATGATCTTCTATTTTGCACTAGTTAAAACTTCTTTAAGGAGAAACCTATTTTGGAGACAGATTTGGGAGCAATAAATATTTGCTTATTGAAACCATGGACTTATATTGAGGAAATTGTGGGTAAGGAGAAGGGCAGGCCCAAAAGAGAGAAGTGGCAACATTTAGTGGATGAACATAGTTAAGGAACCCTATAAGAAACTCCAAGAAAAACCTGGTACATAATCAGAAGGAGAGGATGAAGTCAAGAACTCAAGCACAAAGACCACTTCTAGGAGGAGGGAGTGGTCAACAGTAGCAAATGTTGCACAGAGGTCAAGTATGAGGGCCTTGAAGCGTCATTTGGATTTGGTAACAAGGTTATGCGGTGACTTTGTCTTGGTGTCCAGGACAGACAGAAACCAGAATGCAGAGGGAGAAGCAGGTGGAAGATGGGAGGCTTTAACAGTACAGCAGGTCCTCAAAAATTTAAACATAGAAGAACCACATAATTTCACTTCTGAATATATACTCAAAAGAATGGAAAGCAGAAACTCAAACAGATATTTATACACTTATATTCATAGCAGCATTATTTACAACAGCCAAAAGGTGGAAGCAACCCAAGTATAAGTATCCATGAGGGATGAATGGATAAACAAAATGCAAAATATAAAATTATATATCTATATATAATTATATATATATATACACACACATACATTTTATATATATATAAAAATGGGGTGTGTGTATATGTATGTATAAATAATGGAATATTATTCAACCTTCCAAAGGAAGAAGATTCTGACACATGCTACAACGTGGATGAACCTAAGTGAAATAAGCAGCCATGAGGATGAATATTCTATAGTTCCACTTATATGAGGTAACTGGATTAGTCAATTCTTAGAGACAAAGCAGAATGGTGGTTGCCAGGGCTTGGGTTGTGGAAGGAGGATTGGGCAGTTATTGTTTAATGAATACAGAGTTTCAATTTGGGAGGATGAAAAGATCTGGAGACAGGGTGGTGATGATTGTACAACAGTGTGCAAATACTTAATGTCTCTGGAATATGTGCTTAAAAATGGCAAAAATGGTCAGTTTTATTTATGCATTTTATACCACACACACAAGCAAATGCTATGATGAGTTGAAGGAAGTCAGTGATGACAACTTTCTCAAATAAGAAAGTAATAGGGCAGTTCAGTCAGAGGAGATGTTTTTACAACGGAGGAAACTTGAGCACATTCACTAGCCTGGAAAGGATCATTAGAGAAACAGAAATAGACACCCATCACCCAGGTAAAAGGGCACAAACACTGAGCTAGCATATTAAAGTCACCCACAGATGCTGAGCACTGTGCTTCCAGGACAGAGTCTGGGCCTTTGGGGTGATGTGAGAGGGGAGCAGAGGGGCCTAGTGTTTTATAACAATATTCAAACACAATAGTATTTAAAATTTATCAAAACACACAGAGTCTAAGCAATGGCAATCACATCAATAGCTTTTTCTTCAAAAATTTTCCTAAAAGTATCTCACTAAAGAATTCAAGTCAAATTTTATGTCAGTGACACTCTGGTGGGTTTGTTTTTTTTTTTTTTAGTCTGGTTTGGTTTTGGGTTTTGGGTTTTGTTTTTTTTTTTATGGGGAGGCAGCTTTCTTATTATTCATTTGTTTTTACTTACTGTAAATTTACATTAAGTATGACTTGAGATGAAATGGAAAATGTTTCCATTTTTAATCATCCCCTAATTATTTTTTATTGCCCCTTTGAAAATATGGCTAAGTGAAAAAGCAGAGTGTGATACCCTGAGAGCATGGTGGTTTCTGAAGTCCAGAAAGTGGTTCTTGCAATGCGTGGAGGTTTGCATAATTACTTAATTATTCTTGCAATCCACTCCCTTCCTCTTCCCTAACGAGCAAGGGGCAGGGGAGGGACTGCCACATACAAATTGCAGCTACTCATTTGCTCCCATTACCCAGTAACTGGGAGAAGCATATACCTGAGCATTTCCTTTTATTTGAAGTCGACAAAAATGTTTGCATTGATCAACTGTTTTTATGTCCTTTTTTGAACACTGTCTCTACTGTCCTGTAGATATTTTCAATTTGTGTTCCAACTTGTTAGAAACTTAACCAGTTAAATGTTCAGTATTGCAGGATCTGCACCTGTTTCTCATTCTTGTGGCTGAAGTTGAGAGAGACCATAGCTCAGGAATAAGCAACAGTTTCAGTTTTGCAATGCTTTATCTATATGTAACAGGCAACTATTCATGAGAAAGGAAGTTTAAGACTTGTAGGCAAAAAACCACTACTCAGATTCCAGGAAAATGTTCGTCTACTGAAGTTTTTTCTTTTCTTTTTTAACTCTTTACCAGATTCTATAGTCAGATTAGCATTTAGGTCATACTCCAAAATACTTTAAATTAATTAGCCTTATAAAAGCAAGTTTATTCCTCCTTTATCAGCTTGACAGTTTTCTTCTGCATAGAGCAGTATTTTCTGTTTTTCTATAATTATCATTTAGCCACACAGGAGGTGGTTACTTATGTAAATAAGCATTACTTAATTAAATACAGATTTTGATAACTCAACTTTTCTAAAATTTGCTTACACATGTAAATATGTGTATACGTTAATTATATATCTATATACATAATTTATAGCCTGTTAACCATGATTTCAAGCATGAGCTTTGTGAATCATTTTCCCTTCTCCATTGAATTTATAAAGCATAATGACTCTATGTTTCACAACTTCCTCTTTTGGTAGACTATCCTTTCAGAGAGAAAAAAAAAACTGTGTCTAGAGAAGAGAGCCCAGCAGAGAACAGAGCTCTTCACAGTGCTGGTAGTCAAACTCAACTATTTAAGCAGCTCAACAAGCAACTGTAAATAAGACATAGAGGTAAGAAGAAAGTGTTACTTGCTATTTTTTTAAAATTTTATTTGGATAGCTATTTAGAGAACAAGAATTTAAATGCTGGCTGGATTACAAAGTAGGTTAGATAAAAGTGATACCTTTCTCAAGTAAGCAGTCAATATTTTAAATGAAGAAGTTTTACAAATTTGCAGTTTCAACTTCACACACAATCTTTAAAAAGCTGTAAAAAATTGAAGTTCTTATCAATCACTAAATTATTTTAACTACAAGGTAAAACATTCTTTTTTCATAATTTTGTACACAATTTAGTAATTTAAAAATTTTATATTAATAATAAAATTTGAGAAATTTTTCTTCCCCTAGCTCTAGTAAATTCCTAATATTTTGTAATATCAATTTGTTAGTTTTGCATGCTATTAATTTGACATTTTTCAGGAAAAAATATTCTTGCATTTGTTTACCCACTGTGAAAATATATTGTATTATATAGAATGTGACATTTCAATGTTATTTTTAATATTATCACATTATGATGATATTTAAATACTTTAGAAAAGCAATTTATAGTGTAGACAGAATGGTTTTTAAAATCTAAATAAGTAAACTTGACTTTAGAAATTCATGATTGCCTTAGTAATATCAGTTTATGGTTTAATGCTTAAAAATGGAGCAATAACTAAAACAAAGTAAGACCATTTGGGTTCATAACTGGAAATCAAACTAAGCTGAAACTGATCTCATTAGGAAATTCTAAAGTAACCTAAATCCAGCAGAAATTTTTTTTCTTGTTTGTCCCAATCTAGAGTAATGTTTATACATATTAACTACTTAATACAATTGTATTCATTATATAGCAATTTTTAAATCTTCCTTTTAAAAGCAGTTGGATTTTATATACTTTGGTAAAAATACTGCAGTTTATTTTAATGTGTATTTTAAAAGAAACTGTAGTTACATATATTTATACATTGAAATAATATATATATTCAAATAACATATTTGAATGCTTGCTTAATTTGGTTTCCTTTTAATATTAGAGTAACCGCATGGCTTCCAGAAAAGAAAGTCTGCATTGTTCCATCAATTAATAGATTTAATTTTTATCAGTCTTGGTAAACAGTGCTGTCATACTGGTTCAATTACATTACCTGGGGGAAAAAAGCTTTTTAAAAAATATACATTCTCATGCAATGAAATGAGAGTTACTGTCTTTTGATTACAGAAAAGAAAAACAGACTGTTAGTGTTATAAATTCAGGAAAAAAACTGTTGACTCGAGTTTAACATCCTAACTAGATCAACATGTTAAAATTAAGTTGATAATTATGAGAAATCCATTAAAATTGTGCATCTTCATCTCTAGGTATCACACGCTCATTAAATACAACTACTCCCATCAGAACTTCATTGTTATTTGCAACAATACCACTTTTAATGTCCTTCTCTTTTAAAAAAATGATGGAAGTATTTTTAAATGTCCAGAATTTTAAGTATGAGATATTTTAACATCATGAACAATTAAGTGCTGAGGGTATGCTATACACATTGTGTGGTATTACACTGAATAACTGATAACAACCAAGAGAAAACATAGCCTAAGGGAATTACAATGTAAATTAATCACCGCTATAATTCAGAACAGCAAGTGAAGGCTGAAGAAGCAGATAAAATGCTATCTTGCTGGCAAGACAGATGTGTTGATGTTGTTGGTGAGAATTATCAAAGTCTCTAAATGAACAGCCTAGTCCTAAATTATGGAAAATAAGCTTAGAATTTGTTCTGCCTTTGAGAAAATTATATCTACAGAAAAAAATTAGTGCCTATCTGGTTGTGTTTGCATAAATCATACAGATTGTTGAAGGGGATGTTCTTGGCATTATTAGGAGAACAGCTGGGTGCACTGCATAGGCTTTTTATTTCACATACTGTCATTAAAACGAAGGATTTAGACCCTGCCCCCAATCCAAAAATTTTAAGTAAAATTAGATACAATATTGTAAATAATTTGTTGCTGGAAAACATAAATTTTGACTTTTGAACTATAGACATTATGTTTTTTAAGATTACATTCATGTGACACACTAAGACATAAATTTTCATTGAATCTAATAAACGTTGAAATTGGATGACTGCTGTTCGGCATTGTGAAATTTTATACCTGTCTTAATGAGGCATGGTTGACTGTGTGGCGTGTGGGTGATCTTGCTGGGGATCTACCTGTCAATCAAGATCCAGGCTTGCTCCAGCTAATCTCACAGTTCAGTGGATGTCTCCCTCCTCTTTCACAGAACTTTCCAAAGCTGCCCACTTGTAGAACAGAACGACCTGCTAGTAGAATGTTCTATCCCACCCTGGCAAATATATCATCTTTCAAATAGTAATTTCACTTTGAAACAATGATGTTGTTTGTTTTTGACAAAACTGGATTTCCAAAAGGATTTTTTTAAACATTGAAACATTTGTTTTGTTTTCCCTTCTTTTGGCCATTTCCCCATTTGCAAAAACAAAAAACAAAAAACAAAACAAAACAAAAAACAAGAGAACGTTGCTGCCTGAAAGACTATGGTTTAGGTATAGATTAAGAAGGATAGCGTGTTCTAAATACAGAAACAAAAGTTCTCTAGATCTAGGTAATATGGGTCTTTCAGCCTTTTAAAAGCAAATTTATATCCACCCACATCTGTTGATCTTCTATTTATTTTTAATGGATATGACTTCTAAAGAAGTGCCACCAGTAGGATATTCACGTTTATTTTATTAACAAAAGTATGTGCTAATAAGTGGGGAAATTATTGTGTTCCCAAAAACATGCATTGCGGCAGTACATGTTGTCTGTGGGATAGACTATGTATCTCATTTCCATAGAAGAAGTAATTTCTGCAAATATAAAGAATAAGGGCAAGGCCTTTTATATTTCTGGATATCCCCATTTAAAACAATACTCTAAATGCAGTCTAATTTACACATCTGCATCGTAAAAAATAAAAACACTGCTAATTCTTAAAATATTTTAAATGCAAATTATTTGTTGTTTGAGCATTATTGTTATATTTCCAACACTACCTGACATCATTGATATTTTTAATTATTTGACATGAACTAAAATCAGAAAGTTAGATTTGATGTTTTCCAAATTGCTTTCAGCTTTATTTTTTCAGCATTCTATGCATGTACAAGGAGTAAGTTTAATTTTCCAGTATTATTGAGGAAAATATTAAATTTGTATTTTTAAATCCAAATTTAAAGAAAAATGGTACTAAACCCATTAATTAATATTAGAACCATAGAAAGTAGGTCAGAAATGAAGTTAGCCTACTGGTGTTGCTCCACGGACAAGTATAAAATGTCACACCTCATTGTTATTCTGTTTTACAGATAGTTCATCATAAGTTTTTAGTTTTTTATATATGTAGTGATTATCTCTTCAAAATTCTTCTTACTTTGGAAATGATGTAAATAGTAATATGATCTTTAAAAACATCACCAGTTTGCTTTGATTCTGAAAAAAAAAATAGAATTTTTCTTCAAGAAGTTTAATTTATTTTCACCTTTCATAAGAAAAAAATTTAAGGAGATACATTTAGTGTTTTCCTGTGTTGGTGAACAGAGCTGAATTAGGGGAAAGGCAAAAACATTCTCTATGCAATTAGGTGGCTGAGTAAAATAAAATCAGATATCTGATGGCAACAAATTTTTTAATGTTCACTAAAAATGCTTGTTGTATTTCATTTACTTGAACTTTTCTATTTGGAAGTAATTTTAAGCTCAAAAAAGTTGTAAAAATAAAAATAGTATATTGAATTCCCATATACCCTTATCCAGTTTTGCTTAATCTTAATATTTTACCCCATTTGCTTTATAATTTGCTCTCATTCTTTCTATCTCCATTTTTTTTTCAACTACTTGAGGGCAAGTTACAAACAACATGGCCCTTTACTTCAGTGTGTAATTACTGAAAATAGAAAAAGTATCTTGTTTTAGAATTACATCTACTTCGTAAATTTACATGGATACAATTCTTTTATCTCATACTTTTCCAAATTCCAATTTTGCTATTTATCTAATAATACCCTTTATAATATTTCCCCTTCCAGTAAAGGATCCAGTCTAGACTCAAGTATCACATTTAGTTGTAATGTCTCTTTAGCCTCCCTTAATCTGGAACATCTCCACAGCATTTCTTTGCCTTTTATGGAACTGAAAATTTTAAAGAAGACAACTTATTCACCTATCCTTGTTTCTTTTTTTCTTTTTAACAGAGAGTTCCTCATTTTGTATTTGACATTTTTTCATGGTTAGATTGTGGTTATACATTTTCTGCTAGAATACTATTCTAGAATTCTGTCCACCAACACAGGAAAACAATAAATACATCTGCCTGAATTTTTTTTCCTTATGAAAAGTGAAAATAAATGGAACTATGGCATATATAGTTGTTGTTGTTTCCTCTCCTGCTGTCACATCTAGAGGCACGTGATATACTGGAGATGATAATTTAGGTCGCCTAGTCAAGGTGTTGCCTAATTTCTCCATTTTATATTAATGGCTTCTCATGGACAATAACTCCTGGGGTTTAGCATTAACTGATGTTCTTATCGGATGCAGTCCATGCTGTACTGGTTACAAATGACGATTTTCCAACTCCAGCATTCCTTCCTTGCACATTCTTATCAGTCTTGTGCTTTCTAGTATAAGCAAAAAACAAAAAACAAACAAAAAAAACCCTCTCTCCTCTCCCATTTATTTAATTATTATGTATCTACCTGTTACTGATATGAGCTCATGAATTTCTGTCTTTCCAATGGTTTATAAATCATTACTGCCTTAATTACTTTGGTGTTCAAATTGTCCACCTTTGAACAATGGAGCTTTTTCTTTCTGACTTCTGATGTCTTTGTAGCATGCCCCATCACATTAGTGAGTACTTTCTTACTTTCTGGAAGAAAAAGATGTTCTAGGGTGATCTGGTTCCCCTCCTGTCTTACCCCTGGAATCATTCATTTCTCATTTCTTTTAGTGGAGAATGGTGTTAGAGGTTAAGACCTAGGTGTTAGCATACTCACTGCCACTGGACTGTTTTTCCTCCTTGACTCTTTCAGCAGAACTGTATCAATGTGTATACATGCAGAGAGACGTAAAGACACACATATGCATTCAAAAATGCGTATGCAGGCATACAGAAAAACACACATACACACATATGTATGTTTTGGACATCATGTGCCTGCTCAATTCCATAATACATCTAAAACAATTTCTGAATTGCTTTACCCAAACCACTACTATTATAAACAAGCCTGCTGAAAAAGAGGGCAGAGTGCACCTCTGCCCCCCACACCCATACCCCACCAAATACTGTGTTTGTAAATTACTGGATGAGGAAGTCTTCCTCCTTCCTTCCTTCCTTCCTTCCTTCCGTCCTTCCTTCCTCTCTCTTCTCTCCCTTCATCCCTCACTCTCTCTTCTTTCTTCTTTCCATTCAGGAACATCATAATATTCATTTAAAATACAATTATGTTCATTTACTTCAGTTTGTTTTCAGTTTTAAGATTTTTTTCCCTTTGCATTCTTACTGCTTTAATTTTTTTTTTAATGATTTTTTTTTTAAGCCATAGAGATGAAATGCTACTGGGGTCATTTCTGTTAAACAAATCTGATACAACCTAATTCAAATGTTATGATACAATTCAGAAATACCTATTTGTGTTATTGGTTGGAACTTTATCTTTATATTTCAATTCTATGCAATCTACACTTAGTCTAAAGTCAGTTATTCCCTTGGGTATTCCAAAAAGTGACAGTTTCAGATAAGAAAGTGGATATCTGTGCCAAGCTTATAAGTTTATTATTCCAGAGGCTTTTAAAAGTTAATTGTGCGTATATCATTACCCTTACCAAAAAAAATATTAGATAAGGAAAGTAAGATAAGAAGCAACTATGAATTTGTGTAGTCCATAAACACTGGAAAAAATTCTCACCCTTCTGTATAAGTGATTCAAAAATGTTCCTGCCCCAGCCCTCCCCCATATTCTACTTCAGCACTCATGACTATGAATACATCCTAATATTTGTGGTAGCAAGAGAAAGTATGTTGATGTCAAAAGATTCATTTTCAATTTCAATTCTGTCACTTACTGACTGGGGATCTTAGATAAGTTACTTGTCTTCCCTCTCCATGTTTCTGGTAATATACCTTTAAATTTTAAAAAAATCCATACCTCCTTAACTTTCTGCCAACTTCTGGATTCATACCTCAAAATGAATATTAAACCTCAGATATGATCAAGAATGTCAAATAAATGTCCAAAATAAAACTCCTCATTGCCTACCCTTCGCTGCTCCATCCCGTCTTCTTTGGTCAGTAAATGGCATCATCTTATAGTTAAGTTATCTAGGTCCCAACCATACATCCCAACACTGACTAGGCTCAGCCCTTCCACCATCTTGAGCACGGTGTGAGACACTGTTACCCTTGTTGAAGGCATCTCTGTTCTTGTTGTGTCCTCCTAAAAATTATCTCTTTTTCTACTCTTGCATCCTTGCCAACATGACTTTTCAAAATACAAATCAAATCACGTGACTCACTGCACAAAATTCTTCAATGGCTTCCGATTTTAATTGGGAGAAAATCAAGCTCCTCACTAGAGCTTCTATGTCTCGGCTTCCACCTACATCTCCTCTTCATCTCCTACTTCTCATCCCTTCATTCACTATGCTCTGGCTCTATTCTTCATTTTGCTTTTAGGGTATCTTAACCTCATTCCTAATTCAGGGACCTTGTACATTGCACAGGGACTTCCCACCTATATTACTGTGGCACAGTCCTTCTCTATTCAGATCTATGCTCAGGTGTTCATCCAAAGGGATGTCTTCCATGACCAACCACATATTTTATTATGTCCCTAACCCAGTCACTCTCTATCCTTTTTACCTTGTTTAAATTTTCTTGACAGCACTTAAATTTTTATCTCTATTTCTTTATTCAATTATTTCTGTTGTCTGTTCCTCCCACTAGAATGTAAGTTCCATGAGGGCAGGGATTTTGTTTGTTTTGTTCATGCTATATCCTCAGTAGCGACAACACTGCATGGAACATAGTAGGTACTCAGATAAATGATGATTAAGCCAAAAGGCCTCAGCATTTCTAAGCCTCATGTACAAATAAAACAGGCATAATAAAAATACCAGCGACCTCCTAGGGTTGTCTGGGGGAGGCCATGTTATGGTGGTGCTCTAAACAGGCATGCGGTCGTCAGGTGGGGATACTTCTGTTACCGCTGAGTGAAAGGAACTGAAACGAAAAAGTGGCCCCCGGAGACAACAAACAGACCAAGAAGTTCTCTTTTTTTTTTTTTTTTTCTGTGTTGGCTCTTTTCCACTGAGCTAAAAGGAGATGAGTTCATAGCAGCTGCCGCTAACCTCTTAGTGTCCGGAGGGGCAAGCACTGTGCATTGCTGCCCCACTGCTTTTGCACTTGTTCTGCCCCTGCCCTCACCACCAAAAAAACATGCTCCTGCTCTTCTTTGCCAGCTAGGATTCATTGCTTTCTTCAAGCCAGATGGAAGAGCAATCTCCTTCCAGAATCCTTTCTTGATGAACCATCTGTCTGTGTGGCCCTCATGGCTATGCATATAGTTCACATATTGTTTTGGAATTATTTCCTGGTTCTACTTTTAGTCTTGAAGGGGATTATAAAGCCAGTCTAGGAAAACTGTTTGTGGAGGGTTTTGGTGCATGAGAAATGTCACGTTTAAGGTTATAAATATGTAACTTGGTTCTTGGGATTATTAGGCCCCAAATAGTAACGGGGATGATGATGATAATGGTCGCTCTATTATTTACATTTTAGCACCGTTTTTTAGTACCATTGTGTATCACTTTTTAATACTATTTTCAGTACCATTTAAAAAACATTATCATAGGGTAGAGGGTATAGCTCAGTGGTAGAGTGCATGAGGTCCTGGGTTCAATTCTCAGTACCTCCATTAAAAAAAATGTTATTGTATGTCAGGTGCTTCGCATAAGTAACTAATTTAATACCCTTACCAACTCTGTTAAGTAAGTACTATTATTCTGAATTTACAGATTTAAGAAAAAAGAGGTTCAGAGATAGGTCGCTCGATAATGGTCACAAACTGACCTTGGTGTGTCTTTCTCCAAGCTGGGTCTTCATCATGTAATTATAATGCCTCTACTACTTCTTTTTTAAGAAGTAAGGTAGACAAAGCTGTGGTTTAGATATTGTTAAAAGTTTATAGATTGTGTGGTACAGCCCCTGCCTCAGAAATCTAACAGTCTAGGAGGACGAATAGTAAAAGAAGTGGATTTTGAGACACAGTATGAAAAACATAAGGGGTCACCTGAGACATCAAAGTAATTGAAAGTTATACTTCTGGGTGCAGTGACGGCACAAGGCTCCCTGAAGGAAGTAGCTTTAAAGTTGAACCAACCATCAAAATTTTATCTTTGGTAGAAAAGAGGTAATAATTTTGTCGGAAAATTTCACAAAATTTTCAAAGAAATTTCAACAATGTTAATATTATGTGCATTTAATATTGAGTCACTTTTTTTTTTCTATTCTACCGTCCTGCCATAGGAGGTATTTGGTGACCCTGACTTTGTGGTTCTTCTCAGGAAGTGGGTTATATGAAAGGAGGATTTTAATTCTTGTGAAAAGACACTTTTTATTTTGAAGGGTGTCTATTCATATATTCATATATCCAGCCTTGTGCATTGAGCACTGTTCTAGATGCTGGGGAAACAGTGATACACAAGACCAAGTTTCTACCCTCAAGAAGCTGAACTTCAGTCTAGTTGGGATTAACAATGAGCAAACCAGTAAACAAATAAATCCTTAAAAGGGAATTTCAGATGCTCATTCAACATGAAGAAAACTCAGCAAACTAAAAGGACGAGAGACAACTGGCTTCCGGAGGTGGCCTCTCTGAAATGGTAATACTTAAGCTAAGACCTGAATGCTGAGAAAGCTGAGTGCCCTGTGGAGGACTCTGGGGAGAGTGGCCCAGGGAGAGTGATGGGCAAGTGCAAAGGCAGGAGTGAGCTTGGCATATCTGAGATGCAGAAAGGAGGGGTCCAGAGGGAAGTGGGAGATGAAGCTAAGACTGTTCACCTAGGTTGTAGGCCAAGGAAAGGAGCTGTGCATTGTGAGCAAACATCTGCAAGGATGTGCACACGTGTGGACGGGGTAGAGGAGTCAATGAATGAGCCATTCATTATCTGTGTTTAACGCAGACCAGGAAAAACTGTTGTTTGAAGGGAAGCAGGAATTACCACATAGGTCAAAAACTTTCTTAGGAGACAATTTATTATATTTAGATAAATTTCGGATAAGCTCAGTTTACCTTCAGAGGTTAAATACATTTTCTTGCCTTTTCATTTCCATTATAGGTGTGAGTTTGAAAAAAGTGAAAAGGGCTCAAGTATTATTTAAATCTGTCAACTTAAGATTTTTCAGCAAAATTGCTGTGGACTAATTGACCCCAATCATAGCCATTGAAAACAGGTTCACCAATGTCTGGTAATGGGGTCATCGGGCAGCTTCATCTCTGCATGGAGACGAGGTAGAAAAGACTGGAGAAAAGGCTGTTCTCTAGTCTCTGGGGACAACAGATGCTCCTTTGTTTATTCTTCCTAAATCCCAGTGCCAATGATGATAGGGACCCTTGCAACATCAACCTGTTCCTTTTATAAGTAGCAGTAACTTACTCTGCATTTTCCATGGTAATTATAAATTTCCTCTGATTTATTTTTATTATCCCAAGAGATCTAAAAGACCCAATTATTACATTTTAAATCCTAGAGTTAGTGGGACACAATTTTTTGAGGGAATTGGGAGGTTCAGTGTGATTTGGGAAGGGAATATAAACTAGTTTACTGAAAAGAACATTTTTTTTAATGGAGTAAACACTTAATATCTGAGAACAAATGACCTCCCTCTATACTTATGAAGTTAACTACAACTAGTATGATTTCTTCTATTTTTGGTTTGCCTTAAGAGCTGACAAAGAAGACCTTGGACTGAGTGTGGCTAGAAGGATGACAATGGGCAGGGTGGAGAGGAACACAACTGTCATTTCCCCAAGGCAGGAAGACAAGATATTGTAGGGGTCAGGAGCTAACTTCTGAGTGCCCCTGACAACACCTAAATAGAAGAACTTTTACTAGTATTGGGAAGTGTGGAGGGGTGCAAACAACTTATGTGCTACTCAAGTGATGCATTCCATCCTTTCCCCCTATGTGGGTGTGATGACTCACCATATATCGGGTTAGTGCAAAGTGTGAGATGGTGTGTGGTTTCCAAGTGCATGTGTGTGAGAGAGTAAGTGTATGAGTATCTGCAGTGTGTGAATATTAGAGACCACTCTTGAAACATGAAGCCACTCTCTGACTTGCTGCTTACTACAGCTGAGCAGCTTAACCACGAAGCAAATCTACTGAAAGTATGTGAGTACTTGGTTTTCTGCAATAAGCGTAGTATACATTTGTTCACATGAAGTGGATTCAGGAAGGGAACAAAAAAAGTGCACGGACTTGGGCTGTGTTAACTTGGGGCTCATGGTTCTCCAGAATGGATGCTAAGGATGCCTTCTCCAGAGCCAAGTGGTCTCTCCTCCTGCCTTATTTGGCTTTGTTTTTCTGGTGGTGACCCATCATGTTGGAAAAGAATCTCTGTCAAAAGTGCATGATGGTGTCATCATTCTCGTGGCCTGAGCCTTTGTTACTAAATAGTACTTAGCAACACATCGTCATTCGTTTCTCCTCTTAGAGCTCTGAGCATGTTTGTTCTGATGAAGTTGAGAGATACACTTTTGTCAGAGAGGTAGGAATAAAATCTGAAAAAAAAGGGAAGCTATGTCTGAAAGGATCTCGACTTGTGTTACTTAGAAGAAGCAAGTAGACAACTAGACTTTTATCCTGTGGCAACAGCTTTGACTGGGTTACAAAAAAAAAAATCATAATAACTTCACATATGGCTCCAAAGGAAGTGGTTTCCATGCAACTGTGCATCATAAACTCTTCTTTAAAGTGGTAGATGCCTTTTGCTTGGCTTTGCTTGGCTTGTCCTTCTTATGTTTTCCCTTGTAAAATGGGTGGGGAAAGTTGGACAAAAGAAAGCTGTGCACTGCCCAGTTAAGGGAGATGTCTCTAAAGGGCCTGTGTATCATTCCAGGGCACGTCTGGGACTCCTTTTTAGTTACTTCCTACCTGTCCATTCAAAAAAACTGTGAGAAGATCTGTCTTTTCATCTTGTAAAAAATAGCTGTAAATTTCTTTAAGTTGCAACTGATTTTAATCCTTATATTTCAAAAAGAAGTTTAACATGAGCTTATTTTTTTTAATATTCTAGATTTAAAAATTTGTAATTACCATCCATTTAAAATGATAACAATAGCTATATTTTATGAAAGGCCTAACCTACATTAGGTTAATTCTCATGAATTCGTTCATCAGCACAATTTTGTGAGGTAGACATTTTAAGTTCACAGGAACTGAGACCTGGAGAAACTGTCCAAATTCTCATGCCTAATAACAGGCTCCAAAAACTGTCTTTTATTTCATGGAAGCCAAGGCCATGGGCAGAGCAGCAGCCTTTGAAAAACTTATCCCCCTGTTTTTAACCTGATTCTCTTACAGAGTGTGGTGCACACACTGGTCATTGCACGAGGTTGGCTGGGGGAGATGGGGACCCAACAACACAGGCAGAAGGGCAAGGTGGCAGCAAGCCATGACTCTCGCCAATGAAAAACTGGCCCATGTGTCATATTTGGCATGTGTATACCTGTTGCCAATAACCCCAAAGTTGACAGTGTTTTCCCTTTAGTCACCTGGTAAGTTAGTCATAAATGAAATAGATTTACTTCAGTTGTCTTCTTTCATTGTGGTAAGAAAGACATCCAAAGTTGTGCCAAGTATTATCCATGTACTACTTTCTCCTGGCTGCCTCAGATAAATTGGATATTTGGTGCCAAACATGCCCTTTTCCACAAGTTCAAGTCAAATCTAACAGAGTTAACACTTCCCAGGGCCCCTGTAGATTGTCAGTATTTAGGGACCCTGACAAACTATTTACAGCTTTTTCCAAGACAGACTTACCAGTACATTGTAAGAATAAACAGACTTCAAAGTCCTCACAAGGAGAAAAACTGTTCTGGCTAAGGCTGTAATTTAGAGTATCTTTAGAGAAGAAAGACTCTGTGAAAAGAGAGGCCCAGAGTGGCCAGCCTCTTTTATACAGCTACCTTTTTCTTTACTTAATTGCAAAGACTAATGACAGGTAGAAAAGTGCTTTCGCAGGAGCGTGGGCGTCTTGAAGCTATAGAAGGAAGTTACACTGTGCATGGGAGTAAGCGTGTGGGTAGGAGTTACACACACTGCTCTGTTGCTGGAGTAGAATAATCATGCATAAACATCTTTACAGTGGCACCTGAACAGAATTAATAAACTCCTATTAAAGGCACTGGATACAATATTTAAAATAAGCACATGTTACCTTTTATATCCAGGAATATAAAAAACATTTCTTTTTTTTTTTAACATCAGGAACAAGGATTTAAAAAAGAGCCTGTAACTTTGACAAAACAAAAGATAATACAAGCGGATTTTCATATATTAATTCAAAAGCTGACATGCTATGCTCTCTGAAAGTGTGAGAGAGAAGCTGGCTTTGTCTGTAGGTGGCATAGCCTTAAACGGTTAAACTCAGGAAATGAACGAAAGTAAACAGCAAAACACAACAAGGTCAGAGTAGTACTGATCAGTCACAGATTTCTTCGAACCTTACCCTCGGGGGCGGTGTGGTGAACACCCTGCACCTTAACAGAAATAACGTCACTGTTTCATGCAACTAGTAATGGGATTCTGTCTTACAAATGAGGAATTCAGGCGGCACAGATGTGTAGTCCAAGCACTGTGGTGGCTCCTCACTGGGCTATAATTCTAGATGTTTGAATTCAATGAAATAAAGAAGAGATCATAAAAATAATGACAACTGCCTATCTTTTGAATTTAGATCCACCTGTTCACACCCTTCTTCTCTTTCACTTCACTTTGCAAATTTATATTGTTAACTGATAATGATTACCTAATATTTCGTATCTGTTGTCCCTGTTGGACTGTATGTTTCAAGAGGCATGGGGTCTTGCCTTGCTCACCCTGTAGCCTCAGATTCCAGGAAAGGCCAGGATTGTGCCAGGTGCTCAGTGACTATTTGTGGGCCAGACAGGCAATTTGATAGCAAAAAAGATATACACTGAAAATGCAGCAGTTACCAGTGGGCTGGTGGCCTACCGCCAGAAAAGTTTGAAAAGGGAAAAGAATGTTTGAAATTGTCTAAAAATAACATTAATTACTTAGAAGACTAGACAGGATCGGGTTTTGTCAGCAGTGACTCATTGCTAAGCCTGTGGCTGAAATACGGGCATTCGAGTCCATCCAGGTGTGGCCAGGAAATCCATATGGGCTGACGGCACATTCACAAAGAAAGTAAATTAAGACTTCTAACATTACCTGCAAATGATATTCAAATGAGAAATGTCCTATTAATTTATTTGTATTTATAGTTTAACTATGTTAGTTTTGTTGAATGAATTCATAAAATAGACTAAAATTTGCCACTTTTTATTTCTGAAAAATCATACATATACATGTGTATGCATATATATGCACGTACATGGAAGCATATATTCTAGAATATATATATACTTTCTGTAGTCTGATAGAAACAAATCCAACAGGAAGTGGCCCAGAATACTCAGAGGCCCTTATGTCATTCTCAAGAGGTGCTCATGATTACAATTTCTTAGAAAGAGACAGGATACAAAACTCTAAGCAAACAGCAACCTAAACATTATAGAACATGTAGGATTATCCTCTGTATGGGCTTCATTGTTTCTCTAGCTAGTTTTTAAGCCCACAGGCCACTGATGCATACCTGGTATGAAGTGACACACATTTTGGTTGCCTAAGAAGCTCCATGCCCAGCCAGGTGCATGACAGAAGTGTCATGTCATCTTGCCTCCCACAACTAGTCCAACTCCCACATTTCTAGATGCACGTGGGCACCATGTTACCCAAACCTAACTCTGTTTGAGACGGTTTCCTGCAGAGCACACTGTTTCTGTTGAGCCAAATAGACTTTACTTGCCAAAGGGAGGAAACAGAGCAGGTCAGTACATTGCCCCTGATTCTGAGTAATTTCATTTCATAAACTATAACTCAGCTCTAGGAAACCTTGGCTGCACATCGGAATCATCTGAGGAACTTAAAAAAATATTGATGCTTGGGTGCCACACCCAGAAATTCTGATTTGATTGCAACCCAGAAATAGGTGGTTGCACTCTATTGATCCAAAATGCAGCCAAAATCAAGAACCACTGCCCTAGTTTCAGTCCCCTCATTTCTAGGATGGGGTCATAAATACCATCTCACGTGTCTCTTGTGAGGGCTCAAAGAGATAACATACATAATTAGGGTCCCTAACATTTTTTTAATTCACCAGTTTTCCATCTTCCTTTATTTCAGCAGGGGAAATAGAAAGGAAAGGCTGTGGGGGTGGGGAGTCCAGGAAAGTGAGGAGGAGGGAGGCCTCCAAGTTCTGCCTAATTAGCAGTTCATTAGGGGTAACAAGTTCTCCTTTTGTCAAAGCAAACACTTGTGAAGGATTAAGCCTCATTCTCGCCTTAGTGTGAATGACTTTAATCAGATAATCGCCCATCACCTAACTGGGGATTTGGTATTGATGATCTGAGGGAAGTGAGGAGAGAGAGAGTTGCAGGGCCTGCCTGGGTTTCACTGAGGGCAGGGGAAGAAGCCTGACTGTCTGGAGCCCCAGGGTCAGGGAACTCAACTTGACCCTCAGTAGGCTTTCTGTAATGGCAGCATGAAAAATAAGAAAAACAAACTTTCTCCTCATGTTGCTAGGGCAATGATTTGCTAAAATTGTTCGCATGAACAAGTCCCTTGTCTGTCTAATAGCCCTTCGTGACTTTTCTTTGCCTGTCCTTGTGCCATCAAGCACTTCACAAACACATGCCAGGTAATTTTACCATTTGTCAGCTGCTTGGGAGTCTGAGGAGCGAGGCCTGACCCAGCCCTGTCCTCCTTGCCATCTGCATGGCACATGGGTTTGTTGAATTTAATTGAATTGTTTCACTTGATACACTCTTTTCCAAATGCTTGAGTTTTTTTCCCCTACATGTATCCCCTCCACTCCCCACCCTCTGACTAGACTAGATTCTGGGCACCTGAAGAAGTCTTAATGATCTCTGTATCCCCAGCGCCAAGTGCCACTCTTGCTACTTTGTCAGTGAGCAATAAGTATTTGTTAAATGAATCAAGGAGCAATGGGTGGCACCTGATGCCTCCATGAAGCCATAAGAATTAATTGACAACTGTACCACTTGGTTCCCACCATCGTGGACAAGGCAAAAAGGGAAGACAAGAAAAGAGATGTGTATCTGAGTCTCCCACCATTTACTCATGTGACAAAAGTTCTTCTTATTCAGAGGTGCCCTTAGGACATCTCTGGAGATACGGTCTGAAGGTAATTTCTGGAAATACATAGGTAAGAAGGAGTAAGAGGTGCTGACAGAAGATCCAGAGATAGAGAATCTACACGATGGAACGAAAAGAGGGAAGCATGTGGAGTGTCATAGAAGCCAAAAGACAGGAACTCCAGAAGTGAATGATAGATAGATACAGCAGACACTTAGGGAAAGAAGAATCAACCTTGCTATTGGCATTTTCAAAAATTTGTTTGCATTTAGAAACAAACAAAGCAATGGCCACATTTTCCAGATGCTTTTATTCTAATGGAACAGTGTTAGTATGTCAACACCTTTGATTACAATCCACAAGATAGTTACACTTGGCATTTACACTGTTAGATCTATTAGGCACTATTTTTAAAAGCTTGCAAGGGGATTCTTGGCTAAACCACAACACATCATTTTAAGAGACAGTAGACAGAATTAGACAATATTACATGGAATTATGTATTATAAGGTAATATAAGAAATATGTCCACTTTGACTTTCTGGCTACCTGTTTCATATTTATTTTTGTAACTTTTTTATTTATGAAAAAAACCATTATTGTATATTTTCTTTTCCTAGTGATAGTCTGTACTAGAAGACATGTGTATACCCCAGATTGAATGTCTAGGAATATATTGCACATTAGACACATGAATTCGGGATCTGGGAGGTAGGCTCGCAAACACTACAACAAGGGGCAGGAGGCTCAAGGGTCTGTTCTCCAGCCTTTGTTACCTTATGTGATAAATGTGGTGTATAATGAATATGAATGACATGGGAGATGTCATTTGTTTTATAAAGTTATGAAATGAAGTGGGAAAAAACCAGTACAAAATTGCATATGTAGTATCGTACCAACTGTGTAAAAAACGTATTGAGAAAAGCCTGGAAGGAAATAGACTGTAATATTACCAGTGACTATCCGTGGGAACTGGAAGCACTGCTAATTTTTTTCTAAAAATATTCTATCTTCAGTAGTTTTGAATCTCCTATACTATGTTGACTTTAAGGAGGAAAAAATCTCTCTCTCTCTTTCACACGGGCTCACACACACAACTCAGCTCTCTCAAGGCCGCTTTAGGCTTCCTCTTCAGCTCTGAGATGGAAGATTCTAATGTTGACTGTATTTCCCGGGGCCCTCCACCAAGTCGCTTCCTCCTGTCGGGCCTCCAGCCATTTGCCGCCCTCGCCCCCGCCAGGGCCTGCTCTTTCAGTTTGCGCTCATCCTCAGCAGTGGTGCATTTCCTGTTCTGAGGGTAACATCAGCCTCCTCCACGCAGCAGCAGTCAAGTGGAAGCTAGTTACCACTGAAAAGCAGAGCTGGGTCTTGTGCCAACTACACCCCCACCCGCATCTCTAATATAACCAAACGCGTCAGTGGGAACCACTGACCAAAAGAATGATTGTAGCTTTGCCTGTTGAGTGTGATTAATGTAAGATCCTCAATCCTCTCACTGGACTGTAAGCTCCCTGAGGTTAGGTATTCCATTAGTTTTTATTTACCACCGGAGCTTCCAGCCCTAGCATGAGCTCAGGTTTCAAGACTCTAGATCTGCAGTTTCCACTGCTTTGAATGATTTTTCCCCAGATATTTCTCCCTTCCTTGAGGACTCTGCTGACCTCTGACCATCTCAGTCCTTGACCATCCTGTTTAACACACACCCTCCCTGCCTCATCCCCTCATCCTGATTTCTTTTTCTTCATAGTGCCTACCTCCATCTGAAATTGCCTCAGATGTTTATCTTTTTCTTTGTATTTGTTCTTTACTTGTTTAGTGTCTGTCTCTCCCTAGCAGACTGTAAACTCCTTGAAGGAAGTGACTGGGCTGTGTTGTCCATTTCTGTAACCATAATACCTAGAACAGGTCTTAGCGTGATGGATGCCCCATGAACATGTGTGAAATGGAAGCACTGTGAGAAAGTGTTTTCTGTGTGGAAAGAAGGAAAGAAGTACGGAGAAATGGAAAGGAGAAAAAGAAAGAGAAACAGGGAAGACATAGAGGAGGAAAGAATTATACTCCTAGAAATCTAATGTGGCTGACTCCTCTTCACATAAACTTGGGCAACACTTAGGCCTATATTAGAGCTTCTTGTTGCCCCAGTGTCTTTAAGAAAAACAATGAAAATAAATGGCCTGAGAGAGTCAGAAGACACTGATACCAGTTCTTCTCTGTCATGGAACCAATTTATGTATACAACGTTCTGGTCTAACAGGAGAACAGGCCCAGATGGACTCTAAGTTTCCATTCTCTACTAAAATTCTGTGGTTCTAAACCTTTAATTCCGAAATGAATTTGTTTTCTATTTCCCTATTGCTAGATGCAAAAATAACTATACTGAAGATTTAGAGTCAACTTTTAGGTAAAATACCTCTATTAATTTATTAAAATTAATATTTTAATGCATAATAATTATATTAACTCATAAATTAATATTTTAACTTTTAATCTTTATAAGTATTTTAAGACAAATATGTTGATTTTATATAATAAAGATCCTAAACTAAATTTAGGTAAACTAAATTCATACAATTCTATCAAGTATATTTATTCAGATACCTGAACAAGTTTGAATTCAGGCTACAGAAGAATGCTTCCAACCCCTTCCCTGCTGTGAAACTGAATGGAGATACATCTGATACATCCATGTTAAGTTAATTCCTCATAGGAGAGTATTTCCAATTCTTTGTTGCCTTCCAGCAGCTTCTTCTCTTAACCATCTATATTTAAACATGGATTAAAAATCATGGGACCTGAATCTGATCTCACTTTTGACAATATCTTGCAATGGATTCTTTCTACCCTGGTATATTAAAAACAGCACTTCTAGATCCACGATTCAAGATCTTTTCATATTTCAATTTTTATAACGCATACCTTCTTGGGATATTTTCATTTTGATGTTGGGTTGGGGGTTGAGGCAGGAAAGGCAAATATATTTAGAAGGCAGCAAGAGCTTATTGACTATAAATGAGGTGTGTAGGACAAGAAAGATCAATTCGCAGACCCACGTACTTACACAGATGCCTTAGAGACTCCCATTTGAATGAAAAAGATAAATGCTATTTCCTGTATCTGTATTATTGGTAAACCAGGTAGTTGATATTATCTCTGAAAACCATATTCCTTAACTGTATTTCTATTGGGATTCATTGGTATAATTAAGACTTGAATGGTCTGAAATATTTCAGGAACCTGTAGTGAATATTCTTTCCTTCATCTGAAAAGGTAGTTTTATTTCATCTGAAATTGTTTTTTATAATTTCCCCCTCTACCCCCAAATGACATTCTTTTTATACTTAAAGATGTTCTCACTCATAAACCTATGGACTATAACTGCCCTTCAGAGGAGTGAGAGAAACCATAATGCTATCCTAGCACTGAGGGAATATTACTGGTATTCTAAATGGGGAACAATTTACTTTTTATTACTACGATGATTTTTTAATAATTTCCACAATTTGAAATGTGGTTAGAATGCCACTGCTAGTTGAAAGCTGACAACATGGTTTAATATTTTTAACATATGATCTAATGTTTGTTACAGTGCTTCAAAATGTTAAATGTCATTATTCATGTTATAGTATTATCAGTGGTAATAAATTAAGCTAAATCAGTGGCAATGAAGTTTTATACCACAATTTATTTCGACTGACTTGTGAGTCCTAGGTTGACCATTGTTTTATATGAGTTTCTTAGCCATCCTTTTTTCCTTTATCTAATGTGAAATAACACTTCCCCCCTCTTCTTTATCATTTACTACGATGTTTATTCTGTTTCTAACATTCAAGGTTCTTTCTTGTATTTCTTCGTATTCTGTTCAGTGGAGCAGAAAATTTGCCTCAGTTTCAATTTCTCTTTTGTTCCCAGAACTTCCCCACCTTCTCCAGTGCTGAAGTGGAAAAATAATTTCCCCTCTTGCACCATACACAGGTTCAAAGTCCTGTTTTTCACCATGTTGTTCCAAACAGCGAATTTTCTAACCCACATGAAAAAAGGACAGCAAAGCTCTAACTTGAAAGTCTACAAGGGTCTGAGAACAAATGAAAATAAATTCCTACAAGCAGGATTAGCCCTTAGCGGGTCATTGGGCATTCTGAGGAGTGGTCCATGGAAGCCAGCGAGGACACTAACCTGCCAGCATAGGTGGCCCAGCTCAGAAGCCAGGGTCTGTGTCATGGCGAATGGAGGCAAACCGGAGGAATTAAAAAGCAAGTAGCAAACAATCCAGTAGGCTAAGCCAGGGATTTGGGAGTCTCCCAAGGCTCCTCCCTTCCTCATTCCCTGCATGAGTCATTTTTCCAGTCTGTCCACACCCATCACCCTTCTTCCATCGGCCTCCACCCCACGTTCCCATTCACTCTCCAAGCTGCGGCCGCAGGATCTTTCTGAAATACAAGTCCAAACTCCACCTATCCCCTTGATGTGTAAACGCCTCTAGTTCATCACAGTTTTCAGAGTAAAGCTGAGACTCCTTGGATTAACACAGACCTACTTTTAGCTCATTTACTGCCACTCCTGTACAACTCTCATCTCTTACTTCTAACAAAGAGACTGACAAGTCCATTGTATTTGCCAGGCTCTTCTCTCCACTGGATCTGGTCTCAACTCCCTTTCCATCTTGATGATTTCTACACACCTTTAAGGTACCCGTTAAAATAACTCCTCCAGGCACCCTTCCTGACACTCCTCAGGCCCACCTTGGGCTTACCGCCATCATTTTAGCATAAGCCCTCAGGAAGAATTAATTGGTTTGTCTCTTCCTAATAGAGGTATTATCCTTGAGGGCAGGGACTCTGTTATACATTCTCGAATCTCTGGCATAGCAAGCAGGCTGTTGATGTAGTTGTTGAAATGAATGCTGAATTAGAAGAAAGGAAGAAGCCCTCATAGCTTGGGGGTAGCTACTAATTGGCAGATAGAAAATGCCCATCCCTATTCTCTGAGAAAGTGTCAGTTTCCTTTAAAATTTGCTTCCACTGTGTGTGCACTTGCGTACTTTTTAATGATTAACACTGAGAAGTGGCACCATAGAATTAATTTATTTATTTGTTCTGGAAGGGAGCAGTGCAAAATATTAACTCAGCATTTTGTGGATCTCGCCAAGGGTCGAGAACTCAAGTGTGTTATTAGTGCCTCTGGAAGTATTTTCGTACTTTAGTACATTTCATGGTGTTTTTCCTTCTCCTCCTTAAACCGTCCCCACTCTCTTCAACACAACCTAACAAACTTGTAGGAAGAATAGTCGCACAATATCTAGCATTTTGTTCTAAATTGTATCCAAAGCATGGAACAAATGTTTTTAATTAGAATCATCATTGAATAAGTTATTCCCTAAATCCAAAGGAAATTCTGCCCCCGAATCTCCAAAACTTGATCACATCACGATAGTCTAGGATTCTTTCCCTTGAAAGTGAAGCCAAGTTACATCCTATAACACCCAGTGAATTATGATTTTGGGTTGTGGTTTCTTTTGCTCCAGTAATAATATGACTTATTTGCCTTGGACTACTCCAGTATTTCAGAAAATAAGTATTTTATGTTGAAAGAGGGGGCTTTGCTTTTTATAAATCATATAACGCAGAGTTGGGAAGGAAGGGGATTTTACATTCCAAATATTATTTACAAAGTAGATGGGAAGCTGGTATGTGAGTGTTCGGGCTTGTGTGACAAGAAATTTTACTAAGGAATTCCAAAACTCTGGACACCCTGTTACTTGAGAAAGATACACACTGGCAGTCTTGCGGATGTTTTTCCCGCCTGTGAGCCATCCAGGTTCAAAAATCGTGTGGTGCATTTTAAGGCGGCAGCTCCATCAGCTTCTACTGTTTTATCCTGATTTGAGACTCACCTTCTGTCTAACCTTGCCAGTTGCCTTACTAAGCCCCATCCATCCACGGGCCTCTTTCAAAAAACGAACCTATCTGTCTGCCCAGCCAGTGGGAAGCCGCAGAAAGTAGAAGGGGTGCGTCCCGTTTGCACTATAGCTCGGAGGTTATGATGTTGAACGTATAAGATGGAAGATACCACCGGGAGGCGGCGGGGATGCACCTCGCAGGCGCCGGCTCGGGTTTCCTTTCGCTCTCTGCGCCGATCGGAACGTGGCAATGACCACCGCCAGCGGACTTTGTTTGGTTGAGGGGCGACGGGGTGGCGGGGGGCAGAGCTGGAGGGCGGCGGAAAGTTGAAGAGCGTTTTTTTTTTCCGCCGCCGCGTGCGTTCCGGGGCTCGACGAGTCCGCCCAGGGCTTCCTGGTGGGGCTGGGCCGGCGGGGGAGGGGCCGCGCAGCAGCAGCGGAAACCAGACCTCGGCGATAAGAGGCTGCACAGCGACATGCAACAGTCTTTTCACTGCAGCTGAATGAGTTGTGGCGCTCACAATGCTCCCGTGACCGGGAACTGACAAGTTCAATTTTAAATCGCGGGCCTCTTGGAATCATGACTCCCACAATGCCTTGGGCACTCGTTCGGCAGTCGGGCTGCCTCTGAAAAAAAAAATGTGAGAGGTAAGTTTCCATTTTCACAGTTTGCTCGCGCTGCTCTGCTGCTCTGCATTGTTCGTACTCTTTCGGGGCTGTATATGGCTGAAGGAGGAAGTGAGAGGAGGCTTGGGGCGGCTCACCACGCTGGATGGTTTCCTATCACACACCATCTCTAGCTGGAGGGAGAGCGGGAGGTTGTGCAGCTGCAGCCCAGCTCCGATCAGCCCTTCCCGGGGCTCTGCGGACACTGTCAGCAACGCCAGCCTCCCATTTGGCAGCTTAGAAAGAAAGAAAGAGAAAGAAGGGGGGGGGGAGTAGGTTGGGGGAGGGGATAAAAGAAACAGGTGCGTGGAAGTGTACTTACAACTTAACGACCTTTGTCGGGGGAAGATGCGAGTCCATCAGATGGGAGCCACGGTTTCTCCCAAGAGATCCCGCATCCCTGTCCCCGGGGCTGCCATCCAGCCCTGTTTTCATCTGGGCCAAATATGTGCACTCAAAGGTTAATTCTCTGCCTGCTACCCATAAATTACGCATGACATGTTTAGCTGGGCTTCCTTATATGGAGAGTGCTGTATTTCAGTCCAGTTTGCCTTTTGCCAAGTTTACAGGGCGGAAGACGCCCTGCATGAGAGGGCTCCTTTTTTTTCCCCAATCGTTTTGTAGTGCGTCACTCAAAAACTGTAAGAAAAGTAAGTATAGACGCTCTCTGGGTGGAGCCGCAGTTAGTTGATTGAATTGCTTTCTTGAGGGGTCGAAAAGAATGAAAAGTAGTTAGGACTTTGATTCTGGTTTTTTTAGACAAAAGCAGGACAAATATGTAGCGCGTCCCCCCCCCGCCCCCCCTTTCCTTTCCTTTTCTTTTTTTTAAACGGAGCCGGAATCTGTTATTGGTAGTAATGTGTCATGTGAGAATACTTTGATTCCAGAGCCTGTAACACGAGCAGGTATATGGGGGAGCTTATCCTTGCCCCTCTCAGAGCACTTTACAACCAGAGTGTTGTAGCCGGAAGAGTAATTGTGCTCTTAAATCTCTCCTGGCCCGGGAGAGTAGGCGGCTGCTCGGGCTCTGTGGTGTATTTCCGCGCAGAGTGCTTCCCTAGGATTCAGACTGAGTGAGAAGCTGCCAGGAAGGTTATGCCACTGTCTTTACTTTGTGTGCCCACCCGCCCAGGCACAAGCCGACAGCAAATGGATGGTAAACTCTGCCACACTCTGAGGAATTTCTTAAACAAATTAATACACTGAGAGAGAAGTCATAATTAATGCCTTTGGATTTGCAGGCCCTCTGCAATGTGCTTTGAAATACTACACCAGTGGACACGGTGTTCCTCCCTCCTGGATTTGAACACAGTGTCTGTTTATACGCAGAGGGTATTTAGTACATAACGATTCTATACCAGCGTTTAAGTGATCCACTCCATGTTATCTCCGTGGGTTCCTGAGAGCGTTGGTGTTTCTCCCTGTCTTGCTGTTGAGATAAAGTATTATCACTGAGACAAGCTAAAATGAAAGTTCAAGGACTGTAAAATTCACCCCAGGAATACTTAGTTCAATACTTACAGAATGTCTTGAGTATAGTATGATAGCTAGAGACGCTGACTAGTTATTTTGTAGCCTGAGAAAGCAAATAGTTGTCACTTGCATCTTTGCTTTCTTTAAGTTGGTGACAACTACAGCTCAAAACTGTATTTTAGGAAGCCTACCGAGTTCTGATTTTCATCAGTGTTGTGTATTTGCACAACAGGGGTGAATTTTTTTTTTGTATTACTAGTGTGTTGTTAGGCCTTCTTTCCAAAGGTAGACATGGCTTTTAGTTTTATTTGTTGAATGAGGGGGTTTCCTCACCGAGGACGACAAGAGTTGCCTTTTGTGTTTTAGGGAACAGATTGGGTCAGCACCAGAAAACCAGTTCATCATCCATCGATAATTACAGTGTCACTTAAGATGTGATAATCAGGTTTTATTATTACTAAGAGAGTCAGAAAACCTCACATGTGCCTAGTTTAATTTTTTTCCCCTCATGTAACTAAGAACAAATTTGTGTGCAGATACACAGCAAGTGTGGCACTCCATGCAGCTATGCCAGCCCAGAATCCAAAATGTTTTATGGTTTGAGATATTACTGCTTGTGTTTACATTTCCACATTTGGGGCAAACTTAGACTCCAAGTTGAATTCATTAAGTTCTGATTCCAACATTCTGTTCTTCCTCTGGGCACAGAATTCCTATGAAATGAAACACTGGGTTCTATTCCAGACCAAAAACAGACTATCCCAGGGTTTCTCCTGGGGGGAAGGGGACGAGTAATATCGTTATTTCTCATTGAGGAAGGGTGTGTGACTTTGTTATGTAAAATTTCCTATCTTTACTTTAAGCAAAAAAATTGCCCTTGCATTTATCATTGTCTCCATATATTAGGCCTGTAGTTGACATACCTATTTATGGAAATAGAGAATAGTCTTGCTGCACCTTCTGGCTTTCTGCTTAGTGATAGAAGATGCAGAGATTAGAGAACATCTCAGATCTTGCTTAGAAGAAGCTGAAAAGAATAGGTGATTGGGGTTTCTTACACTCAAGGCATCAAGGTGGGCAGTAGACGTGAAGTCAGTGGAGCAGATGAAGGAAGTGAAATATAGTCCCTTAAATGCTTGGCTCAGTTTAAAGTCTTAACGGCAGTACTAATCATAGTGGGCTGCTCTATAGGAAGATTTTTAAAGTATGTGGCCATTTAGGCCAAACAGCTTCATATTTTTGGAATCTAGAATGTGCTTTCCAGTACAGTAGCCACTAGTCACATGTGGCTGTTGAGGACTTGAAATGTGGTTGTCCGGACTGAGGTTTGCGCTAAGTGAAAAATACATCCAGGCTTTTGATCACTTTGTACAAAGGAAAGAATATAAAGCATCAGATACTTTTTAAAAAATATTAATTGTATGTTGCAATAATATTTTGGATATATTGGTGTCAGTAGAATATATTGTTAGATTAATTTCACCTGTTTCTTTTTCCTTTTTTTTTAAATACTGTTACTAGAAAACTTAACAAGTGTGGCTTTCATTGCCTTTCTTTTGGACATGGCTGTTTTAGAATAAAGTAAGAAAGCAATATTCTGGGAGAAACTATGAAGAGTTTGCAAAATAAAATGGACTTTTATTTTAACAAGCTAAAGAAGTTTATTATATGTAGAAATACCTAGTCTTTCTTATCCATTGTAACCGAAATTTGAGAAAACACACCACCTAACATCTATTTTTATTTCCTCAAAACTGCTATTTAGTTTAGAGATTTAATGGTGAGGTAGTAATAACAGAGAAAAGGCTTATAATTAGGGGATGAGTCTTAACACCTCTCAAAGGCCAGAATAGAGTATGATTGCTACTTAGGAACTTTTTAGAGACACTATAGTTATCATTGTCCTGAAGTTACCAAATAAACGAGTCACTTAAAATTTATTTTAAAATAGAGTTTTCAGTAAATAGCAATTATCTTCAAATGCTTAATATATATTTTCCTTTGCTATGACTTTCCTTCCTTAGAAAATAAGGACACCAAATAAATCCAGACAAACTCCTGACTCTGTAAATCAAAGATGAATGAATTCACGAGAAAGAAAGATTTTCACCTGTAGGGAATAAGGCATTGTTTTGAATGTTAGGAAAGGTAAAAATACGTTTCTGCAGTAACGTCATGGGCTTTGAAGAATTCCTACGCACGGAGACATTGTCTTTATAGTTTGAACACATTCTTGAGAAAGCATCTGACTGGTAAACAAAGCACAATGGCATAGGTCCTGGAAACATTCCTTTCAGATATTTTCATAACCAAAGTACATTTTGCCATGCACAGTGAGTGTTAAGCAAAAAAAATGCGGTTCTTTTCTATCCATATAAAGTATGCTTGCTTTTATTGCCTTGAAGGATGCCAAAGATATAAGACAAGATGGATGCAATGGGCTCTTCTTTGGTAGGGGGGAGGGAGCAGATTTTATGGAGAACCTCAGAAGAGTTGCCTCCCGGCTTGGTGCCATCTTGAATCTCCCTCCCACTACGTGAGGCATCAGGGCCATTAGTGTCAGTGCATGTGTGGAGCCCACGGGGAACAGTGATCCCCATTAACTTCATATATTGTTTCTGATGAGTCATGGAGCAGACTCACTAATGGTTGGAGAAGTATTGATTGCAAAGCAGAGGATTCAGGAAGAGCTATTGACATGGCACTAAAAGTCTTTAGACATATTTTGTAGTTGTAGAGTTGAGGTAGGGAACTTGGTGCCTATGTAGTGTTTTTCGTAGTATAAGAAATAATTTATATAAGCATTACAGCTATATCCTTGAAAAAACACTTAGCAAATATAAGGTTGTAGTTTTCTACTTATTACTATTAGTCTTTTAATGATTCCGTTACATCTCTTTCAGATAACGATTCATATTTCCCAGAGGCATCTTACCACATGTGCCTATGATGTCCATAAAAATGAAAAATCTTTGATGGATTTATGTCAGAGTCTTGGGCATTTCTATATTTGGCACTTTCCCCACTAATTTTGAGAACTTACTCTAGGTTTCTGTGATTACCCTTTGTTTAAACAGTTCAAGATATATTAATCTCAAGATGAAATGTAGCCATATTAGATAGAGTAGAGAATTAGTTTTCCATTGAGATCAGTTATTTTAAAATGGTGATGTTTCTGAAGTATCATGCTTCAAGAAGTGTCTTTGCTCCAAAAGACAAACTTTCATCTTTTTTACATTGTTTTACAAAATTGAGAGTTTTATGTTACATACCCAAAGAAGTGAATAATAGTTAATAACATACATACTTCCATCAAGTGTAGATACAATTTGTATGTGAGTATATGTATGAAGATGTGACTTTTCCCAAGACAATGTCAACTGATTAAAATCATCTGTTTATTAAATAGCATAATATTATTAAAAAGAATTATGGTAAATACTATATAATCCAAAGGTTGATGTCCATGTATATGACAGCTTCATTCCAGTCCCTCTTTGGCTCAGGTCACAAAATGAAGATATTTCTTCCTCCAAAAGATTCTTTAAAAAAATGTATATTTAACACTGGATTTTCTCTGTATTTTCATTTTTAAAAGCAGTTTGGGAGCTATTAACTAAGAATGAATTTATTTAAAAAAACTAACAAAATCCTAGGATCATGGGAACATGTTTAATCGTATGAAATAAACACTCCATGCTGACTTGAGGTATTACTTAATTTTTTAAAGTTGATTTATAGGAAAATACATATTGTGGCAAAAATAGCAAACTAAGCTCAGTGACCTCTACCAAACTTAATCAAGATGCACCTTGTCCTCAAAGAGGTGGCAGTCTGGTGTGGGAAGTTAGGTTTTGAAGTAACTGTAAAGTAGCAAAAGAATATTTCATAAGCAATTGTTAGATACCGTGGTATGGAAGTTTGGATAAGGAAAGATAAGTCTTAATGTAGCTTTGATCAATATATGTAATAAAGGGAACAGTTCTAATGCATAAATAATGGGAAACAAAAGGTATTCTTTATTTTTCAACATTACAAAAATATTATCCTGTTAAAGCAGCATTAATTATATCTATTCAGTGATAGTTCTGTGTTTTTCATAATGTTGATATTTAACATCCAGACACAGGATATTCATACATGTTCTAGTTTATTTATCTAGTTCATTTTGCTGATAGAAATACATAATTTCCAAATGTCCTATACTCAAATATTGATAGCTTTATCATCTGTTTACTGTTGAATAGTGTTCAGAGGTCAACTTTTGAAGCCACCAAATAGTTACAAATGTATCAGAAAACCGAAGTGGGTAACTAAGGTGACCAGTGGATGTAGAAAAATTGTTCAAGAGAAAGCTAGGTTAAAAGTAAACGGATAATTACAAGGTTGTTGGCTGAAAAATCTATATATTAAGGTTAAGCAGTAAAAATAATATATGAAAAAACCAGTGATTTCATTTTGGGAAAGGAAATGTATAATGAGAGAACAACAATGAGAGAAATATGTATTAGGAAGGAGATTTTAATCAGAGATAGCCAGAGTATCCAGTTTGATGTGACGCTGGATAAAAGAAAAGTTAAATTAAAACAGAAGATATAGCTGATGATTTTGGACACTGGTAGAAATGTCACAATTGTGAATACAATTTTTGGGGTTTTCAAAAATAATTCATAAATCTTTTAAGTACATAGTCTGTGGGAGATGTGGTTACATTGTGTATACTCACTGTACTCAAAATCCCTGCCCACTAACTGTTTTCTATAATGATTATGACTGGATAGACTCTTCCAGAAAATTCTAAAAAGCCTAATTAACAATAGTACATGCAGTAGGAGTGTGAGGAACTATAAACAGTGAAAGACTTTACAGTTTAATAGTTAAGACACATCATTAGCAGGTGAAATAACAAGAATGCCAACTAAGGCATTAAGCAGTTCCTATTCATATTTAGAACATCATTAAAGACATTTGTTGAACTTGACTTAGTTTTAGACCTTACAGACCAGACTGTTCCCAGCTTATTCCAGCAATCCATTTGTCAGCATTGTTGATGATGGTAATAATGATAGGTGAATATTTTATTTGTTTTTGTCTTATCTGATCACAAGAAAAGAATTACCTCTACGATGATCTTTTAGCACTCTATTTAGATAGATAGCTCTTATCCTAGTAGAGGGATGGTCTGGGGTGGGGTGGTGATAGTCGGGTTAGGTGATCGTTAGATAAAGAGTAGGAGGGCAGATGGCCTGCTGTGGGGGGAAGTTGGTGGGAAAAGCTCTGAGCCATTAAGTGAACTTCCAAGTCGGTATTCTTCAACCAGGGAACTCCCTCAGTGATATTTCTGTGTACTAATGATTAGCTTTCAAAAGTCCTGGCTATGAAATGATACATCAGTTTCTATAAACACTATATCTAAATTTGTTTTGAAAGTCCAGCGTTTGTTGCAGTGCAGGCAAACTACAAAAACAGACCTCACTGGGTGATAACATGTTTTGAAAAGTAGAACACCTTGTAAATATAAGAAGTAATAATATCATTGTTGTTATTATCATTTAAAAATTATTGTATCTTTATATATTTACTGCATTTTCTCTATATCTTGAAAGGAGTAGTAAACTTTGGGGGGTTGGGGCACAGACAAGTCTCATAATGTATAGATTTTAATTTACCAAACCAGATCTGACTAGGTTTATGGGCTGGGAAAACCATTTACTCTTCCCGTTGTGTAATTTTGACACCTGTGAAATTATGAACATGTAAATAATAGTTAATAATAGAAGTTGCCACTTGCTGTACATTTCTTTCCAAAATATCTCATTTAATCTGACAGCTTGTAAAATCTGCCTTCTGACTTTTATCTTAAAGATTAAGAAGCATGAGTAGAAAGCACTTTTTGTCATTTGCAGACCTGTGAGACTTGTTTTTTTCCTTTATTTATTCCAGTGTCCATATTTTTAACCAATTTTTTGTCTTGCTTGCAAACATATACAAAGCATAGTGATGAGGATAAACATTAACAATGATTACTAACATCTTGGACTACTTTCTGTGTGCTAGGATAAGATTTATGAATTAATCCATGTATTCCTTAGAACAGCCCTGTGAGATAGGTACTGGTAACATCTTGGTTTCACAGATGGGGAGACGGAGGTTGCCTGTGGTTTCCTAACTAGTAAGTGGCATAGCAAGGAGGTGACCCAAGGTGGACCAGTTCTACAGCCCATGCTTGTATGTAAAAGAATAAACAGGATTTAACAAATACTCGTTTTGGGTACCGATAGGAGATTGAGGCCATAAACGGATAGGAGATTGAGGCCATTATTTGGAATAATCCAGAGGAGTAACACTTTCTGCAGCATTTGAGGAGACTCTAGAAGAATGGCTAGAAAGTAAGAGGATAGAGAGAACGGGCCTCAAGGGAGGCAGTTAATAGGGTAGAAGAAAGGAGGCATCGGGTGGGAAAGGGAGATCGGAGCTCCACTTTGGAGAGCACTGAGGAACAGGTAGGAAGTTTGATACACAATGGAAACATAAGGAGACATTCATTAGGCAAGTAACCATACAGGAGTTGTGTTTTAGTGACTTTTTTTAGGGGAAGAATAGGACATTTGTAGGATGAAGTAGAGCTGATGGGGTAGAGAAGAGAGACCAGATGAGGGCAATGACTGGGGAATGAAAAGGACACGTGTGCTGGGGAAAAAGTGACAGGCTTGGGGTCCACAGGATGTAGCAACTCATTAGATGTGGATGTTAAAGGTGTTGGGCGGTTTAAAAATGATTTTAAAAATACGGTAAGAGTTTTTAAAACTTTTCATCCGAAATTCCTTATTTAAAACTTAAATTGTTAATGTTGTCCCTGTCCATCATATTGCTACTTGTAAGCTCTTTTAGTTTGAAGAACTAGATTTTAAAATATCACTCAGAGAAAAACACCTAAGATTACATTTTATCAGGGACTATGACTTCATTAAGTAGATGATACGTGTTAAATTCTTTTTTTTTATATATATATGTATATATTTTCTTGGATGTTAAATTCTTAAAACAGTTCATTTCTGTGTCAGTCTTTTTAAAGCACAGGATCCGATGAACTATAGAATGCCATTAATTTTTTATCCCAAGCTGGTAATTCTGAAGTAAGCGTAATTTCATCTTTAGGGCTATGTTGTTATTTGCTAGGAAGTGTCTCATTGTCGCTAGGCAGCTCTGGTCCCGTTAAAGTTCATGCAGAACGCCCGTGTAAAGTATCCTCTGTGATAAACCAGGTGGCAGATAGATACATGATAAAACAAGTTTGCAATGTGCTCAATGTGGCTGACATTTATACGGTTCAGACCTTGCTATTTTAGGGAAGGTATCAGTGTAACCATGATATTCTTTTTCCTGGAAATAAAAATCCTTAATAATCTGACAGTCTTATAAACAGAATGTATAAATAAGTAGTTGCATTGAGTTAACATTTACCTGGAGTTGTAAGGATAGTTATATTTCAAATAGAAAGCTTTACAGGAGTACTCATAGGCCTTTCTTCCTAAGGGTCTTAGATGCTTTTTAAAGTAAATGGCTTCTGATAATTTAAGCAGAGGATGTCCGAGCAGTGACTGTATTTAATGTACATAAGATCTCACAAAATCAACAGTTTTCAAGAAAAAGATTCTATTTGTAACTACTTACCAATTTATTCATTTAGATGGTCAATATCCACAGAAAATAATTTTAAACTTGTACTGTTTATGTCTTTAAATATAGAAAGTTTATATAGAGCTAGAGAAAATAATGTTAACAATGCTTTATATCTCCTTTTGTTTATATGCCTGTTAGTATTATGTGAAAACCGCATTTAGAATATGCCTTTTTCTGTTATTAGACTTTTTTTTTTTTTTTTTTTTTGGCCTTATCTGGTTTTGGCCTTGTGCTATAAAGATATGATAAAAATCTGTTCTGTTGAATCATAAAAAATACTTAGAAAATGTTCATTTTAAAGTAAGTAAGATTAAATAATATTAAAATTGGAAATTATTCTTTGCCTTCCTATTCACTGGGCCAATTTTAACTGGACAAGTTTACTCCAGATTACTTTGAGCCATTATTTGAATTTCATTGCTCGCACACTCCAGAGAAAGCTGCATGGTGAACTTAGTGGCAGTCAGATAAGGCAAGTGATCTTAAATACCCCATCCAGAAGACTTTAAGAGACTTGATGAGCATTGCAGAAGTGAACAACAGGGGATACAAGGGCATCTTTAGCCCAGGTGTAGAGACTCTCTGAGGTATTGCATGACTTTTCCAAAAAATAATTTGAAATGTCCAGAACAATAATTGAGACTATTGAGAAAATATATACTTCAAATGGGATTCTGCATAATGCTTTCTGGGGAAACCACATTTACTGAAAATTGAATGTGGGAAATGACTCTCTTAGAAAAATATAGCTTGAAGACTGGATTTTAAAAGTAGATACCGTTTTGGGAGCAGTTAATATAGGAAGAAATTATTGTTACTTAGTAATGGATTAAAGCTTACTAAGTGCTGAGGTCTTTTCACTTAAAAAGTTATTTTCCTCTGTTAATAATAAGACGACAAAGGAAAATGAATTTATCCTTTGTGTTGTGCAAAATAATCAATTAACAAATATATCTTGAGCACCTATTAGAGTTGAGGGGTTGTAGTAGGTCAGGAGAGGAGGTTTCAAAGGAGAATTACATAGTTTCTATTCTTCTGTGACATGTAATTGAGTTGGGGAGAAGGACATGAAAAGTTTACTGTACAACTGAATATTGGCGCCATACAATTGAGTACCATAGGAGGAAATTCAATGAAGGAGGGAAATTCAAAGAAGGAAGTCTTTGTGGAATGCATGCATGCTGTGTGGAGGAGGTGGTGCCTGACAGGCTGGAGATTGGGCGCTCTTTTCAGAAAAGGAGGGAAACAGTATGAACAGGGTGATACTAGCTACCATATTTGAGCATCTTCTCTATGTGAGACATTGCTGGCTTATCTTCATTTCAGGAAAAAAAAAAAAAAAAAAGAAAGAAAAGCCCTAGTCATAGTGCTGCACCATTAGGGAATAGGCTTGTGTGGCAAGAACCGCCGTCCTTTTGATCGAGATGAGGAAACTGAGACTCAGAGAGGGTAACCTAACCTAAATTTGATTTAAAAGGCTAGCAAATACATTTTCATCCTTTGACTTTGACATTGGATTACAGATGGCTTTCAGTTTGACAAATGCTTATAATCTTTGTTTCTTAGGTTTATAAAAAACTAAGCAAAATAAAACACACCAGCCTTCCTGTCTTCAGCAGGTATGGTAAGGGCGTGCAGTAGTGTGACTTGTTATAACATGGCATTTGGCCATTTGGGATCCTCTCAGAGGAAGGGTTTTGAAGATAATGTACTTTCACACCAATAATGTGATGCTATAAAAATTTCCCCGAGAAGTGATAGGGTGGCTCCAGAACACATGCTAAATTTGTTTATCATCGTGTGGTCATTGTATGCACTCACGTTGCGTCGTTTTCACATGCCAGTCTGTGCTCCCTGTCTTGCTTGTGAGGTAGCATCGCTTGTGACTTTAAAAAGGTAAACTATTCATTGAAGACTTGTTCCCTTGGAGACTCGTCTCTTGCTAAGAAATTCCTCTCTTCAAAGAGCTATTTCAAACATATACCAAATAAAATTGTATATTGTTTAGAGAAGGAACGTGGAAGAATCGTATGCCGTTGCTTTTGCCCTCCAAGGAAGGCACTCTTATTTGGCAGCACTGAGTTACTTATTGAGTGTAGCTGTCCCAGTGCCACCTATCATGCTTTATCCACTTATCAGAGGATAGAGAGGGGAGTAAAATATGCCCTGTTCTCGAGTAGTTTCCAGTGTAGTGATGGAAAGAGTCACAAGTAATGTACGAGCAAAACAAAGTGGGCATGGAGGAGCCAAGAATAGGCTGCTTGTGGGCAGAGTGTGGAATTTGCCTAAAACCATCCAGTAGACACATTAACTCTTTATATACTTTGTGTATTGGAGAAAAGACAAAATCAAATCATAATTTGTTCAAATTACATCATTCAATAGTAAAGATATTTATCTGTCTGTCTAAGTATTTGATAAATAAGCATGACCCAAATGTAGAGTCATCCTAGACTAGATAGAAGAGATGGCTTTATTTCAGATGTTGGCACTTTCGGAGAGCGGTGGGGACGTGTAATTCATCTGAAGCTCCTTCGTACTAACTCCCTGGTTAGGAGATTAAAGCACTCAGTATTGACAGTCAGATTTCAGAGCCTGCAACTTTTGTGTTAACAGAAAACAAAAATCCATAAGAGAGAGGTGCACTGTATTTAACTTTAGGGACAAAGAGTTTTAGATATGCACACGAGGCTCTTTTTCCTCCAGCTTTTCTTTGTGTATAGGAAATAAAGCTGTATTTTGTAGGCCAGCTTCCAAACTTTCAAATGGTGAGAGTACGACAGTGCATTTTCTGTAAGACCCCATTCAGCAGTGAAGGGCTTGTTCCCAGGATTGATTCTGCATTCTAGGTTGGGAAACTCAGAATTTTTATTTTATTGCTTGCCATTCTTCATTTATAATCATAAACATTTATTTAAAGCCCACGGCATAGAAAGCTTCACTGTAAGATTTTGGCTGAAATTTTCAAGAGAATTGAAGGATATAGGTTCTGCCTTTTGTTTTTGTTTTTTTTTTTTAAGTTTATGGCACAAAGGAAAAGGTCCTTTCATTGTGAAATAATGAAAACAAAACAGGAACCACAAAAGACCAGATCATCAGCAATCATAATTCTAAAAGTAGCTTCGTACTCGGTAGGCACTCACCCTCTTGCTCGTGTGACCGTGCGCGGTTCTCACACAGCGCTGTGAGGTCGATGCATTGCTGGCCCTGTCTCTAGTCCACAGGTGAGGAAATGGGGGCTCAGCAAGGTGAAGGTCAGGGAATTTGCTCACGGGTCATGCAGCAAGGTACCGTGAGTGCTGAGCTCTCAGCCCAGCAGTTTTGCTGTTTGTCTGCCTGTCTGTTTCGTCAGGATGACATGACTTAGGCCCACAAACACTTCATAGCAATGCAGATTTGAGGCCTAGTCCCAGTTAGTTCTGCGGAGGTATAATGAAGGAGGTGGGACGTGAAAGGTGGGTTTTGAAGCATTGTGGTCGTAAAAACAGCAGACGAAGGAGCGGACTTCGAAGTTTCACCGGATTGGAAAGCAGGGCTGTATCGAGTGGCCTAATCTGCCTGTGTGGTTTGCTGGGTATTAGTTCTGCTCACACCTAATACCCTCTGCCCCGGCACTCGCCAAGATCAGCAAAATCTACTTTTAGACTCAAAATCATTACCACCTGTGAAGTTTCTGGTGTCACTTCTGAATGACATAGCATTCTGCCAATTGCTCTGTTGGATGGCTATAAGTGGTACATTTTAAGAAGTGTCTTGAGCCCATAAAAGAGTGTTACAAATGCTCTTATAATTTATTCAGCTACATTATTGAAGGCATTAGGGTAATTCAGTTCATTTCTCTCATCATTAAAAAACAGAAATCTGTTGCCAACATTAAAGTAATCAAACATGTCATTGAGAACTGACATTCACTTGGAGATTTCTGGTGAACGTTTCTCTTTCCCCCAATCCTTATCAGAGTAATTAGAGCTTGTCTGGGTGTGTGTCTTGTGTGCAAGTATGTATGTTATATCCATGTATACATGTATATTCCATAGAATATTATGAGGTAGTCTGTAAGTTGTAGCTAAAAATGCAACAGAATAAATATATGAAGCTAAGTGATGCATTCACCAATAAAGTTAGTTTATAAGTTTGCTCTGAAATACTATATTTAATACCATTTTATGGTTCTTTGCACTGTAGGACTTGTGAAAATAGAGTATGCCAGAGACAAAACAAAAGGTATTCTAATATACATGTGTGAATCTAAATATATTATTACTCTCGAATAGTTATTAAGGCTTGAGATCAAATAGTTGATAGAGTCTGTTATTAAGAATCTTAACTGTGTCCCAGTAAATTGATTTCTGTTGCTTCTTTTCTTCTACTGGTGTTAAACTTTGTCCTATTCACTCAGTAACACTTTTCTATTTGTACATGACCTGACATTAATGGATTTGAAAAATATTTTCCCTTCATGTACCAAGAATTCTCAGGCATATTTTTAAAGATAAATATTCCATGCTAACGTACTAATTTGTTGGCAAGAAAATTAAGCACTTATATTTCAGTTCAATAGTTCTATGATAAATGAAGTGTAATTAAACATGCAGATTCTGCAACATTCGGTTAAATATTAATTTGGGTTCTTTTATATTCTAGGCACTGTGCTAGACATTGAATATATAATGGTTAACATAAACAGATGCAATTATAAAATTTAGACATCTCTCAAACTTCAAATTGGCCATTGCAGAAATAATGACATATTATTATAGTTCTTGTTGCCACAGAATTTAAATAATCTTTTCAGTAATTAAAAATTATTATTTATAGATTTCAGTAAATATTTATTTTAAAGCCTCTGTCAATGTTAGGTTTACTGTGTATAAGTGAAGTAATTTATTTTCGGGTAAAGAAAAATGCCATTTTATGCTTAGAATTACGTATTTGCTTTACAAGTAAGCAAGAGAAGTAGCATTACAAAGTAATGCTGAAAGAGAAAACTCAATTTTGAGTGGCAGCACAGTATTGTAGAGTTTAGAAGGTCAGGCTAGTACAGGAGGCTCCAGGTTGGCCACTCAGTATCATTCAGAATGCTGTGACAGCCAGGCTGATACAGCTGAAAATATCTGCAGCCTTGGAAGCCTTGTACGTTTCAGAAGGTCATTTTGACATCGTAGTAAAGCACTGAATCACAGGGAAGGTCAAACTGGACAGCCAGGCAAGAAGATAGGTTGCTGAACCCAACAGTTGTAGATTTTAAAGTAATTGTCAGCTACACTAACTGGGTATCTTAATTCGATGTGGCCGTCTTTCATTGAAATATTTATAGAGGAACAAGCTTTACTTGACAGATGAATTCTAATTTCTCTTTTCTCTTCTGATGCTCTAAGTGTTGCATCTACGACCTGACTTGATACCAGGACAAATGTTACTATAATTTTATTTATGTATGATCTATGCTTCATCCAAAAAGGATGTTAATTGGCTTACAACAGCAAGGTGCATCTCAGATAGGACAGCGAAAAAGAGACATAACAAATCAATTAGAAGGAAAAGAGATGAAACCAGTGCTTAAGATGGAATTGAGAACTAAATTTATCTCTCAGCTTTCTGGAAATCAAAGCAAAAGCTTTAGGAAGTAGAAAAATCCCAAGTTTATTTAATAAGATCTCTTTATATCCCATGTACAGTCTTATTCTTAGCGGTTAGAGTGCTTAGTTAATATCATGACTCTGCCTTTCAGTGAAATCTTGGATGAATTCCAATTAATTAAGAAGTGAAGGCTCAATGCCTCAGCCTGGCCTTCAAGGCCCTTACTGATTTGGTTCCAGCCCCAGGTTCCAACTCCATGGCACACGGGTGCTCCATACAGACCAGTTCCCCCAGTTCTCATGTGTGCTTTCCCACACTCCCGCCTTTGCCCTCTGATCCTGCAGTCTGCAGTACCAGTCCTTTTTGTCTCCAACCAAGTGACGCCCATCCTTCCAGGCCCATTTTAGATGTCGTATCCATCAAGAAACCACCTCTAACCTCTCTCTGTTTTAGCTTACCAAGCTTTCTTGTGATCTCTGCTACGTATCTCCTGCTTTCTTACGTACAATTATTTGTGTATTAGTTTTACGTCCTGGATTAAGCAGTAAATTCTTCAAAGCTGGATGCATGTATTTCCCCTATGTCTAGGCTACTTATAGGGGATCACCAATAAACTGTTAATATAATTAGTGCATATATACTGTTTTATCTATGTATCATTTATCTTTAATCAATGTGTTTATTCATTTAATAAGGCTGTCATTTATGTTGGATGTATCTGGATTTCTTTAAAGAAAACTTTTTTTTCTAGGACAGTAAAGAAGAAAGAGAGAGAACTGAAAAATAAGTAAAGAGGGAAAAAACCCCTGCAATTTTTGTCAAAGGAGATATTTTGGGGCAGTGGAACTGAGATTGTAATTTTGTATTGTTTTGACTTTGGGCTCTTTTATTAGAAAGCAATTTAATATTTACAAATTTCTTTTGTGCTGTAAAGTAACTGAGATACTAGAGAACAGGTTTGTTACATGTAAAAGAAAACTATCATCTATACCATTTCAAACCCTCAGTGTTTTCTCTCTCGTATACGTTTCTGTGGTTCTTAACACCTGTCAAAAAAATCTATCTGACTCTATGTGGCTTAGAAGTGTTTCAGACAGTTATTCCACCTCCTTCACTGCTTTTCAAACACTATTTTAGTGGCTGTTACAGATCAGTCTTACTGTATGCATACTTGCTTAGCATCTACTCAGTTGTATGCTTTTAGAGTAGCGTTCCTTTTTACTGTTGTGGAAGGTTTCTGCTGATAGATTTTAAGCTCCTTGAAAGCTCTAAAGAAACTGTAGGCCCTTCTTGCTCAGAAAGCAGACAAAAATAAAGTCATGCTCCAAGATATCTTCCGCAACACAATCTTTAGATCTGTTACTGAGTGTTTGTAACCCTGTAGTATATTAATTACTAGATTAAAACTGATTAAAAATCTTAATTAAGAAGAAACTGATAGATGTAGTATCTAATTCTTGTATCTCTTAAGTATACATTATTAATATCCAGTGCATACCCCATGGACATCCAGGAGCATCCATCTCTCGACTCTGTAAAGGGACCATCTTACTTCCTTCAGAATCTCTACACAAGGCTTTCTCCATCACTGACATCTCAGAGCCAACCACAGGGGGTACGGTTGTGGCTGCTGCACCATATCCCACTCTACCCACAACCTCTCTGTTTTTTGGCTTCTATTGTATTTATAGTCATTATCATTTCTACAGGGTTTGGTGTTAAATTGCTAGTATGTGCTGTGAATGAAACTTTAAATTTGGAATCAAAAGACCTGATTTTGGGTTCTGATTCTGTCATTTAAGTAGCTTAGGAGGCTTTGGTGAGTCAGTCACTTAAGCATGCAAACCTCAATTTATTTGCTCACAAATGGGCAAGATAATATAACCATCTCTTAGACTTGTGAGGAACAAATGGCAAAATTCAGATGAAAGTAAATTGTATGCCAATATATAAATTATCATTTGCTCTTGTTGAATAATAATAGAATGTATGAGTTCTGGGGGAAAAGTAAATTTTTCTGTGTGGCTTCTCCAGTAGAAACTTTTTATTAAGGATCCAGATGAACACCTTGCAGATTTTATGTATAAATCAAAAAGAAATATAGCATGAGGCAACTTCTCAAGAAGTTAATCTCTTCAAGGGATTATTAATCTCTTATTAATGAAGGAGCATAGTTTGTAGTTTTATCCAAAATAAAGTGGTTTACTAGAAGATTAAAGCATTATTTAAGTCTTTTTTCCCCCATTAACCTCAATACACAGGTTTTACTTGAATTTAAATAAAGTGCTAGGTTTTAGTTATATGTAAAGAAAATAATTTGACTAATCTTCATGCAAAGTTTTTCCTTATCCTTTGGATACACACACACACACACATGCATGCACACAAACATACATAGCTATCTACACACCCATACATATATTAATTTTTATTTCATATTTTATCTATACTATTAAGAATTTATTTTATCATATTTGTAGTGATTGAATAGTTACATAATTATTTTTTCATCTTTTTGCAAAATAATTTTACTATATATATTATTATTATAAATTAGAAGTAAGGAGCCTAAATATCACTGTCTCTCAAGTACTTATTTTCTGTGTGTGTGTGTGTGAATGTGTATGTTCGTGCATTTATATATGTGTATTTGACATTTAAATGATAGGAAGATATGGGAAGTTTTAAGATTGCTACATGATTGTTCTTTGAATTTATTCAGCGTATTCCTTCAGATATACTGGGGGGAATTTTTTTACAGACTAAGTAGCTTTTGCATGCAGACTTGGAGTGAACTGTTGCCTCTACAGGAACTGTTGAACAGGAACAGGAACACTGTTGAACAAGTCTGAGGCATGATGGTAGGATGATACGATGAATAGTATCTTAGAGTGACGTGGAGGGGCATGCCTGGTTTCTGATTTAATATAATATTTGAAAAGTGAATAAAACAGAATTTTGCATAACATTTTGCAGGTATGTCAGTTTTCTAAAGTAGTTAATAGAATATAATCAAGAAGCATGTCTCCAAATCTCAAACAAGTAATCTTTTCAGGGCAGATATTTGGGGAGATTATTGGGTAGAAATTCAGTAAGCAGTCTCTGGTGGCAGTAGTGGTTTAGCTTTAGTAGATTATGATTGCCAAAATTTAATGAGCTTAAGGACAGCCTAGGAAATTTACTCAAAATGTAAAACACTGGTCTTTATCCTTAGTAGGTCTAGGGTAGGTGGGTAGGTCTCAGGAAAATGTATTTTTAACAGTCACTCATAGGTGACTGATTCAGGTAGTCCAAGAATCTTTCTGGATCTTCAACGTCCCAGGACAAAAAGTGTTGCTGTTAAAAATCTGCTGACAGTCATTGGCATTTATTAGCCAGCTACTGACGCATTGTGATTTGCAAGCTGGTCATTGCTTTTTAAGTGTCTATGATGCTGATGAAAACACATAGAACTTTAATCACTGTCTCATTAGAAGGGTGTAGTCGGCTCTTCAGATTTCCTCATGTGTTACAGCTTTTCTGGAATGCGCAGAACCTTATGGGCGATTAAAATAATTGAGAAAGGGGTGCTCTTTTTCTATTTAGCAAAGGAACCAAACCTCAAGCTGCCATGTTAGTTTGTTCATAGCATGTTCAGTACGTATACTCGTTTCTGGAAAGTTCAAAATCCTCAGAATAGAATCCTGTTCTTATTTATGCTCTGACAGCCTGGTGAAATTGCATTGTGCAAAAGAGAGTAAAGGCACTGGAAATGCCAACATTTTGCCAACCAGCCATCTTAAGTCTTTGAGCAAATAGTTTCAGGTTCTTCTTTATTCTGTGAACTGTTATTTAATAACTGAGAGAGAGTCTGAGGAGGGCAAAGTGAGGGGAGACTGTTTCATTTCCTAACAGGACATATGTCCAGTGGCAAAATTATATAAGTGTATACCTATCTTGGTTCTCTCGACTGGAAGTGCATGCCACTGGAGGGGAACGCTCCACTCTGGGTCAGAAATGACTGCAGGAGGAGCCCAGCCTCAGGAGAAATTACCACACAGGGAAATGTGTTTGGGCCTCTGTGAGTTCACTGGAGTTCTATTGTGCCTTAGCTAGTTTGATAACGCCTTGCATTATTTATAGCACTTGTCAGAAACCATTTCCTTGAGTCAATTAGTGTCTAAAAAAGGAGGGGGGAAGCAGGATATTTTCTGACATTTGTAGAAATAATGTGTAAAAAAAGCATTCGCTTTATCAGATGACATTGTGCTGTCAGAGATTTTCCAAATATAATGTGCCCTGCAGACTCTGTTAACTACACATTTTGTTTTTACTAATAAGGAAAGAATAGTAAGCTACATATTATCCATTTTGATACTCCGTCAACCCAAACATTTATTCAAACTTCCAGCCCCTGTTCTTTGGCAGACAATTAAAAAATATAAATATTGCAATTGTTTTAGCAATGAAATGGTTAATTTTGCAATAACAGGGTTGAACAACTGATTTTACAAATGTTTCCATTGATTAACTGCCATGTAAGTGCTAACAGTTGAAAATATTTTGCAAAATATAAAGGCAAGTCTTTAAGTTCTGTTTATATAGGAAAAAATACACATACCTTTCGCCTGCTCCTACAATAGAAATTTATAATCTAGACTTAAGCATAGTAATTTTTTTTAGGTCTAGCATAGATTTAATAAATGTAGAAAAGCATGTTATTAATTATTGGTAGCTGTACGTATTGGTAAACATTTTCCTGGAAGAAGTTTGCTGTTCTAGTTCAAAGTTATTGTATGCATATACTTTATGTTCTAAGTATCTGTATTATTCATACCACTCAAATGTAAGCATAGTTTGGTACATATATTTGCATCATTGTTTAAAAGAATGAAAAGTTGACCTTAATGTAGGTAACCACTAGTAAAGAAATGGACATATAATAGAGTAATATGTAGCTGTCAAAAAGTATTTATGTCGATATATTTCAATTGATAAAGGTCATTAACATATACTGTAGAAAACAAGCCTCAGGATAATGTGCTGCATATGTATGTTTCCATCACTTCTGTAAAAACGATAAACTTTGTATGTCTGTGTATGTGTAGATGTGTGTAAGAGTATGAGAATGCATAGAAAAAGGACTAGACATACCATTCTAATAATCGTGGTTACCCTTGGGGGTAGAGGGGGTCTGATGTGGCAGTAGAGGGATGGGGAATTCTCAGTAAAACCCTTCTGTATGGTTTAAATTTATTTCAGTGACAATGCATTCATTTAGCAATGTTTAAAACCAAAAAAAAAAAAAAATGGAGTTAATGTACATGATTCATATAAATTACTTGCTAGAGATTTCTGTTCATCATTAAAACTTACATTTTACTATCTCTTCCATTATTATTTAGTAGTATGCATCTCTGTATATGTAATAGCTTAATAATTTATACCCACACTTCTCAATCACAAAAGAAGGCAAAACTATAGTTAAGAGTGCAAATTCTTAATTCTTTGCCCGGTAGAATATAGATGATTGTAATCACTGGAGATACGGAAGTCTGGGTGTAGAGGGAGGACAACTCCAAATTTAAATGAATAATATTTCGTTCAACTTACAATTTGCTCCTGAGGCATTTCTAATCCAAGAATCCTTTATTTTCGCTGTCTGGTCACACCACATGGTAGGTTTTTGCTTTGTTTTATTTTATGTCTCTTTCTGAATGTGAGCTCCAAGGGACATGTACTTTCGTGTATGTCTGCAAAGGTTCCTGTGAATGAATGACTCAGAGATTTTATATCTGCATTGTCCTCTGACGCACGTGTAATGAGATTTCCTTTCTTAAGTATGTTAGAAATGTGAGGAAATAGAGCTGTGGCACAAAAGTATGGTAAACGATTTACGTACAGATATAAATTTAGATATCAGGGAGACAGAGTACCATTTTATCCAGAAAACCTAAGATGTTTTCAGACTTGCGGAATCTCTCGGTGTGCTTTTCTTCTTTATAAGTTAAGCCTTGTGATTAATAAATATCGAGGTAGGCACAAACAAAATACGCCTCCTTATTGCCACTATGGAGCTGCTTTTTGAAATTCCAGGCCTATGCAAGATGCATTCTGAAGCTCTGGGTTTTTATAGAGCAACTGCGATAATATTAGCATAATTTGTTGTTGTTCAGTGTCTGAGACCTAGTTTAATGTATAAGTTATGTGGAACGTTCCCTGAAAGATACGTAAGCTACATTGAAGTGGAAACACGAGTTATTAATGTGTGTCTTTGTTTTATAACATACCTTCCTTTTTTAAACCAGGGAAAAACAACTTAGTCTTGACTTACTATTAGGGAAAAAAATGATTCTTATTTGCATGTGAGCATATGTGAATTTGTGACTGTTTTTAAAAAGCTCAAGTTAAACTGAGTTTCTAATATTTTATTGTTATTAGGAATAAATTCAGTTGACATTGGTATGTTATTAAGAATATTTTTGAGATTACTTGTGAAAAAGGGTAATTTTTAAGGTCAAATATATAAAGCAAGAGAAATATCTCTAGGATTATAATGTCAAACTGTGACAACTTTGTGGCTTAAGTATTTGTAAAGTTTGCAATAAGAGATACACTTGTGAAGTGATGGGGACTTTTACTAATTAAATGGAAAGGAGGAAATGTTTATAGATTCTGTGTGTTCATTTAATTAGGATGCATTCAAGTAATACAATCCTGTGTTCATAATTGGTATCATTCATTATATTCTGAAGAATAATCATTTTAGATCTCTTTTATTTAACCAGAAACATAGATTTTTACATATTTTTCTCATGGTGGTTAATAATTAAGCAGTGTATCTTGGATAATCTTCAACAGAAATAAGCCAGTAAAATTTCCCAGGTTGAGGTTTCTGGGTGAGGCTTTAAGTCAGATATCTGGAAATTCAGGGTTTATCTATTAAGGTCAAGCTTTTTGTGTTCAGATATAGTTGATAATAATGAGGGCGATTGCCACATTAACATTTTAGAAATTCTGGAAGATTGACAGCTACGATTGTTTGGTCCTAATAAAGACATGCTTTACATTTTGGCCAGATTTTTAAAATTGTTTTTGTCATTTCTTCACATATTGATTTTATAATTTTGCTCCATTGAACCTACTCAAATGGAAGACAGAAATAGGTTAATTATGGAGAAGCTCTTAATGAACGCTGGTTGTGAGAATGATTTCTGCCTTGGAAGGAAATTTGGAACGGTGGGGCGAAGAGGTACGTGGGCAGCAAATTTCACCGGAGTGCAGAGTGCCATGGGATCGTTCCTCAATTCTCTCATCAGCCAACTTCATACTTATTTTTGAGTTGTGAAATTATGTTATTAGGGAAGCATTGATGAATTTGCAACCATTCCTCAAGCAACTAATCTCATATATAAAAATGTTTTAGGCGCAAGTACCAGCAACCTCAGTTAAGAACTAGGTGATACTGTTCAGAAGGTATAAAGATTGAAAATTAAAACTAAGATTTTGGCCCGGAGTTACCATGCCAAATAAAATATAACTCATTTAAGTAAACTTTAGAATCAAAGTCCACAATCATGGCATTGCCCTGGGAATAAAAATATCACAATGTATTACGTTCCATTTAGCATTCACAGTTTTGTCCTGCTAATTTTACACTGGTAGACTGTGATTGGGTTAATGTACCATTCTTCCTAAAAATTGCTAGAATGGTGAGATTTGATTTTTGTACCTTTTAGCTCTTTGAGCACATACCAGTATTGTTAATTTTGTTGTGGTGTTACTAACTGTAATAGTTAGTTACTAATTATTATTTTGAAATATTAAATGATATGGACAGATCAGAAATGACTACCTAAGGCTAACCAGATAACTTCTTTGTGTAATACATAGAGTAAATAAACACTAACTAGGATTAGTATTTTCTCTTGAAGGATGACAAAACAGCACCCATGGTGTTACTATATTTCTCATGGAATAGAGGGAAATGTTAAAAGACTGCCTGTTTGAATATCATCAGAAAAAAATGCAAATTTTCCCTTTTGCCAGAATTGAAGACTGTCAGGAATTCACAGATAATTATTAACATGTTTTAAATTTGCAAAGCCACATGCAACTGTTTCAAATTACTCTGCAGATAAAAAGAAAAAAAAATCTTCCCTCAACTTTACAGTTAAGGAGGTATATAAATATGATTCCACGTTAACTTTTTTGCCTTATGCTCTGTTTCCAGTGAGTGGCGTTTGATGCTGGTTTCATTCAGTTATAAAAGTGACATCATCAGTGTATTAAACTGTGCATCTATTTCCCGGGCATTGTAGCTTGTAGAAAATGCTTGTAACTAGGATTCAGATACACTAAGAGAGCTGCCTGCTGTCATGGAACTTTTATTTTTAGGGGAAAGGTGGATAGATGATGAGCAGATAGTGAAATAGGCGCATAATATGATGCCAGATACTAACACGTGCTGTGAAGAAGAGTAAGAGGGTAAGAGGCTGGCAAGTCTGGGCTAGTGGTGAGAGGAGCAGAAGGTTTGGATACTTTTTGATAGTGGGCGGGAAGAACTTCAAGGAAGATAACTTTGCAGTTGGGACTGGATGAAGGCCTGTGTGGGTACACAGCTAGAGGCCGTGTATATAGAATGCAGCAAGCTGTTGTCGTATTGATCTTCTAGTGATCTTAATTAAGCCTTTTCATTTTTAAAATTTTGCCTGATACGGGAGTCAATTGTAAATTCACTTTTTAATCACCGTGTAGAGGCTTCATGTTTCATTTTGTCTTAAACATAACTACCTAAGGGACAATAATCATTTTCTAATTTGACTGCAGTTCAGTTAGTTGCTTTCAGAATTCTAATCTTTAGCAATAGTGCGTCACCTGCCTGACACTCCTTCAGTCCTTCCAGTAAGAGACCACTTGATGATTAGGAAATCAGACCTCTCAGAATTTTAAAGGAATGCTCTGACAGATCTTATATGACTTGTTTGAGTTGGTAAACACAGTCTTACTTTCCTTGCTAGCAGCTTGTCACCGTTACCCAGTGCAAAGTGTCAGGCCGGCGGGCCACGTTGCCTGTCACTGTGCCATTCCAGAGGATGTGTGGTTGAAAGTTATCTTTTTTCTCAGCAGTATTTCTAAAACTTCAGAAATCTGCATATCTCCTTCAGGGCTTTTTACCCATATATTTACTTAGTCTTACTCTTTAAATTCTTTTGGTTGTACTTTAACCTCTTCCTAATCTATGGTAGCCATGTAATCACAGGCTTGATGAGCTCGTTTTAGCATTCTGATGAACCTATTAAAATTATGTTGTTTCTGCATCACTTAAAATCACCATGGGTGCTACCAGCAGTGTGCTTACCCCTTGCTGAGAAACACCGATCTCAGCTTTTTGTTATATGGCAATGAATACTGCTGAAGACGGCATTAACCCATTCAGAGCACAGGTTTCCCATGTAGTGAATAACGCGGTTACTCTGTTTATTGCTTCAGTAGAGAAGTGGCTGTACGGCCCCCAGAAACGCTTAGTTAGTCATTTGTTTGCTGAAAGTCTCTGTTAATATTTGGGACCAGCCTTGGGCAAACCTGTGCTGCGAGCTAGCTTAGTTTGCTAAAGTGATGTGTTGCTAATTGTGGGCTCGTCCACACCAGTGAGCCAAGGGGAGAAGTTACGATTTTGGACGAGGGGCCACTTTTTGTGAGCTCCAAACATACACGGGTAAATCAGCCAGCTCTTCCAGTTAGATTGAAACTGCTTTAGTAAGAAAAAAGAAAAAAAAAAGCTTAAATAATTACTAAGTTAACTTCCTCAATGTGTAACCTATTTCAAAATCAAAGCTTCTGAAAAAAGTCCCCTAAATTCCCAGCTAACTAACTACTCCGGGATATAATAGAACCAATCTGCCTATATTTGGTACAGAAGAACTGAAACCATTGGTAAACCTATGTGACTAAGAAAGTTAACATTGCTTGTAAAGGCCATCTGGTCCTCCAGAAAAGAATTTTAAGGTTATACCTTGTGTCTGTTTATCCTTTTTTTGCAGTATGTATGCAGCCCTTAAAAGGATTTTGATAGGACGCCATCCCCTGTCAGTTCAATGCTTTTATATATATATATATATATATATATATATATATAAATTGCTGAAGAGTAATTATTTGTAATTCCCCATTTTTTTTTAACTTTATCCCTTTTTTTTTGGTTTCTTTTCCTTTATGGTTACATTTTTTTCCTTTCTATTTCCCTCCTCGTATCTTAAAGTAGAAAATATGTGTGATTTCTGATATCAATCAAGGGGAAATTGGTCTTGGTTCTTGAGGCAGAATATGTTTGTAGAACATGTCACATACTGTGAGGAACTCTATAGCTTGGCATTTGGAATTTGATCAGTAGGTAAAAGAGGGCTTGTTGTTAATGCAGGTTTTTAAAGTTTTAATTCATACTGGAAAACAATTAAATCCCCCAATCGTTTTTTGTTTTGTTTTTATTCAGGGAGGTTTATTATAATATGTTGAAATATAGGTCAAAAACTTACCTCAGAAGCAGTTTAACTATTAGTAAATATCTTTACAGCAGAAATACTTCCTTCAGTAATTACTTACAAACAACACGTATTTTTAGGGCAGGTATGTTTGCAAGGATTCCTACAATCTGGAAATCACCCATACGCTTTTAAACATTGTCTCTATCTATAGAGCAAAAATCCATTGCTAGTTGAAGTATTGATCTAAATCCTATAAAAATCTTTATTATCAAAGCACTCAGTTATGAAGAGTTCTAGTCTTCTCTGAAATTCTTCTGTTTGAATAAAGAGAAAGATTGCAAGACAATATTCTACATCAGCAATTTAGTCAAATCAGTTTTTAGGATAAAATCTGAGTTTGTTTCCCGCAGTGCCCAATATCAGGGGCTGGAACACACATTACCAGGTGCAGCTAGACTAATATTTCATAAAGGTCAGTGTCCATTCTGATTGCTTACTTGTCCATGCCTGATTAATTATAAATATTTTGATGATTGTCCTTGTGGAAATATATTTTATTATAGTATTTTCAACCTATAAATACATATCGATAATTCTTTCAATAATACTTTTTGAAATAAATAGAATTTCTCTGCTATAGAAAATAAAAATATCAGAACACCCATTTGCAAGCATTTTAGTAATTAAAATATATTTTGTACTCGTGTAGGACTAAGCCTGTAACATGGCAGAAAGGAAGAATAATCAACCTTGGAAATTAATTTTGTAGCTGTACTTAGACATAACCACCAAGCAATGAAGATGTTTCTAATGGTACCATTATCTTTCCTCATATTGTTTGGATCCCATAGATCATGATGCAGTTTTCCTTGGGGTTGGTTACACTTTCTCATAAACATGTTTATTCCTAACAGGTTGAATAAAATCTATTCTTTTATTACACATTTTAAAAACATCTATTATGTTTCAGGGACTGGGTTCAAAAACAATGGTGATACACTGTTGTCATGGAGTTTATAACCTTGGGGGCAAAAGTACCAAGAGACACAAAATACTGAGAATACTCTGAGAGGGAATACTGTTAGGATAGCTGGCCCAGCCTGCTAGAGAAGGTGGTATTTGAATAGCAGTTTAAACAAGGAGACGCGATTGGCCAAGTTGCAGGGGTGAGGAAGTATGTGCCAAACCAAACAAAGGGTTAGCATGTAACAAGCCCCAGGAGCTCACAACAGTATGACATATGCCAAGGACCCTGGGCAGCTCCTCACAGCTCCTCTCTCCCAGGGAGGATAGAGGTGCAGCGCTGGGATAAACCAGAAGGATAAAATGTGTCAGTTCAAGACAAGGGCAGAGGGGCAAGAAAGAGGGAGTTAGTTGCACATGCTGTTAGAGGTCAAGTAATGACAAGGACTATGCAGAGTCTCTGAATTTGGCTTTTATGGGAGCATTGATGACTCTTGCTGAGGAGTGAAATAATAGTTGTGGAGGTCACACTGATACAGATTCAAAAGTGGATGGGAGAGGAAAAAACAGAAAAACAGCTCGTGTAGATGACTCTGCAGACAGTTGTTTGGGAACGACAGGTTAAGAGCATTAGGGCCAGGTACCTTATAGCTATGCAAGGTCCCCTTCTTCCTTTTGTGCCACCTCCTCCATTTTAAAGCTTCTTTAGCACTTTGAGGGCTAAGAGGAAGAACTGCAGGAATGGCAGGGTGTTCACGTATAGAGGGAGTTTAGAGGGAAAGAAGCCTTGAGAAGGAGCGAGTCAGGGTGGAAACTTAACCATGGGCAGGAGAAGGGAAGGCTCCTGGCAGACTGAAGAAAGATACAGAAAGATAGTTTGAAGGTGGGTGGCAGGGAGGTGACAGAAGTTTCATGCCGAGGGTCACTGTTTTTACTATGAACTATTCGTGGCATATAAGGTCACCCACTGTTGATGGTGAGAGGAACGTGGAGGAGGAGGGACATGAGAGTGATGAAGTTTTAGAAAAGCTGGAATGTGAGAGGGAGCTGTCCAGGGCCAGGGGGAGGAGTGCTTGATAGTGGGAGGGCCTGAGTGACCCTGGAATACAGTAATTTATGGAGGCAGTGATGGGTGTGTGTTTTCAAGTGTGTGTTTGCTTGTGTTTAAATGGGGGTGTTCATGCATATGTTTGTGTATTTTTGTGCCACGGAGTTAATTTCAGTTCAGATGTAATAATTGATCATTTAATTCACCAAAGTTTATGGAGTGCCATCTGTTTTCCATCCCTGTGCTAAGCACTAGGGTTACTAAGATAAGTAAGATTGTTTCTGTTCTTGGGAACATGTAGTCTAGTGGGTCAGATGTATCCACAAATAAAACACTGTAGAGGGGAGCAGAGGTAATTGAGAGGAGGCGGTGTAAATATATGGATGGGTGGGGATGGAGGAAGTAACATCTTGAAAGCTTCTTGGAGGAAGTGACATGTTAGCTGGCTTCTAAAGGAGGTAATGGTTGTAGGTGAGACGAAGATTCCAGAGAGAACAAAAGAGATGTTGAACACAGATATGGTACATACTCAAGACAGAAAGCAGTTGAGAAGTTTTGAGTGCAGAGCAAACGTTCAGGAGGACTGATTTAGCTTTGTTTTTAAGAGAACAAGGAGTTAGGACTAGAAAAATTTTTTAAAAACAGAAGTATTTCTTGAGCATCAGTATAAGGTTTTTTTTTTTTATCTTTCTCAAAAGTTGTGGTCTTACTACAATATTTTCTAAACCTGTTATCTGGTAGTTTTTTTAAAAAATTAATGTCAAGAATCAAAGTATTAATCCTAAAGTAAATTTTTAAAAATTCTGCTAGATATCCATGTTTTATATAGATGTGTATATAATGTGTATATGTATTCACATTTATATTCTGTATTCTAATTTCCAAATTATGATATGTGCCTCTTTGACCGTTTTTGGCCCTTGAAATGGCATCAAACACGATTTTATTATACTGTGTCATTGCCTCTTAAGAGTGTGAAACTTTTAGCGTTATTAAAGCCTTGTTTCCTTTGTTGGTAGCATTCAAAAGGCAAAACAATATGTATGCTTTTGTTTCTGTAACTACTAAGCATTTTCTGAAAGTTTTTCCATCCTGATTGAAAGAGAAAGTTGTTAAAAGCAAAAATGCCCTGCTGTGGCGAGCAGCCTTGTAGTGCCGAGTTAATAGATCATTAGCAATAGGGGATCCCCCGCCCCCCACCCCCGGCTTCGTTCGTACCTCTGAAGTGCACCACGCTGCCCAAATCAAATTGCTCACTTAATATTTAATGTTTCTGCGATGGAATCACTTTCTCCCCTGAGGTCGGCTTCAGATTTGCCAGACACACTGACAACACTGCACTCCTTATTTTCCCCACATGACCTCAGCTTCTGCTTAAAAAATGTTCGAATAAAGGATGCTTTTGTTCATATCTCGCCTGCCTGTGATATATTGACAAAGTGTCTGCCGGCTGAATGGAATAGTTTTACAGTATGAGTGCAGCTTTCAGTGGAGGGGCAGGACATGGGCTGTAGAAGGAAGTGAATTGGATAGGTCAGGAGAATGTACCATTTGTAAACACCCCTTTCCTTTTTTATTCACGTGTCAGGGCAGCAGGAGCAGGCTGTTCAGTGCCCGTCTCCGAGCAGAGCCGGAGGGAAGGCAGCTTGGAAGTCAGCTGCAATTTTTAAACCTTGAGTTTTATTTCCCGGTAATGATCTGCAAGTGCTCGGACTTGTTTGAGAAGCTGTTTTGAAACTAACATGGTTTAGTCCACTAACTGCATGTTGGGTAAATTCAAAACCCACATGCTCGTCCTCTTGCAGTGGAATAAGTCACATCTGATGGACATTTTCTGTGCTTATAGCATAGTAATGAACGTCTGACAGGCGCGACCTTTCATAAGACAACCCACACTATTGGCTTTCTGCCCAGAATATTGCTGCAACACTATCTGTGATTGGTTATCTCTCTCTATCATGCATTGCTTCACAAGGGGAAACGGCCCCTTTTTTAAATAAATCTACGATGGCTGGCTGCAGTATGCCTCACTGTAAGTATTGTGTGTGTGTGTGTGTGTGTGTGTGTGTGTGTGTGTGTGAGAGAGAGAGAGAGAGAGAGAGAGAGAGAGAGAGAGAGAGAGAGGGAGAGAGAGGGAGACGGAACGAGAGAGGCGGACTCGAATATTACTTAGTCTGGTAGCACATGGCAAGCTTGTGATTCTGTAGGACATCAGTGAAGAGCTACTTAGTAAATCTTAACCTATCTCTTTTCTCTACAGGTTGGTACTAAGAAGTGCCTTTCCTGACGTCTCTGCTGCTTGGAACCGCTTCTAGAGCAGTCTCTGCTTTTGCCTTGCTTGCTGCCAGCTAGACTGTGACGACAGCACATCCACCCTCCACCTCTAGCCCAGACACCCCCCATTTCTACTTGTAATCAAGAGAAAAGCTCTAAGTATCTGGCATTGCCCTAGGCTGCTTTAGTTTTAAAAAGAAAAGTTTGCTGAAAAAGTAAGATATCTTCTGCCAGGAAATCAAGGAGGAAAAAAAAATCATTTTCTCGATTTTGCTCTAAACTGCTGCATCTGTCTATGCCAAACTAATCAATACCGATTGCACCACCAAACTCCATTGCAAATTCAGCTGTGAGGAGATTCCCTTTCAGACAACTTTGCTGAAAGCAGCTTGGAAATTCGGTGTCAGAGGGTCTGCCACGTTTTCATGCTTGCACTTGGGCTCCAAATTGGCACTGGGAAGGGGTTACTCAGAGCACAAGGCTGATTCGAGGCCCTCCTTTTAAACGTTCATCTACTTATAATCCTAGTATTTCTCTAAAAACCAAAACCTCTTTGAATTAACAGTTTCATGCTGTGAATTTCTAGTGGGAGATCTTTTCCTTGATATCGACAACACAATTTTCCATGTACTTTTAAAGCAGGGAGTGGGGGAAAAGTATTTTGGAGGGGACATTTTCATCATCATTTTACAGTTTTAGCAGTTCAGTTTTTGTTTTTGTTTTTGTTTTTTTGGTTGTTAACTTTTTTGGGGGGGGTTAGGGTTTGTTGGTTTCACTGAAAATTTTAACTACCTGTAAAATCTAAACATGGCTGTTAGTGTCACACCAATTCGGGACACAAAATGGCTAACACTGGAAGTATGTAGAGAGTTCCAAAGGGGGACTTGCTCACGGCCAGACACGGAATGTAAATTTGCACATCCTTCGAAAAGCTGCCAAGTTGAAAATGGACGAGTAATCGCCTGCTTTGATTCATTGAAAGTGAGTAAATATTATATTATTTTAAGGATAAGCAATAATTGAATAAAGGGGATATGGATATACAGTCCACAGAGTTTGGAATTGTGGATTGCTTTGTTAATAGCTTTAGTTATATGGTGTGTTCTTATTGATGCTGTTGGGGTGGGGGGCCTTATTGAGAAGCAATAGAACCAAGTCTGGCCAAACTTTGTTATGAATAACTTTATCAGTCCTTTGATGCTATGATTTTTTTTTTCCCCTAGAGCAGAAAGTGTCAGCGTACTTTTTACTTAGTAATGGCTAAGTCACTGTGTGTCTGTAGGAATAGTAAATGTAGATATGTGTGTGTGAGCGTATGCATAGATCATATACAAGGCCATGGCAATAGCTGAATGGGGATGATTTGTTTTTGCTTGTTTGTAAAGGTGCTGTATTGCTGTAAAAGAATACCGGACTTTAAGTCAGCTAAACATGCATAGACTCTTTATGTTAATATTTTGACATTATGGATTTCCTTTTTATTGCATGAGCATATTATTTTAAGGCCAGAAGCAATGCATTTTGTGGAAAATATAACTAGAAGTAAGGTTCAGAAGTGCTACTACAGTACCCTATCTGAAGCATAAACTTTGTTGAATGTGAGTTTTATAAATCAGTAGAAACCCTTAATACTATTATTAATTGGATTTTTCAAAAGTTTTTAAAATCCTAATGTTAAGTAACTTAGCAGTTTATTTTCTGTTAGATCCTGATTATTGTTTTTATTGGTAACAGTCTCAGCTAGAAGTGTTAAAAGTTAGCTTTTGTGGGGACCATAATGCAACAGACTCACTTTAGAATATTTTGACACTCAGAAATGTCATTGGGTTCATATTTCAGCTATCAAGTTTGAAAAGTCAGACTTTTAAAAAGATAAGCATACATGTCTTTATTTTGACATGCAAGGTCAAGGCTAGAAATGTGAAGATTTCCTGGATACTCTCTGCCTACTTGGTTTAATTGAATTGCCTCTGAATATTAATGTGCTGGTTTAATTCACTCTTTGAACCTTTGAGAAGGGATCTCTATCATTTCTACACATCTGGAGAAGTGAAGGCCTCATGTAGATCCACCTTGTCTTTTGCAAAAAAAAAAAAATGCTTTAATATTTATTTAATACCATAGAGGTGAATTAACTGAAATAGGTAACATGTAAGTTAACTCATAACTCACCCCAATGTTATAAGTTAACTTAACTATTTCAGGTATTTGCTTCTTGGTCCAGTTTGCGCTGCTCACTTTGCTGAAGTTTTTACCAGAGACTCAAGGATATTATCTCCAAAGTAGTATATAAAAGAAGGTATTAACAACAACAAAGATATCTTATAATGTTATTCTTAATGTGATAGTTCTAAAGATCATTACACTAAAGTTATAAATTACCCCTGGACCTTTTTCTTTTTCTCCTTTGAAAGGTATTGATGAAGGGCACAGTGGTTGTACCTTGTGAAAGTGTAGTTCTAAATTTCTGCCAACTGAATTTAAGTGTAATTAGAGACCGGGACCCATAAAATGAGGGGCAAAGGGCTAATTACACTTGTCGGTAACCAGCTGTGTCCATAAGTAACCCTGTTTTGACCCAATTACTAGTAAATCCAGTTTTTAATCCTGTAGACAGTTGATGGTACACTCGTAGCTGCATGATGAAGGGCATTAAACTTGGCTGTGATATTGAGTGGTTTCGCAGAAGACCTGCCTCCATAGCATTTGGAAACATTGTGAAACATTAAAATTCAGTTGCTATTTTTCCATCTCAAAATATTTTTTTAGTTGCTGCTCAGTTGTGGCTACAGAACAGTCCCCCTTTGAGTAAAGCAGCACTATTGCTTAATGACATGCTGTGTGGTTAACGAGATTCAACTGCCACATCAAGGACTTTTTTTTAATAATAAATAATTTCAAGATTTTAAATTTACTTATGAAATGAACTTGTTATAGCAGCTTATCAATGCAAACGTTGTCCTTATTCTTTGTCTAAGAGAAACTGAAATTTAATTTACAGTGCCTAAAAAATGTGGTAAAACATTTTGATTTGAATAAGGAGGAAAAAATAAACATAAATTTACTTCTGGTGGAGTTTCATCCTCAGAGCCACAACTCGTTAAATGTTAGTGAAATAACTGTGTTAAGAATTAATTTAAAATTTTTTGAATGTGTAATTAAGTATTTGTATTTCAAAACCTGTGTTTCATATATATGTGTGTGTGTATGTCTGTAACTAGCATATGATGTGATTCTTGGCATAGTATTTAGAATCCTACCTTTTAGAGAGTAGTCTTCCTATGTTCAATTTTGTGGCTAAAATAGATCAAAAACATATTTTAAAACAGTTAAAGTAATCCTGTGACTCATTCCTGAAGTTCTGAAATTTGGGAGCATTATGAGGTTTCCGTGCCAGTAACCGCTAGATCATTTGTATTGTTTCAGAGAGTAAACAGAAGGAATTTAGAAAACTTGTAATATCCTGACTTCTTTAATAAAATGTGTTCTATGTATTGCTACAACCCATAGTCCAGCCTTTTGTGAGTTCTTGAGCCCTGAGATGGAGGTAGCCTGTGTAATCTACTATTTTTAGCAAGTTAGGAAAGCAAACCAAATACTCTCTGAGAGGACCCTGGGAAATGGCTGTACCCTTCAGCTGTGCTGTTTCAGACTTTGGCCAGGCTCCCAGGTGACTTAGGTTTATAGCAGACTTCTACACAGAAGAGGAGAATTCATTTCATTAAAAACAGAAGTCGAACAGTTCAAGAAAGTATTTATGTGAAAGAAATCAATTGGCATATTACTAAAGGGACTAGGAAGAAAATCAGCTGATAGTATTTTAGTTGCATATTGGTGATTTTAAAGTTTAAATAATTAACTTAGATGAATTTACTACATGAAAACATAGAGTCCTGTATCATAATAAATGTTGCTAACTAAAATGAGAATATATGATAATGAGGGGTATGGGTACAGATACGTATACTTATTAAGTATATTGGAAATAGAATGATAAAAGTAAGAAGGAACAAAAGTTGTAATAATGAGTGCTCGTTTGTAAATTAAATACTTTAAGGACTTAATTTTTCTCAATTTTGCTTTTATATTTGTGTTGATTTACAACAGTCTAAGAGTAAATTCATATTGAGAATTACATTGCTTACAAATGATAGACTTGAGTGTTTTAGCTACTTCAGAAATCCTGAACATTTGAAAAGGTGCTTTATTTAGTGCTGGAGAGGAGTTTTGTTTTTCGTATGGCTTGTGAAAGAGATACCAAAAGAGAAAAAATTTAAAAGAAAAATGTCAACACTATAAGCTACTGTTAGAATATTACATTTCAGAAATGATGATTCAAATAATAGTTTATGGCAAGTTAGCTAATTTCTTCAGTGGTAATCTAACTAAAATTTAGGTAGTTGATATAAGAGAAACCCTACAGAATGTATTTAAATGTGGTGCCAAGTTATTTATATTATCAAAAATAAGCTTTAACCATATGATCAACAAAAATAGTCTCTTGCTCACTGAATTCTTCTTTTTGAAATATCCATTTATTTTGGGGGTGCAGAGGGAGGGGGAATATAACCTTTATGTTTACTATCTATTTTCCAAAAATTTAGCAAAACTCTTTTACCCTTGAAAAGTTTAGTCCCATTCTCTTATCAAATTGGGCATTTCTGCTGAAGATAATTAATTGCTCATTTCCATTACATGTGTTTGTGTATATAGATAGCTTAGCTGATCGAAGTTACCAGACACATCGAAGACCAGATTCCAATGCAAAGTGGTGTGGAATGAAGGGCACAAATAAACACATTTAAACTCCCTGTGAAGACCTTGCAGAATATATGAAGTAGAGAAATCGGCTATTAGAAGACACACAAATATGTAAACACCCAGCTGAATGAGCAACTAGAAAACTCAAAGTTAGCAGTGCAAATAAACCAGTCTCCAGATGATTACACAGGGGTAGGGTGACATAACTGGACATAATAAAAAGGTCTCAAAGGTGTTTACAGTTAAAATTTAGCAGATCTTCCATTGTTAGTGCAGTTTATCAGTGTTGCAATTACCTGTGTTGCTGGTGCTCTAAGTCCCCAGTTTTTCCATCACATCTTTTAAACCAGTTTCACTGTTAATTCTGACAAAATGATACCCTGCAAATTTCAGGCTACGTATCTAGTTCTGAGTTAAAACTTAGATCTAGGAGGCTTCTAATTGGAATAACTTTTACCTAGAATTTTGTTGTTACTGTTTGTTTGTTTTGCTAGTGACATGTCCCTTGTGATATTAAAACTTTGACAGAGTATTATATATACATGTAACTCTATAGGTACATTTTCAATATAACTTTCAGTGGCCTGTTGACACAAGACTCCCTCATTTCTCCTAATGACTTAGGAGATGAACTATCTGTAAGCATAACTTGTGTACCAGTGCGTATCATGTGAAAGTTCAAATTGTATTCTCTAAGCAGAAACTTTACACCTTTGTAAAGAGCACCCTGTGTTCTTTCTTTAATGCAGTTCTCAATAGCTGCAGCTGCTTTGGTAATACAGTTTTACTCATTTACCTATTTATATTCTTACAGTTTAGACTCTTTTTAGGATAACATTTTTTAAATAAAGATTTTAAAACTTTTGGACAAATTTCAAGCTGTGTTATGAATCATGATACCTAAGGCACTAATTGTAGAACTAGTTATTATTTTTTTTTCTTTAATAAGATTTTGGTACACCGCTTCTGTTTTTTCTTTTTCTCATAAAAACTTGCTTCAATTTGTGTGTGACAAACTAAAAACAATTTAAACCTAAAGCAATGTGGCACTTGTAATCAAGTTCAAACTTTAACTGCAACTTAGTCCTCTAAACGTACACAAAATTGTGATTCCACGAATAGCCTCAGAACAATTCCATGCACAAGGCTGTTGCTAACGGCTGTTTGTAACTTAAAAGAGCCTGTGCAGCACGGGGTAAATCTTGTATTCAGGAAGTGTGTGACGTGCGCCCAGTTCACGCGAGAGTTGAGAAACTGAATGTTTCTCAGACTCAGCACAGACACCTAGGGACCTAGTTTGGGAGGCTTATCCTGTCATTTTCCTTGCCAAGGGTAAGTAGAGGATTTCAGCTATCAAAGTCGCTAATCTGTTACCTTTCATGCTGAGCAGTGTCTCTGTCTTCCCACAGACTTAGACAAAGCTTCTTATTTTTTTTACAAAGAGATCCTATTGAGCAAATTTTGAGGGTTTTTTTTTTTTTTTAACTTTAGCAGAAACACATTCTGTCGTGCTTGTAAAGAGGGGAGCAATTTCTATGTTAACAAGCCCCCAAATTATGACCGTCAGTGGAAGTGGATAACTACGTAGATGGTCTTTGATTTAGCACTGATGATAGTTATTAATACGCAGAAACTTCAGTAAAAGCAACTGGAAAGGCTTGTTAGAAATACTTAGTTGTTTGAAGTGTGGTGGATTGTTAGAATAGTGATTTCTTGGTGACTTTCACTATAAACAAGAGTAGTTCTAATGAGGACATCGTATTCTAATACTTATTTATAATAAACAACCTCAGAGGTTTTAATCTAATGCTATATTTCTTATACAAATAACATCAACTGAACATCACCTACAGCATTATTTATACTTTTGGCACCTTCTTGAAAGATTTTCACTTTGAGATAAAGTGAAATTTGATTTGTTAGAAGTAAAACTTTCTATATTAGCACTTGGGTTTTGAAAAATACTGATAGTTATAACCCCTTATACATTATTCTTTGACTGAAAGGCTGTATCCCGGACACCTCTGGGCCTCGGCCATCTCTGACCAGTATTCTTCTTCTTGTGTTATCTCTGAGTTCTTTCCAGCTTCTCGCTACCCAGCTTCAGAACTGTTGGTTCTGATCCCTCTTTGTATTCCTCTCTGGAGTCACACAGAAATGATTTAGACATTTTGTCTTTATGGAAGTACACTCAACATTGAGTAACAGAGATGCCTCCCCTCAGCATGTGGCATAAACAAATTAAGGGTTTATATTTCAGTTGCTGTCCAGGCCTATGTGATGACTTCACAATCGCTAGAACTTAGGCTTCTTCACTCTTAAGTCCTGAGGAGCACATGGCTTCCCACCGTAGGTTTATTTAAAAATTGCAAGATGGCTACCGCGGTGCTAGCCATTATATCTGCATTCCAGAAAGCAGGAAGGGGCAAGGGCAAAAGAGACCACAGCCCAGCCCACTTAGGCTCCTTTTAGCAAAAGTCCTCTAAGCTTCACCCAGTGATTTATCCTGGTCTTTCACTGGCAACAAGGATAGCTGGAAACTATAGTCTTAACTGTTGCCCTGATTGAAACCAAGCCTCTGAGTAGTTTAGGTAGAGGTTGGGGAAATGGATATTCAAAAGGCAGTCACTGGGATGAGAGTTAGAGAGATTTCTTTCCCCCGCCAGAAAACTTCCAGAATCAAGTAACTCTCCCTGACAAGCACCTGAGTCTGGGAGTAGTTGAGGGGAGATCACTTCTGAAGAGAAACTTGTAGCTCCTTATCTTGGCAAACCTGTCATGAGTTCTGTCTTGGTTGACTAGAGTTGTCCTTTTTTTTTTTCCTTTCAAATCATGACATATTTCATCAATAAAAATCTAGCATATCACAAATGGATTTATTTTTACTTATATAGAAGAAGAAAATTGTTTGCTTCATTTTTTATTTTTCCTATTGCTAGTGCGTATTTATATATACAGTTAAATATTTATAACTGGAATATAACAGGAATGCATGTCATAAAAAAATAGGTCTCAGATGATTTTGACAAAAGAATCTGTAGTTACTCTGATGTCTTATTTCTGTTTCTTCTGCAAATACACTTTATTTCTATTTCCTTTGTATGAAGCAAAATAAAATGAGTTAAAATTACTCTATGCTGGTCAGTATTTTCAATGCTTTTAATTTTTTCATAGCATTTAGTCCTCACAAAAACTCTTTGATGAGTTACCGGTATTACTTCCATTCCTCAGATGGCCACACTGAAGTACAGAGAAGTTAAGTGATGTTCACAAAGTCACTTAGCCAGTAAAATGTGAGCTCCAAGCCTGGTAACCTGATTTCATGCCTGCCCTTTTAACCACTTGCCTTTAAAACAATGCTTCTTAATATACATATCCACATCCCAAGGATTCAGCAAAGAAAACACCTGAACAGCAGTGCTTAAGAATAAAAATAAATATTTAAGGCAGATTTGCAGCATAGGGCCTAAAACAGTAAATACTCAAAAGTATATTTTAAGTCAGCAGATGAATCAGTGAGTGAACACAAAACAGCAGCAAGAATGCTAACAACTTTTAAAGATTATATATCTGTTTTAAATATATGGCAATGGAGGAAAAACATTTTAAATTAATCATGTTAAAATAAGCAGCCACTGTATAAACTATATAGTTATCCCCCAATGCATAAAAAAGCCATATTCCAAAGTTTTAATCCTTTGGAGAGCACTTTCCCACAGAAGCAGCGTGGTTAAGTCATTAGGCCGACCCTGGGAAGCCTGAGTAACCCATAGGATGCTTGAGTTACAGTCCAGTGCGAACAGTTCCCTGGAAACTGATTATTCATTAAGTCCAGGAGGCTTCCCAGAACCATCATGAGTACCACCTTATCCGTACATCTTAAGTAATGCTAGTGTCATGGACCCCAGTTGCTTTTGTCACTGTTTCAATGGAAAAGATGTATGTCAGGTTTCAGTTTGCAGTTTGCAGCTTTAGAAATTCATCTTGGCCTAATGCAAAGGTGGTGGCCTTCCCCAAACTCCTGGACACTTTCTGCAAGCCAGTGTGAGAGGCTTGCTCACTCTCCGCTTGGGCTCGTCCTGTGCCATGGAGGGGCTGGCTTTCAATAGGTCAGTGGCTCAGAATCAATAGGGACTAATGGCAGGGTATAGAATGAGGGGCTGAGGTCCACAGCTTCCCCAGGGTGGGAAGACGTCTCTGTCAAGATGTCTTCTAAGTAACCTTTCTTTTTCCCTAAGGGCTCAACCTGCTTCCTTTTCAAATGTATAGCTTTTTGGTCCTGAGTCTGGTCCACTGTGGACCTTAATATTAATGAATAGCTTCTTCCCATGCTCTTTACTTTCTAAAGTTATCGAAAGTGTAGCTTTGTTTTGATACTGTTTCTTTCTAATTACTAGCAGAAATGGGGAAAGATAGGTGGATGATGGGAAATACCAAACTGAATTTTTTTTGTTTGCCTGTTTTCTGGCCATTTTATCACAGGCTTTAGTCAAGGGGTCAGCAGTAAAGAACCAGATGTGAGAAGGAAGACATTTAGGAGGTGATGGGGGTTGGGCATCCTACCATTCAAGGAGTATAACTTAAACATCTCCTAGGTCAAACTTTGGGAAGGCAGATAGTAAAAACACAGCTGTCCAGGGCAGATAGCTTACCGGGAGATCAGTGCTGGGAGGCGGGGTGGAGTTCAGAGGGGGAACTTCCCAATAGCAACTGGAGGGTCATTGGAAGAGAAACTTGGTGAAGAGAGAAAAATGTCTCTGGTGGTTTATCTTTCCTTTTTCCCTCCCTTCCCTGTCACAACTACTAATTCTGAGACCACAAGTGGGAAGAGAAGAACTGGAGGGAATCCCCAATAAGAGTTCTCACCGCCACGGGCCGCTGGACAGGGGCGGCTCTGCCTGCACCACCACCTCTGGTCTGTTGGGACTTACCTGTATTTTAACTCTGGGTTGCAATTTTAGGCCCAGAAGGATTCTTCTGATGCTATCTCAGTTTATTCAACAATATTTATATTTTAATTTCTGTTAATGTTAGGTTGAAACTCACTGTTTATTGAGATCCAGCACTGTTTTCTCAAGACCCCATATGACTCCAGGCTTCTTATGTTAGAATTTATCTCTTGTATAAAATTCAGATTTACTGTGGAGGCTTCTGGTTTTCACAATCACTTAAATACTTAAGTCCAGGCTGTTCTCAAATAAGGCAAGAAGCATCTGCTGTTAATAGTTGACAGTAAATTACACAAAGTAAAACATGGAAAATTAAAGTTAGAAAAACTGGGAAGCTTTTCTATCATTTTCAATTTTCTGCACAAGCCCGGACATAATCAGTGTTTAGGATCTGCTTGTGACGGATAAATTACATCTGTAATTCATTCTTTTCCGTGTTACTGCATTCAGAGGATAATTTGCTTTCAGATATCTTTGCTCATCTAATATTCTGAAGTCGTTCATGGACTGAAAAATTTAAGTCTAGTAACATCTTCCAATCCCAGGAAGCTTTTAGAACTAAACAGTGTTAACTTACCAAATGGGCCAAGTTAAAAAAAAAAAAGGTTTCAGAGAAAAACAGAGCCAAATTTATCATGCCTGAAATAAGATTCCTCTTTGGAGACGACATTGCTTTTCATAAAACAATTCTCTTTTAAGGGAGGCAACCAAGAAATGAACCATGGAGAAATAAGTAACTAAAGAATTCATTATTTATATAAAGAATCCTGTTAAGAAAGATCTGTGCCGTGAATGAACTATCTTTCTTCACATTATCTCTTATCTCTTCATGGCTAAGTGGAAACTAATAAAATCTAAATCTAGCCATGAGAAAAAAATTATCATCATGATTTTATTTATTTAATTTTTTTCACTATTATGAAATATTACTGCCAGATACTGCCTTCTCTGAGTCATAGCACAGTGATAAATTGAAAACAAATGTACATTTTAAAAAAACCCAATATATTTAAAAAAAAAACCCTCAAAAACAAACTCATCTTAAACTCAGATAAACTAAAGAGTCATATCAACATTGAAGAAGAGTCATCTTTGTGGCAAATTTTTGCATGGTAGACTGCTTAAGTAGGTCCCCAGCAAATCTTTAACCTATGATTAACATATAGTAGCTTAACGTGTAACATATACTGGGTTAGATGTCCATAGTGAGAAATGCAAAAATATTATTACTATTTTTTAGAGTCTTTATTAGCTACTCTTGGCTTCTGTGTTTCCTACTAAGAATGAATAATGCTGGAAGAGAGATTTTTCACCAGAAACACATATTTTTGTATTGAAGGTTTAGGAATTGAAAGAAATTGCAGACCAAAGTATTTGCCACTTCTGCCTCTCAGTTAAGGGAAAATAACCCATTCTCTCCCCTCCTGCCTTTTCATCATTAATTACCTGCTATGTACCAGACACTGCAATAGGTGATTCTGCTTCAAGGGTCACACACAGAGCCTTTTTAGAGGCTTGATAGGCTAGTGATAACTGTAAGCTTTCAAGCTTCTGAGAAGTACAATGAAGATAAAAATGATCATAGAATAATAAAACATTGTTTTAACTCTTCTATTCTTTAGTATTAAAATATCCCAGTAGGACACAAATTTTGCCCACGTAAAATGTAGGTAGACATTAAATGTCCTCATATGTGTCTGAAGGTTTATTGTGAAAAACACTGGAAGCCGTTAACGTAGTCAGCATGAGAGAGCAGATGAATCTCAGCTCTGGTTATGCTGCTGCTAGAGAAGCTGTGCTTGTATTAGTAGAACGGGTTTATGTGGTGAGAGATTTGTACCAGATCCATTATCATATTCCATAATTCAGCAAGATAAACCTAACTCAGATTGGTGTTCAGGTACCACGTGTAGAAATGGTTAATTTTCCTCCCCTCATTCGATCATCATCTATTATATAAAACGACAAGGCTCAGAATGATGAAGTAACCTGTGTGGGTTTCAACATTCAGGAGCAGTCGAACCGGGGTTCAGCACAGGCAGCCTGTCTTCAGAACCTGGGATTTCAGCCTTCACTCTTGAGTTTAAGACAACTATGCTTCTAAAAGCATGATCACTCACACTTTTTCTTATTTCAGAAAACCGTCCCTGTATTATCACTAATCAGATTTTTAAATTTAAAATGGAAATTTTTACTAAGTTTTTAACTAGAAGTTTGATAAGATAGAGAGTCTAAACTTTAGGTCAGGAAGAATTTTGAAAGTCATGCCAGAATGGAAACAGTATAGAAAATCAGAAGAATAGGCTGTTCTGGGAAAAAAACAAATGAGAGTTTTCAGAATTCCAAGACAAAGCTTGGAAGTGAAGTACAGGGCACCAGATAAGGAGGTTTTCATTTCATAATTATCTTTATGATTTTTTTTGCATAAAATAGAATATCCTTTCTTATTCAAGGATGTAGTATAACTGATATTTTTCTAATACATAGAAACTATGAGACATTATTTTGTAAGTAGCTGAGAGTTCCTTCTTCATATTTCATGAATTTTACTGGGCATTTATAGTAATATTGGAAACAAAAAACTGTGTCTGAATCTTTCTAAGTCTTTGTAAGTTGTACTGTAAGAAATTAAAATCTAGATTAAACCATTCACCCACCTCATTGACAGTGATTCACATGTCTTCGTATTATATGTCACACTTAGGCATTTTTGATAACTGTTAATACTATATTTTAAACATTAGCTGGGAATAAAATTTTAGTAATTAATTTAATTCCTTGTATATTTGTATAGTACTTACTATATTAATAATGCTGGAAGCATGCCAAATCTAACATAATGGGTCAGCATTGGTATAGAAGTCAAACTTATTTTGTGTTCAAAACCAAATTGATCACAGGGAAAAGTGAGCGGTATTCCTTGCCTTTTGATTTCATTTCGTTTGGCATTTTTTTCATTTGGTTTGCTTTATAGTTTTACTTTTTTTTCTTTTTTCTTTTTGTGTTTTTTGAGTGTCTAGATTGACCTTTATGCTCTTCTTCTTCGGATGAAGTTTACAATAAACACTATTTTAAAGCAAATAATATTGATGCCAGGAGTAATGAGAATGTGGCCACTGATGGTTTTCACTTAGTCTCAATGCTACCCTGGAATTTTTAATTGAAGTAGCATCTGCAGAATAATTGCAAAAAGCCCTATGCAAAAATTTATAAGTAAAAAAGTGTTCAGGGCAGAGTAGGACCTGGTTAAGAGCCAAAACCGTGAATGCAGTTGGGTCTGGATTTGATTCTGTCAGTCACTTCCTGGTGACTTTGTGCCAATCACTTCTCCTCCCCAAGTCTCAGTTTCCTCCTCTATGAAATGGGACTGATGATACCTGCTTTGAAGGTTTGTGAGGATTCAGTGAAATCATTTACATAATATACATCACTCCATGCAATATCTCGCCCAATGTAAACATTCCATGCCTAGTAGCTGGTCCTGGTGTTGTCTGAATGCTGGAGTTCAGTCTCAGTTATCTTCTCCTTATGAGAACTTTCCTTGTGTCAGAAGAAATGTCACATTGATTTGCTTATTGTACTACAGGTGTTTATCCATTATTTGATTAGAAAATTTAAAAAAGACTTACATGGAATGTGTATAAACGTGCATTATCACGTACTAACTTACTCACCTGTTATCAAGAGAAAACGCCTCGTAACCTTTAACGTGCGTACCACTTGACCTTGAGCTCACTGAAGTAGTATTAATAAAATAAGTCAGTATTTATATCATTGTCTGTGCCTGAAAACCCGTTTCATAAATGCAGTTATTTATGAATGGAAAGTGGTTGTAACCATCTGTTCCAAGTTTAATTTCATTTAAAACTAATGCCTCTTTAGCTCTATGTTAGTCTAAACTAAATAATTCATATTTGTTATTTCAAATATTGCATTGTTTGTGTAAATTTCTTCCCCAAACACTCACCTAAGACTTTGTTTCAAAAATAAAATTGTTTATTCAGTAAAGTACCTGCACAGGAGGTTAAATATTGAAGTCGTTTTTCATGATTTGCACCATCCCTACTCTGTGCTTTTTATATCTGTATAACCTTACTTGGTAAAATATTTACCACTTACTTCCTCAGGGGTGTAAAGGACCATCCAAGTCTGAGCGATTCCACTTATCACATCCTCTTTTTTTTCCCCTTTCACTATTCCTCAGCACTGACAGGAGTCCAATTCTAGTCCAGTGAAATGGTGTCTTTTGCTCCACGATATTTAAAGGTGCTGGCCTAATACACAGGTCTGAGACTGTTGACTTTGGTTAGAAACGAGAGAGTATGTAGTTTTTGCAGCAAGTTGGGGGGAAATACTTCAGCTTCCTGATTTTATTGTCTCTTCAGAAATAGTGTAGCTTCGGAGTTTCCTATGGCTAGCCCTAAGGTTCTCCTTTACAGTTGTGTGTGCATTTTGTTATATTCTAATTCCAAGTAGGATCTGTGCACTTACGATTTGATTTATTGAGCCATGCCACTGCCTTCTTGTTAAGGCTATTGATTATTGCCCATTCTGTTCTGCTGTGTATTGATTTAGTATGTGGGAATGAGCTAATTGCATTACTTGATGTTGAAAGAGGATCAAACACGTTTGAGGGAGATGCTTGTAGCCTGTTTAATTGAGCTGGCTATTTAGGCTTTAAACATGTTGTGAAACAATTAGGAGAAAGTACAGGAGGACCTCTGAGGGCAGGAAACATAAAATTTGTTTTCAGCAATTTTTAGCAATGCTAAAAAAAAGTGTGCAGTTAGTCCTTCCTGGCATTAAATGGTTAATTGATCCTTAGTTAGCAGATGTGTAAAAGCTGGGATTTTCCCCTATGTCTCTTTTAAAAATCAAGGGAGGTAACACCCTTAGATGCTCGCATTTTATTGAGGAAAAAAATCTCTTGTTTTTAAGAATGGTTTCATGTTGAAACCACATATTATTGGATACAAGTAGAAATTACATGCAGGATGTGTATGGGTCTGTAGGTGCTAACATTTGGGGGGAAAATTAAGAAAATTAAGCTAATGATTAAGCTAGGAATAGGACAAATTCTTTTTGTCTACTTTTTGTTTCATGTTTCTTAGCTAAAAATATTTTTCCATGCAAACAATAACATTTAAGGTAAGGCTAATGTTTACTTATTTTCCTTGACATTAATTGAGTTTTCTAAACTTTAGACAAATCCACACTTAATGTAAAAAAATTAACCTTCAGAATGAGATCATGGTACCGTGGTCCTCTAATGAATGTTACCTTTTGTTTTAGCAGCTCAGTTGGCTCTAATCCATGGAAAAGTTTTTATTTCTGATCCGCTCCAAGGTAGGAGCCAAACCAAAGTTATAGAAACATTTTCCAGCAGACAAGTTTCTACAGATAATATCAGCAGTCAAAGAGTTGTGCATTTTCCTCTCACACACACACACGCACATGCACGCACACGCACACGCACACGCACACGCACACACATACACTTACGGAAATATTAGATACTAGGCTGGGAAAAATATTAAAATACTGATAATGATAGCAACTTTTGGGTTAATAAAGGTGCTCTTTCTTAATCCTTCCTAGTCACATTATGGCCTCAAAGTTTAAGTTTGTTTACTTTTTCAAAATCTATTTGCTTCTCCCTGTGTTAATACCTTCCAGGGCTTTTTGATCTGTAACCTTTTGCCACTTCTGGTTTATTTGCCTAGCATATGATTTGTGAAAAATGAGGGAACGTAAACAATTATGAGTGGCTTTTTTGAAATGCCTATTAAAACCCTGGCCTCAAAAGACCTGCCAGTCCAGAACTTTAAACAGAAATGTGAAAGCTCAGCATTAAAAGTCGGCAGCGTATAAGAGATGGTGCCAGTTGGACCACTTTGCTTCAAATACCTGCCTGCCCCAACCCTTTCCTTTGCTTAGTGACCAGCCATACTGACTGTAGGATGCACTTAATTCCATGTGAGTCAACAGCTTATGTGGCATGCCTACTGTGTGCTAGACAGCATCTCAGGTACTTTTCCACGCTTTCTGCACAAAGCGGAAAAGACTTGGAAAGTGTATCCATCCTCCACCCCTACCACTTGCCCCACTATCTAGACCGACGCAGTTGGACTCTCTAAACCAAGAGATATGCCAGATATATATTTTTAAAAGCTATATGCACCTGGTTAACAACTATTCTTTTAATCCTACTGAGAGGTTCAGTGGATGTAGTATGTTTGCCGTGACTTCTCAATCCATATAGAAGATGGATTTTTCTCCCAAGGATAAGACCATCTGGAAATCTTTACCTGCTCCAGACTCTCATATAGGGCTGCCTTTGCTTTCTGATTAGCACTGTGGATACATTTCAAAACACGACTTAAAAAATGAAATAACCTTGTCACCTACTTAATTCCTTATTCATAGTTAGAAGGTGGAGTCACTCTGATTCATTAATGTCCCTGCTAGCTTTCCGATTTAAAAATATTTTTTTCTCTCTGAATAACACTCCCTCTGACTTCTGTTCCCTAAAAAAATGCTACTTGATGTACGTGAATTGTAATTAGCAGGTTCCCATTTTGTTGCATGTCTTCCATTTTGCTGCATCTCCTCTATTAATTATAATAAAATAGCAGTTGGTAAAAGAGTAAGTGTTACTTTTAAGATTCTTACCATGATGTGTATTAACAAGTGTAGAGTTCCGGTGATGACTGGTTGACCTCATAATTATTTTACTTTTGTTAAGGATTCCATATGTTCACATATTTCATTTCATCTTGTTATCTCCAAATAACTGCAAATAGAGGAATCTCCAAATAGTTCTAACATCTTCTTTTTGAATTTCTAACTCATCATGGGTTTAAATGAATGGAACTTTTCTTGCAAAAAAGTGGCAGTCCTCAGGCTTAGCAAATAAATAGACTAGCCTGGGTGGATATGCTTTTATAAACTATCAACACATGAAAGTGATCCTAAAACTCCAAATGTCATTCCTTTAGAACTTCATGCATAAATTCTATGTGCTGTTCTAGGAATCAGGGGAATTTGATGGTCAGCCTTAGCCTGTAGTATATTTTGACAGCATGAATGAGTCAAGCAAGCAGTTTTCCAGACTGTTTAATAGTACAAAGGAAAGGGCTTCTAAGGAAGTCATTCTTAAGACTCGCTCAAAAATATTTTTCTTAGTAACTGTTCTAGAGAAAAACAGGTCACTGTTGGAAGAAAAATGAAATCTCAAGTTACAAGCATTCTGAAAGTGATTTGATCACTAAAATGTGTTTATCTTATGACAGAACTCCTTAAAAGGATACTGCTTCATACATCTCCAGTTATTTAATGAATGTCTTCTTGAAACTCAACAAGAAATTATGTAACCCCATTGCACACTTTAACCACTTTGGCGGAACTTTGGCCTTTCTATTTTTTGAACTTCTGTGTGTGTGTGTGTGTGTGTGTGTGTGTGTGTGTGTGTGTGTGTTTAATTCCATATAATTTAATTAGCATTTGTAAAACTATATCATCATAAACTTAAAGAATGTTTTAGGTTTATCAGGTTGCTTCAGATTTATTCCACTGTGTGGTTCTAAACTGCATTTGAGTGAAAATAGGCCTTGATCGATGGAAAATCATTTGTGGATTTACAGATTCTGTTCTAGGTGGTTTGAAAAGATGCATTGTCCAGCAGCAACTTTTCCCCCAGTGACTGTGCTCAGTGTGAGCTTGATGGATTCCAACCGCTGGGTTTATCATTACTGCATAGATCTTTGGAAGGACAGGCTGCAAATCTCGTTTCCAAGCCATGACTAGCTATTATGTCAATGTGAAGAATAGAAATAAAATCAATACAGATTAAGAAAAAAAGATAGTCTGCAGTCATTCACAGATGGCAGTCAGCTTCCAAATTGTAATATCCTGGCTAGTCAAGGACTCCTGATTATGATGATTTTTCAGTATCAGGTTAGTATTTAAGATTTGAAATCTAACCCAGTAACCTTATTTTTATTTGTAATATTGGAAGTGTTTCTAGCATTTCTGAAGTAGCTTGAAAGAAAATTGAGAGTCATCTGTGGCTCCACTGAAGTTTTTAACCAGAGCGACTCTTGTAGGAGAGGAAGAGTCTTTAGAGATGGTGTCGTGCAGTCCATTTGCTCTACAGATTAGGAAACTTGAGGAGCCACTGGTGAGGTTAAGGCTTAATCATGTTCATAAAGATCCTGAGATCACCAGACCCTCAAATATGACTGGATAGGTCACAGCAAAAACTGGAGTATGATGTCTTCGTTTTACGAATAAGGCATTATGACACACCTGGTTGAGGATAACGACTTTAGTTAAGGTCGCGTCAGTGTTACTCATTGCTATGAAGGTGCTTAACTTTCTTGACTATTCTCATGCCTCGATTACTGGTGGCATTAAAAGTTTATAGTGTTTTGCTGTTTAATAGCAGGCTCTCCAAAAAAAAAAAAAAAGTATACGTAAGTTTATAATAAAATTTACTAACAAAAGCATGTGTAGGATACAGTTTAAAATTAAAATAATATACAGTACCCTGTATTTTAAATTCTGTATAGCCGAGTGATTCTTATAGAATGCTTTTTTGTTTGTTTTTTGTTAAACTCGTGCATCTGTAGCCATCCTGTGGTTGCAGATGATAGATGAGATATTTAGTTCTCGCTCTGTGCTCTTAACTCATAAGAGGCCTCATTATACAGTGATCATCAAATGAGACATACTTCATGAATAACTTTTCTTCTCTACATTTTCCTACCATTTTGTGTATTACAGAATAAATCACATTATACCTGATTCTGTAGCTCATTTTTTTATGTTTCTTTTTCCCACTAGTTTATAAGTTCCTTATGAATGTGAAGCTAACATTAGTCACCTCTCTATGTAGTGTTTTGAATGTCCTTGGCATTCACTGTTAGTGAGTTGAAAGCAGTGTTTCTTCCTGACCGTGACCAATAATTGTGAGCAGGTTTTATGTGCTTTTAAATTCATTAGAGAATTTTTTTTTCATGTAATAGGACATTTGTTAGATAGTGACATATAACTGTTCATAATAAACTATTTCTCTAAGGAATCCAGCACCCTTCATTTATGGAGGGACTCATCCAGTTAAATTGCTCTGCCACTGAAATGAACTGTTTATGTTCTGTTGGTGTGCACCTCTGGAGCAGGCCTTTTATTTACTCTCATGCCATGTTTTGTGTGTTATCTTGTGCAGGCAGGCACACAGGGACCTGGCCAGGCTTCCTGATAATGGTGATTATACGGACAGCCCGTGTCTCAGAGGGGAATGATAATTGATCAGGGCAGTGGAACAATACACAGTTATTTTTGTAACAGTATTAACTCGCTGTTAGTGAGAGTGCTTTGTTGGGGAAGTGTCATGCTTACATAAAATAGTATTTATTCTTCAAAGGTTTATGAGAAGTGATACTACCAGGGTAGCAACATCATCGGTGTTTCATTTTTCCATATTTTTTTCACTCTGCTGAGAATATTGAGAAGAGCATTGACTAGTGTTGGTGTTTGTTGTGAGAGGGACATTTCTGGGATCCAGACTGCAACTGTAACTACTGGTGTTTTTATCACAGAACTAATAACAATAACAAAGATACACGCTATTTATAGGGAAATTCATGTATCTCTGTTGCACTTAAATTTTTCCACACTCTAATTTTAGAGAAAAGGAAAGTTGGAGGGAGAGTATAGCTCAGTGGTAGAGTGCATGCTTAGCATCCACGAGGTCCTGGGTTCAATCCCCAGTACCTCCATTAAAAAAGAAAGAGAGAGAGAGGTATAAATGAATGAATGAATGAATACATGTTTTGTCTTCCAAGCATGAAAACTTTACAGTGTTGCAAATCTTCAACCTGAAGTAGAAGAGAGAGTCCAAGCTCCCAAAAGTATAAATGCCTAGGCCCTGCCACTTGTTAATTTGCTCATTATTTCTTCCCTCTAATAATTATTTTAGGAGCTGTGTCATAAGCTATTTTAAAAAGAACTGAAAAGTTCTGCAGTCAAAAAAGATCCAGATTATGTGTTGATGCCTGTAGTCCTAGCAATTAAGTATTTGATTGGGAAGAAACGTACATTTATCCACTTTGAAGAGGATCATCAGGAGGGATTAAAAATTTAGTACTTCAGGCTCATTAAGGGTTAGAGTGGCATAATTATGTAGCTGGTAACAAATGCTGCGATCTCCACTTGAACAGTAAGATCTGTTACTTCTGGAGACTTACTGGCCCTCTTCAAGGAGCTTCACAGTTTGTAAGTGTTACCTACTTGGAGAATAAGTCCTCCTGACCGATTACATTAGAGTTGGCATGCTTTTCTGCAAAGTGTGCGTTCGGAGAAGGTAAGGCCATGATAATAATCTTAAGCAGATACAAGGTCTGTAGAGTATCTCCCCCTGGCATAAAGCAGTACTTATTGTCTTCATCGGTGAACGTCTTCATACAAGGCTCAAAAGAGAACACCTTCGTACTACATGGATTATGTTTTATATTTGCTGATGATTATGAGGCTAGTCCAATTTTCTAATCTTGCAAATTGGGAAGTAGTTAAAATGCTCAAGAGACAGCTGATGGAGCCTGATGTGCCATTCTTCATCACTAAAATTTTAAGGAGTTTTTTTTTTAATCCATAATTTTGTATTTCTGCATTTCAAATCTTGCTAATTGTATGGCACACAGTAACATGTTAATTTCAGAAGAACATATAGCTGGATCTACTTTTAAACTAACTGGAAGAGATGGTGATATTTGTTTTATCTTGAGATTTTTTTTTTTTTAAGTCTGGATATATCAGTTATCACCTAGGACAGTCTCTTAATCTGTAACTTAACGCCTATCCGCCCTTGTTTTAGATACGATTGTAATAAGCCAGGTAATATTACCATAATACAGAAATATGAACACACATACATGACTGGCTGGGTTATTTTACTACATAAAAATGCAGTGACGGGAGAGGTACGTTAGAACTTGGTCATACTCCTAGTGTATTTATATAGACCATTGTAGTTAGGTTTTTACCTCCATGTCCTCTGTCTGGAAACTTTTTGAAAGCAGAGAGTGTCCCTTTGTCATTGGGATCTCTTAATACCTACCCATAAGCCTAACATATGGTCAGCTTCCAATAAATACTACTTTATTTGTATTGATTTTGAAATGGGATGAGATGTGGAATGCCAGCTGAAATAGTAACTCCAGATCCATGCCACAACCTTCCTTGCCCCCACCCTTAAGGTTTATAAAAAATAAACTAATTATAGTCATTATAGTTGTAAATAAGGCCATACATTTCTTTAAAAATTGACATAGTCGCCTCTTTGAAAGGCCTCTTTCATTCAAGGAAACGGAAACTAGCATTGTATGTAGGACGCTAAAATCATTTGACTTGAGTTTTCTCTGCTCAACTAATTGTGATATCACAAAGCTAAAAATATACACCTGTAGTCTCATCTCAGTTTGATAACTGGGCTGAAAAAAAAAAGTCGATTTAGTTAAGTAGCAAAATTGGTTGTTTGTGTTTTTTCATTTTTAATCCTTTACTCTGTGAATTTTTCTCCCCTAAGGCAGTGGACTGAAAAAGTGACATTTTCCTGCCATTGATAAGCATTATGAGTAGAAATCAATAGTTAAATTGACCCAATAAAAGATGCCTGGGACCTACTTTTGAGACAAGATCATCAGAAAACAACACACACAGACTCTAACAAGGCTCGGAAGCGTCTTTTGCCTTTGTCTTGCATCTGTATTAAGTAGCAAAAAGTAGTGCTAATAAATTTTTTCTATGGAGCCTATTTAAGCCAGGATTCTGTTAACTAATAGATAGGCTGCAGGTTCATAAGAGCCAGATTCAATAACATGCCACATGCCAAAAAAAAAATGGGGACATACTGGTTTAAGGTTGCCAAACCGCTAAACAAATTTGTGTAGGATTTATCTTTCTTGCTTGCTAATCACCAGCTGCTTTTCTTTAACTTTATATTTGCAATCTGTGTGAAAAACAGATTTTATATTTCATTGATAATTTTTCTAGATACTTTTTATTTATTGGATTCTGTTAAAAGAGAAAGGAACTTTATAAGGAGATAGGATCAGTACCTTAATAAACTCCCTTTTATACAAAGATAAAACTCATCTGACTATGCTTATTCATTCAGTGCTTCTGATGAATGGGTAACATAAAGGATAACCTAAAGGAACCTTAAAGCAATGGTGTAAATATACTAATAATAATTTGAACTCCCTCATTCACATATTTATATTTTCTTAAAATATAGGTAAACTACATCTATATATGTGATTAACTTTTTCTCTCTCTTCCTTCTGATTAGTATCATTCAACCTCTTTTATATGACTGGTAGTTTGTAAAGCACAGGGTATGCAAAAATAATGTCCCCCCACTTTTGGTTGCAATGACTGTTGCTGACCCAAATCAAATAGCTTCCTTAAACTGCTTTCTTTTTCTACTTTTCTAGTTAGAAATAAATCCTCTTGTGTGCTTCTTGTGGAGGACTTTAACAGGGAATCACTTTCTAATCATTGTTCATTAATCCTGTAGAAAGAATACTTTTTTTTTTAATGTCAACTCTGTCATTCATGTAAAATGTATGTTTCCTTGAGGAATCTCTGTGAATTACTTGTTCATCCTCACTGCCTTTCATATATTTCATTATACTCCTTAGGAGCTCATTAATTTTAAATATAAATTGACTGTTGCTTATATACAGAGCCTCGTGAACAACAGAGATAGCAGTGGCACCTTTTCTTTGATTTACTTGTTATCTCCTGGTCATATAATTAGCCTGTTAATTTACCTCTCTACCTGTATAGCTTGTTGAAGGCTGCAGGCAGTGGTGTGCTGGAGCTGGCACACATAAGACCTCCTCCCAGTGCCCGGTTAAGTAATGTCACATTGGCAGCTTGAAACTGGCTGTGGTGGTAGGATTTATTTACACTGTGGAAATGAGCAGATGCTATAACTCAGGGTTCTCCCTCTCCAGAGAGCCACTTATTAAGCACTTAGGAGCACTCACTATTTACAGAATTGTCTCCTTTTTTTTTTTAATCGTTTGACTATGTAGAGTTTCCAGATATTTTTTCCCTATGCTGTTTTATTTATTTCCAGACATTTTCTTTCTGTATCACTTGCCAAGAGTGACTGGCAAGTTTCTTAGCCTTTCTGTGTCCCAGTGTCCTTCTCTGTAAGACAGAGATAATCATAGTACCTACCTTGGGGTTGATGTGAGGTTGAAGAAGAAATACAGTATCTCAGTATATTAGCAATATGCCTGGTGCACAGTGAGCACTGAAGTAGCGTTGCCATTTCTCTTTCTGTATTTTAATTAATAAATATTTATTGATCCCTTTCTAAGTACTTAGCATTTTGCTGAGTCCAATGGGTCATTGATTGAGACTCAGTGCCTCTAACATTGAATGTGGTAAAAGACTTCCTCTTTCGCTATTCCAACCTAATGTCCTCTGTTTTTTCTGCTCTTGCCTTGCTGCTTAGAACTTTTTTCTCGCTATATGAGTTACGCGGAATTTTTTCATATTTAGATTTAGTTTAGACAGTACCTCCTCTAGGAGGCTCCTCCTTACCCCAGCCCTGGCCATGCTGTCCTCTTGCCTCCTTGTTTCTGTGATGCACTCCATTCATATCTCGATAACTGTCTTTGGTGCAGGAGTCATAATTAGACATTTTCCTCCTTCTCTGGACTTGAGTGTGTGGCCTGTGATTTACCACCTTTGTGTTCTTGTCATTTAGTGAAATACTTGACACCTAGTAGATCCGATAGGAAAAGATACTGAATGATCGTTGGTTGAAGGAGTAAGATAAGCGACTTTGCTAATAAAGACGTTACTTGGTTGAAGAGATGATAAATACACATGTGACATGAAGGTGAACCTTTTAGTACTGATACCTAAATGTGTATAGATACAAATTAAGTTTATAATTTATTTTCATGTATACATGATCTTAAAGTAGGAAATGTCTAATTATTTCCCTGTTACAGATACAGATATTTATGTTCACAGATATAAATGAATGGAGTTAGGTCAGCCAGATCAGGTTTTAAGAAGCAAAGCCTAGCTTCAACCAGGTTTTGTGACCTCTGGGTCAGAAATATAAGGGAAAGTTTAGTTATTCTTACAGGTAGTAACTCATTCTCTTTTTCTTTCTTTTCTTTTTATAGCTTTTAAAAATTATTATGGTAATTCTTAAACATACACAAAATTAGAGAAATATTGTAATAACTTCTGTATATCTATCAGTCAGCATTTTGTATGCACGTATCTACGTATGCACCCATGAACGTTTTCTCCGTCTTGTTTCACGTACTGCCTTCCACATACCTTTTATCCCTGATGTATTTTGAAACAAATCTGGCATCCTATCAGATTATCTTTATGTATGTAAGAACTTCATATCTTAAGGACTTGTTTTAAAGATTACTCTATTATCAAATTTATCAAAATTGACAGTAATTTCATCTTATCACTTAATGCCCACTTTATGTTTAACTCTCCCCAGTTCAGCTCTTCACAGCAATATCTTTTTTAACAGGTGGATTGCTCAGATGAGCATCTAAATAAGATTGCTTAGATCTATCCATTTAGATTTTATATTTTTTAAGATACCTTTAATTTGTGGTAATTGCTGCTCCTCCCTCCACCCTGCCCATGCCTTTATTTGCTGGAAAAAATCAGATCATTGTCCTGGAGAATATTTGAGATTCTAAAGTTTGCTAATTGCTTCCCTATAGTGCCATGTAGCTTGTTCCTCCATCACCCTTAGTTTTTGTAAACTAAAAATTAAAGCTCGAATTGAGTTCATTTGTAACACTACTATTTATTTTGTGAGAATACTTTGCAGATGGTGCTGTGTATTTCCATTTGCATCACATCAGGAGGGCGTAATTTTATTTGCCTCCACTTTTAGTGATGCTGAAATCTACCAGAGAGTTCAGGTGAGCCTGGGCCAACCCCTGTAAAGCTCTCCATCAGAATTCCCAGTGGTTTCACTCCATTGTCGATCATTTCACAGCTCCATGATTTTTTTTTACAGATTGCAAAACAGTAACTTTAATTGTATTATTCCTGCTGCATTTGTTACCTCGAATTTTTCTATAAAGAACTTTTCCTTAGTAACTGACAACGCCACAATAAACCTTACAGCAAAAAGATGGAGAAAATGCATGATTTTTTTGTCAATTTTCAGAATCAGACATTAACTTCTAATATAAGATCTAAATATAGTTATAGATATAATCAAAGTATTCTAACGCATTTTAACAAAATTTCCCCTGAGGAAATTCTTTGAATTATTTCTCCTAGTTTTTTTTTTTTTAATTAATGAATTTTGGTAGCATTACTCCCCTTTCCTTCCTTTTCTGTTTACCATAAATATGCCTCTACATGATTGAATCTGTTCACTCCGAAGATATTTATGGATCATCTTTTCCTTTTGTAAGCACTGTGCTAGCAACTAGGGATCTAGACACTAGCTCTGTTTTTCCTTTGAATATACAGCTTGAGTTTGTTTTCTACTCATAATATGATGTGATGTGAAAAATAAACATATAGATGAAACTGTTTCTGCTTACTATAATACTTGGTGTCCTGTATTATATACTTTTTAATGAACACTATTTCTAGCTGATTTTGGAGACCTTGGCCCTAATTGTCTAAAACAGGGACAATAAAGAGATTTAATCGTTAAGTTTTTCCTGTTGACCCAAAGAAAAACGAGGTATCTCCATACAGGGCACTGTATATGACAAATGGGGAAATTCTTATTTTTATTATTTGGAAAGATAAGAAGAGGGAATACTGTAAAACTCCCTGAGACTAAAATCAATGAAAAGATTCTGTGCTTTTTTAACATAAGCAAATATTTGAACTTAATTTGACTTCCATTTTCAGGAACTGAGGGTGACATTTTATGCATGTCTTTATTCCCTATAATTAAAATGTGTTTTGTCAGGATTTTTTAAGGTGTTTTTGGATTTTAGAAAACGTACAGTTTCTAAAGTTTTATGAACATCCTCTTGTATGAATAGGCAGTGTAAATAGGAATCATAAGACAGCTCTTTCTCTAAAGGATTCTGTGACTATGAGAGAGTGAATATGGTATAATGTTGAATTCACCCGAAAAAATGTATTATAGAATCTGAGGTTATGATTTATATTGTTTTATTAGACATGTGATATTAATGTAAATTTTAGATTATATTATTTAATTATAGTAATTCTAAAACTCTTCTCAGATGTTTTCTCTAGAATAGAAACTCCGCCCTTTTCCTCATGTTCAGACATTATGAGATGGCTGTTGTGATTATTTGAGATTAGGGCAGAAAGCAAATTCTTGGCATGTAATTAAAATAATTTCTGCAATTGAAAATCAGAAAGATAGAAGTATTGTACATTCTGCCTATAAGTCTATGCTAATATGTTTTCTGATGGAGAAGAGCTGGGAAGCAAGAGATTTTTAGAAGGAGTAGTATTAGGTCTGCTTTCCTAGCCCCTTATCAGGGCATTTGACAGGAGTCATCTTTTTGAATTAATTCCTATTTTGTGGTTGGCTTTATTCCTTTGATGACTATGTAAGTTTAAAAAGCTAAAGCTCTAAACATTCTTAGAAACAATGAGCAGTACATACATATAAATTTAAAAATATATGTGCTGTGAAAAAAAAAAAAAAACGAGCTATCAAGGCATGAAAGACATGGAAGAGACTTAAAAAATATATTACTAAATGAAAGAAGCCAGTCTGAAAAGGTGACAAACTGTACGATTCCAACCAAAGGACATTCTGGAAAAGGCACAGCTACAGAAACAATAAAAAGATCGTGGTTTCCAGGGGTCTGGGGAGAGGGAGGGAGGGAGGAATGAATAGATGGAGCACAGGGGATTTTTAGGGCAATGAAATTATTCTGTGTGATACTACAGTGGTGACTACATGTCATTATGCATTTGTCAAAACCCATAGAATATACAATATCAAGAATAAACCCTAATGTAAACTATGGACTTTGGTTGTTAATAATGTGTCCATGTTGGTTCATCAATTGTACCAAATATGCCACACTGATGAGGGGTGTTGAGGGTAGGAAAGTATATGTGTGGGTGGGGAGGGCTGTGTGTGAACTCTCTGTATTTTCTGCTCAGTTCTTCTGTGAACCTGAAACTGCTCTAAAAAAAATAAAGACTATTAATAATAAAAAAAAAAAAGGAAGTAGTATTAAGTCTGCTTTGCTAGCCCATTATCAGGAAATTTGAAAGGAGACAAAAAATAAGCCTTTAATTGTGGTATCTGGTAACTCGGAGGATTAAGCTGAATTTAACTTTGAAGATCAAAATTGATATTTGTATTATGTCCATTGAAAGAATAGTTGCATTTTTGACTTCAGGAAATAGTTTAATCTGAATAGCACAAAAGTTGACAAAAAGTAAGTTCATCCATAAATGCTGACTGTTTCAATCAGTTAAAAATGGAAGGCTAGCATCAAGGATACAGTAGTAAAATCCTGAAAGGAGTTGGTGAAAAGTAAATGTTATGCAACACGAAAAGAATACCAGGGGAGAAATTGACAAGAGTAGAATAACAGGAAGATTAGTCATTTCTGGAAGGAAAAAAAAAAGGTGGGGAGCAGGGAAAGAAATGTTTTAAACAGGAAGGTGGAACTGGAAGTGCCAGTACTGAACGACAGACATGAGCTCATTTAGGGTGAAAGTGGGCTTTAGAAAAGGAATAATACTGGTTGCATTCAATTGTAATGTATATAGTTTATGTTAACCCCCAACAAACACAAAAATGGGGACATTTTTCTGTTAGGGATTAGAGAACACTGGAGAAAATAAAAGAATGATGTTTACTCCTCAGCTGAACTGACTTGGCTTAGGTCAGACAGTAATGTCAGAGTGCATGAAGAAAATGGATTTCTTTGAAAACAAACAAACATTCTACTATTTTCAAGTGTTGGAGAAAGTAAAAGCATTCTGGACATCTTAAAATATGTATGCTATTTGCTTTGAAAATAATTTTCACTTGCATACTATCTGACAACTGAAGGAGTAACAATTTCCAAATACACTGAGAATTATTTGTATAAATTCTCAAAAATAAAAGTTACAATTCTCTATGTATCATATAAAATATATATAACAGTCCCTATAACAGAAAACAAGAAAGTTAACACGGGTGTGTGTTTGTGTATGTGTGTATGTATGTGTGTGTTGGTGGAATCTCATTAGTCCTTAGTTTCCACCCAAGATACTAGAGGTATTCATGGAACAGATTTTGCTGGACACGTTGTCCAGCCTCTCTGAGTGTTCTCATCTGTCAAAGGGGAGTAATAACATACCTGCATCAAAGTTGTGTAATGAGGATTAAATGAACTAGTAGACACAGACATGGAAGTGGCTTTTTTTTTTTTTAATTTACAATCCTGTATCCAGATATTGAACACAGGCTTGTATGATGCATTTCCAGCTAACCAACTAACATGTGGGAAGATGGACAGTTGCAGTAGAAGCTCTTACTGATTGATGCCTTTATACTTAAAATGTTGTGTGATAGGTTACATATGTATCCATAATTGGTAAATATAAAACTTAACTTCAGTTGGCCATTCCTTAGTAACTTCCGTAAATAATAAATTACATAAAATGTATTTTAAAGAAAGAAGTTATCTCTAAGGTTTTATGAGCATGACATAAGAACAAAATCTGCTTATTCTCCTATTGGAAAAAAAATGCTATTATTTAAACACAGAAAATGGCTTATGTATATGGAAATAAAGATATCAAATTAATCTCATGTAGAGACCCAAGACTTCTATTATTTTATGCAACTATATGGGACATATTCTGTATCACTGAATTCATAGAAACATAACATGCCATCAGGTAAGCATTTCCTGTTGATGTTATGATAAATGGTAATACGTTCATGGCTCATGTGCACATACTTCCTGAGATAAATTCTAATTCCAGCACAAAATAACCAGTTTGCATGTACACCAAATACTGCTAGAAAGTTCTCTTTCTTCCTGTCTGTTCTCTCCCTTTCTCTCTCCCCTCTCTCTCCGCCTTACCACCTTTACCCACACAAAGGTAGAAACTCTTACACACACATGCACGCACGCACGCACACACACACCCTGCCTCCCAGGCATAACTGCATAGGAAATGTTTATTTTCCAAACTACAAAAAACAAACCTTATCTCAAACACTGAAAGTCCTTCCTTTTCCTGGTTTGGAAACACTAAGTCATACTTGCATATTTTCTTTAGCCAGCATTTAAGTTTACTTAAAGCATAAAGTTGTGAGGACAAAATGACTTAGAAATTTGTAATGCACAATTAGACCTTTTCGCTTGTAGGTCACCAGTTCATATCTAGCTGACTTGGTGTTAGTTGAGGATTGTTTACAGTTGGTGTGTGTTGTTCAGTTTCCAGCAGAGGCTGGGAAGCTCACTGCAGCTCCTCCTGTTCTGATCTGTATACGAGTTAGAGTTGGTGCGTATAAATACACTTCTTTGCAGATAAAGCCAAGTTCAAGGAATTGAATTAAACAGAGTAAACCTAGCAGGAGTTGATGGATAAAAAGCTGTTCATTTATTCATGTACAAACATAGCTTCTATTGATTGATATCTTTCAAAAAGTAAAGTGTGTTAAAATGATCAGAAATATATTTGTATGTTTTTAATTGCAGCAACAAGTAAGGACTGTAACTGAAAAATAAGTTGAACAGTCAGAATATTTATATTTACATATATATATATATAATTTGAATGATTACATAAGTGAGTTATGATCTTTCTAGTCTAACACTTAGTAGTGCCAAGGTCATAAAATGATTTGTTATGCTCTGTCTTATGTAAAAGCCTATGGAGTTACTTTGTTTTTCTCACCTAAAAGATGCCAGGATATAGTTTTGAAAAATTCTTGAGTAACTTTTGTGTTAATTCAGTGTTAATGTTGGAGACTGAGATAAATTTAAATCTTATCAGCCGAAGAGTAAACCAAGCTTATGTGGGTACAGCATGTAATCCCCTACCCAAGGAATTCTGCAGAGAAGGTGTTGTCTAGAAGGAGGGTAAAGTATTGCCATCTTCTTTCTATGGAAACTTGATTGTGACAATAATTGAGTAAAAAGACTAATGCATGAGCTCATGATACGCCACGTGGGCCCGTTAGCCTCTCCCTGCTGAATGCCACCAAGTGGCTGCATTTCTCACAGCTGGTGGCTAAATTCTGACAGAGGGTAGACACCTTTAGTATAGCTGTATTTTCTGTCTGAAGTTTTCATGAATTCTTATGGTAATTTATATCAGGTTAAAGCCAAAAAAAAAGCTAAAACTGGCCAGAATTCGTCCAGGGAGTTAGGCTTGCTGCCAAATTAAAGAGCTAGATTGGTCTCAGTATTTTTCATTGGTTTCTCAGACTTTCATTTGGGGCCCTCAGTGCTTGACTGGAGCTGTCTGACATCCCCCAGATGATTTTATGTCCTCAGGAGCTAATTCAACGAAGGTCATTTCAGCTGCTGAATATTCAAGGAAGTATCTTGGTCCAAGATTGGTTTCAGCCAGTATCTCAAGGGATGAACCTTGGATTTCTGAAGCTTCCTCTAAGCTCACAATTTCTGTTCTTGGCTCTGCACATAATTACATTTATTTGCCAATCATGGGAACAAAATATAAATATGACTGTCAGCAATGGTAATCCCCCAAAACAGAATGCCTGACAGGGTGATGATGATAATGTTGCTGTCCTGTTAGTGCCTCTGAAGATATGATACACTGGAAAAAATGGTGAAAACAGAATTTGCCCTTGACTTTTTAAAAATCTGAGAATCACATAAAGCATTTGTTAGTTCCTTAAGTTAGTGAGCATCATTAAGAAAGACAGACATAGAGTTGTGTGTTACCTAAGCTTATGAACTTCTTTATACATATTAAGTTTTTGAAAAAGGCAGGAATAGCAGGTTCTCTTCCTACCGGGGTTTTGGCCAGACCTGACATTTCTTACTCCCTTTCTTTAAGAGTATAACCTGCCATCAGCTTTTAAGAGGCAGGAGAGGGTAAGCGTAGGCACAGAACCACAGCTTCAGGAGCTGCATTCCCTGGATCCAGAGTTTACATTTGCTGCTTAGTAGTTGTATGACCTTTGGCAACTTAAGATTCGTACCCCACTAAATAGGAACATATTTACCTCATTGGGTTGTTTTGACTCTTGAAGAAATTAATACTTTTAAAGGAATAATGGAATTTTAGGGCACACAGTAAGTGGCTGTACACATATTAACTGTGTACTGTTTGCAATAGACAAATAAATGAAAACTAGAACCAGTGCTGCAGTTTTCATGAAACGTATAAGAACTCCAGCTCTGGAACTGTGCAGCCTGGGTTCAGATCACCTTCGAGCTCTGTAACCTTAAACGCGTGATATAACTGACTGAGCCTTGGTTTTCTCACTTGCAAAATGGGGCAGAAATAAAACCTGACCCTCGGTTGCTGTGAAGATTAACGAGGATAACACACGTAAAGTTCTGCGTGCCTGGCACTTCTCAAGTGTGGGATATGCGGTAGCTATTGTTGTGATTTTTGCTTTGATGATGAAATGAACACACGACGTATTAATACACGAGAAACATACTCAGAATCTGTGCGTGTAGGGTTTCAGTTTTGCTAATGAGAATTATTACTTCTACTGTACAGAGAACACATGCTTGGTGTTTATAATTCCTTTCTAATAAGTAATGATATTTACTTATTAGGAAAATAATAATTTTTCACTTATCCTTTGTTGGACTATTTAGATTTTATAAAAATCTCTAGTTGTTTTTTGTTGTTGTTGTTTTTGTTTTTTGTCTATGGGATTTGAGCTCTACATAAGTGAGTTAAGTAAATGCTTTGTTAGTGATGTTACCTAGCTCTGTTGTCCAGCCGTAACCTAGCCACTCATTAATTGAACACTTAATGAAAGAAAAGCAACTCATCAGTAACATCAAAATGAGAATGGAAGATAGAAGTAAAGAAGACATTGCTTCTGTAAAATAAAGTTCACGAGATCTGGTATTTCCCCATCTGTTGCGAGTGTGGTAAAGATTATGAAAACATTAGCATTTGTAAAAAGTGATTCTATGCCAGGAAGGCAGATAGAATATTACGAAGGAAATGACCAGAATTTTATGATGGCATTTATTTCATATGGTAACATCCTTTCTTTCATTAACAGGAAATCTTAGGGCAGTCTACCTGCTTATTAGGAGGTAGGGTAAATGAAAATTTTAAAAGGGTTCTCCAAAGCTTCCTTATGATACAGGAAATCTTTAAGAATGTGTCTTCCATAGAATTAGAAACTTAGAATTTCATAGTAACAGTATATTTATCACCTTGTTTGGGGAGCAGATTTAAGCATGATCACAGGAAAACACCTGTTTTGACACTCTGTGGGGAAGGTGCAAACATACGGCAAACTCTGTCTAGGTGTAGAGTAAACGAGTGCTTTGGCTAGCATCCTGCAAGGAGTTGGGTCTAAACGGTCTGCTCCAGCTTCTGCCGCTGCTGCTGCTGCTAATATTGCTGGGAAGGAAAAGTGGCTGACCTGGCATATCCTTTACTCTCGGTGCTGCAGCAGTCACTCAGGAAATGTTGTTTAAGGGGAACCTTCTGGATCCTTTTCATGGCACCATGGCAAGAAGAAGCCGTAACTTTTCTATTGAAGATAAAGCATGGAGTTGGCTAATGGATGCTGGTGAGTGAATAAGGCAAATGGGGAGCCAGTTTACTGAGATACCTTTCGGGCAGGCCACTCTCTCAGGGGCCGAGATGGCGTCCATGGGAAGATGGTGTTCGATAATCTGAATGCCAGAACGTCGTTTTAGAGAGGAATCACGGTTTTAACACTAGCGACCTGATCCGGGATCCCGCAGATGTTCCATAAATACAGCTCATATTTAGTCCCAGCTTTACTACTTGAAGATACTAATCCTGAAGTTTGTTGGATACCCAAGAATATGGAGCACAATTTCCCATGTAATTTCTCAGGCACTATTTAATCTTCACTCTTGTTTTTCACTTCACCCACAGTGATTAAAAAAAAAAAAATGACCTTCTAGTGTACGAAAGCAGGTATTTTTCCTTTCAATTCCAAATCAGCCCTTCCTTTTCTTACCACAATAGAGTTTTAAGTTAAGAGATTATTTAATACACATAATTCTTGCCAGGAGGATTCTTTTCAATTCAAGATAATTATGTAAGCAAACTGGAAAGATACTGATTACATTAGTCAGATAGTTACCCAGGATGAATCTTTGGCATTAGCAATAAAGAAACTTCATTGCTGATATATTTATCTACCAATACAAGGTAGTTTCCTTGAGCAAGTTTCTTTATTGGTAAAATGAGTAATTTGAACGAGCTGCCCCGGGTCTTCTCACTCTAAAATTTCTGTTCCCGAAAGCAGAGGCCATTTTTGATAAGCCTGCAGTGAGAATTGAAATACATACATATCTCTTCCACCTTATAATTTATAACAGATATGAATATGTGCCTATCAATTGTTTATCTGTGTCTTCTGTTAAAAGATTGGAAGGTACAGAAATACCAAGTTGTCCGTAGAAGTGTAGACCAAATTTTTCTACAATAATTAATTTATGAGTAATAGGGGTTCCATAAGAAAGGTTGACAATCGAGTTTAGGAATTTACAGAACAATAATAAAGGCTCTGACAAGTCATGTAGGAAGACACCTATTCAATTTTAATTTTTAAAAAACTATTTGACCATGACCCCTCCTCCCACCTACCCCTCCATGCTTCTTGAGAAGTTCCTTCTCACATGTGGCACCACCATTCAGCCAGTTAATATATACTGAACACATACTATGTTGCCAGGAGGACTAGATGCAGGGATACTGTTGTGAGCACCTTTGTCAAAAATTTCTCCCATTCTGATTCTTAACAACAGGGAAGCACCAGTTCAGATTATCTAATTTTATTACTTTAGTAAGATACTTCAGTAGCAATATAATGTTTATTTTTAAAAAACCAGTACTGATTTTTCTATCTTCACTGAGTATAATTCTGACATGCCATACAATCTGAAGAACTTTATAATTGAATGGACCTCCACCATTTCACACTGGCAGCATTTATTCAGTTCCTTATCTTCTCGTCCACATTTTTTGTTTGTTTTAGTTTTTGTTGTTTAGATTGTTGAAACAGATTTTCATGAGTGGGATTATGAATATAAGTCAGAAAGGCAAACTATAGTTGATTTTTTACATCTAATTTAAAGTCAGACTTAACTACATTAAAAAAAAAAAAGGTCAGTTTCCATTTGGCTTCTATAGAACATGGTGCTCACTCAGTCTTACTGAAACTGATCATATTGATACGATGATGTTTAAAAAAATTAAGTTTTGGTTCAAACCAACATCTACACTTAGGCAGTTTATACAATGGAAGTATTTTTAAAGGGAAATTCAGATTCGTCTTCCTCTTCACTTATAAAACCTCACTTTTCAATATTAAAATACTGGCTGCCTAGACAGTACTTATTATTTTGTAGTATGAGTTATTTTATTTTATAAAAATGTCTGACCCTTGGTGACTTACTGAGTTGTCCAAGCCAGAACTACTTTCATTATACATGTTATTAACATAATATGTATGTATATAATGTAAAATAACCACATATATATGAGGTGAAGGATAGAAGTCAGCCTTTCCCAACACAGATTATTTGAGCTATTTGACACTAAGTAAAATAGATTATTATTACTCTTCTAGTTAATTTGGATTTAAGTACATATATATATATATATATATAAATAAATAAATATCTGAAGTCAAGCATTACACATACAGAACTGCTATTAGACAGTAGAGTTTCATTTCATTTCATTCTAAAACAAGTATAAAATACTACACATGATTAATTTGCTTCTAGTATTACAAAAGTGACAGTTCCTAAATGAGCATTTTTATTTTGATACACATTAGGGATTATTAAATTTCTGTCAGAGTTTATATTTAGTCTCTGGCTTGATTTTATGCAGCTCATTAAAGCAAAATTATCTTAGGGTCTGTCTCTTATAGTTGTTTAATGTTTAGTACTCGGCTTCTCAGGACGTGTTCCCGAGGGCTTGTGAGCTGGTGAAGAGCTGTGAATAGTGGTTAACAAGCTGTAAGCATAACCATGGAAAGGAGTGCAGGATGGAGTCCAGGTTTAGGAGAATCTTAGTGAGTAGCTATCTGACAGGGCATAGAAACCTACTAAGTTAATCCTCTTTTCCTTTCTCTCTCCTCTTTTCTTCTCTTTTCTTTTTTCCATTCCTCCCTCTGCTCATCTCTGAACACACTTTGTCCATTTACTTCTTTTCATATTCTTCTTTTCTTACTGAATTCCTTCAGTCTGTGTCATCTGATCTTAGTAGGAAGTGATGTATTTGATAAAACATTTCTTGTATTTAAAAAGCAATTTTAATTATTTCTTCATTTAAAAATCAGCATAGTTTAACCTTTTCTCTGTCTGTTCATTTTCTCCTCCCATAGTGGACAACTTTGCCTTTTAATCTCTGTTGCCTTGTGGATCATCACCGGTGACTTTTTGTATTTGTAAATTTCCTTATCCTAATATAAATGTCATAATGATGGGACTTAGGAATTTTATGCTACTTAATAGATTTTTAACCTCAAATCCAGTAGGCGTACTATAATATGTCTTCCTCTACTTTTCTTTCTAGAACTAGAGCTCCATATGCCCCCTCAACGGTGTTTTTGGCTTTCTTATGGGATGCTAGAATGGCCTATCTCCATGTATTTTGTTGCATTTCGCCATTGCTTCTTGTGTTCTGGCGGGGAATTTTGGTGATTCTTTTCAAGCGCTACCTGAGCTCTGTGCTAGTTGTACCCATTCCCTCGTTCCCTTAGGGTCTTGTGCTCTGTGGTCATGTCTCCACTTCCTCAGCCCTGTCCATTGACAGACCCTTGAGTTCCCTGATGGCTGCCTCTAAACCCTTGTGAGGGCGGGAACATTCCTCCCCCTGCTGCTACGATTGAGCCCTGTGCTGGGTACCACGTTGCCTTCTACACTTGCTTTCAGTTGTTAAGGCTTACCAAGCTTTGGCTGTGGCTCAGTGATCCTGCTGTCAAAACCCTGAAGCTCTCCTGGCCTCGACACTCAGTGGTAGCAGCAGGTGTTGGGATTTCTCCAAGCCCCTAAGACCCTGGGAGCAAGAGAATGGCCGTTTGACATAGACCTCAGGAGTTTTCAAAGCACCAAGAAACCTCTCCAGAAGATATGTGAAGGTAAGATTCTGATTTCTCTAGGAAGCTGTTCTAGAAGCTAAAAAAGCCTAAAGCCATTAACTGAATGTAGACTCAGTGGCTAGAGTGTCCTTGGGCAGCTGTGATGGTACAGCCAAACCTGAGCCTTAGATTGAGGAACTGCCTATTAAAATGCTTCTTTTAGGAATTTGGTGTGCCATTCACATTTCTATTTGATTTTATTTAGATTAACCTTGGCACTGAATAGATTTTTTAAAATATTTTTTCCCACCCTTTGAATTGGAATTCGTGAAGCATCTTTTTGCTCTGTGTATCTTGTAAGAAGAATCTTGTTGAGAATTAAAGCAGTTAAAGATAAAAGAAATTACTTAATTTTCCAAATGCCTGTATTTTAATTAATTAAAATTTAGTTAATTAATTTGGGGGTAATTAGGTTTATTTATTTATTTATTTATTTTTAGTAGAGGTACCGGGGATTGAACCCAGGACCTCATGCATGCTAAGCATGTACTGTACCACTGGACTATACCTCTCCTGCCAGAATACCTGTATTTTATTTGCCTCTCCATTAATGTTTCCAGCCAGAAACACGAAATGATTTTATGCTCAAATTCTTCAAACTCACATTCCTGAGTCCGTAATTAATTAAGAGGGAGTGGGAAGAGCAGCTCAGATCCTGGTTGTGCTGGGCTACATTGTTGTTCTGTGTCAGAAATTACCGCGTAGCATTCCACATATAGCAGTCTCTTTTTTTAGGGCTTTATTTTCAGGGTTTTTTTTTAAAAGGGGATTATTCCCCTGCCCCTATTTCTTGGGGATAAAAAATGACTCCATTTGGGTGTAAAATCCTGGATGAAGGATAGATGTGGGGTGTTGGCGTGTGTGTGTGTGAGGTGTGGGAGAGAGAAGGCAGGAGCACCTTGGAGTGAACGACACAAATCATCTCTTCAGCCTTACGGCTTTTGCGGCAACCGTTACTTATAACCTTTATTCTTTACTCTGCCTCCATTCATAGACATGATTCCGCGAAGTGATACTAAGACACCTCTTCTAAAACGAGATCTTTGGCGGCCTTACTATCAATTCAGGTCTTCTTTATTCCTCCCTTGTTTTCTTTTCAGAATGGACTTAATCTCTTAATCGGTTCCGTAGCGTTGGAGCCAAGGCTGTTAGCTTACTGTCACGTTGGAGCTCTCTCTCAATAACCAAGACTGTAACAGGTTTGAAAAATGAAAAAGAAGAACGTCAACTAAGAGCTGTACAAAATGAAAAATAAAATTCATCTTTGATAGTGCTCATTTAGCATACTTATTTTTAAAACTAAAAGATGTTTGACAAAATATTTTATTTGCGCTTGAAAATACCCAAGTTTTATTCTGTCTAGTCCTCAAAGCATAAGTAAATGGAATGTTTTGCAGTCTTTCTAGTGCACTAAATTGAGTAATTGATTTCATATGTAAAAACAGAAAAGGCAAATTTTAATGCCTTGATTCTTAACATTTATAACTAGTTTACAATTTTAAAAGTTGTATGGCACAGTCTCAAGCTAGGAGTTTGCATTATTCTCAAGTTGGTTTGTAGATTGCATTTTCCCTTTAATATTTAGCTTGAGTTCTCATATTCCCCAGGGATAAGAAATGAAACAGAACATATATGTTTATATATAATATTTTTAAATGATTTAAATCAATATTAAGATTGAGTGATAGATTGAACTTATTATGGACATTTAGAAATTTATCTTACACTCTAAAATTACTTTAAAAATATTTGTCATGGAATATAATGAATTAGTGGGTTTTGTTGAATTTAATGTTTTATGGGCAAAGTAACTTCATGTTAAGCAGAACAGGACAGTAATATTTAGAGTTCAGTGATTTTGTTTTTTTTTAGGCTGTGCAGAAGAGGTACACGATATCATAAAACAGCGCTACCATAAAGACCTTAGCAACTAGCTGAATAGAATAAATAACAAATAATATTAAATAATGAGTAAATAGTAGAATGACTTTTTCACAGGTGAGGAAACAGGAGACCTGATCGATAAGTCACAATTTCTTAAGCCCAGGACCAAGACTAGAATCCAAGTCACTGAATTCTAACCCAGTGCACTTATCTCCATGTGCTGCTGTTTATTAAAGTTGCAGTACATACGAGAGCTGTTCAGACTAGGGGGCTGTGAGCAGAATACTTGTAATAGACATTGGAAAGTGTCAAATGTAAGCCTTTTATGATATATTTCCTTTGTTATAACAAATAAATCACAGTTCCCAGCCTCATTAGACATCCCCATGTAGGAAGAAAGAAAAAAGCAGAGCCGCACTTGGTTGGAGCAACTCAAAGAGAGGACAGGTCTAGGGGTGATCCGAGATGCTGACCTTTTTGCTCCTTTAGGAGAGTGTTACACTTCAAAAATGAAACATTCCTGTATGTTATTCATTCTGTTGTATGGAAGTTAAAGCTTGCTGAATTAGAATTACTCAAAATTAAGACGGTGTCTCTCGTTAATTGTAATCTATTGATTACCTGCTACCTCCAGTGCCATTACAAATAATTATCTCATTTGTTCTTCGCAAAAACAGCTGGAGGTATGTAGTGGTATTATTTTACCTTTACAAATGAGGAGACTGAGGCCAAAAGAAGTGGAATCACCTGCCCAAGGTATCACAGCTGGAGCCAGAGATTCCAACCCAGGATATACGGCCCCAGTGTTTGTACACAGAGTTCCTGCTATTTGTAAGTTCCGGCAGCAAATGCTAGTTCCCAAATTCAGTCCTACCCCTTTACATAACCTGGTGTCATCAAGGTGCTCCCACCTAAACCTCCCAACTCGGTCTGGGCCGTTCATCACTGGCTCTCTGACCTTGGAAAGGTTACCTACTACACTCTCTCAGTTATTGTCCCACTCACTCTGAAAGAGGAGTAATAGTATCTCCTTGTCTTCTTATGAAGATGTAATTTAATTTGATTTAATGAGACCAGGTGTGCCAAGCCCTTAGCGGTGGCTAGCGTATAGAAAACAGCCAGTAAATTGTTGATGTGGCTATTATGTAAGTTTCTCAAAGTCACACAGGTAGGAAGTGATCGAGTCAGAATTCAGACCCAAGTCTGTCTGATTGGAACGCTAAACAAAACAAGAGCACGTACACACATACATGCTTTCCACAAAGCAGCAGCAGCAGCAACAGGAACCACAAAGTAAAAACTCAGACTTTCTCTGAATTCTGACACTGCCTCTTATCACTAACTGTATCTTTTATGATGAATAAATCATGATGTCATGTATGCTGACAGCAAAAGTAGCATACTTTAGTACTCCAGGGAAAGCTCTAGTAGTAAGGCTTCCAAAAATTGGAATTCTAGCTCCACTGCTTGCTAACTGACCTTAGGCACGTTACATGAACGCCTCTGCAGTTCTTTATCTATGTAGGAAGCTGATAATAGTACCTAAGATACTGGGTTATTATGGGCAGTAAATGGTGTACATTAACAAGCTCCTCCAATAAATGGCTTTTAACAATTGATTGAGATGTACACGTTTCTTTTAAAATATAGTATGTTCACAGAGTGAAATTCATGGTCTGTGACTGTCAGAAACCCGTAGAGTTTTAGAGATGGATAGGATCTTGGTGATTAGGTGGTCTTCTGTTCTCTAAGAATCTATGTGCTTTCCCTGTCAAAGCCATTTTACCTCAGTGACAGGCCAGTGGAGGAAGGGGGAAAAATTAATCAAAGGTCAGAACTGACCAAAGTATAGGGTGGTTTTACCATCGGGAAGTTGGTTGAACTGTTCTTAATTGGGCTATGTCAGTGCCTGGCATCATGGTGACCGGTTGGTGGGAACAGTCCTGGCAGATGGTGGGTAGTGTTACCATTCTTGTATTCTTCCTCTTTTGAAGCAGGTCCAAACCAGAAGCTGGGGCTTACATCTTGGAGACAGAGAGTTAACTGGGGCTGAGTTGAGTGTCAGAGGTTAGCCTGGAACACCAGTCAGAGCAGGGACTCCTTGAATTCTTGCTGCTTAAGCGTCTAGCCTCCTTTACTAGATTCTCAACTCCTTTAGGTCGGGTTGTTTATTGTATTTATTTGCAGTGCCTCACACAGGGTCTTGAAAACAGTGGATACTCAGTGCATGTTTGATAATTAAAGAAAAGAATATAAGTTCTGGAAATGGGACAGAAGAACTCATCTAAGGATATCATGGCCTCCAAAGGGACTGGAAAGCCAGGCTGCAGTGCAGGGAGCGTGGGTTGCCCTGGGGCTCCCTCAGGGACAGAGAAGGGGTAAAACAGATCCTCAGAGTGGCCAGGAAGCTAAACGTGTATAATCTTTGTGATGACTGGTTTAGGGAACCTTGCAGAATTGAACAGGGTCAGTGTAGCCTGGTTAATGAATGTAAGAATAAAGTATTCCAACTTGTTTATAAAACTTCAAGCAGAGGACATATTCAGAAATTAAAAGCTATTGGAATCGATTTACATTCATTTTTCATACAGTTAAAAATGATATTTCTGGCATTAAAAACTCAATTTTGGTGCCAGAGACTTGAAAAATATAACTATAAATATTTCATTGATGTATATACCTTCATATAAAGAAGTTATCAAAATATGCTTTAAAATATATTGTGACATTGTAATTTGTAATATATGAATAAAATAAAGAGCTTATGCAGATGACGTAGGAAGTCAGAGTATAATTCTAAAAGCTGAAATATTTGTGGGGAATGATTGCTAAAACTTTGGGTTTTTTTCTGATTGTAAATTTTACTTCTCTTTTGATGTGAGTTCTCCAGAATAAAGGGATTGAAAGCATCTTTCAATCAAAGTCTGTTAATTAAAAACATAAAACATATTAAAAAGAAAATTAACTCTGCTTAGTGTTAAACCTAACAATTTATGTTGATACTTAAGTTTCCATAAAGGTGTTTTTGCATAAACCAAACAGGTGTGCCCATTCTTTGGCCTGGTATGTGTAGACCAGACACATCCGCTTCCTGCATTCACACCAGGGGGAGCATGTGCTGGCACCGACCTGAAGGATGGTTGTTTAGAAAACTTCAGCTGAGAGTGAAGTCAAACCAAATGTTTCCATGAACATTTGTGTCTCCTTAACTTGAAAAAAACCATATGTCACAATAGGGCTTCTATAATAGTAAGACGCTGTGGAACTTTGCAGGGTATCTCAAGAACAAGCTCTTAAATCAGGGGCTAAGTTATTATACATTTTTAAAAATTTGCTTTGAGAAACACACATTTACGTGAAGATACACAAAAAATTGAGTCTGGACATGCAAACATCATCACTAACACAGGTACCTTATGTTGTAGAAAGTAGGGTCCTTCCGTGCTTTTACTTTCAAATGTGCCCTCTCCCTTGTGCTCTCCCTCTCTTCCCAGACTCTCTGTGTGTACACAGACGTCCGTAGAGATGGCAGCACGCACACACACACACACACACACACACACACACACTTTTGCTTATAACAGAAAAGGTTTACACTAGAACAGAAATTACAAGATGTTAACTCTCTATAATTCTCTGCAATTATTTTCTTTCATGGCTGTGCATCCCTGAATTATACGTGGGTCTAGCATGCTATTTGCGTGAGGAAGCACCCTGGCAGTATTTTTTTTCCCGTTTTTCATTTTCTAATGGCTGCTTTTAGTTTATTTTGGCAACTCATCATGTGAGTTTTAATTAGGTAGTGAGTTTGAGGTATTGTTGAAGCTGTATGTAATAACTAATGAAAGTTAAACTCTTCATAAAATCCCTTATACAGGAAACAACTTGGGTACCTGGGTACCAGTTTTCTCCTCCCAGCCTTTGCCCCAGATGTGTTCTTGGCAATTTAATCTGTTCTGTTTTACCCTTTTAATAACATGAGAGGCAGTGGTACAAATACAATTAATGGGATCTCTTTCTGAGGAGAATTTTGTCGTCAGAAATAAAAAAGTGTCAACACTAAGAGAGAACATGTAAATAAACTGAGTGGTGCTTGGTAATAGTCACCAGTCATCACTCTTGATTTCCTGTCTGCCAGTTGGCCTTTGCTGTGTGAATTTTTAAAAGAATATTGTAATGGAAAAAAAGAAAAAGAAATTTGCTGCATGGAACAAGCCAAAGACGTATTTTAAAAACAGTTTTTATTTATTTAGGTGGACGGCTGTGTAGTTAAAACACTATGTATGTACGTATGTATGTATATGTGTGTATAATATGTTGGACATAATTTGCAGAAATCCTCGCATTATTTCTGAGTAGAATTGTAAATATGCTGGCATAGCTTGGCGGTTAAGAGCGTTGGCTCTGGAGACAGATCAGGGGCTCAAACCCCAGCTCCACCACTAACTTAACTACGTGTGTTTCCTTGGATAACTTATTGACTTCTCTGAACTTCAGATATCTAATCTTTCCATTGGAGATAATAATAGAGCTATAAGGTTATTTTGAAAATTAAACAAGTTAATAAACTTAAACCACTTAGAACAGTGCCTGGCATGTGCTAGGTACTCAATAGCTGTTGTTATTATTATTCTTTTTGTTTTGTGACTTGTTTCTAACAGAAGTGGTTATTTAGCCTGCTGTTTTACGAGATAGGGCTGATGGAAACTGACAGTGTGAGAAAAAGGTAAAACAAAGTCAGGAGAGTTTCCTGGCCAAGAGGTCAAATGCCAGAGGCCAAATTCATGTGGGAGGAGGGGTACCAAATTTACAAAAGCTCATGAATGACTGAGGAGAGGGAGCTGCACTTAAAGCAAAACTAATCTGAAGTTGGGTCGTTGGAAAACTTAAAGAGAATTGTTCTCAAATGTATCCGCATCAGCTCTGCATTTCAGTGTCTTACAGCCAGAAATTTTTTTAGCAGTAGTGATTTAAACCATTGTTTCCTTATTTTTAAAAAATTCATTTCACATAAATAGGCTAGATTTTTTTTTTAAGTTTCTTTATTTTCCTTCCTTCTTGATTTTCTCCTTATCGTTCCATCATTTTTCCAATAAGAGTTTTTTTTTACAGGGATTAATGCAAGAGATTGTTTTATGGAATAAACCTGATGACCCTCAGAATGATGCTGATATGTTTTCCTGGGGTAATTCCCATTTCAGTTTTCCTACTAGACTTTGTATTACTGTTCTGAAGTTAGGAAAATACAGTGCTGCAGTTTTGTGTTACAAGTTTGCCTAGGCTATTGAAAGCCACACTTGTCCATCTACAACACAAAGTGAAGATTGCCCTAGAGGAAAGTACAGAGGACCTCCAATTAAAAACATTAAAATAACAAAAGTTTTAGAAACTGTTTTAGTGATTCCTGACCCTGGATTAGAAACTTCTCAGGACCTAATTCTCACAAAGTTTGTGGTGACAGACTCTGTCTTGGGCCCCACACCAAATCCCTAAACAAAATCACCTTAATTTTAGAAAATAAGTGACCTATACTGTGTTTTCAAAGTCCACGGTCGAGGGATTGAGCTGGTACTTTCTGTGATGTAATTACAGTTCGGGAACTATGTTGACATATTTGTAAACATTTAATGAACTCTCGCATAACAAAGGAATACATAACTGTACTGCATTAAGATTGCTCCATAGAAATAGACCCCTTTAAAAAGGACATCTCTGCTCAGAGGAAAGTTTGACTTCAGGTTCATTTAGAACCAAAATTATTTTATAATACCTTTATGGGGATGAACATACTGAAAAATAAAAATTCATTATTTAAAAAATACTAATTCAGTTGACACTTTAAATAACAGGACCTCAAATTGAGTTAAAATTATCCTTTAATTATCTTTTGTTATAAATTTCCATTCCAAAGATATTTTAAATGTAAATTTCACGTTTAAGTCTTCAAATAGACCATTTTCTCCCTGTAACTCAAACATACCAGTTCTTATGGAGCCAGGTCAGTTTCTGCTTCAGAGTTTGTACGTTTTTGGAATTTTTAATGGAAGTCAGGAGCTTTACAACAAAGACGACGACAAATCATGTAAGACTGAGGACAAAACACTGGACTCTGACTCAGTTTCTTCGTTCCTCATGACAGGTCCCCGTTTAATCCCCCCTTTACCTTGTGTGTATCATGTGTCCTTGGAAGCGTACCCACCACGTTGCCTCCTGGACCAATGAGCTCTGATGGGGTAACGCATAGCACAGCACCTTTTGTCAGCTTGCCTTCATCTTGTTTGGGAAATAATTCATGTATCTGAAAAGCAGTATAGATGCAAGTTTAAAAGTATGCTGTGAGTAGTAAAGCTTTTCCTGAATCTTGCCCACAAATGACACACTTGTATATTGCTCTCAGGAACACTAGAATTGGGAGTATAATTATTGTTTGTATAATATAATTGGTAGTACAGATTTTAATCTATTTAGAAGAATTGTGGGGTGGGAGGAAAAAGAGTCCAAACTTGTCTTTTCCTTCAAGCTAAGACATACATTGGAAAAGTCAAGATCATTGTTAAAATTTCTTCTATAGTTCTGAGACTTATTACTGTTGTCCAAAATAACTTTACAAAAGAGAAAGTGAATAAAATAGTAAGAAAGATAAGGTACGGAAAACAAACACCTGCCCTTAAGGAGAAAATATATTTTTAACAAACACTGGAGAATACAGAATTTGCTGTATCAACAAAATACATTATTTACTCAAGTAGCTGGATAAAGCCAATGTGTATTAATTGAATAAATGAGTGTGTTGGTGAAAATAAAAGAGTGAATGGATGGATAAATGGCTAAACTTAGTGATAGCACATTCTTCTTCCTGTTTATTATTTTTAGAAAACAGTACTTATTTTAAGTCCCTGCAAAGAATTCATTGAAAGAAATTGGGTGAAATTCCTCATTTTCTTTTGTGGTAACAGCCAGTTGTTACAGTACAATTGAGAACATTTTAGATTATAAGATATTGACTATGCAGGTTGAATTACCATACCTGCATTTAAAGAGCTTTTGAGAATGAGTAGAGGGGAAAACACAGATAAGCAAAAAGGTAGTTCATACTATTCTAAAAATTAACACTTGCCCATGTAATTATATCCTAAATAAGATAAATAAAAATGGATTAAGGAAATTACAGTGGTTTAGAAGAATTGAGTGTGTTTTCTATCTCTGTTTTTATTTGGTTTTGATAGTAATTGTGATAAAGGCACATCGTGCACTGTGAATTTTTTTTTTAATGCACTGTGTGTTTTTAAACATTTAGCCAGCAACAGTTAACACCCAAAAGTATAAAGGATGAAAAAGAAAGCAATGGACTTGATACTATCATGGCAGGTTTTTAACTGCCGGAGGAAAAGATTGGGGAAACAGGATAAATATCAGTATGAAGTTAAGGCTTTCTGCAGGTCTTGGAGCATTATGGGGAACATAGCAAACCTTCCTGCAGCCTGGGGACAGAAAGAGTGATTGCAGAAGAAAACTGAGGTGGGACTTTGAAGAGAGAGGAAGAGAAGCAAACTCACATCCGTGTAAATACAGGCTTCCATGCCCTCCCCTGGGGCTCATTCCCCAGGAATGTGTCCCTCGCGCTAAACAGAGTACTTAGGTAAACACACTGTAGACATTTGAAAATACTGAAGTAACACTTCTTCATAGGTTACTATGTAATTATTTCTAGCTGTCGCATTTGTTTATCTTAGTACCAATGTAAAGAGCTAGTTTTTGACTTGTGTTACCTACAGTATCTTGTTTTATCATTTGAAAAAGTACGTAAACAACATTTAAGAAAAATGCAAGCATCAGTGGCTTTGTTCAGTGAATAGAACAACTGGAAACTTATTTCTTATTATTTTGTAAGTTAGTAGCAATGTAACATGATATCCATGGCATATTGAAAAATAAAAAAAAAAGAATGGAAACTTGGACTTCTGAATGAACAGCTCTATCAAAACACTAGCTTTTGATTTAATCTGAGCTTTACTGGAGAAAGTTTATGCTATTTGTACGAAGCCTAGAGGAAATCACTGAACCAGAAAAGCTGAATATCATTTCTGACTAATCTCTTAGTCACCCTAATAATAAGAAATTATTTAGTTCCTATTTTTCATAGTAGTCCATCTTGAACAATAAAATCACATAGCCTACTCAGAGATATTTCAGGAAAATTGATGTGGTATTTTGAAAAAGATGTACTTTAAAAAGGGGGCACAGTAAATATTTTGCGTTTACACTGCTGTTTATCACTTACTTCTCAACGTGTATCTAAGAAAGTCAGCTGAAAACGACTTTGAAGTTTCTAGTTTGGATGATTAGGGATGAGACACTGCCTTTAGACAAGATAAAAAGTACACGTGTTAGAATTGATGTGTTCTCTTTACTTTTAGAGAGAATAAGCAGGGAGCTAGTAACCGATCTGGTTGGGGCTGGTTGAATTTACAGGAAAAGTATCAGAAAGTCATTCATGTGGGTCGTGCTGTTACAAGAGAGCGCTATGTTATATTCAGAGAGAACGAAGGGTAAGAAGGAGGGGTGCGGAGACAGATCTTCTGTGTCCCTCTACAATCAGCAGGCAGAAGGGAGAAAAATCCAAGACAGTGACAGAGACCAAGCAGATTAATAAATTGTGGGAAATGGAGGATGGTGCATTATCAAGAAAGGCCAAAGAGAAAAGAAGGAAGTAGTTAATGGTGCTGGATGCTGCAGAGAGGACAAGAAATGAGAAAAAACATTGATTCGGGCAGTTAAAAGGACACCAGTAACCTTTGAGGAAGCAGTTTTGAGTAGAATTGGGAGGGAGAAGGTCGACTCCTCATTGCAAACCAGATTTCAAGTAGATGAGTCACTAGTGAGTTGGAAGGTATGTATGAGAACTCAACAAGTTGAGACAGCGCTATAAAGAAATTCAGTGATAAAACGAAGAGAAGTGGGTGTCATCTGGTGAGTTCCGAGAAGATTGTTGTAGAAGAATGGAGGTTGTTCCTCCAATGGATGCATGTTTTTGTTTTTTTTTTTTTCCACCAAAAGAAGGTACAGGAGTCAGTGGAGAGGAAAAGAATGAATATTCACTGAAATAAAGATAATGGAGGAGGGGCGAGACATTGAGAAGGGATCAAAAAAGTGGGTAAGAGGTTGACCTTAGAAAAGAAGGTGAACAAAACACTTCCGAGTTCAGAGAGTCAGACTGAAGGAGGTGGTGCTCAGCCCGGGAGACTCGTTGCCCAACATCACCTCTGTACCTTCAGTTCCACCTTGTTTGTTGTCTGGGTGGCTCACTGCCTTGTTCACACTCACAATTGTGTATTGCTTTTTAACTCCTTTAGTTTGTCTCTGCCTGCCATACAGCCCCACCTTGACTATAAATTTTGTGAGGGCGTAATCATGTCTATATTGTTTAATAACCACATATACATTGCTTAATAAGCTCTGTTTTCGTGTGATCCCTAATGTATTTCAGTAATCCCGAAAGCCAGTGCTATCATGGGAAAGGTTTTGCAGCCTGGTTTGTCAAACATAGTACAAGGTTGAAGGCTAATTAGCGATCTATGTGAACCTCAAAAGTTGTTTCTAAAACAAATCCTCAGTTTCAAAGGAACGAGACAGGTTATTATATGAAACTTTTTTTTTCCTCTTGGTTAAGAAAGTTACAACATAACAAAATGTAACTTAGAGGTCAGAAATGGATACCTCCAAAGCCAGATAAAATTTTTAACCATAATTCATTGTAGAAAGTGGAAACATTAGACTGAAAAAGAAAATAATTATGAAAAGACAAAAAATTGCAAAGTAAATGGTTGCTAAATGCTGTGGTTTAAACCACTGTTTATATCAACCAGAAGAAATTGGGTTATGCCCTTAACTTTGGTCTGATCCACACTCTAGACACAAATCCCTTGATTAGAATAGTTGAATTATGCCTTATGATTCCTCCTTAGCAAAAATAAGTCTTAGCAAAAGTTAAAAATGTAAAGTTGTTTTTGCCTCCCAATTAGAAAATGTATAGTAAATATGTTTCTATTTGTCTATACTAAGTGTCTTACTATTTGTTTTATGATTGCTAGGAATCCACTTTCTTTAGTTTTTACATAAATTTTCAATGATCCATTTTTTAAAATAGAGCTCCATAGACACAAAGATTATGAATTGCCTACTATTTCCATGGTTTTAGACTCTGTATTATACTGAAAGTGAAGTATGATGTCTATTTAAATGTCTAACTTATGTAAAGCTGTAAAGTTTATAATGTAAGCCACTTGATTTTATCCCTCCTGAAAATGTTTGGTTTTATTTCTCTTCAAAATAAGTAGTGAAGGAGAAATTGGAGAGTGAGACAGTATAACTAAATGAGCAAGATGTGACCGGAGACAGCTTCCTTATATTCATGCTTTCATGTTTTTATTGTTATTACCCCAAATCATTCAAAGCAGTAATTGATCATGACTGTTGTGCAGTTGCACAGACATCTTATTTTGTCCTGGAAGCACCCAGGAGAGCATGAGGAGGTCCTTTAATACACTGGGATTTTAAATGGAAGCACAGTTTTGCCCTGTCCAGCTCTCTAGGACCACCTTAAACTACTCTCCAGCCTAGACTCTCCAGCCGCCCTGGAGTTTTTTAACATACATCTAGCTGTCCCACATTCATGCCTTCTCATGATTCTGTTTTCTCATTAAAAAAAAAAAACCTTCCCACTTTTGTTTTCTTAATTAATGACTAGTCATCCTTCGCTCTAGAATAATACCAGTGGCAGTTCCTCTGGGGAGCTCCCTTGGTCCTTCCGTCCCCCCAGGCTGTGGCCGATGTCCCCACAGCACTCTTGTTCCTCTTGTGATTGGTTACTGATCTGGGTCCTCTGGGACGCAGCAGAGACTGGCTCTTAGCTCTGTATCTGCTGTGGCCAGCATCCCTGTGTAAATGCTCATTTAGTGTTGTCTGAACGACCACACACAAAGAGCTGTTTTGTTTTGGACCTTAAGCTACGTTTTATCCCTATTTGTTGCAGAGGGGACAGTGCATGGATATAAGCTTTTCGGATTATGCAGTATGTTATTAAATAAACTAGTTTAGAAGTCTAGTTCGTAATGAATAGTTTACAAAAGTATGGAGGGAGCACCGCAGTAAATGCTCCCTCTTTTTAAAATTAATGCATAAACAGATTTAAACGTTTCTGATAGACTTTTTTTATCTTAATAATTTGAGGATGTGAGGATAGGCTGTGATTCTTAACAGCAACAACAAAACCACCCCAGTTTCAGTGGCTTATCCCAGCAAAGGTTTCTTTCTTGCTCTGTAAAGTCACTGTGCAGCCCTTCTTCCGGTGACTCAGGGATCTAGGTTTGCTCCAGTTTCCCATCATGTGGCTTCTGAGGGAGCTGAAGCGATGACAGAGAGACATGGCGGGAGAACACTGGCTTCTGATCATCTCTTTTCAAAAGTTAAACCCTGTTTTTGCTCAGGGTCCCTTGGCCAGAATTAATTATATGGCACAACTTAATTGCAGTAGAGGCTAGAAAAAGGTAGCCTTTCGGGGTACTTGGAGAAGACAGTGCCTAGAAGTTGACCAAGCCATTCTGTGTTTTGCTGCATCTTTTATGTTCCTATTTTGGGGGCATAATGGGATGGATAGATGGGTAAAAGACAGATGCCCTTGGGTGAATTCAAATGTAAAACACTAATTCCACAGCTGTTTATTGAGTCCTTGTTACGTCTCCTGTGTACTAATTCCTAAGGAAAAGTCTGTCCCAATAGATCCTCATCTTGTTGGCTTGTGGTCAGATTTGGAGAATCTAATCAGAGTTGTGAAACAAAGCACATCGGTACTTCACCCTAAAATCTGGCAGGCAAACTCAGGGGCTCATGGAATGAATCCCTGCAGCCCACGTCATCACTCTCGCAGTGGGAAGAGTGCCTGGCCAGTGCTATGTAGGTGGATGAAGCACTGTGGAAGGTAGGAATTGAATGTGCCTGCCTTTTACCTGCCTTAGGTGAAATTAAATTAAAACTTAGTCCCTCAAGTTGAACGGAAGAGATAATTTGGTTGCTACCTAGATATAGATTTGTTCAAAGAGAGAGATGAAAAAACAGACAAAATTATTGATAAAAACATAATTAAGAGTCAGGAAGCTGATTGAGGAATGCAAATTGCTTTTACTCACGGTCTCTCTTGCCAGTTTGTACTATACGAGGCTTTAATGAAAAAATGGATTAAAATTTCAGTCTTTTATGATTGCATTACAGAGAAGTCAGTGCTTTGTGATTAAAATATATACTTGAGTTTGAGGATCATACAGATTAATGAAAAGACTGTTAGAGATTTCCATAGCTTAATTCTCTACTCAAGGCCCTTCATTCTTTGAAATTACAAAGCAGATCTCTTAAATGGGAGTTTTATATTCTCAATCACTTCATTCTCACTTACCGTATGAAAAATAAATGCCCCAAAGTCCTTCATTTATAGAGTGAAGCAGGGCACATGTTTACTGTGTAAGAGAAGAGAGTGTCAAATTGACATGTATTTAATCATGGTTTTAGAATTATTTCTTTTGAGAAATAAGTACTTGTTGTTTGTGCCCATTTTACAGGTAAAGACATTGAGGTTCAGAGTGTTTAAATGATTCTCTCCGAGTCTTTGCTTCTGTGGAAATTTTTTACTTGTCATTTTAGCAGTTGTCTCAGTAGCTTTTAATTAGTTCATCAAAAGTCCGCTCTCCTCCCCAGACTTGGGACAGACTGAAAGGCATAAATTCTATCTTATTTATCATTATTCCTCCAGAGCCTGGCACCTATTTAGGTGCTCAATGCATATTTATTGAGTAAAGGAATGAGCAAAAAACTAAATGTTAAGTATTAAAAATAAAAGAAAAAAAGCTACCCCATCTCTGCCCAAGTGTCTGAGAGGCAAAATAGCATCATAGAAGCTTCCTGGGTTTAAGTACCAACTGGATCTCATACTGTATCAGAAAACTTGGTAACAGCATTCCCTACCTTATAGTGTTGGTGTGAGGACTAGATGAGTTTGTACATGCAAATGTCTAGAGCAGAGCCTATGTCCAGTTTAACTTTGCTTTATAAATTTAAACCCCAAGGATTATGTGATTAGGACATAAATATTTAAATTTTGACTAAAATAAGAATTAGAGACTGAATATAATTTGACACTGATTGAATAAAAGAAGCAAAATATTTTAAACTTTGGCTTATTACTATGCATTTGATAATCCTGGAAATTGAGACTAAATTCACATTTTAGTTTAGCATAAAATATTTAAGTGCAACTTATTGAAGATATCCTGAAGTTTAAGAACAAGTTTTATAAGGCCGTAGAATTAAACTTTTCTTCCAGGTTTAATTTTCTCTCATTGGCAAATGAGCATGCAGTTAGAAAAATGCAATAATTAATTAGTGGGCAGAGGCTGTGACACTTCTCGGGTAACTTTGTTGTTAGATACAGTCCAAAATTTAGACTAATACACTGAAAATCAGTACTCACCTATTACTCTATTAAAGAATGTGTATTTCAAAGCCATTTTGATCTGAAAATTATTCACTAAATGCGACTTTATTTCCAATAATTATTTAGTCTGCTTCCAGGCGATTTCAGTATTCTAATAGATTTAATCAAAAGCATAAAGTGGAGAAGCAACACCAGATGTCATGTATTTTTGCTGTGTTTCCTTGAGTCATCCCCAAACAAGGGCGTCACCACAGAGCTCGTTCCTTTAGCAGAGTCCCTGTGCCCAAGTGAATTCATAAACAGCAGTAACAGGAGTGGCCGTCATGGCCCTGCAGCTGCCAAAGGGCAAAGGGAAGAGCCTGCCTTTTTTTTTTTTTTTTTTTTTAAATACATACAAAATTGTTTCTGGCTTCAATTTCATGACACTTTGTGTCTCCTGAGAAGAAGAAAGAATTCCAGAATGGTGTGAAGTGGAAAGACTTTTTGCTTTCATTTGAATGATACACCTTGTAACCTAGCAAAGGAGAACAGCTTGGATTGGTGATAATCATGAGGTGAGCATCCGTTTTCATGGTTTTGTGAAACCATCTTCTGATTCATTCAGATGAGTGCCAAGGAAGACAATGACCTCCCTGACTTATGTTTTATCATACTGAGATGCAGTTTTTCTAGTCTCAAACTGAAATAAACAGACCACATCCCAGCACACTTTTTATATAGAAAGGCTGCCCAAAGAAGCTGTTAGTCCATTCTTCCCTGAGATTGATTAGACGTAGTGTCCTTTTTGGTTTTTGTGTGTCATCAACAGCATTCAGCTGTTGTGAGTTAAGCCTCTTACCCCTTTATAAGATAACTTAACCAGTATCAGCTCTTTAAAAGAGACAAAGGAACCTAGAATATGCATAGAAGCTATGCCAGCTAAGGAAGCTATTAGCAATCCAAGTTCACCTGACAAAGGACACCTTTAAAAATGTCCTGATTTTAGATAGAGTACAGTTACCTCTCCCTTTTGTCTGTTATTCTCAAGGGTTACAAGTTCAGCTGTTCATGATTCCTCCTGTAGTAATAATTGTAAAATTATAAAAATAGTTATTTTTGTTCTCTAGCCCATGAGAGATGTGTATATGTGTGTGCGGGGGGGGGCGGTGTGCGCGCACGTGCGTGTGCATGTGCTTACACGTCCCCAAACATATTTTAATGCAAAGTCATACATTACCCCTGTAACATTCCCATGCGTCTAATCCCAAATGTAGTGAGTCCTGTGGCGGGGGATAGCCAGTGAATGAGAAGACCAGGTTCTATCGCCAAATTCTCCGTTTACTGTTGATGTGGCTTTTGGGCATCACTTTCTACATTTTCTAAGCAGAGTTCATGCAGTCCTGAATGACACGTATGCCTTGTCTCCATCTGCAAGCTGCTGGGGGAGTGTGCTCATGGAGAGCCCAGTACGGTCCTTGGCTCATACAGGCCCTCAGGAATGGTAGCTGTGGTTAGTGGTGGTGTTCTGTGATCCTTAGGACTGATGCAAGGAAGGAGGCCAGTTAGTTTTCAGAAGCCCTGACTGTAGTCACGATCTTTGCTACTCATTTGTTATGTGATCCTTGGCCAGATACTTCACATTTCAAAGCTGGTCTCAAGTTTAAAATAAGGTAGTAGTGTCTGCTTTGATGACTTCCAATGACTCTTGTGAGGAAAATATTATAGAAAATAATAATCGTTGTATAAACATAGACAGTGGTAGTTCTACATACTGTCTTTGGTACTAAGTTCTCATCCCTGAGAGGGAGCCTCGTAGGAGCAGGGAGGTCACTCAGAGAGTGAATGTGGGAGGAATGCTTCAAGACTGCTTTTGTTTCAGTAATGTGATAATTAAGGTTTCTCAGAGTATGTGTGGTGTTTTTTGGGGGGTGGTGGGTAGCGTGGAATAGGAGAAAGGATATGGAGAGAACGGTGCCAGAGAAATCAAATCTCAAATGGTACCTTTTATTTTCCAACCTTTAGTCTTGCTTCTTTACGTTACTGCTCCCGTAGGATCCTGATTCTAGGCTGACATATGAATGAGCAACATTACTGATCAGGGAGGTCTGAGCTGCAATGAGATAACATAAAATGATGAAGGCAATGAGACGCAAAGAGTTAAATAAGGTTAGCTCATGGTCAGCATGTCAAGATACGGATGATGGCAGAGAAACAAAGAGAATTCATAGTGAAATTAGGAATATGGGGATCCCAAGGGTCCACAGAGCAGAAAACACTTGAGAAATTAAAAATGGAGATAGAGGGGTGTGTGTGTGTGTGTGTGTATGAATTAAAGGATGAGTATTTTTGGAGACTACATTTAAGAAAATAAAAAGGATTTGTTTACTTTAGACTGTAAAATCTCATATGCCTCATACTAGTGAGGTTAGTTTCTGGCATCTCACAAAGAGTCAACATATGTATAAAGAAAGAATTATTAAACTTAAAAAACAAATTATAATTCAAGGACCTTTAAAGTTATATACAAGTTAATTCACTACTTATAAATGTCATTATTATTGATTACTGATATATTTTATTAAAGATACTTTTCATTTATTCATATTTAAACATGGATGTGTAATGTTCAATCACTGGCTTCTTAATAATTGTACAAGCCTGATTTATGAAAAAAATGACAAATGATTCAAGAGAAAAGTGGAGTTGAAAGTTACCTTTTGGGATTTAAGTGACTTGTCAGAATAAAAGATAGAAAAGACAGCAAAAGCTACTTGAAAGAAATCTCATTCACTTTTAAATATCCAAGTTCAGTTAGTTTTCTTCTTAGATAGTTATCTTTCCTTTGCTCTCAGGAATGAAGAGAATGAATTGAGATGTCAAGTGATGGCATTCTTTTTTTTTTTTTTCCCCTTTTCCCTTTTCCTTTTGTTTGTGGTGATAGAACGCATTTTGCTGCTTTTCTGACTATGGATTGCGTAAGGAAGTACTAGTTTAGCTGTCTTTTCCATCAGAGGAATTGAGTGATTCACATTGGTTAATCTTTGACTTATAAAAGGTATCATCTGGTTTTTAAAGTACTGCGTACATCTGGAAAGAGATCCTACTTAACAAGTATCTTGTATTTGTTACTCTTCCTCAAAGGGAAAACAAGTTGACTCTTTCAAAAACTACATTTAGTACTTGTCAACAAAGACTAATTATTCCCCTGATGATTTAAACTTTATCTCCTCAGAATAACACAATTTAAACTTGCCCACCTGTTCTATCATTTGACTTCAGCTACACGTGTAAGCAAGAAATCGTTTTTGCTTCCTTCTTGGTTGACATTAGCAGAAACTATATATATTTTGACCTCATCATTCGGGCAGGACAGATGACATCGCAAGTTTCAAATCATATGACTATGAGAGTGATCCAAGCTGATTTGCTTGCTAATAGATTGCTAAACTAAATTTCAAAAAATGTTCTCCCTGTCTCATGTAATTTTTTTTTAAAGTTGTATTCAGTCCATTTTTTTTCAGTTGTTATTTATCATGAGGTGCTTGGTTGGTTTCTGACTGTCTAGGTGGGACAGATCCAATGGTATCCTGGTAAATGTTTACCAGTCTGCTGCCTGAAAGGGAGAAAGAAAGACCACCTTGATTTGTCATGTTTGCTGATTTCTGTGGTAGAAATACTAACAACGTGGCTCATTTCACACTCCCAATGTGAGGTCCCTGAATGTGGAGGTTTAAAAAAAAGAACTTTTTGTTTATTTATTTATTATATTATTTTATTGTGGGGGCAGGGGGGCTAGGTTTATTTATTTTTGGTGGAGGTACTAGGGATTGAACCCAGGACCTCATGCATGCTAAGCCTGCACTCTACCACTTGGGCTAGCCTCTCCCCACTCCTAGAATGTGGAGTTGAGAAGAGATGCGCACAGCCCGCTAAGGCCGGCCAGTGCAAGTAGGCTCCACCTCACCCCCAAGTGGTCAGCGTTCCACAGTCCTGAAATCTCCATCTAGGATTTGAGAGAGGCAGAAGATGAGAGATACAGGATGGCGCTCGTTCGCTCTCCTGGTATTGGTGAACGTGATGCCGCACGTGAGCGTGGGTAGGTGCTCCAGCCTCCTCCTTTTATTCAGACAGCAAATTCCTCAGGGATCCATGGTGAATTAAAAAAGCCGGAAGAGGGTTCAGACATTAAGTCAATCATCCGTGTTTTACAGTACCTACCTTTGCTTCATTTGCAGTCAGAGCAGACTCACTCTATAAAACCCGAAGCAGAATAATGCTCTGAGCATATTCCCAAGAGAGATTTAGAAAATTATAATCTTATTGCCTCTTGAAAACATTGGCCTTTTTCCTCTTTGTTCAGCTTCTCCCAGGACACCTGCTTGTCAAATTTCCAGTCGATTCTTTTGGCTTTGTCATGGCAACCAAGTACCTTGGCCAGGGCCCTAATGACTTCCAAATGTTTAATTATCTCTTGTTTCTGATATGCTTGTTCTGTCACTTTTTTAGTATCTTCACTTCTCGAATAGGCCCTTGGCCTGTGCCTAGAATCAGATGCGTATTCCATTACCTGTCTTGCCTTCTCCAGTGTATCTTCCACATCTGTTTGAAGCAAAGGCAGCTCCAGTGTTACACCGTAATATAACAAAACCGTAACAAAAGCCCCACACCTACATCCCACACCCTGGTGGTTAAGATTAGTGATGGCTGAAAATCCTGTACCCATCCAGTAATTATCTGTGGTGATACTGATACAAATTTTAACTTTTTAAAAATTGATAGGATCCAATATAAACAAATCTTTCCCTGCTTATGTCATCCAGATCATTCACTCATCCTGGAATTTCCTTTCCTCCTCCCTTTCCTTATCCCTCTCTGTCCTTCAAGATTCATCTCAGGAATCACCCTTTCTGTGTCATCTTCTCTAATTTGGCTCCTCCTCTAATTCGGCTCCTCTGCTCTCAGACCTAAGCAGGGTTTCCTCTCTTGTTCTGCTCCTTGGGGCTTCCATAGAAATACTCTCTGACCCCTTCTGTGAGTATGTCTTCATTTATTATAATTGCTAATATTTTCCTCCCCAAATTTTATTTTGAAAAATTCCAAGCCCGGCAGAAATTGCAATCCTAGTATCATAAATGCCCACATGCCACTCAAGGAGATTTCCCAAGTAGATTTATGTACCCATATACACATTCCCCCCCCTGAATCCAGATGGAAGTAAGTTGTACACATTCCCCCCTTCTGTTAGGCAGCCCGTACTGAAATCTTCCTGGCCTTGAGTTAATTACAGTCAGTACTTTTTAGAGGCTTATTTCTTGGTTTGTTCATTCATCAAATATTTATTAAACAGCTACCGTGTAGAAGATGCTGAGGATGAACTTTGAAGGTTTCAATGAAGAGATGGCTGGACTATAGAAAATTTATATACTTGGAGATGATTAGCTCCTAAGAAAAGGATAAAATGTTACTGTTGTAAGTGGGGAAAGGAATCCATGTACCCAAGTCTGTGAACTTACCATCATTCATCTGTTCACTGACTCTCTCAGTCAGTCACCAACATGTACTGTCTGTTATATACCAGGCACTGTCAGGGGCTCTGAGTGTTTACAGAGGAGTCTTCTTCCCTGTAAAGAATCCAGTCTCACACCGGGGACAGAGAAGCTCATCAGATGCGAGGGAGTCTGCTCACTGATGGAGGTCCCCAGGATACCATGGAAACAGAGGAGAGGGAAGCAGGGCAGGCTTCCTGAGTATTTCCAGTGATGCTTGAGTAGTAATTTGAAGGATAAGGAGTAAACGAGGCAGATAAAAAGAGAGGAGCACGTTCGAAACTAAAGCATCAGTGTATTTCATGTCAAAGCACGAAAAAATACGAGATGTTCCAAGAACTAATAGCAGTTTGGTATAACTGGAGTGACAGTTGCCAAGGGGCAGTTATAAGATAAGAGAAGGCACAGGGCTGGAGGCTAAGACCCAGATTATGAAGGACTTCATCCGTTCAACCCGAGTTGAATCTTTACTTAAAAGCTACGGGAAACCACTGAGTGATTCAGGTGGCATAGTGATAGAGACCAGATTTGTGTTCGAGTAACCTCGTCGTGAAAAAAGATTGTGAAAAGGATAGCTCGTAATATTTTTAATTTGGGCACACTAAATATTGCTGTAATAGCTAACTCAAAGAGTAAAAGTAAATGAATGGCAGGGTATGTAATTATTGTGCCTTTAAGAAATTGACCAAATGATTGATACCTCAACCAATATCTCTTACCCAGAAGACAATTTTATTTTCTTTCAGACGTTTTCTCTTGAGATAACTGACATCTAAAATGTAAAAAGAAAATGTATTGCTTAGAGCAAAGAGTTAGTAGTCTTTGCAGCTCATATTGCTGCATAAAAGAAAAGGTGGGGGCAAGGCGGAGTCACCATAATTAGATACCTGGTCTTGCAGGGGACTGGAAAGCATTTAAAGCATTTTATTCCTTGCTGCAAAGCTCTTTCTGTTGAGCAAATGAGTAGGAATTCATCAGTGAAAACATGACAGTGATTCTGGAGATTTTATAATTGATGTAATGTTTTGTTTATTAGGCCAGTTCGGCCTGATTGATTTGCAGATTGCAGCAGCTCTGACAAAGCCCCCGTCGTTCACATTTCTGTTCTCTGGATGCCTTGCACTGTGGATCCCCTGGCAGGATCAATGGGCCTCAAGATTGTGTCAGAGATCACATTTATAGGGATCATTTGTGGGGATGTTTCAAGTCTGTGACATAGATTGAAGGAACTTATCTAGCTGTATTCCTTTAGAATAGCACACTGCATTTGTTTTCAACTCCTTCAATCAGATAGCATAGTTCTTCTGTGAAGGTTAATGCCACAAAAGAGCGTATCAACTTGATTTCTGAAGGGCATGTTATTAAATTAGCTTTCACGTAGACCAGGGTTTCTCAGCCTCTGCACCGTGGCCATTGTGGATCTGATACATAATTGTGGTGGCCACTGCCCTGTGTGTTGTGGGAGGCTTAGCAGTGTCCCTGGACTCTACACACTAGTGGCCAGGAGCAGTTTTCCCTCAACAACCAAACAGTTCTGACAACCAGACCTTGTCTTCAGATATTGTCAGATGTCTCCTGATGAGCAAACCTGCTTCAGAACCATAGATGTAGACAATTAAGGGTTAAAATGAAACAGACAAAAAAAGTAGTTCAGTGATCCTTTCCATGGACTAATTGCATTTATTCATTTTTCAAATATATATAGCTATATTGATAACAATATAGATAAATATTTAAATATAATGTTTTGGTACTTTACTGAGTGCTAATTTAGAGAATATCTCATAGAATGAACAAATCTGAAATATCTGTGGAATTGTCTAAATTAATATATATGTGAAGTTTCCATAATTTAAAAATAAATATAGAGAGAAAGGAAACAATCACAGAAAGATGTATCAAAGTATACAGATGAAGTTCCATAACAAGTTCTATATTTTTACATAATAATAGCAAAATTAGGGTTAAATCTGTAAGAGTATAACCACAAAAGAAAATCCTTTTTAGTCATGGTTTATAATATTGGGCTTACACATTTGTTTTAGGATTTCATTTTTAGCCACATATTTAGTATTTGTTTACTTTGAAATGTTATTTCTAATACTTGAAAATAGCATTGAGAGATAAATTTACATTGTAATGGAAATTTATACATAGACGCCAAAAACCTAATCTTTGTTAAAATGTTAACAACTCAATGTTAAGTGGATAGTTTGAGCCACAAGATACCAAGGTAAGAGGTGCTGATGTAAGGATTTGGTAGGGATATGCTACTATCATTAAGCTGAATAGAACTATTAGAAATCTTCTAGCTAAATTCATAGAAGACCAGTAAGTTTCAAAGAAAAGGATGAAGGAAGTAGATACAAGAATAAGCCCAATGAAGTTACTTTTTGTCTTAGCCCAGTATTAACTATTTCTAGCTTTTTTTTCAATAATTTTTTACCAAGTGCTGACTATATGCCAAGCATTTTGGTGCCAAGTTCGACGCCTACACTTACATGACTTCATTCATTCTGTAAAATAGCTCACTGAAGCACGTATTGATAGTCCCATTTTAGAGATAAGAACACTAAGAATTAAATGTTTAATTGTAGTTGGTTACTACCAGAACCAGAGATTGAGCCTAAATGCTACAATTTTTTTTAACTGAATATATTCAGCAAGCATCTAAAATGTACCAGATACTTCGCACTGAAGAAAACACGTCAGTTCCTGCGCTTTGCAGATAATAGTCTTCACTACATCACCTTCACATTTCATTCTGTTTCATGCGTTTTCTGAATTATAATCAAGCATGAGAGTCACCTATCACATGGCTCATGGCCCTGGGGAACTTAACCTGTGTTGATACAGTAGCTACATTCCATTGAAACCTTTGCTATAAAGAGAGTATCTGTCAGGTGATTTTTTTTTTTTCCTATTCCCACAATGTATTTTAAATTCAAAATGCCCTAACTCTTCATGGATAACTCCTGGAATAGAGTTCCTTCTTTCTCTAATTTGATCACTAAAGTTATATAATTGATAACAGACCATAATATCATTTTTTTTTAGAATTTTTTTATGTTTAAAATTACTTACGACCAGAGACATCTGTGTACAATGTCTCTATAGTGTGACTTACAATAACTTTGTGTTTTTGTTATCTCAGCAAGAGATCACTTGCAAGGAGACAATGTCCCCTTTGTGATTTCTAGTCAAGTACTGCATGCTTTTACATGTCTAGCATATGTACAGCATGGCCGAGGTCAGGAAGGATAAATTCATTGCATGCCTACTATCACTCCAGAAATTCACCTCCAGTATGAATTGATGTGGAAGTTGAAACCTACCTGACATCCCAGATCATATATTAACCAGATATGTCCTCTGAATTGTGAAAAGAAAAGCTTTAAGTGCATTATGTATTTATGGCCTGAAGTGACCCATTAGTGAACAGATGTAATTCGGAAGTAAAAATCTAAGTATCTTAAAACTTTTTTTTTGGAACACATTTATAACAGACTGTTTTCTGAACTTAGTCCTACCAACATGATTTAGCTTCTCATAAGATATTTTAAACTAGTTGTCTAGTTTTGACAAAAGCTTTCAACCTGTGAGGGAAAAAAGTCAATCAAACACGGTGAGAAAGATTGCAAAAGAACAGAAAGTGATCTGCTGTTACAGTGGTGAAAAGGAATCCAGTTTGTTATTTAGTGACTTCTCCTGCCTTTTTCTTGGCATAACTACTTTTGAAGTTGTAAGTAAAGATCCAGGGCGGACCGTGTTAGGAGCTTGGCTGCAAATGTGTTAGCAGCTCCGTGGAAATGGACTGCGCTACCTGAACACTGAACTGTCTTCCGTGAATAGTCTGAGTTCAGCTTTTTATAACCAACCCCTCTTTTGGGAAGTTCTTCAGATGATACCAGTCACTACATCTCTACCACTGAATTTAGGATGGTTGTAGGCAGCTTGTTTAGAAAGCATTCTACTATACTAGGGATTTACAATACATGCATGTCATATCTTTAGTTAACTTAACACCCATAAAATACATGTTGAGATAAACTTCCTGAAGAGTAATCCAAAAACTGTACTGTTTAGCAGTTTGTAAGTTTTGAAAGTAAAATGGATATGTGGCCCAAACAATTTTCTGATAGATTTAATAGTTTTGTAGTTCCTTTCATTACTTGGTGAACTAATGAGAAATTATAGCATGACTTAATCTTTTCAAGTCTCAGCGAACAAAGAAATAAAATGGTTGAATGTTTGCTATTTTCACATTGCTTCACAAGGCAAAGTAACTCATTTATTAATACTGTCATCATTCATTCTCTCTGATGTCTTAAAGCCTTTCATTTTCAAGTTTTGATACCTCAAATTGGATGAATGTAATTGAGCCTTAAATTTAAGCTCAGTTCATCTTCCCTAACTAATACAGAGATAGCTCAAAAGATATACTACCGACTAAGTTGGTGATGTTAAACTGTTAATTTTTTTTCAAAAAGATAGAAATAGAATTTGAAAATAGAATTAAGGAACCATTGCTTAACTTTACTTTGTCTTAACAAAGGTTTGTAAACAACTGATGCAGCCTTGAGGTTGGCATAACAGAGCTACATCATTTTAATTAAACAATTCTGTTAATTATACAATTATAAACATCTTTTAATAAGCTGAAAGTTTATGCAGGTTTTTTTTTTCCTGGAACTTCCAAGATTATTTTTAGGGACTTTTTCTCTTCTGAGATATTTTACTAGCTTAAAAGAGCAAGATATCTCTATAACAAATACATGATCTGTATGTACATGTGTATATAGAGAAAGAGCAGGGGGAGGGAGGGAGGTAAATGTTTGGACTCAGATATAAAGGAATCTTTCAAAAGTGTAAACAAAGCAGCCTGTGCCAGGACAAACATGTGAAAGAATGCTAAATTTGCTACAACCTAGGAGGAAGACAAGACTGACATTCCATGAGCAAGCCTTCCATTTCTTTAACTGTGAAATTAGGTGGTTAATTAACACTATTTCTAAATGCTATTCCAAGTCAAAGATTCCACAATTATTTATCAACTGCAAAATTCAAAAAGAAGACGACGAAGAGGAGTGGTCTCAGTGACCACAGTGGAGCTGAAAAATGTTAACTAGGTTTATAATCTTAGCCAGAGGGTTTGTTGCTATTTGAAAACCGAGTAACAACTTTCCAACCTTGAATTTAATTGCCATCAGAAGCGTCTTATTCTGGTCTTAATCGACCAATGTATCTCTGATTTCAAGACAAAATTTTTAGAGAAAGTACACATCTTTTATCCCATGTAATTTTTACCAGTTGATTTTGATAGCACTTAATTTTACTCCATTTCAGCCCATTTTTCTTCTTCTTTTGCTGCGTGAGTCATCTTGCCGAGCTCTGCAGAGTATAAATGTAATATCCTCAGCACCTAATAAGCTGGCAGATACATTTCCATTTGAATGTAGATGTTATGGAAAATTTAACTGAATTCGGCTATAATGCTTCACTTACTTTTAAGTGGTCCACGTTGGAAGATTAATGAAAGACTCTTTCAGTTTATTGTTACATTTTGGAAATGCAGCAGTGTGATGCTTTGGGAGGATAGACTATGACAGGTGCAAGACTGAAATTTAAACACGTCGGCATGATGAGGAAGCACTATCACAGCCATTAGGAAGTGCCAGTCATCCTTGGTGGCTTTACCATTCCTTATGAAAATGAAGGGCATCAAAATAATTGCTTATTAATGTCAGTTATTTTGGATGGTGAATTAAGACAGATTTTCTATATAGATCATCTCATTTGCTCTTCATTAATGGTCAAGTAATAGTTCGCAGAATATTAGACATTAATAGTTCGAGGTAGCAAAGATAGACTAAAATAATGCTAAAGTGATTTGGTTGATTTAGGGAAAGTAGTGATTTAATGCAGAACTCCATGTTTATTTCTAACTAAGTTTTTTAAATGAAGATTTCCGAGCATATACAGAAGTGGAGAGGATAGTATAATATATCATAATCCGGTGTCAGCAGTTTCCAATATTTGTTAATCTTGTTGCTTCTATCCTTCCACTTTTTGGGGGGCGTCGTGGTGGGTGGTGGGCTCGAATATCATTTCTTGTGTAAATGTTTTAATATGCATCTTTTACATAGAAAGACTTTTTAAAAAATGAGAATCTCTTTTCTCTCTTCTTCTGTAAAAACATTTAAGGTTAAAGATAACCATAAAATAGAAGACTAGACCAGCTATAGAAACAGCACTTGTCAAGTCAGCCTTTATTTTAAATTTACTATGTACAGTGATTTATTATTTGAAAATTACCCAATATTTAAAAGTCCATTGAAAGACATGTTTAGTTTTAGTTTTTGTTTTTATAAGAAGAGGGGGTTGGAAAGAGAAGGACCATTTTCATTATTTGGATAATGGGCACATGCAGGTCTGATGAAAACAAAATGCTCTGAGGCAGCTTCAGCTGGAAAACATCTGTACCTCCTTCTGTAATCAGTGTCAGCCACCAGCGTCTCCCAGCAGCCCTGCAAGTGGCCACTTCCCAGCTCTGTTATAAATCATTAAGTAGCCACACTAGAGTGGCTTTAACCCGTAGAGCTGACAGATTTGCCTTGGCATTTCCCTTACATGGCATGACCATTCAAACCCGGGTGTCAAATTGCAGTCAAAGGAAGCCAGCTGAAAACCGGCAGGGTGTGATTGCCAGGAAAGTGAAATTGATGTATTACTTGTGGAATAATCTACATAAACCTTACCAGACAAGAAGAAAGTGTTCAGTGTGTATTTGAACATGGAAAAGTAATTGGAAAAAATAGAGAAGGTCTTCAGGGATGTTGGAAGTATTAACAAGGCAGATTGCCACCCCATCATCTCCACCCACCACCCACAGATCCTTTCTTTGCGTTCTCATAGGTCAAAAGAGGACTTGTGAAGTGGGAGCAATTATTTTTTCCATGGACAAAGAATTGACTTCATCACGTTATTTCTTGGAACGTGTCTGTTATTCTTATATCTTATTTATATGACAAAGAAGTATCTTTTAGATATGTACATTTTAACACGTGGAGGTTATTAGCTCCTTCTGAGAATAGTTGTATTCTGCAGTGCATGAAGATAGTTTGCCCCCAAAGGAATTATTTTTCTTCCTCAAGTAAAGCTTTGATGCTATAAGGCTCCTCTTGGCAACCTGTTTTTAGCTCTTCTCACAATGAAGTGTAGAGAACTGAAGATTAATTCCATTGAAATCATTAATGCACTGCAGTATGTAGATTATCAGTTAGTCAAGATAAACACCACTGATTACTGTTGAATTACACATACAAATATTTACAACATTCTGGGTAATGAATTCACAAAAATAAATAATAATTATAATAATAGAGACCTCGTACTCAAATTTCCATATATTTCTCGAATCCTGAAAGGAATATTTTCCAACAAGTTCATACTGTGGTATAATTTAACAGGGGTAAGAAACATTTGCAGTGCAATGTTAACCACAATTATTTCCCCTCAGACTTCAGAAAATCTAAGTTTAGATGTCAGTCTCTTGTTTCCTAGAGATATTTCTACGTATTTTTATATTCTTGCTACAGGATACATCAACATATTCATAATTTAGTAGTTTGAAGTGTAATATGGAATCATATTTTATGGAGTTCTTTTACATTTCAGAAACAATTTTTAAATTGACTAAAATATTTAAAATTTAAAATGTAGGCTTTTTTCCTTAAGACTGTAGTCTGTTAAACTGTTCAGATGCATACAAATATTTGACTCAGATGTCTTGGAGGACTATAAATTAAATCACACCTTAATTGTTTATCTCTATTTCAATCTTTTGTTTTAATATAGTGATATAGTTCTGCCTTTTTAGTTGGAATCTCTTAAATTGGAGTTTCTTTGAAAGTGTTGTTATTTGCGGTTCATGCCTGAAATATGAAGCTGTTTCAGAAGCAGAATGAAATGTTTATGGCAGATAAGACTTGCTGACTAATAGTTGTTGGAAACTTTCCACTTGTCAAATTGTTATGTAGATGATCATATATTAGTTCTAGCTGAGAGGAGAGCTCAACCCCCAGGAATCTAAAACAACACTTTGCTGGCAAAGAGTGAGTTTTTAGGAGTAAGAGCTTGTGTGAAGAATACAGAAGCATCATATGATTTACCCCAGTTACACCTCTTAGCAGATGATCAGAGGGGTGCAGCCCTGAATGTCTTCTTGGAGAACTCTGGCTCTGCTGCTCCACCCTCAGGTCTGCATCCCGCTTCGGTTCCCCGTTTTTTCCTGGTTATGTTTGTTTCCCTGTTCCTCACTTCCTTTTTTCCCTTATCTTCCCTTTTCCTCTCTTTCCCTAGACTCAAAATGTGATTTGGGGTAGGGGTTGTGGTGGGTGAGTCATTTGCCAACTTCCTGCTACTTTAAAACAAAACCCAAAAACCATGGCAGTGAGAAAAATACAGCAATAACAGTGAGGCCCTGCCAAGTAGCTGAAAGATTTACACTGTGAGTAAGAAGCTATTAATAATGGTTATATTCATTCCTTTCCTCAAAGGCGTCTTCCTTTTTGATAAGATGACATCTACTGGTTTTAATAGAATTGTGTTCAGATTTGATGCTTTTAAACATTAGATTGGCCAGGTCTTTGTTTTTATGAGAGCCTCTGAATCTGCATTGATTTGAAAGAACCTGCTACTCTCACCGGCAAGAGACCATCTGCAGAGACTTGAACTTGTAGCTGGTGAGGCACCGTGGCTAGCAGAGTGGTCACAGAACCCAAGTGAAGAAGTTCAAACTCTGACACCTGCACATATCAGCCACATGACTGTTAGCTAATTACTTAACCTGTTTATATTTCAGTTTCATCGTCTTTTATTTGGGGGCATTAACAGTACCTACCGAACAGGGGTTATAAGGGCTTAAATGAGCGAGTACATACTAAGCACTTAGAACAGTATTTAGCACACATTACATGAAGATAAATGTTGGTTGTCAGCATGTGTCCAAAGAGAAATTATTGATGGAAATAAAACTTAAGCTATGATACACCTCCGTGTATTTGGAGGTCACATTCATGATTCAGAATCTTTGGCAGTTACTTGTTTAGAATTATTTAACATTGAATAAATTAAATATCTTCTACAGTGCCATAAATTTCCTTTAAAATCAGGACTATCAGTTAGTTTATTGTTTGATAAAATGTGCAGCTGCCAAATTCTGGGAACAAGGACAGAGTATTTTAAGAATATTTTATCTGCTTTTGCTCTCCAAATGAGAGGCAGAAGTCTACGCATTCCTATAATATTTGTCCATTTTAAGTGTTCTGTTTTATGACAGCTAAACCATTAGGAAATAGCTATAACATAATGCTTGTTTTTAATGCTGTTACCTCTCCAAATTTACTTAAACATTTAACGGTATATTCCTACCTGATATTTATATAATAACTAGACAGCATTTTGCAAAACTATTTTAAAATGTACCTGTATCATTGCTTTTTCCTGTGAAAAATTTCTTCTTTGAAAAATGTGGAAGCTTCTCATAATTCCAGTAGTATTGAGAAATCATACGCAAAGTACTGTGTTACATCATCATTCGAGTAGTTTTAAAAATGTGTGTTTGTAGTAGACTAAATGTCAACTGTATTTTGGTTTATAATATGATCATCCTGCATGTTTAACATATACTGAATAACTTAAAACTAGGTTGCGAACAATGGCAATTCAATAGAAAAACTTGTATAGGAGGTTGCCACTGACACTTCTGATAATTTACCTCGAGTTTTTCTGTTGAAGACCATAGCAAATTGACAGAATGTCCACTGAAACAGGAATTCCTATCATGTAGCTCTCTCCTTACTGTGAATATGGCTATTTCTGAAACTTTTTATCAAAATATATTATCTTTCACTAACTGGTAATCATTAATATTGGCTAATTACAGCATTTTCCTTGGCAGTAGAAACCAGCTGTGGATGCATAAGAAAATGGCTCTTCTTAGAGGCTTAAATATTAAAATCATTTCAGCTTTTCTTTTAAACTTTGTTTTGATTGTGCTGTATATTTTTGGCAAGATGTAGTTTCCTCTTGTGGGATCATTCCGTATTGCTCAGAATTGTCTTCATTAGATTGACTGGAACACAGGTTTTCTAAATGACATTTTAATAATTGCTACAAATAAGCAGAGAAGAACCAGGAGGTTGTAATGGGATGGTTGAGGTTTTTGTTTGTTTCTTTGTTTGTTTTGTTTTCTGATTGTTTTGAGGTTTTTAAATTTGTTTTATTTTGGCTTTGTTTGTTTTTGTCAAAGAGTCCGATGAAGATGGGTTGAAGTACCCTCCTCTGCTCCCTTTCAGTTGGTGAAGGACTGTAATTTCCTTGACACAGACTGAGTCCAATGACAAGGATGCTTAGACTATCAGGCAATTAAAAGGTTAATAGGTATAATTTTATTTACCCATTTAAAATTCTTCTAAATAGGTATAATTCCTAAAAATAAAATAGCTTAAACCCACAGACAGCTATTCCCAACCTGGATGAGTTTATATTTCTAAACCACAAAGCTCTCTTCTTAAAGATTTCTAGGCGTGAAGATTTTTATACTGTTGTTCAGTGGTACATTTTAGGTTGTATAACCCTGAGATCAAGAAATTTTCCTATACGATTCATCACTTACTATGTTCTCTGTGTTTGAGAAGTCTCCTTTTGTTAGAGATTTGAAGTTTAAAAGATGCGTCAGAAAGTATAAAAATAGGAAGTGCCCACAGAATCCAACATTAACAGTTGTAGAACATATTGGTCCTTGAATGCCTAAAATACAGTGCCTGAAATGATTAGCGGAAGAAAGAAAGTGGGATAATTTAAGAAGCTGACACTCTCCTTACCTTCCAAATTGCTCAAGTTGGACTCTTCTCTTGTCTAAACTCCGTAGGTCTTCAGGTTTAACTGGCACTGAACCAGACAGAAAGGAGAGAAGACAAGGGACAGGAAACCACGAACATGGATGGAAGAAAGTTCAGATTGTTAATTGATTACTAGGTATAAGCCTCGAAAGAGATTTTGAAAGAGGTTTTATAGCTTTTGCCTTATCATCCTTGCCCCCAAAGGCTTGGCTAAACATACTCTGAGTATTGTGAGCTTGAATAAGTAGTATTTCTGATATGTTAATACATTATATTAAGCCCTTTATGTAGAAGTTGCTACATTTTCACATGCTGCATTTTAGTATGGCTTTTACGTTTTCCTGTATTGGGTTTATTTTTAATAATTTATGAGTGTTTATGCACTTTAAATGTGTATATATTCTATTGCATATTTCTCTAAGCATTGAGTACAATTTTTTCCTTCTGAATATTGGTGTTTTTGTTTGGCATCACCCAGGAAGACTCTGAATAATCAAGATATTAATAAGCAAATTCCAAGTTAAGATTTTTTTAAGATATTAAATATATATATATACCAGAGCATTTGAGAAGTACTCAGTAAATAAAACAAGGGTTGGGGGTAAGAGAAAATAAACTGGCTTTGTGTCAGAAAATACTTCCTAGGTTTTAGACAAATCCAAATGGCAAAAATCATACATTTTTTTCCCAAACTAAGATTTTATAACAGATATTTTTACTATAATAAGTTTTATATTTACATTGCATTTACATAAAAGGCAGCTCTAAACTCTGCCAATATTAAAAATTATTAGTAAGAAAGCATGGATTGAAAGTTGAACACAGCTGGATTTGGGAAAATATGTGCAAATATGGGTATATGTGAAGGTAGCAGAAGTTTGTAAATTTCCTAACTAGAGCTATGTACTTCACATGTACCATATACTTTAGGCTGGACATAGGAAAAGCTCAGGGCACACTGAATTAGTAAGTATCTTTATTTGCTGGAAAATAAAAATAAAAGCAAATTCTACCCATAAATGCATACTATTTTCTTAAGAAAAATTCATGTCTATAGTTTGAACATTTAAAACTTTAATACACTGTAAAAAGATGATGACATTTTGATTGGCTACTTACTGAAGTATTATAGCAGAGTAGAATAAGGAAATATGTCCTGTGCTGTTTACTAGAAAATCATTTATCGGAAAATTCACTTTGGAGATGATGTAGTGTATTTAATAGCAAAATTTAATCTTATTTTACTTTTCTACATTCATATTTCTGTGAAAACTGGTCTTAATTTAATATGCAAATAATTATTCTTTCCATTCACATGTTTATTTTCTCATGTGTTACTATGTAAAGGTGTGTTGTTGTCTCTCTGATTAAAAAATGTGATCTAGTTTAGCACTGTAAGTTGGGTGAGAAAAGACTAAAGTTTGTGTTCCTCTAAAACGCTTAACTTTGCAAGCTAAATAGCAGAGTCGAAGAGGTTGAAGAGGTTCGTTATTTGATGTCAAACAGTTACTTGATTGACTTATTACTTTGTTTTCAACTGCTCTTTTGATACCCTCTCCTGCTTCAGTACAGGGATCATATTTTTTGAGGCCAGGGACATATTAGGTATTTGGTATATTTGTCAATTGATTTAGAAACAACCTTCGTGTAACTAAGCAGTCATAACACGCTCCTTAGTGACCTAAGGAAGATATATTTAGACTTGTTTAGCAAGCAGAGGTGGTAATGTTTAATCAAGTAAGCAAATACAAGTATGAAATAGTTTGCCTTTAAACCCACTGGGCAGTAGAAAGAGTCAAGTGGAAAACTAGCTGACAGCTCTTACCCTGTTTGTCTCACAGAGAAGTTAAGCTGAATGCCACTCAGACAGTGACTGATTAAGGGAAAGGAAACATTTTTCTTTCCTAAAATCATACTGTGGAATCACAACTGTAAGACTGTTTTGCATCTATGATAGAATCCTTGTCCCTTGCTGTGATGTGTTAGGCCACGTAACATTTTTAAGAAGGAACAAAAGCTGGGAAAATGATACATTGTGTTAGTAAGAAGACCTAGAGAAATAATGGCAGTGAGACTTTCCTACCCCTTTCCTAAAGCTTCAAGTAATTTGAAGTATGAAAAAGAAAATGAAACTTTGAAAATCCAGAATAAGTGGGAAAATGTGTTTTTTTAGAGGCTCTTTCTCATTTTTGTAGTACTTCTCCTATCCATGGATGTTACTGGATGTGTATCTCAGGCAAGTAGGCAGGCTGCATTTTAGCGTTCCTACGTTCATGCTTTTTAGTTTAAAGGTACTAGTCCTTAATGACAATATAAGTGGGAGTTGGACAGGTGCCCTTCGTGTTCTGTTATCTCCTCTTATTACGTTAGGCAGGGGCGAGCTCTTATTTTTCTTATTTTATTTTTTTAATTTTATTTATTTATTATTGTATTATTTATTTTATTTTGGTGGGGGGTGCTAATTAGGTTTATTTACTTTTGGAGGAGATGCTGGGGATTGAACTCAGGACCTCATGCGTGCTAAGCATGCACTCTGCCACTTGAACTATACCTTCTCCCCTTCTTACCTCTTAAATTCAGATTTTGTTACCCTGACACTTTTTGAAACTTTGTTTTTTTTGTCATAGCATTCTTAGTGCTATAATGCTAATTTACGTTGTATATCATTCCATACTTAGTCAGGGTTTTCCATGTATTGTTGGTCCCCCATAACATCTCTTTGGAGGAGTGGGTCTCACCTGAGAGAGAGTGGGGCCATCCTTCTAGTCTCACAACTGGGAGAAGAGGAGACCTGCTTGATCTCATCTCCGGACTCAAGAGGTGCATGAGACAAGGGCTCTCTTGGAAGGTAGTACTAGCGTTTTGTTTTGATAGATGTTTCCACCAAAATTTCTCTAAAATCTCTCTATAACCCACTAAAACCTCTCCATCAGACTGCTTGCAGAGAATGATTTTGTGCAGACGGACTTGCTTTTTGGATTCTTAAGACGAGTGCTATTTTCTGCAACCAGTGGAGCTTGGATTCTACCTTAAACCGGGAAGTTGCACAGAGTTCACAGAACTCCTGAAGGAGTTCACAGTTTGAGTGCCAGTATTCAAGGGCCCTAATATTTTATGTTAATTCTACATGTGCAGTTTCTGGAGAGCTAGTCCATAGCATAGAGGGGTGTCTGTGACCCTCCGCAGCTTACGAGCTGTTTATACGCCCTGTACAGAGCCAGAACGTACTCTGAAAATAGCAAACATCTGAAAACTTTGGTTATAGAGAAATACTGTTTCATGAATAGAGAATACATTAAATTAGATTAGATGAGCTGATGTAAAGGAGCCATTGTAACAAGATCAACAAAGATTTGTTATCCCTGTGGAATGGCTGTCGTGCAGCTAATTCCCAAGTGGCCACACTCTGGCTGTTTTTGGAGGAACCCTCTGGGCGCTTCTGCATTGTATTGATACTGAAACCGAGAGAGGGAAGAACACTTTTCAGAACGTACATGTGTTGTGATATATTTCAGGGTCCTTTTGCCTTGAAAACTATGTTACTGTCGTGTTGGAAAAATAACACCTAACAAAAATTAATTTGGAGAGTGTACCTTTAATCTGTGACTAAGAGAATTAACAATTTCACCTTCCCTCGCCCCTAAGTAAAACCCATCCTGTTGAAGGGAGTTTGAGATTTACTATTTATTAGATTTATTACAGATTTAGATTAAATGAGGGTTTGACTTTGTAACCTGTGTTAGTTATTTTGGAACAAAGTGACTCACATTTTCATGTTAGTTTTCAAAATATAAAATTTAAATAATTTGTATCTGATTACAGACCCCATATGCTTAGTGTACAACAGAAGTTTAAAATGTTTTATTTTAAGAAAAATTACATTTGGGAGAGGGAGGTAGGTGGAGATAGGCTACAGCAAACTCTGCCTGGAGGAAATACTTCTCGGAGAAGAAGCTACCAGTCATTATTCTTTTTATGCATATATTAGGGTATATCAAAAACTTTTAAAAAGTCTTTTTCATATATAAAAAACCCTTAATCCCCAAAGAATATTGCTCCTGGGTTTTTACCTGGCTAGAGAATTACACAAAAATAATTGAAAATATAAATGTACAGTTTGAAAAGAATCTCAACAAAATTCAAGTTGAGTTTTAGAAGTTACATTTTAAGAAAAAAAATCACACTTTGTTGTCAATTTAACGACAGAACATCGTGACAATACCCTCTGAACAACATATTTTAGAAAAAGAAACTAAACAACAAGTAGATTACAGTCACAGTGTTTAACATTCTTTCAAACAGCCTGATACGGTACTGTTGTTGAACCAACTCAGATGGCCACTGAAGCAGGTTGTTTACAACATTCGCTGGCAGGTGTGGAGTTCGTGATGATGGCTTTACAACTTTTGATTTTGAAACGTGAAATCTAAATCTGCAGAGGACATTCTTGCTTAATAAAACAGGCATTCTTTTGTGTTGCTTTGGAAATGTCTAATTGTATGAACCTATGCTGCCAGGAGTTTATAATTCCAAACTTTGTACCATCAGGTAGGTTGTTGTCCTCAGTTGGCCAGTCATTGATCTGAGCATTGCTTGCAGATTTGATTCGTTAGTGGGCATGTTCTCGTAGAACTTACTTAGATAATTACTGTTTACTCTTTAGGCCTGAAAGGAAGATCAAATAATGATGGCATAATTTTCAGAATTATTTATGCGTTTTATGTAATGCAAGAGAGGTTGCCTATCTTTAGTAGAAATCTCAGAAAGAGAAGTCTTATTTGTTCTGTTTGAGATGTGATTTGCATCTTTGTTGCAATGTGAAAGACAAATAGTTTCAGGTTTTTTTAAAAAATGAATTCGTAAGATATTTATATATGTGTGTGTGTATGTATATGTATATGTAATATATATATATATTATATGCTTTTTTCCCCAGTAATATAGCTCCTTCTTGTATTTAGACCTTTTTTAGTTTAAGTCCTTTAAGAGCCATTGTTGCCTTAAATAAATACGGTGCTCCCTAGTTCTCTTTGAGGGCAGAAGAGAATGTACAACGGGAGGAAGAGGGGAATTTAGAGGACTGGTACTCTCCTGTGCTTTTTAGTTCAGATAATCTTCTCTGATTAAAATATCCTATTGTTTCTTAGCAACTACTGTCTTTCATCTTAAGTATACTCAAAATCTTCATAGATTTCGTTGATATTAAATCATACTATTTCTGGATAATCAATGGTATACGATATTAATGTATTAATTAAATATTCTATTTAGCATCTTCTCATATACTGGATAATTCTACCCACAACTGATGAAGGAATATGTACTTTAAATTTTCATCCATCATAGGATGAGGTCATCTTATACAGTGAATCAAGTCACATCATGATAGACTGATCCTTTCAAAAAAACAAATTTTAAATGTGTCACTCGTTTTTTAGGCTGATATTGAAATGAGTACAGACTGGGAACTACATGATAGAATTTCAACAAAACATTAATTTTTATCTTGTGGGTCGCCACCAGAAGACTAATAGCACTGTGTCCTGAATTCTTGTCATGCACTATGTTAGTAAAACAGTAATAAAAGTGATAGAGTATTTCACTATTTTATATCCTGTGGCTGGTTATGGTCATCTGGCTAGAGTCTAACCCATATTAATCCCTTGAGTAAACAGTCAGGAACATTCAATGATGTACTTAAAATACTTTCTAACATGTGGTATTTAGAGTGTTTGGAATGTCAAAGGATCCTTTGTAATGATCTTCCCCTTGAGTAGTTCAAAAGATATTTTTAAAGTTATTTTTCAAAGAGCACAGTGTTTGAAGACTTTAAGAAAATATAAATCTAGTAGAGTACTTTGGAAAAAAAACAAAAAAAAAGCTCAGTTCTAGAAAAAATTTCACCCGACACACTGAAGTGATGTATTAGTCAAATAATCTATGAAAAATTCAAGAAAACAGAGTACGTGTTCATTTTAGGTTGAGAAAAGGAACTTTTATTTTTTCATGAGCAAGAGAATGCATTTGATGCTCCCTTAGGGAGCTACACCCTTCTCTATAATTGTGTTTTTCACATTTTATGTTCAGATGTAAATGACTGAAGAGAAAGCATAACGTGTTCAATTTTTTTCATAGAACATATTAAAGCCTGTTTCTATGGCAACAACTTTTAATTGGCAAATCCCATTCTGTCAGTACTCTCAAGCTTATTTTTCTTGGGTACACTGAAAATTGTTAGAAATGCTTCACAAACTAAAAGTTAGATTGGACATTGTTCTTTGGCATGAACGATGTTCACGGTCAAGGATTTATTTTATTAAATAATCTAACTATATTATGCTTGTGTAGTAGGTTGCTGTAGAGATGATACCTCCTTCCTGACACCCTGTTAAGTGTCGAAAAACCAGCTGAGGAGGATTGGTACAGACATTCAGGCTTGTAAACTAAGAATAGCAACGTGTGTGTTTGTTATTTCACAAAGGTGAAGGTGGCGACTGTCTTACCTGGCCGAACAGAGTGCAAAAAATTTAAATCCTTTGGGGCTAGGGTTCAGACTTTTAAAACAGTATATCTGTGGTTCTATATGGCCTTGACTGTCATAGTATAGAGTAGATTGATTTATTAGACACAGACAAAATTTGCAGCTTGCTTCTCATAAATTTTATCTCTTGAATCAATGTGGTGCAGAATTTTGAAGCAGGTATTGGGTAAGTTGGATTTGGCTACCGCAGTGTTATAAAAATAGATGAAGTAAACAGACGCAGCAGGCCAGTGCAGCTTGCATTTTGAACTCTTCTGAGACCCAGTCTAACTTTAATAGTTTATAGGTCTAGAGAGAAAGAAATGTGAATCCCTAAGGTAATTTTAATATTATATAATGAAGGAAGAACTATTTTATAGCAAAGAATCAAGTGCTGTTATCTATTATAATTATTTCAGAGAGCTTTATCCGAAAGTTTCAATTTTTAAGCTATTCCAGTCTGCTGTGTATTTTTTTTTTTTTGCCTTTGCTATTTTTGTATCACTGCGGTAGCATAACCCTGTACCAAGTACAAGACAGCAATGCAGTTGGTGTTGAATGTGAAAACTGTTATTAAACGAAAGCTAACAGCAGATCCTTGGAAGGAAAGAAATTGTCTACATTGAAGACTTGCAATTTTAAATTTGTCTTCTAAAAATTAAAATGTGAAAGGAGTAAAGTGATACTGTATATTTCCTCCTTCAAAGCTGTGACTTCATATAGTCAGAACCAAAATATGTTTAGTCACTCTTTTTAATTATTCCTCACTATTGCAGATTTTCTGTAAAAGTGCTCCTTTCTCATATATCATCTTTGTCTCTTAAAACTGTTCTCATTGCATTTTTGGTTAATGAATTACTTTGTTCTTTTCATCAGAAGTCACAGAAAGCATTTATGTCTGAACAGTTCAGCCTTACCTTGATAAAAATACAAGTGTACCCTTCTAATCCATATGTTTCCTAAACGATTATAATTCTCATAGCTTTATAATTACATTTATATAGAAAACAAATTATATGTACCTGCTATCTATATGCACGGTGTGTATATATGTATATGTACATTTATGTATATATGTACATACACACATATATACCTATATACACACACACACAAATACATGCATGCTTTGGGGATAGATTTGACTATCTCCAGTAGCCTAAGAAAAGTGATCAAAAGGGTATTATTAACTTATATAAAGAGAGATAACTCAGCTTATCAAGGCCATTCCATAAATGAACAAGAAAAGTGAAAAGTAAAAATAGAAATTAGATGGCCTACAACTCCCCGTACGATGCTGTATGTTCTCTGAGCTGCAAGCCCTGAACCTTGTTTTATGGGCCAGTTGGGTTTCAGTAGACCCCATATATTCTTGTAGTTTTTGAATATTTGGGAACAGTCCCAAAGATTCATCACATGTAATTGACTGTATTGGTGCTTGGGTGGAATTGCAAGTCCCATGCTGTGAGGGAGCTTGATGCCTCAGTTGGGGAGGGGGAGGGCACCTAGTTGGCCAGCCGCCCACCACGGTGTGTCCTGTTGACTTTACATGAGCAGCAGCTCTGATGAAGTGGGGCATTTCTGTGTCGAGGAATTTACAAAGGCCTAGAGGACATAGTCAAGCTTTAAACTATCAAGGGTCTTTTTATATCAGTGCTATAGAAACAGAATTTTAAAAGTGAAAAAAAATCTAACAAAGATTAGATATAGTTTTTAGCTCTTCAGCTTTTATCATTCTAGAAGTCCAAGTTTCATGACTGAGTGAAGGAACATTCCTCTCTTACCTCCTCTCTACCCTCAGCTCCTGTCCTAAGCGCGTCTTTCTTGGCTGTGGGTGCTTCCGATGCACAGCTCCATTCCTACATCTGCCTCCCTACATCCGGTCCAGGGTTTACAACCTGGAAGGTGTATGACTAGGTACACTATGGGAAGATGGTTAGATAGAAGCAGGCACAGAATTTTCTGGGAAAGGACCAGTAATTCTGGGTTCAGGGACCTAGCAGTTGAAGTTAGAGCTGGAAATGCAAAAACGTCATTGACGATATTCTGTAGGTGTCCACTAAGTACTAATATGATAATCTGATCATCTACATGTAAACTGTTTACACAGATATACAAGTAAATGAATTCACTAACTAAAAGAAACCTTTATTACATGAATTATGCTCTAAAGTAAGGGCAAGGGAGGAAGGTGGAGTTGTGGTAGAGTAATTCCTGACTTACTGGAAAAGATGAATGTAGATATTAATAAGTATTAATAATGAACTTTTTCTGATTTAGAGCCTAATTTACTTTTATTTAATCCTGCCAAGTTCACATGACGTATTTCATAGACCTTGAATGGGGATTAATCTCCATATGTGCCCTTTATGTATGTATATACATGCATCTCTCTGTATATACACATATCCATAAATATGTCTTCATCTCTCGTATATGTATCTCTCTTTCTACCCACACACACACACATAAATGGTGATTTAGTCTGAGATAAGTTTTTGGAAATAAAATGCCGTGTCTTCTCTCTTGTAGGGGAGAAGCGCACCCAAGTTGCAGTAACACTGATACTGGAATTCTTGATTCAGGGAGAGGGTCACCGGGCACAGGCAGGAATGCCCTTGTCCTGCAGCCTGGAGCGGCACAGGCCTCGCTTACCAGAACGGTGAACGGAGGCCCTCAAAATGCACTCATATGAAAGAGAGAGAGACTGGAAAGCTTTCATCTAACAAATCAAGCTAAAATAACAAGAGCAACAACTACACTCCACTGGTGTTTTCTAGGTGCTAGATATTGGCTTTACGTAAATTTTCATTTGAATCCCCATAAATCACATTATCAGGTAGATAATATGGTTGTTCTCGTTTTATTGACTGAGGACCAGAGGTTGTAAGTGGTACCCCCAAGGTCAGAGGGTTGGTAAGTGGCAGAGTTGGACTTTCAACCTGAATGTGTCTATCTGCATTTTGAACTCCCACTATTAAACACGGACTCCTTTATCAGTTTTAAAGGAACTTCACAGTATAATATTACCCATATAAAGGTGATCTTTCTTGGAGAAATGACACCTTTCCTAGAATGGATAATGACGGTTCCAAGTTTGAAGTATGAAGTCTCCCTAGCTAGCAGCAGATGTGTTATGTAACCTTTTAAGCTTCCCTTCACAGATTTCTGACATTACCCTTCAAATTTCTGACCTTCTTCCCACATTTCCATTTCTTCTTCCAGCTTCTCATACCTGTAAATCTTCCTTCTTTGACCTTGTCATTTGCATCTGAAAACTTGGTTCATACAACTTGCCTGAAAATCCCAAGGGGAACCAAAATTCTTCTTGCAGCTCCAGAAGACGTTGGGGAGGAAAGCTGACTAGTGGGGGACCTAATTTTGGGTTCTTCCTTATTCCTGGCGCGCTTAGCTCCTGCCTGCCGTGGTTCTGTTGGTGCGGCATTCTGATAAACACATGCCAGACATTATTGCAGTGATTCTTCCTATACAAAACACCTTGGGGTAATTTAAGATGAAAAACAGAGTATACATGAGAGATGAAAAATCAAATTTGATCAGCAAAGTGCTGAGTTCCTAATTGGCAGCAGTGAGAAGTAGCATACCGTTGCCTCAGGCTTGCTGTTATCTGTTTGTCTATCCCCTTCCCACCCCAACTCATATGGAAGCACATTTTACAAATTCTTATGAACGCTTTCCAATTCTATTTTGGTGGGAAGGACTGAGTTTGCAGGGAATTGATGATAAATTATTGGCACTCTCTTAGCTTCTATCATCTGAATGAATTGCAAACCGTTTTAAGAGTTTCTTTTACTGAGCATGGGTTATGAATACAGGGAGCATCATTAAGTCCTGTCATTTTGTAAAAGAAAAAAAAGTTTATATTATGGAGAGGCAGTTGAGATTTATAAATAGCAAATAATGGCATTCTTTTCTCTTCATATAATGAACCATGAACAGAAATATCAACAAGTGGTCCCTAAAGATGGGCTTTTTGTTTTTTTAAATACTTGGGTAACGTTGTATCCATATTAATATGCAGTTCACTTCTTATTGTTACATAATACTTCTATTAAAAATTTCTGAGCATCTTTCTGAGATAAAAATTGAGAGCTAAAATTGACATGAGACCCATTTTAGTGGTGGTAATGGGGGCAGAGTTCAACAGAGCGAGCTTTCTGTACATATTTACATTTTATGTGCTATGTCAAAACTCAAAAAATGAATGGAATGCTTTTGAAAATTGGCATACTTCTCCTACTTCTGCCTCTTTGAGTAAACAACTGCCCCAGAAATTCTGCCTTTGTTAAGTAGCAACGAGAACAAAACATTCAAAGCGTTCATGTTTAATTTTTGAATAATGTATCTCTCCTTTAGAGTTTCTTCTTAACAAATCCTTTTCTATATTTGGCACAATTATGTAATAGCCGTAATTGGGTGAGCCATCATCTTGGGGTGGGAAAGATACACATGAAGAAGGAACATACATTATAAAAGCAGCCTTTCAGGATATTTCCGTACCTTGCCAATACCCGCACGTTCTTATGAAAGGTAGCTACTCCCACTTTTTGCAGTAATGTAAGGGAAACTTCATAAAAGATGCAAAAATATTCCTGAGAACTCATCTGAGTAGAAAATCCCAAAGCCCCTTTTTCTGTTTTTAACAGGAAACATGCCTGTGCAGATGGCCTGTTGAATTTTCCAGCATTTTAATGCAATATACAATTGATTCCCTTAGATCCTAAGTGTCTAGAGTGGTTCTGCCTTAACTCTTCGAGGTAGCTTCTAAAAGGAGCCCACAATCTCTTGCCCAGATGCCGCAGGGAGTTAACAGAACTCCTGTACATAAACATCCCTGTTCTCCCCACCTGACACGTACTGGTCTGTCTCCCTGTCTTGCATCCTCTCTCCCTCAAATCCCTTCTCCACGTGTGCCTGCAGAGCTCTGAGATCCTGGAAAGCAACACTCTTGTGTTCCCACTAGAATTCACATGGAAGGAGCTCACGGTCATTGGATAGCTTTTAAATCTGTTACGCAGGTTAGAATCACAAATTATCTTGCAGCTAGAATCTTTCCTAGGGGATATTTTGATGTTCAAGACTGATCCCAGGTCCCAGAGTACATTTAATGGGCACCGTAATTCCAACCCTTTCACTTGCCGGATGTGAACTGCCACAAAATGGCAGCAACGAGCTAGAACCCTGGAACCCTCGTGACCTAGTAGGTAAGAAAGCCACCGACTTACCTCCTCAAGAGAATGAGTGGTAGACTGGAGCGCGCATCCTGTCAGGTCCGAGAGAAGAACCTTCGACCATGTTAGCCCAACTTTATGTCTCTTCTTAAGGTTGTTTCCCACCCATGTCTCCTATATCCAGCTCTCTTTACTAATTAGAGTTCCATTTTTTATTTCTTTCTCTATCCTGTATTATCCAGCATGATGATAAGCTAATAGATACACAATATATATTTATTAATAGATAGATGTTAAAAAAGGATATTAGCAAAACTGTGGATACAGTTTCTTCTTTCCTGTGTATGTGCAGTGGTTGGCAGAGTGAATTTGAATGTTATACGTAGTTCCCCAGTTCTTTGTAGAAATTGTTTTCTCAGAGGAGTCATTTCTTTCTCAGCCCTCATAGATATTATCACTTTTAGTAGGAGGTATAAAATTGTTTTAAATAATTTTTTCTAAGAATCTCACTGAAAAATGGTGTCTAATTTATAGAGCTTTTCAAACAGTTATTGAGAGTAACCAATTTAGTATGAATCTGTTTTTTTTATCACTGACATTCAGTTCATCCTACATGGTTTTCCAAGATGAACCTACAGCTTTTAAAACCAAGATTATCGGCTAGATTTTCTTCACAATTTCCTCCAAAGTGAGAACCACACTGAGACCTTTATAGTGGCAACACAAATACTTTGGAGCAAAATTGAGTTTTTCCCAAAGGGTAACATAGGCAACTTTGTTTATGACTTGCAAAATGTCATATCAATTCGTGTGAAATCCATAGTATAACTAAATGTGTAATGTGGTGACAGCTCTGAGAAGTCTGTCTGACTGACTCGGTGCTTATATACAATGAAAGGAGTCCTCTAGAGGGGTTTTTGTTTTTGTTTTTGGTTTTTGGGGGGGGGGGCTGCATTGTAAACACCACTGGCTATTTGAATTTCAACTTGATATTATTTTAGTTCTAAACATAGCCTGCCAAATTTGTTTATACAGTACATATCCATCACTTTAATTGTTCTGTGACTTTGTACAAGTGACTTAACTTCACAGAATCACTGAATCCTCGTCTGCAAAGGGGGAGGGGCACGGTGTTCTCAGTATTCCCCATCCCAGAATTGTTGGGAGGATTATGTGAGATCCGTTCTTTCCTTTATTCAACACTCTGGCTCACTCCAAGCTAGGGGAAGCGAGGCCCCACGTTCATGGATCTTACATCCCTCGTGCAGTCTGTCGGGCAGTGAGCACATAAATAAGCAGCATCGTTGCAGGTGTGACCAGGGCTGTGAGGAGAATAAACAGGGGCAGTGTCAGGTGGAGCCTGGCTCGGGGAGGGCTTCAGTTGAATAGATTATGTTCACTGTTCTGTCTGGAAAGGCATAGACAATAAATGGTAATTTTTTTCCCTCCTCATCATCCATAGTTAATTTCTTTACCCTGTATTTAACTACTATGCTCATAATTTGTTTTTAAAAATGGATAAGTAGTTTTTATTTTATGGGAAATGTTTTTATTTTTATAAATTTAAGATTGCAAAGCAAATATCTTATTGTTTCAGGTTTAACAGAATGACTAGATACATTTTCATTTCTTCATAGGGTAATATAAATTACCTTAAGCTCAAATATCAAATAACAGTCCTGATTATCATTTAGGTCTAGTTTCTCTTCTCTGCCGTTTTGTAATGTAATAAATTTCACGGAGGACATTTGTGTGAGTGCTGACCCACGTGAACCGTTTAGTGCAACTGTTCTGTCTTGTGTCTTTAGGAACCATATAACTAGATGAACAGTCACCACACTTGAACTTAGTGCAGTCTTTCTATATCCTTAGGACTTAGGCAATCTTCACTGTGCAGTGTCTTCCTGCAATTCAGGCAGGCCTCAGCAAAGGCACTCAGGGGATGGATATCTTTGCTTATGCAGATTTCTCAACCAGGCATTTGAGTTACTTCCACATACCTCACCTTAACTCTCTGAACTTGTCCTGGACACAGCCTTTGTTGCAGCCGGTCTGGCTTACTCCTGTCTGTCAAGCAGCCTGAGGTTCCCACCTGTGTGGTGGGACTTGCTGCCCTTCCACCTGGGAGGGCCTCCCTGGCTCCTTGGATTCCTGAGAAGCGTTACGGAGGACAGAATCCTCAGTCTTGGTATCAGAGCTGGATTTGAGACTTAGACTTGATTCACTACCTCTATCATCTTGGGCAAGTCATTTAACCTCTCTGGACCTTCATTTCCAAATCAGTGTAATGAAGTTAATGCCAGTTATCAATATGGTCATTGTGAGGCTGACTGAAAATGTTTGTGACAGTGCCTCGCTCCCGGGCTGTTTCCCTCCGCACTTGTCCCCCTTGGTGTCACAGTACACTTCATGGCATTTACTTTCTAAAATATACCCTATGTGATGATTTATGGTCTGCCCCATCCTGCCTTTTCTTTTCTTTTTTTGATAGGGAATCAGGTAAAAGAGACACATATATTAAAATTCTCAAAAAGAAAGTTTGGGAGTTATATGTTTGTTTTAATGAACCATCTGTTCATTTGTGTGAGCAGAGTATTTTATTCATGAAAAATGAGGTATAAGAAATGGTCTATTGTGAAATTAACAAATATTTTTATATAGTGGACTCAGAAATATACTAAAGAGAAACTCAGTGGGTATGGCATGTGTTTAAATATATTATTGGAAACATGACAGAAAGTATACCCACAATAAACAGTGAGTTGGCAGGACTGTTACATGTGCTGTTAAAAATGGGTGATGTCATCTGAAAGGTCCCCAGCTTCAGAAGATATCTGGGAGATGGGACATTGGCATTTTGCAACCTGCTCGGACTCAAATGATTGATAACATATTTTAAGCATAAAAAATAAGGCTATTGATAATTTGTAAACTTTTACTTGACTCTATTTAAAATATTTCCTGGTCTTTTCATGGTACTCTGTTTAATCTTTCCCCAAAATAACCTCGTTGACTAACACATTATAAATCTTCCCCTGCTGTGTGTTATATGTGCTCCGGTAATCTCACTGACTCACTTGCGTGAGTGGGGGGACCTGCCCCCCTGCCCCATGTAAGCCAGTATACTTTAGCAAAACCCTGGCAGTTTATAACTCTGCATACTGGTTTTAGAAGGAATTACTTTTCGTTTGCATAATCAGTCCGTTTGATTATCAGCCACTTTTCTTCTCTTCCAGAGATTATTATAAAAAACAAACTTCTTTACTAAATGGTACTTTTCAGACCACGATTTATTTAAAAACAAAACAAAACAAAATCAAAACAATTGAACCAAAAATAGTTGCCCCACTTACAGTGCAAGAGAAATTTACTGTAAATCAGAAACCACAGCTTTTTAAATAAAATTTGAAATTAGTCTTGACTTACAGATACAAGTGTTAACAAGGAAACAAAACAAAGCAAGCATAATTTCAGAAATAGCTAAAAATATATGCATGTGGAGACTTTATATCTGTTGGATAATTTGGAACTTAATCACATTAGATTCACTGAAATAGTTTGGAAGAATTTTTAGAAAGTAGGCTTATATCCTGATTCGTATTTTTTCATGTTAGTGTATTGACTACACCAATTTAGCCTGATTTGTTTTAATTTTTAAAAGGGCCTTTCACGTTTGATTTCATGATATTATAGGATTCTCTTAGAGTGGTTCGTAAGATTATTATTTTCAAATATTGTAAAGGAATGTGTCACATTCAGAAAACATACATGAAAATGATCAATATCGGCTACTAGTAGAATAAAATGAGGCAAACGTGAACTTTGCTTTTTATTGCTTTTGGTTTTTGTGAAAACAGGAAAAATGTAAAGTGGTTATTCTAACAACAAAATATTACAACAGGAAAAAATTTTTTTTAGTTTCATTTTATTGGTTATCCCTTGAGCAATGCTTTTAAGAATTTTTGCCAAGCTACCTACCATATTGACACTTCTAAGTAACATTTTCTAATCTGAGCAATCCAAATTACAGTAACTGCTCTTTTTTTTTTTTAATTAAGAAATTCTTTTATTTTTTAATTAATTAATTAATTTAATTTGCTCTTTTCTGATGTGGCTGTAGTGTGGAGCCCAGTTTTTATCTTGGTATGAAGGAAACAATAAAGCATAGAATAATGGACTACTTATTGAAGCAGAAAGTTGCTATTAAGTTGCAAGAAATTGGAAAATAATCAAGCTTAATGTGGCAGTTAGTCAATAAATACAAATCAATAAGTACATTTTCAAAACATTACTAGGTTTTGAGCAAGCACTGCTCTAGGTGTATTTTAGAAGTCAGACATACAGTTAATATATCTGTATGCATATTATATGTCTACTGTACATGTATTATATGTAAATGACTTAATATACATTCTGCTGCATAAGACTCCTTTATCTGTTTGCTCATTCCGTTAGTCAACACCCGTTATGAGCCTGCCACTAGTCTAGCTGTTCTTGTTTTGGGAATACAACTGGGAAATAAACAGTCGTGATCTTTACCGTCATTCCTGGTCTAGTAAAGGAAATAAGCAACTGACAAGCAATTATGATAAAGTGTAATGAATGCTCTGGAACCAGCTAAATGAGCATTAAGCAGACTTGAAGTTTAAAGAAAACTTCTTGGGGGTGGTGACATTTAACTGGGGACTAACTGACTGGAAATTAGCCAGGCCAAACAAGAAGGAGTGGGGACGCAGTATTTTCGAATAGCTGGATCTGCCTGGACAAAGTGATATCTTGTACAAGGGACTGAACGTAGTTTAGTTTAGTATGACTGAGGAGGGGGCCGGGGGCCGGCAGAGAGAGTGCAGGTGAGTGTGCAGTAGAAGAGAAGGGCGGAAGGTTGTGAAAACGCGGGATCAAGGGATCGGGAATGATGAGCTGGAAAAGGATCAGGTCTGTGTTAGCTCTTGCCTGGACCATTAACATCATTGCTTAATTGATGTCCCCTCTGGAGCTCCTGTCTGACCAATTCATGAAACACAGCTTTGCAAATGTCTTCCCGGCCCCCTTCAGTGGCTCTCGCTGGCCTGCAGAAGGAAGCAGACAATCTATAACTAGGTTTTTAAACTCCCCAAGCTAGATTCAACCTGCTTTTCAAACTTATTTCCATGGCTCTTATTACATACTTGTTTCTTGTCATTGATGTTTCCAATTATGTTATTTCCTCTACCTGGATATCTTAGAATTCTAACTCATCATGTATAAATTCTACCTCTTATTCAAAGCTACGGTCTGATTTTTCTAAATGGAAATGTTCTCTTTTTCCTTCAAACTGTAAGAGCTCTGTATCTGCGTGTCCCTTGTGACCCTCTTTGTCTTCTGTCTGTGTATTCCAGCTGTTTGCGTGCGTGCCGTATTTCCCTTCGAAGAACACGTGTCCGATTCATTTCGGGTGTCCGCTGCCCTACAGCCCTCAGCACGTGCGCGGTCTCACCACATGGTTGGTGAATAAATGTGTAAATGAGTTATTCTGGACGATACTAAGATTTGTTGTAAAGCACATTCAAGGCAGGATCACTTCTTTATTTATTTTCTTTTACTTTTTTTGCCTCCTCCATTCATCCCGTCATCTAGCTTACTTTCTAGGTTAGATTAGGAGACAGTGAATCCCTTGTCCCGTTCTGCTCTCCCTTTCGCCTGTGTCTGTGTGTGTGCCCGAGACCTATGCCCAAGGGAACAAAGGGCAGTAGCTGTTTTCACGCCACTCCCTGCCCCAGCGCCCTTTCTCCCACTGTCTGGGGAAGGAGCTGTGAAGAGACAGACAGTTTAGAAGCAAGAAGGATCAGTTAGCTGACAGGTAACATTAGCGGTTATCTTGAAGTCACTGGCAAACAAGGGGTTTAAAAGAACCACGGAAAGGGTTGTGATTGATGTGTAAATGAGAATGTGTGTTAGTATATAGAGACTAATCAGTGGTCCTCAGAGTAGCAGTCATTCACATTGTCTGAGAGCTTTCCTGGGACGCAGCCAAGGTCAATTAAATCAGAATTTCTGGGGGTGGAGGCTAGGTATAAGAATTTTTAATTTATAATGTACAGCCATGATTAAGGACCACTGGCTTCAGCCTTACAGTGTTCTCTCAGTGGTGTGATAGGGGTACTGGAAATGCCCTCCTGTCTCCGAAATTGCTTATTCATTCTGCAAATATTTACTAAAAATGCTGAGGTTGCTAAGTTAGATTTCATCCTGTCTTTAGCAAGTTCTTAATCTCGAAGGACAGACAGACTTGTAGAAATTATCTGTAATACAATCTGACAGGTGCTGAATTCACCAGCATGAGTTTCTCCTACCTGGCAAGAAAGTTAAAGAGGGGGAAGGAAGAGAAAGGGAAAGAGAAAATGTCCACAGAAAGTGACATGTGAAGGGGGCCCCTCTCATCATCCAGTTTAACCCAGGAAAATGATTCCCATTTAGTAGCCGCCACTTTTAAAATACAGATGCCCAGTCTCCTAATGAAAAGAGAAATGAGCATTGGTTGATCCTGCCTTTGGGCACCGGGAAAGCTTTCTCATAGCCCCTCAGGAGTCCCGTTACTTGGGTATGGTGTCACAAAGGAAGGCGCTGTCTGGGCTGGGAGGTTGAGCACCTGCGTCAGGCTGCAGAGCTGGTGGGTGAGAGAGCCTCCGTGAGCCCAGGGGTCCCTGGCTCCTGGATAAGTGTTTTTTTCCCTCTGGACTGTAAATTTGCCATCCTCGGCCCCTAGAGGCTTTGTGTGAATTAGTTCATTAAAAGAGATTCTAACTTGACTGTGAGCTGATGGAGTCTCACTGCTGGGGTTGAAGGCAAAGGAGAAAGATGCCTTCAAGGATAACCAGAAATGGAAGTGGGGCTGCACGGTGGCAGGGAGGTGAAGGCTGTGCTAGGGGAGGGAGCAGACCCGGTGCTGCCCGCCCACTACCTGCCTCAGCGTGGCTGAGGGCCGTCATGCTCTCACCTCAGCGTCACACCATCCCTGGGATGGTATTCTCATCTCCGTTTGTGTAGAAGAGGACGTTGAAGTTGCTTGAGGCTGAGTAATTAACCCAAAGCCTCACTGCTAATCAATATCAGAGTTGGCATTGGAACAGACAACTTTGATGACTCGAGGTGATGTGATCTGAACAGTGAGCTGGGGCTCTGCGGCTTTTTTACGTCAAGTCCTGGCACAGTTCCTGTGTGCAGATCACCCAGGCCTGAGGAGGAGGAGCTCACACGCTCAGGGCACAGGTGAAGCCAGCAAGTGGCCATTTTCTTACTTGCGTTGGAGCAGAGTACCAAGTCGTGGTTGGATGATGGTCGTTAGAAGTTACCAGAAAAAGGAGCAAATGGCAGGAGACTAGGGGAGAAGGGAAATACAATGAATTGAGAGAAAATGGGCCCGCAGTGTGTGAGTTGACAGAGGTCCAAGCGAGAATGCAGGAGGGAAGTTTGAGAACTACTGAACTGAACAGAATATCCGACATTCTGAAATACGATTGGGACTCATTCATTTCGCAAACGTTTATTGGGCTTGTGGAGCTGGGTGGGGCTGTGGGCATAAGGTTGAGGCAGCCACCCCCTTCAGGAGGTGGTCGGCATGGGAGGAAGACCTGTAGTGAGCAGGCAGTGAAGCCCTGGGACCCTGTGGGGAGGGAGCCATGTACAGAATGCCAAGGAAGGTACAACAATTGTGTCTACTAGCAGACACCTGCTTTAGCCAGAGGTAAAGGGTGTAAAATTCACAGGTACGTTGCTTTACTCACTTAATGCACCCAAGCCTGGTGTTTAGCAGATCCAGGCTTTCAGCCTAAATGTATCTGATACGATCGCAAGAGAAAAACATCATGTGACAGCTGCCTGTGCCTTTCCCTCTTACGTTCACATTCTGGCTTATTATAAAACAGTGTTGCCATGGCTGACGCTCCTGTGCGGCCCAACATCTCCATACTTTTCATCTTCAGCAAGCACGTAAGACATGCTCCGCGGTCTCTGATTGCTGTTTAGTACAGAGCACCTTGTAATGATGAAGCTTGTCCAGTGCCTGTGTTTGAGTCATGACTTCACTAACCTTCTGCCTCAGAGGCACATCTTAGAGATGTTTTTATAAGAGTTCCACAGTTCGTAGTCATCTCCTTTTCTTTATTATTAAAATGGAATATTTTTCAAAAAGTTATTCAGAGATACTAGAAATAGAGGGAATTCCTTCTGAAAACTCTGAGACTTTTCCAGTTGTAGTCCCAGCGATAATTTTTAAGTAACTGCTGCTGGCTGTTATTCTTTTAGACGTTTGGGGACCTGCCTTGAAAAAGCTAGCTGGTGGAAGTCTCTGAGGATGGGGGAAGGGGCCGAGGAGGAGACAGTCTCAGATAACCTGGGTTGTGATGCTGCTTTTTCACTTTAAGAGATTTTTTTTCACCCTTACCACCTATGCTGCTGCAGTCAGCATCCAATAGAGACGTGTTCTGGGTCCGGGAGCCAATTGTCTTTCTCCTCGCGGCAACCTGAAGTCTGAGAGAGAGCTGATGGCTCTGCACAATTTTAGCAAATTGTCATGGGGGTGTGGGGGAGGGGAGCACTTTCCCTACAGGGACAGAGCCAGAGGCATTGAGCACATTTTGTTCAAGTACAAAGTGGATCTGTCTGAAGGAGACAGTGGTCAGCAGTGGTGAGGACCTTTGTCACCTCACCTTTTCTTCGTGCTCTGTCATTGTTGTTTACATGAGGCAGTAGCATTTAATGGCTGGACTTGAGGCAGAATCTGTGAGATCAGAAAGTAACCACATTTGTTTTAAGTTAGGGAATCCCAGAGGCTTATGGAGGAGTCTGAGTGAAAAATTGGGGGAAAGGAAGGGTCTCTGTTATTTGGCAAAGTGAGTGATGTCTCTAAGAGACTGGAGAGCAGTGTGATGTAGTAATTTCTACATAAAACTGACAAAGTTTCGGACATCTGTTACAGTTTAGAAAATTATTTAAGCACTAGTCACATGCATAATATGCACTCTCCCATCTAGTGGGCTTTGATGGAAGATTTACAATGGAAATATTGAAACGAGACTGAAAACATTGCATAACATTAGACTTTAAAGTTTATCATAACTAAAAATAAATGTTATCATCTTAGATATGTAAAAACAGTTTACTTTCCTATATTTGTAGGCATATGTAGGATCTAGAAGGTACAAATATAACAAATGCTTCATGTAAATACAAAGTAATGGTGTCTGTTATCATTCTTGAACTGACTTCACCAAAGTGTTTTACCTCTTTGATTTCCTTTAGTTTCCTTTATATTACTAATTAAAAGACTTAAAGCCTACCATCCTCTCTATATTATTGTCTAACTTTATATTTTTCATGTTAATATATACAATATATTCTCTTTTCTATGTACAACCACCTTTTCTTTACTTGTGGTATATCCAAATCACAGAGGCCAGGTCCGTGGAATCCATAGATATATTAAGACCCTCATGCCTCACTAGGACTCTTGTTGGCATGGCTGATGTGAAGCAAAATTTAATTTGGTGCTCAATTATTTTATTTTCTGCCATTGATCCTATAGTGCAGGTCCTGCTGAGGGAGAAAAAAAAAAAAAGAATGACAGAGAAACTGAAAATTTAAAAGAGAATCTAAATGTTTTTCCATTACACTTTGGAAATACTATGTGGATTAGTCTTCTCCAAAATTAGTTGCTTGTATTGTGAAATATCTCTTCCTTTGTAGAACTCAAGGGGGTTGAAGTATCCGTTTGGTTCTGACCTATTTTGGTTGAAGTCATCTATGTTTAGTATGAGCAATGATTAGAAAAACATAGGGGGGGTGGGTATAGCTCAAGCAATAGAGCTGCATGCTTAGCATGCAAGAGGTCCTAAGTTCAATCCCCAGTACCTCCTCCAAAAATAAAATAAATAAACCTAATTACCCCCCCCCAAAAAATGTTAAAAAAAAATAACATACACCCATAAAGATGACCAAGTGGTTCTAAGTATGAATGCCTACCTCCTGCAGAATGAGGAGGAGAACCAACTCTGCAGGTAGACTGTCTGGGTTCAGTTACGTGTCCTTGGGCAAAGACCCTTCTCTCTCCCCTTCGGAGGGGTATTTGTGGATGGAGAGCTTTTGCTTAATCAGTGCACCAAGAGCTGGAATAGGTCTATAAAGAACTGCTTAAACAAGTCTTCCAACAGATTGTTAAGGAAAAAATTATGTACATTTGACTTAAGAAGTTTACCTCCTTCTTACCTTCTGGAAAGCTCTATGAAGTATAATAGAGACGCTCATGCTGTAATGCACCTAATAATGGAACGATGATGAATTGGGTACTATTTGTAAAACATTTTGTATTTCTCAATTGAAAGGCATGCGCTACAAATAGAGCTCTAAATTTTATTATGTAAATGTTGGGGGCTTTTAATTATTAGCCAGAATTGAAGAGTGTCTGATTTGGATGCCATAAAACTTCGGAAGTGTTTCTGCTACAGACAGTTTAGAAGTCTGACAGTTGCTGTACCGAAAAAATAATGAAGCAATTGAAAAAAAAGAATAGAAACATAGTGATCTGGCATTTCCAATTTTATGATCCTATAAAAAAGCAGCCAACGAATGTTGGACTGTTTAATGATGCTGGCACCCACCAAATGTCACTGGGCTTTCACAAGGTCATGGAGACTCTGGTTTGGCTCAGGGATGCTGGCCAGACCCGTCTTTGGAGCCCAGGAAGACTGTGGAATAGTGGCCGACAGTAGGTGCCAGCTACACCCTTTACAGCGCTTTGTCGATGGCTACCCACTTTTGTGGGATTCTGTGGGGTAGGGAAGTGAAGACTGTCTCTGCTTACAGCATCCCATCAAAAGCAACTCTAAATATAAGATCCTTGTAGGCCCCCTCTGAGGAGGCTAAGATTTCTTCAGATGACTCGCAGCTAAAATTGTGTGCTGATATAACTGTTGCTGTCACAGTTGTATGTATATCTGATCTCTCTCAGACAAAAGCTGCTGGAGAAAGGAGGGTATTTTTGTAACAAGAACGTGTGTGTGATTTGTTGCCGTTTCCCCCTCTCTCCACCTCCTCCTCAAGCAGTGGCTAACCAGACTTCCATGCATTACATAACACTTACCTAGATGTGTAGAGTTTCAGGGATGCCATTTCCAAGATGATTAATGGGAGTTGTGCAATTAAAACGCCTTAGTTCTCTGGGAAAAAAGTCATAGTATCCCGATGTTTGAGTTAGAGTGCGCTGCTGTTGCGTCAGCATTGAGGGTATTTTGGGATGTTGTAAATGTCACTATTGGTTTTCATGTCCAAGAATCTTCATCGTCAAACTTAGGAATGCTCTTTAAAATAGTGCCTAGAACATCTGAATACTGGAGAGGCCTCTTTAAATAGCTAGAAAAGTCTAACCTAAAATCGCTACCCTAAGATCAGATTAGGCTTGGATGAGAGAAAGTTTAATGCCCCTGAAACAGAGTCTGCCACATTCTTTTACAAACCTTCAGACCATGGCATAATTACAGATTTAGGCTGAATAGATTGTGTGTAGGATTGTGCATGTGTGTGTCTGTACTTTCCTTTCCTTTCCTTTCTTTTACTGACAGTCTCAGTAATCGTTAAGCCACAGTTCTGAATATGAACTTTTTATGGGATCAGGAAAAGGGGGAAAAAAATCCAAATTTGTGTTACATTGTATTTCACTTGAAAACACTTTAGATCTGTAGTAAAGTAATATAAGGAAATTGGGACTATTTCAGTGAAAAGACATTTATAAATGTCTGCTTCTATTTTCTCGTACTGCTAGGGGAAAATTCTCCCAGCTCTTGTTGTCTTGTTGAATCTGCAGATTCAACTGCCCCAAAGAAGGGCCTGCTATAATGTTCTGTGCCAATTTTGAGCTGTGCAGAGTCGGTGTCCCTAACACCCTTCACCCACCCCCTCTCCCCTTGCCACCCCCTGTGTTGTTCAAGGGTCAGCTGGCTTACCGTATAGTATAGAATACTATTTGTAAAACAAAACAAAACAAACAAACAATAACATCAAATCTGTGAAGTCTCCATGGAGACTGTCAAAGGGGAAAAATGAAGGTGTCTGTTTTGACTACTTTAGCAATTTCTGCCAAACGAGTCCAGTGTCCCTTTGGGTTTTATTCCATAGCTTTCTACAAATCCTTATGTGTTTTTTCAAATAAAACATGAAATAAACATTTTAGTCCTGTATCGTAGGTTTCTTAAATTTGCAACAAAAGCAGAGTCTAAGTTTGCAATACATATGCTGCTGTTGAGATACAGGTATACATTTGGGGTGAACATGTGTGTGTGTTTATATGCATCATTACATACAGGCACGTGGACACATCTACACGTGACTGAAAACAGTGCTATGCAATGGGTCCAGCAGAATTGCAGTTGGCATTCAGAGAACTTTATTCTTCTGGGTTCTCTGACTCCTTAATTTATCTTTCTCAGTATACATGTCTAACTTTTAGTTATCCTGAAACAACTTTCTGTAGGGAAGTAAAATCAAGAAAGTGTTGCTTGCCTTTTGGGAAGAAAAGTCAGCATCTTCAGTATTCTCGTTAACAAGTGAATAGAGCTATCGATAGGATTTTGGAATTTAATTGTTTAGTCTTTGATACGACACAGTCTTTATTTGCTTTTCAGCAAACAAATATTGAAACTAACATATTCATACCTTGAAACTTTTCAGAAGCAGCAGCTGTTAGAATTTGGCAAAATTAAAAGGAATAACTGGTCAACCTCCCACTTCAGAGTTTAGGTTTTATAGTACAAATCCGTTATCTTATGCTTGAGGAAATTCCCAGAACTTAAATGTGTTTACATTTAAATGGTACATGAAAATATTTAAAGCTATTTACAAATAACTTTAGGTTGGCAGTTGTTAAATTATGTGTGCCCCTTTTACTGACTGAATGTTTGTGTCCCCCTGAAATTCATATGTTGAAGCCCTGTCTCTGATGTGGCTATATGGGGAGATGGGGCCTCTAAGGAGATAATTAAGGTTAAAGTAGTTAAGGTTAACATTCTGAGTGTGAGGCCCTGATCTGATGGGATTGGAGTCTTTGTAAGAGACATCAGTGAGCTTTCTCTCTCTCTCTGTGCACGCACCAAGGAAAGGCCATGTAAGGAAACAATAAGGTGACTGTCTGCAAACCAAAGAGAGAGCTCTTACTGGAAACCAAATTGGCCAGAACCATCATCTTGGGCTTATAACTTCCAGAACTGTGAGAAAATGCATTTGTGTTTCTTAAACCACCCGTCTATGGTATTTTGTTATGGCGGCCTCAGCAGACTAATATTGCCCCCATTAAACTGCGTTAGCTTTAAGCAGTGGTTAGCTTGCAGCTGGAGATGACTTTGTTGCCCCTGACTCCCAGGGACATTTGGCAGTATCTAGAGACAGTTCTGATGATTGTAACCGAGGACAGGAGTGTTGTAGGCATCTAGTAGTCCAGGTGTGGTGCTAAGCATCCTGCAACGAACGGCAAGAACAGCCCCCACAACAAAGTCTTATCCGGCCCCACATGTCAGTAGAGCTGAGGCTGAGAAACCTTGAATTTCTTTTTAGGATGTGTATATTCTTGTAAACAGACACAAGCCCTTTATGGAAACAAGTGAATCATAAGGAGATACACATTTAAGAGCTACAATATCCTATGTGTTAGATGCAATTAACTTATTTTTGATATTTGTAAAAGCCAATAAACTGTAATTCCTAGAGCTAATTAAACTTATATTCATTCACCTAAAGGAAAACAAAATGCTTGAGCATATATGCATGTGTATGCATATTTGTGTGTGTGTGAAGTATAATTTTTCTTAAAGTTAATCACCTTTTAAACTGCCATACATTTCTCACCACTAGGTACTTATAATTTTAAAATTAATATTATATATGTAAATGTATTCACCCTTGCATTAGAATAGATAATTAAACAGCATGACAGAACCACAAAAACATTTTTGGAAAAGTGTGCTGCAGTGATATTTCTTGATTGCCAATTTTTTTCCCTTTTGCAAAATTTTTCTGAGATATTTGTACCATCTTAGCTGGAAAAAAAAAAAAAAGCCAACCAAAAGCCAGTTATTTTCAATAGGAAGCTACCAGTTTCCTTTGCCAGAGTTTCTGGCCAATATCTGAGCGATGGATATCTCCAGAAAGTGCTTCAAAAACATTTGCCTATCTCAGCTGTTCCAAAGGAAATATTAGTTTTGTTTTAAGAATTGAACTAAATGGTTGCAGGTTGAATAGTCTACCAGTGAAAGTTGGAAAAGACTTCTGAGTATTAGCTGGTACCCTTATAATTTTTTCATTGCCCTTTTATTTCCAGAATCTACCCAAATATGACTCAGTAATTTTAATCCTACCACACAGTTACCATTTGGCAGCTTAATAAAGTGTCTTTTTACATTCTGACCTCATAAGTCACAATATTCCTTTTATTTTAGGTAGAAGAAGTATAATTAAAAATGGGAAATTAGTTTTTTCCAGTTTTCAAATAGAATTTTGGGGTTTTTTTGTTTTACTAAGTTTAGCCAGCTTAGTCTAAGTACAATGTTTTATTTTTGATTGTTAGCTAATTCTTAAATAAATATTGAAAAAAGCTGAGAAATAGTTTTCTTATATCTCTAAATTGCCATCTCTAGTTCCATTCAGTTTTATCTTTATTCTGCAATTTATACCTCACCACATACATCACATAGGTATCATTTTAGATATGTAGTATATGTAATAATACATGGTAATCCATACTATGTAATAATTTTAAAGTACAGTGTATTAGACTCTGATGTTTAAAAATTAACCAGGCATTTATTTTGAGGCTCAAACAATTAATCTAAATGTACGTCTTCCCTTGTTAGAATCACACACTTTGTGCCAGTTTCAAAGGCTAATGAGAAAGTCCTTCAATTCACAATTCAACAGTTTGAACCTCAGAAACTGAGGACGTGGTGTCTTGAGCTCTCCATTGGCCTCAGGTGATCTCTGATCAAAATTGTTGATCTCATAGAGGCTTTTGGAATTTGTTCTTACTTTTTTTGGACAGATTACTTTTAATTTAAAGATGTAGAGAAATTATTAGAGCAAAGTGAACTCATTCTGTGTCAATATTTTATTGAACTTTCTCCATTTCCTTAAAGTATACAATATATGCATTACAGTGATGTTTTTGGAATCTGTGTTGTGGCAACTTATAAAAAGCCTCCTTGAATGGAGCCTAAGGTATTTATGGTACAGGCTCTCTAGAGTGGCCTGCTAGTCAGCTGGCCAGCTTATTGAAAGTAAGATTTTAGTGCAGTCAACAAAAGTAAACCTCAGAAACATAACACTGTGAGAAGCATATTAGAATGGCATTTTTCCTTAGCGGATGTGACAAATACAGAATGATGATTAAGGGGCAAGCTTATGTTACATTATTGATGATTGACATGCACTGACACTGAGTTTTGCCACGTGTATTATTTTTAGTACTTTTAACAGATAACGGTGCAGGGTGAAACAGCTGCTACTTGTCATTAGCTTGAGAGCTTAAGCAAAGAGAGAAAAATAATTAATATTTATTGACAGCAAGTTATGTATACCAGGAGCCATGTATGAGGTTGGCCTCACTATCTTGCTCAATCCTCATACATCGCCAGTGAGATCAATCGTATTGTTACTGTTCTACAGAAAAGGTATGACCACTCAGAGAATGTAACCAACTTCTGCAGGGACACACAGCAAGTAAGTAACAACGCTGCTGTTCGAACCAAGCTATGGTTGATAAAAATCTGCAATTACATGGCAGTAAGTGGAGCTACGTGTAGCAATCAGTACTGAACAAAAGCTGCTTTATATTTTTGTATTAACCCTAGCAGCCCAATTTATTGTATCTTGAGGTGAAATCTCTGGATGGTTCAGAGTCGTAGTTCCCATACAAGAATCTGCGTATGTGAGCACTAGGTACTGACGGAATTTTTGTTCTTAGATTTTTAGAATGTATTGTCACTGTATAAGTTTTCGAATGCCAAATATATTGGACTCCTGCACAAATCTTCTTTCTCTCTAGTGAAATCTGCAGGCCTTTCCTTGTTTTCTCCCTTTTTCATGGCAAGCTTTGTTGTCTGTTCAAATTACTGGCCTCTGAATAAAAGCATCATTAGGTTAGTACAACTCAGAGTCAAAATTTGGTATTAGATCTAGTTTTTATTCTATTATCTTCATGGTCTCCAGCACAGAATTAGAGTAGAATTCACCTTTAAGCATTGTGTAAGAAATGTTCCTTTATTCATCCTGCAAATACTTGTTGAGGTACGGTGCTGGGAACTCAAGAGATGGATGAAGCTGGAAAGGTACCAGTGTCATATTTACCTTAACTCTCAACAGAAAGGATGCCTCTGCTGGTTTTCTCCAGGGTTTTAGGCAGTTTTCTAGAAAAGGATGTTTATTCTAACTTATTTTTGACCTTTTTATTTGTCAAACCACAATTATTCAGCGGCACAGTCAGCATTAAGCAAGTTTTGACCTTCCTGAGAAGCTAAGTTTATCTAATATCAATTGCAGAGGCTACGTCTGTTATTTTTTCCACACATGTCAATGAAAAATTCGTGTGGCTTTGCAGACTTGCATTTTGTAGTGTTTTCTGTCAAATCAGAGTGACCTAGAATACTGTTAAAATGCGGATCCCTGGGCTGCCAGCCCTACTGCCACGGACACTCTGTGGGAGAGGCTTGGTAGTCTGCATACTTTTCCACACAATATCCTCAATTGATTCTTAGGAACATAGCTTTTTTGAAAGCAAGGTTCCAGTTGCAATCAAATCAAGCTGAGCATGGAAAGGTAGCCTATGTAAGAAATGCAACTATATTTGATACCTAGTAATAGTCTATAGTGAAGAAGAACATGAAAAGGAATATATAGAAATGTGTAACTGTAAAACCCCAAACCCTTCTTCTGCTTGTAAAAAAAAAAAAAAAAGAAATGTATAACTGAATTGCTATGCTGTACACCATAAATTAACACGTTGTATACCGACTATACTTCAGTTGAAAAAAAAATGGAAAAAAAGGTTTAAAAAAAGAAATGTGGTAAAATGGCATCTTTCCTGAGTAGATGTAGTAAAGACAAAATGAAAACCAAAGGTCTGAGTTTCTATTAAAAGTTTGGAGATGCACTGTTACAGAACAGGGTGGTTTGCATGTGGTTTCTCTTCCTCATTATCTCCACCCAGGCTGTGTTCACAGGTAGGAGGGCCTTGGTGGTTTTGTCCAAGGGAGGCGTTGGAATGAAGTGCTGAGGGAGACCAGCGCTAGTGTGGCCGAGGCCAGGTTCAGGGCCTAGGGATGCCTCTGTGCTATTTATGGAACCATAGAAACTGATCTCAGTGAATTGACAGTAACTGAATCCTCAAAGTGGATATAACCCTGCTTATCTGCACTTCAGTAAATCCAATTTCAGTGAGAAATGTGATGTGGAGATATTGAGAACCAGAATTTCTCTTAGAGCCAAGATGTTCTTTGTACTGAAGAAAAAAAAAAAAAAAAGCAAGTTTCCCCTATAAGACCTCAACTGGACAGCCCTGGAGTCAGACCACGTGTCATCCATGAGTTTATTTATGTTGGCCAGTCATTCTCTGTGGTTTATCTTGTGACTCGAAGCGCTGTTTTTGTACAAGTTGTTTTGCATCCAGATGATTTTAGACTAATACTTTGCTCGTGATCTCAACAGATACCAAGCGTGGTGATTTCATACAGAATGTCATAGATATGTAACTGTTACTTTACTTGTGAAGTTATCAATAGCCATCACTAATAGATACTATGGAAATTACCTTCCTGCTGATATTTTGTTTTTCTGTTACTGGATATAGAATTTAAAATGTGCTGGAGGTGGTGGTAATTGCTGCTTCTAATCTTCCCTCTGCCTCTCAGTGCTCACAGTGCCTAGGGTGTGACGGTACATTATCTTCTTTAATCTTCATAATGAACCCATGGTGTAGGTTATACAGCAATTTTGAAATGAATGAAAAGCCCAAAGCTTAAAGAAGTTAGTTTTTTATGCAATCCGTGCAGCTGATAAGTGAGAGAGCTAAGTCTCTCTACCCCAGATCTTGAGACCTGTGCGGCCCTTGCTGTGAACTACTGTCCCCTGTGCCTCCTGATTTAAAATATTATTAGTAATTCTTTATGGCATAAAGCTTGTTAACAGACAGTATTCTATATTAGCCTGTGTGTAAACTTATTCCTAAAAACCTTAATCAAAACAAGCCAGAAGTAGAGTGTTCAAATTAGAATTGTGACAGATTTTATCACAAACATAAACATCAGTTTCCTGAGTCGATTTAACAGTACAAGGTCAAATTATGGTAAATAGATTTTTCTTAGAAAAACCAAAGAAGGCTCGAGAAGGTGGTTGATGGCTTCAATTAAATCTTTCTTTTACCCTCACAAACAGTTCTAATTAGATTTATTGGTGAAAGAAAGTGTCAAGGTAGTAATTGAGATAGGTTACTATCAATATGACTTGACAAGATTATATTGAAATAATATGGGTCAGTCCCTCACAGTGTTACATAATACAGACCTTAGTGGGTATTTTAACGAGAAGGAGCATTCCCAAAGAAAGGTATATTCACATTTCTTATTTTATAGTCACTTACTTTGTTTCTCCATTTTATACTATACATTTTTGGAGGGTAAATATGCCTAGTTCTGTTGTTTTACAGTTCTTGGGCGAAGGAGACTAGGTTTATCGCTGAAAGGTTAAAGGCTCTATTTTTCACCAATATTTCATTATACTTACTAATCTCTATTTCAGTGGAAGTGTCTGGGAATTTTCTTCTTTTCATCTGTAGCTTTTTTAATATGTGGTCTTATAAAGCTTAGAAGGAATTTTCAGTTTACTTTTTATGAGATATGTGTAAAGGCGTTTTACTGAAGATACAGTGAGCCTTGAGTCCTCTAAGTTCATTTCCTTACAGCCCAATACGTAAAAATAGATGGTAAAACTTTATGACTCTTTTGGGTTTATTAAAATCAACCAGAAAATATCATGGAAGGAGCCTAATATTTTTATTTGATATTCTATGTTTTAGTGTTACCTTGGCAGTTTGTAGATTTTTAAACTTGGATCTAGAAATATTAGGGCTAATATTAAAGTACAGGAACTTCTTTAGAAGAAGCTTTAAACTTTTTCCATATGTCTTTAATACCTCATTTTGATAATGTATTTGAGTGAATTTATTATTTATTTGAAATATAAAGTGATTTGGACAATACTTTGTGTGAAACACCCATAGATTCAAGTGGTAGGCTTGCATTATTATGACTTTTTTTAAGATTTGTGGATTTTAATTTTTTTAAGATGGCATTTTCTGCTTTTGTTTTTTAGGGTCGTTGCTCCAGGGAGAACTGCAAATATCTTCATCCACCCCCACACTTAAAAACGCAGTTGGAGATAAATGGGCGCAATAACTTGATTCAGCAGAAGAACATGGCCATGTTGGCCCAGCAAATGCAACTAGCCAATGCCATGATGCCCGGTGCCCCATTGCAACCCGTGGTGAGCCTGGCCTCAGTTCTCATTCCTTACGTTTGTCACTCTGAGTGCTCAGTTTCAGTGTTAAAGTGATGAATGCACTAGATCAAGTGAACACAGGTAACAGGATCAGTTGCCTAGCATTTTCTAGCAAAATTATCAGTCAAACCCTGGAAATAGTTTTGACACTGTCAAGTTACTCATCTTCTGGCTAAATCATGTGGAAATGTATGTTATAGCATGTTTTCCCGCCAAATTCTTTTCAGATTAAATCCTGTGACTTGCAGGTGTTAAAATGGTCTTTTGTAAAATGGTCATTAAATGTCAGGATAGTCAAGGTGCATCTTCAGGCTACCTCCAGCGATAATCGTCATTTTTTTAAAAAATGGTGTATATCATCATTAATTTTGAGAACATGTTTCCCTTTCCCCCTCCTTGAAGAGAATCCATATAGTTCTCTTTATGGAAAGGAGTCTTTGTTATTCTTTTCAACTTAAGTTGAAATTATTCCATAGTTACAAGGTCTGGGAGAGTTCTGACGGTGGCGAGTCCATATCACAGACCTGGAAGTCCCATCAGAGGAGGACCAGTCAGGAGAGGCAGAAACCCCAAGGGCTTTTTTTTTTTTTTTTTTTTTTTAAGAAAAAGAGCTGCATTTTATAAACTGTAGGTGGTCATAGGGATTTGTTGTTTACTGAGCAGTACGTGTGGATAACTTTTGATTCTGAGCACATTTATTTATTTATTTATTCATTTGGATTTCGGGGGGAGGTTGTATGTGACAGATGACTTTAATAACCTTTACTCACAGTTATCCACAAAAATGTAAGAGATTTATATCATAATTAATTTTAGGTTGCAAAAAATGTTCTGATGTTAATTGTGATACAGTAATGCTGTATTTAAATGCATGTTCAAATTTGCAATGATCAGAATATTTCTGTCATTGACTTCTATGCGATATTATGCGGTCTCGGGAGTGTGAAGACCCACATTTTCCTGATAAGCTAATTGTAGCATGTGTGCTAACTGATTTTTTTCCTAGTACATTTTAACACCTGAACTCAACGTAATTATTATTCTCTCTTAGAACTTAATGCACCAATCATTCCAAAAAAGAGGGGGGGATTGCATTTCGAGGTGGGAGGGATCTCCAAATCCAATCGTCAGTGATACCAATTGTCAATACTATACAGTTGAGGTGAGAGAATATTATAATTTTGTGTCTGTTTTAACTTGATATATATATATTTTTCCATTATGGGGGACTCAGTGAAAAATATCTTAAATTTATTTCTGTGACATCTGTTAATTTCACATGTCTATATTGGGATAGCATGAAGATTTCCATTTGGTTGAAAAAAAAAGTTTAATCATTCTCTTTAGCATAAAATATAGGACAAGAGTTCTCTTTGACATTTGGCCCTCACATATGGTTTCAAAGATCTGATAAATCCTTGGGATGGCTACAACTTTAGTTGATGTAAGATCTCGCCTTGATGTAAGATACTTTGTTCCACTTAAACATTTGAAGAGTGCTTACTGCCAGGCTCTCCCCACTCAGTGACCGGGAGCAACTCTGAGATCAGCAAGTGTGGTTGCCAGACGGCAGAAAACAGTCCACGTCACGGCAGTGAGTTCCTCACTGCGAAGTCATGGCTGTCTCCTGACTTAGTCCTTGAGTGTTACTCTCAAGGCCATTCCAGGATCACCATATGCGTAATCCTGGGACAAACTATAAACAGCATTATGGTCATGTCTTTGAAATACTAGTAACAAATACGTGTTGTTTATGAAATCACTAAATCACAGATTTCTGAAACCATCAAAAATTACCTCATTTTCTAGTGTTTTTGTTGGCAAATTCTCTGCTTAGACAAAGCGTTTATTTTTATTAGTTGTGAGCCCATTCAGGCTTTATGTTAATTTTCCCTGATATGACTAGATTTGAATGTGGAATTACCCTTCTGCTAAAGGCATCCTGAGATCATGGTCTAAAAATAGGCTCTGTTCAGAGTGACGTTTTTGTAATGACTGTAGAAGTCACTTTAATTATTCAATTCTAAAGCATTTGGGGTTTTAATGACTGTAGAGAAGGCTTTAATCCAGGAAATTTGCTTTCAAAACCCCACCTGAGACTTTTCGATCCTTTTTGTAGTCAGTCCTGTTTTGATGAGGGTAACATAATGGAGATTCAGAAATAAATGAGATGGTCACAACCAGCTGCTTACTGGAACCTTAATGCTAGGCCCACAAACAGGGATTATAACCGGGCTGGAAGCAGCCAGGTGACTAATATGGAAAAGGCCACTCAGAGGAGGATGGCCTCTAGACTAGATGCTTGTGTTTGAAGACAGAGTTGAATCCAACGTAGGATAGTGGTGATATCAAAGGAGATCGTACTGTGAGCAGATTCCTAGGAGCAGTATCAGGAATATCTGAGCAGTGACAGGGCTTTTAGTTGAGTAAGTAAAGCATCTTAGTTCTCTAGGGCCAACCAGTGTAGCCCCCAAACCGTAAGTGGAGGGACATGAAGAAAAGAGGCTAGCAAGGTTGAGTTAAATCCAGAAGCATCCAGTATTATGCCTGGCATGTAGCAGCGACCTTGTTTTTTAGGTTGGAGGAGGTAATTAGGTTTATTTATTTATGTTCAGAGGCGGTACTGGGGATTGAACCCAGGACCTTGTGCATGCTAAGCAGGCGCTCTACCACTTGAGCTACACCCTCCCCCCAGCATGCAGCAGTGATGAAAGAATCGCTTGATAAGTGAAAAAATGAATGAGGAAGGAGTTTCCTGAACATGAGAAGAACAGGCAGAGGTTCATGGTAGTTACCTGCCCCAGAGTCCAAAGGAATCATAACCAGGAACAAGAACGCAGCCCAATTAGAGAGACGGCAGCGTAGAATGGGGAACACAGGTGGATACCCGTTAGCTGACTGTTAGCAGAGGCAGCCTGAGGCTTGACGAGGGTGCAGTTGGGACCAGGAAATAGCTCTCATGCCACCCAGCTTGGGCTCTCATTTTCTCATGCATTTTGAGAGACTGGGTCTATAAATTTAAGATCTTCAGAACATGACACTAGGCTGACCTGGGGAAGGCAGGGATTTATAGGAGAGTTTCCTGTTTTCATGGACTTTACTATGTTATAATGAATTGTACCAAGCCCGGAAGCAGAAAGAGAACATAACATTTGGGGAGGGGGGCAGTAAGTACAGTACTCAGAGGGCATTTAAGGCACTCAACGCTTTCTGTATCATAAATCTTCACAACTGTACTGTGAAGTAGGGGCTACTATCCAGCTTTAGAGATGAAGATTCGGAGGTTCAGAGATCAAGTAATTTGCCCGAGTCACGTGGCTAGTGAGTATCAGGGCTGGGATCTCACTCAGGCTGTTCAGGTTCTAAGTGGAGACATGTGACCAACCAACTCTGGGTCTTTGGTTGATTCATTTAAAATCCCTGACCTTCTTCACTATGCAGTGAAAAGTTTAAGATACATTCTTTGCAGGATCCTGCCAATCTTACAGCATAATTATTCCCATATTATAAGATGAGGAAATAAGTAGTTGAAAATAAGTAATTTAATTTGTGTCTACTTCTTTAAAAGTAGCACAATAAATTATTAAAGAATTGATATTAATTCTGTTATCATTTGTAAACCACTAATAAAAGTACAAAAAGACCATTTTTTTTCCTTTACTGTATAATCGTTGAAGATAGAGGGAACTATAGTATTGAATTATCCAAATTAAAAAATAAAATTTCTGGATTCTTTTTCTAAGTAGTACTTTAAAAACTCTTGTTACTTTGCCATGCACTGAAGATGCAAAGGTACTCTAATGAGGACGTTATTAAATAACAACCAAAGATAGACTGCACCTAGGGGCTCACGACGTAGAGACATCTGGTATATTTCTTTGGTCCCTCCCAGAAAGATGTTTTTCAAACACCCTGTGAGTCCGGGTTCTCATCGTTGCCCTCGGAGAAGTGTGCACTAGCGTTGTTTGGAAGAGCTGTATCTGAGCTCCAGCGTTCCCCCAGCGGCGGCCCCCTGTCCATTTCCCCTTGCTCCCAGAGGGTAGCCTTGGCCGTCCACGTTTTCCTGTGGTGCCTGCCCTGAAGGCACACACACATGCTCTGAGGTGTGAAACTCACGTCGAATTCCCTGTGCATTATGTGAATTCAAGCCTTGGGGATCGAGAAATTGAAAGTTACTGGATTTAGCTAAAGTCTTAGGACCTCCTGTGCTGTTTCTGTCACCTTGCCTTTGCTGTTATGTCCAAGCATTTTTTGGCCGTTGATTGCTGAAAGCTTAGAAGTCATCATTTGTCACACTTCCACGAACACCTAGAATTCTTCAGTTGTTTTTTAGTGCTTTACTTTCCAGTTTATCCAACTAGTGGTTGAGATAAGGCCGCTTTATCCCCACATGTTTCTGGTAAAATGTTTCCAGGTCGGTCACCCTGAGTCATATTTCATCTGTCCCGCCTTTCTGTCTGCCTTTCTGTCAAGGCACCTGTGCTTCCTCAGGCAGCTTGGGAAGGGCCTGAATTTCAGGGACCAGACCATGTTTGTTGCTGCTTGGAGGGAGAGAAGAGAGTCTTCTGTATTTAAATGTTTATCATGTCAGTAAAACTCGCTTGAAGGATAAAGTGAAATTAAGAGTAAAGTAAGTGGTCATTTGATTTGCCCAGTCAGCATGTCAGTCTAGACGAGTTAAAAACAGTATTTCTCATTTTATTCCAGGCATGTGCTACTTTCTTAGGAAAAGAAAAAGGACACTGTAATGTGAATTTCTAGATAAATTTACTTTTTAGCTCTGTTTATATTCAAAATAATTATTTACAGAGATTGTTTATAGCTCTTGTACAGGGGTGTATCTACCCAGAAACTTGTTTTTTATGTCTTGATTGTGTGCTGTTAATTTTTTAAAAAGCTTAATTTTTCCCTGCTTACAAGTTTGACCCCCCACACACACACACCCTCACACAGAGGTAAAATCCAGAAAAATCTGACTTAAAATTTGTGTCCTATAAATCCCAGCAGATACTGACTGTATATTATTTATTTTGTGTACTCTCTCCATTAAAAATTGCAAACATTATATGCAAAACAAACACCATTTCAAATAATGTTTTAAAATAAATTAGGACCACTATGATATCTGCAAGATTACAGCAAGGTAACAGTATGTTAGTGAAACTTTCAGTTCAATATAAAAAATGACAAACAAAAATAAAAGAAATTTAATTTCAAACACATATACTAAAGAACTAATGATTAAATTTTGAGATAGAAAGAAAATAACATCAAATCTTTTTAAACGTTCAAATGTCTGTACTAGAAAATATTTAATGTATTTGCTGGTTAGTTTCTGTGGCAGAGAAAAACAGTTAGCAAATCCACAAAAATACTTGTTAAGCAAATGTTTGTAGAGGACCTGTTTAAGTGCCAGTTGCAGAATCTACCAAATGAACAAAGAACAGTGCGTAAGACTGCTCTCCGAGAGCCCAAGTAGGAGAGGTGGTTAAGTAAACACAGCTGGTGATCAACGCTGAATTCAAGAGAGGAAGAGTTAGGTAAGAACAGAGGGTAGGAGAAGCCTTTTAGTTGGACATGTGGGTGGATCAGGGACAACATCAACAGAAAGAGTCCTGATTCTTGAAGGTTGATTGGGAATTAAACAGTTGGGCTGGACTGGAGCAGCCTTCAGTGTGGAGGGAAAACCATTTTCAAAAGAAGTGAACTTTAAGGAAACAGGTGTCCTCACGTAGAATCAGAAAACTGAATCTCTTATTAAACAGTAGAAGACCACATAGTATATGGAATGGGGTTTCTCCAGGAGCTTTTAAAAAAAAATATTGCCGTCTAGCCACCTCTCTTCCCAGAGATTCTGATGAGTGGAGCGCGCCAGGGTATACCAGGCTTCACGTTGTCCAGGTGACTGTTGGACAGCCAGCATCGAGACCCCTTGGTTTTAATACCAGCTGGAATCAAACACAGCTGTGTCCAAATCCTAGGTCCTCCATGCAGTCCTTTGTGACTGTGGGCACATAATTCGTGTGAACCCTTTTTCCTACCTGAAAAATAAAGCTAATAATACCCACATGACAAGGCTACAATTAATTCACACTTTTATTCATTCATTCACTCAAACACTTATTCAGTGTATATTTATTGAGTGCCTACTGTGTGTCAGGCATTGTTCTCAGTTCTGGCGATTTAGTGGTGAACTGAACATGTGTCCTCCCCTTTTCAAAACAAAAACAATGGAGCTTTTGCTTTCGTTTGCTCCGTGGAAGTTACACTCTACTGTTAAGCGGATTAAATATAATAACATAGGTAAAGCGCTTAGCACAGTGCCTGGCACACAATAAACAGAGGGAATTATTGTGATAATCATGTTTGCACACTTTTAACTAGGGTCATAACGTGAAATTGAATAACGTTTTCATTCATAATAAACCCAGATTACTTTAATGGAATCAGATGTCTCACTTAAAACAAAGAAGTGATTAGCCCATAAATGCACCAGCATTAGTAAGATTGCATTTGGTTTTTCCCTGCTGAGGGTATTCACTGGCAAAAGGCAATCATAAACCAACCTTCCTTATGCCTTCCGGGAACAAAGATATCTGTAAATCATTATTACAAGGATACAGTCAGTATCAGATACACCAATTACATAGTTGTACATTATCCCGTGGATACTTGAGAGAAAATAGGATGCTACCTGATAATGCCGTGACATTAATATCCATTCTTGCAATTCTGCAGAACCCTCTGCCGGGTGGCTTTTAGAATAAAGAATTGGCAGAGCCACAGTTCAAGTGCTTCCCTAATCTGATTAGGGCACTCCGATGGGGCCAGCGGTGACCTACCCAAAACAGGGTACTCTTTGAAAAAGGAATATAACAAATTTACAATAACTCAAAAGAAATGAAGGAATGTTGCACTTCGGTGTTTTTTTTTTTTTTTTTCCTTCCAGCTTTTGGAATCAGATTTCAAGCTATAGAGCTGTAGCGCCATTATTATTGATTGTCTGCCTGTTTAGCAAATAACTCCACTTATCTGGAGAGGGAACAGTTTTGAGGCAATGCTCGCTGAATAGTTGATGTTTCAGAATTTTAAAAGCTGCTGCAGATTTTACTTGGGGACGGTGCCCTAAAATTCTTCAGATTTGACTTTGTTCTGTTAAGTCAGAAAGTCAATCATGTGACAACTTTTAGAAACAATCCAGTGGGAGAATTGTTGCCAGTTAATAAGATCACTAGTTATATCTCATAAAAGTATTCATTTATCTGTAATATGCAACTCCTGCATTATATGCATTGTCGATTATAAACTTATTTTATTCAATGAGATTCAACAAAGCTGAATTTTATTGGCCACTGGTCTTATTTTCTTAAAATAAGAATTATTTCCTTCCCTCCAGATAACTTTGTCAGTTTGACCTCTGCTTCTAAATAATTATAATAGATTGTGCACAGTGATGTAAACATCTCAGTACCTGAAGTATACATTTAACATGTCCTATCTGGAAATGCATGTTAATTCATAGCTAAAGTTAATATTGACCAGCTTCTGTTCTCCATATTCTAAGCTAGTCTTTTACTTTTCTGTGCTAAGCTTCTTATAATTCTTAAACATCAAAGAGAAGAATCAGTGAGCTGGTCTGGCTGAAATTTCACATCTGTGCCTGCCAGTGTGTAACAGCGTCAGTTTAATGTGCACATTTCTGAATAGAGACCCAAGTTCAACACACATTCACTGCACAGGTCAACTCTTGTCCTGCTGCTGCCTTGGCAGCCAGGACACAGTGGAGCAACATCAAATCAGCTGCTATTCAGGTAACTTGTTGTTGGACAGAGATTGCTCTGGGCCCCAGTTCCTGGCAGCTGACTGAATTTATCTGGAACCCAGATAGTTTCCTGTTGTCAGTGGATAGCTGCTTTGGGCAGGGACGGAACTGGGGACCAGAGGTTATTACTTTAGGCTACTTCATCGAGAACCATCCACCTGGCAGGGCAGCTATCCATGGCTTTCAAACCCACACATTGGGAGGCATAAATATTTTAATTGGAAAATACCAGTGGAATCTGTGGTAGTTTGTTTCTTCTCCCAAGTTAATCAAATTATGTATTAAATATTCTATATTTCATGTCTTTTTAGTGAGACTGTGTATGCTAGCTGCAAATATTTTGTCCTAGGACAACTTGTGAGGTCAAAAGAAAGCTGTATCTTTAGGACAGGGACTTTCCACCCCAGCACTGTTGACATTTGGGGCTGGATAGTCTTTGTTGTGAGGGGCTGTCCTGTGTGTTAGAGGACACTCAGCACCCCCAGCCGGGACAACCAAAAATGTCCCCAGATGTTGCCATACATCCCCTATGAGGCAAAACCACCCATAGTTGAGAACCATTGCTCTAAGGAAAAAGGAATCCTTGAATTCCGTTTTACTCTCCTAAATATAGAATGAGTCAGGGCCAAATTAGATAAAGAATGTATTTTATTTTTTAAGATATGTCTTTTGAGCTTTTAAGAATTACTTTTGTAACATACATCTTAATTGTGTGAAACCTTACTCCAAAACTCTCTTTAATAATAAATAAACTCTGGGGTCCTCTAACTTCTTATGCCTTCAGAGGGAATAATTATCTACAGTCTCGCATCCCTTTCATGCTAAAAAAATTTCTGTGATTCTCGTCCTTACAGCAGGGTAAAGATAACAAATGGTTTAAAATTACCTTAAAGAACAGGGTCCATTTTGTCTGTGGGTTTGTGTTTTGGAAACAAATATTATTATTACACAAAGCATTGAACATCAAGAATGAAAACTCCATTGAATTAGAAAGTTGAAAATATACCACCAGTAAGGTGGAACATTGTGCTAGGTTATGCTTTAAAAACTGGAAAAGTACATTGTTGAAGTAGATTTGAGGTAAATTATTTAATTTTACTCAAGAATAGATATATTTTCTGATATGAAAAATTTTATATCAACAAATAGAAACTATTCTCATATATTCACAAAAGCATTTCTGGCAGCAAATCTACCTCGTAGCAGTTTATTTAGTGCCACTGTATGTATTTCCTTGAACAATCATACAGCGTTTCTTCAGACGTGTTCTGTTTCAGACTTCACATTTCAGAATAGTTTCTCACTAGTAGGCTGAATCTGTTGTTAAAAATCTCAGAGAGGTGTGATAGGCTGATGGAACATTTATGATTTCCCCAGGAAAACCTGCAACAAGTATGTATGCCGAACACTTTATCTTATGTGCTCAAAAGAAATGGTGTCATCATCATCTTTCACATATCCCATGAGATTTGTTCACAGTTTACATTGACTGTGAAATCCTGTTGTCCACTGGGAGTTCTGCTTTATTTATTCTAGATAATAGGACACTTGCAACCTATTAACAGTTGTAAACAGATCTTTCAAGTACATCTGGCACAGCAATTATGAAATGGACTTCTTAGACAAGTTTCTAGGATTAAATCAGGACAAAGGTGGAGACTAGGTGACCACAAGAAGTTTCTATATTGAAGGGCTAAGCTGTTGTTCAAAAAGAAATTGCAAATATTATGGACCCCAAGCTTCAAAATCCCCATGGAAATTTTAACCAGATAAATTACCCATTGTATTTTACATAAAAATTGATTTGATGAATGCTTATTTAAGAAGCATTCTTATCGTAAATAAACATACAATTAAATGGAGAGAGGGAGGGAGGGCGTAGGGGAAGAATGGATTATGGATGGATGGCTGCATGGATGGAAGGAGGGTAGATATATAACGTAGGATATCAACTTTGAATCAAGACCTGTGTCTTCAAGTTTGCTTTGTGTTTTATTTTTCAGCCAATGTTTTCAGTTGCACCAAGCTTAGCCACCAATGCATCAGCAGCCTTTAACCCCTACCTGGGACCTGTGTCCCCAAGCCTGGTTCCAGCAGAGATCTTGCCGACTGCACCAATGTTGGTCACAGGGAACCCTGGGGTCCCTGTGCCTGCAGCTGCTGCAGCTGCTGCACAGAAGTTAATGCGGACAGACAGACTTGAGGTAGGAGTGATCATTGGTGTCTTTACGTGTTCTGTTCTGAATTTCAAAGGGTGCTGTTTGTTTTTTTGTTTATTTCTTCCATGGGCATAAAGATTTTTTAAAAAAGTTCAAAGCAGAGATTTTGGTTCACTGTTTGGAGCACTTTACTAGAATATAGATAGATGGGCTAATATTTGTAGAAGCCACAACATCTGTATGTAGAAGAGCGGGTAAGAACTTGGACTCTGGAGTCAGACTGCTTGTTGCTTCATTCTTCCTCAGTTTCCTCATCTCTGAAATGGAGATAATAATGGTGATTACCTCAAAGAGTCAGACAATGTCTGGCACACAGCAGGAGCTTCTCAACTGTTCCTTGTTATTGTTACTATTAACAAATTCTATCAATCCCCTGGTACTCATTCCCATAAAGATGTTATTTAGTTACTATCTATAAAGCATTTTAAAATTTATTGCAAGTTTCCTTATAAGCCTCACAATATTTTAGTTGGAATAGCAAGACACCTTTGTTTGTGAAGTGTGCTTGTAAATGTTTTAATTGGAAATTGGGTAACTCTTAAGTCCTAGAGTCAAGGATGGTCAGATGTATGTGCTTTGCTATTGCTACATGAAAAAGAAATTCGGGATATAAATCTTACATTGAAGGGGCTGTTAAGAGTTTCACCATGGCCATGAATTAATGGACTTGGTAAACTCTAGATGAAGGGGGAAAAATGGCAACAGTATTGCCCATCAGCACTCTCCAATCTGGCGTTGGTGTCCAACAAAGAACTGGTGAGCTTTTCCTCTCTTCCCTAGTTAGGATGAGGCAATACTTAGTGCTGAGAAGTTTGCATCTTATTAATTACTGAGAAAGTGGCAAAATAAGGCCGCCGTGTGAACGTAATTGACACTAATAATTTATCAGCTTAGCAGGAATTTATTTAGTAAGCACCAATTTCTTTTTTCTCAAGTTTTGTTGCCTGCATGACAAAGGGTCCCAGATTTCAGGGTAGTTCTAACTGCCACCACTCTTTTGAAGGTAATAACAATAGTTGATACTTATTGGATATTTACTGTCTACCAGCCACAGCGTTAACCCTTCATGTGCAACACACATTTAATCCTAAAAAAGTAGTCTTATGAGGAAGATGCTATCATTAACTCCATTTAATAGGGAGAGAGATCTAAGGTAGTTTATTCAAGGTCACATGGATATGAACTCGGAACTCCATTTTAAAACACTGTATTATATTACTCTCCCTTCCCACAGAGGTAATAGTGCAAAAAGGAGGCACTCCTGTATGGTGGGGTTGTAGATTCTTTAGAGTTTTTGTTTGTTTGTGTTAGGCTTATTTTTTACTTTTCACTAATGTTTTAGAAAAAGCTGCTAATTACGAGAGTTACATAAAGATAACTCAGGAAGGATGTTGAGACCTAGTTGTTCGCCCTCTCTGGACCAAGGACTCTGCCGTGTGCCGGAGACACACACCTTGACTTGCGGGTGGTTTGTCATCACTCAACGGCTCCTGCTCATTAATTAGGGAATGTTATTTGCAGATAAATTAGGAAGGAATTTAAGACATTTTAAATATTTAAAAATTATTAGATGCTCCACCTATGACTCACTTTTCCCCCTGACCTTTCTAAAGCAAACCCTGCTTTAAGGCATAATGGTTGGTTGTTTAATGGGAACCAAATAGGCAGTCTGAGAGGAACATGACTGAATTATGAATAGGAGATAATATTCATAAAGCTGAGAACATCTGTATTTAAATCTCTTTCAAAGAATCTCTTTCAACGGCTGATTGTGTGGTCAGAACTCTTTTAAACGAATCCCCCCACAATCTTAGGCCATCTGTAATTGGTTATATTGTGTATGGTGTTTAGTTAAAAGGAAGACTTTTTTCTCTCGTTTGGTTTTATTTTTCTTCTGCAGGGCGCTCCTTCGAGTATTTTGTCTGTCTTCTTTTCCCAGTCACAACAAAGGGCTACTGTTGCAATGACTGTCATTTCCTTTTAACCTGAATTCCACTCATCTGAATGCCTGATGGTGGGGCAGCTTCCTGTCGTGTTCTCGTTCACGGGCTCTGATCTAATGTCACAGTTACAACCTGTTAGGACATGGCGGTGGGAAGCTAGGGGGCAGGTCTTTCTGCTTGGCACTTGGTGGTTTTAGACACAGCCGTCTTCAGGCTACTTCCTTCCATGCTGATTGCACTACATACTGAGTCTAAGAGACATGGCAGGAAGTGCACATGCTTATTTACATGTTTAGTTATTTGGGGTTTAAATTTCTATTTTCAACCCATGGAACTCCCAAGTACATTTTTTAATTTTGTGTTCCTTTTGAGGTCAACAAATTTTGAATCAGTTAAAATATTGGCGGGTTCTTCTTGCCACTTCTTTCTCTTTTCTTTTTGCTAGAAAATAGACAATACAGAAGTTAAAAATACCATAGATTATCAGTCTTCTGGTTCTTCTGTGTAGAACTAACACATATTTACAGCGCCCAGTGAGATACAGAAAATGTTAAACTGAAAAGCAGGAATTCAAGGACTAGTGCTGGTGGTTTTGCTGTTTAGGTGAGTAAGTGTGGGTCAAGGTTTTCATGTTTTCTGAGATTCATATTCCACACATATAAAATTAGGGAATTCTACCAGATAATCTCTAAGATCACCTCTAGTTAGAACATTCTAAGTGAAATCTAGGTCATTTTGTTACTTTTAATGCCAGCCACAAACTACGGAAAAGGTCATTTTACATATATATGTGTATATGTATATATATACACACACATACATACATACATATATATAAAACACACACATAGCTTTACATCACTATTCCAGTTATCCATTCTTTATTAGATATCTTTCAAAAGACTTTGTAGCTGTTTGCTTTCTGTATTGTAAAATTCAGTCTTCATGGTTTTCTGTAAAGAGGAGCAACTCTCTTAAACATCTGTCACTAAAAAGAGGCTTTTAAAATTCCGTTTTGTGACCTTGGGATGCTTTTGTGTAATTTCCAAGCAATGGTTTATTTTCAGTAATTCTTTTAAGAAATTATTAAAATCTGTAGGTACTGGAAAGGACTGAGGTTTTTAATCCTATCTTTACTTCATGGCAAAGAATTGGTAATTAAGGGAATGATTGTTTGACTTATTTTCAGAGCACACAGTCATTTTTTATGGGGCAAAGAGGATCCATGAATACATTTATTCTCTCATTTGTTCATCAGTCTCCAATGGAGAACTTTTGAACATCTTTCAGGTAAAAAATATTATGAGGAATATCATGAAACCTTAAACGCTTATCTGCTGTCTTATGAGTAACAAGAAAAAGGTCCACCAGAATAGTGCCAAGCTCATAAATGATGCCCAGTACCTTGTTAAATTCGGGAATAAATGAGTCAGCCAGCCAGCCAGTTAATCAATTAATTAATCATAGAATGACACAGGCCCTTACTCAGAACTTAGGGTAATCCAACAGAGGAGATAAAACATGACACATTTTTCACATTCTTCTTGGGAACACGTTTACATTTTAAGCATTCCAACTGCAAAATATAGCATCTTGTTCATGCACTTAGTCCAGGAGCAGTGGTTTTCAAGCTTTAATGTGATTAGAATCACTTGGGATGCTTTTTAAAAATGCAGGGCCCCAGCCCCGCGGATTGATCTGGGAGGTCTTCAGCGGGGCTCTGGACTCCTGTTCGCAGACCTGCCAGGTGATTCTGAATGCAAATGGTCTGTGAGATACTGACTCCAGAGGATGCCAGCACTTGTTATTTAGGCCTTAACTTTCCATCATTTACCTCACATATGGTTACTTATGACTCTGGATGAAAACTCTGCCTCCTCCAACGCATTTAACATTCTACTTTGTGTTAAGTTGCTGAGAACACAATGTTCAGCATCATGAAATATTTTAAGTAAACAGTGATGATTTTGAGGGTAGTTTATACCACATAACGGCATTAATCAAACAAAAGACAAACTAGGGGCCACGTGTTTCATTGCTGATGAAGACATTAGACTGGCATTTGGTTAGCTACATCATTTTTATATCAACAGTCTAGATGACAAAAACATATGATGGATTCCAGGAAAGGTGGTAGGCATACCACTTGGCTTCTGATATTTTCAGTTAGAGTTTGTCTGTTTTAAAATAAAATATCCTTGTGCTGAAAGTTTTATTCTACTGAGGTCATCATGACACGAGTTTCCAATTCAGGCCACTCGATGTGGACTGAATATATCCACTGCTCAATGCCACAGACGAGTCTAGTGACTTTTATCATATAGTCATAAAAATAGGATACCTGTTGACTACACAAAAAAGATCATTTAAAGCTAAATGTGGATTCAAGTGATAGTGAAGGGCATGCATAGGTCACGTTTTTGTAGGCTTTTAATCAATTTGTCATGATCCATTGCATATAAAAGGCATTCAATTCAAAGTAAGATTAAACGAGCAGATTTTTTAATCATATAAGAAAGGCTTATTGATAAGATTGTTATACTTTTGTATTTTTGCAAAGGGTCTTTGGCTACTGCTTATGATATTTTAATTTCTTTAGAAAATTATCAAGAAATACTAAGTTTTGTGTACACAAGTCTGTGTAGTTTAAATCTTTTTTGATTGTAATAAGGCTTTGAATGGCTCTTTAACATTTGGACACACCCCCATTTAAACATCTAGTCTGTCAGTTATTACTCTCTGTGATTAGTTTGAGTTTTGTTTTGGAGATGACAGAGTTGTAAGTTAAGGTAATTGCTAATCTTGGCTTAGCCAATTCATATTTGCTGTTTTTCCACCAATTTCCTCATCCAAATTAAAGCTAAATCCCTATCTTTTCAATTATTTAGAAAGAGGAATAAAAGTAACTATAGACTTGAACATTTTGGCATATTGGTGAGCTTGTTTCAGATGTCCAGTTGGTTTGTACATTCACTCATAGGAATGAATAAATGAAAACCTAGCAGTGGATTTAATGGGAAGTTTTCTTCAGTTGATCATTCCCATATATTCAGATTTGATTTTTTTAATTACACGAATGACAAACTCTTAGCCATATCTTCTATAGAAATCTGCTTACGTTCACTGGTTTGGTGGTAATGATGGATTCTGCCTTTTAGATTTCAAAGAAGACTCCTAGTTGGTCTTGGAAATCCTCTGGGGTAGCTAAAGTAGATATCTTTTTCTTTCTTTTTTTTTTAGAGGGAAAAAAATGAAGTTTGGTTAGACCAAATTTGTACAATTATCCAACAACAGACTGAAACTGGATATCACATCATCAGATATTTATCTTGGGAATATAATTTTATAATTAACTAAGATAGTTTCCCCTAATCACCAGAATTTTAAGGTGTGGATATCTTAATCTTTTTTGAATTGAAAATACAGATAATTTCTTTGCATTAGATTGTATATTTGTGACCAGTAATGCTGTGGATACTTTGATAAAATCATTGATTATCCAGTATTTCTTTTTTAAAGTGTTAATTCAAGCTTACTGGAAAGTAAAGTCCATGATGCTTACTGTTGAGCAACAGGTCTGTATATATCTTTGAATAAACTCCTTAGTTTTCATCATTAAGGTTCAAAATGACTTCCAGAAATATTCAAGTAAACTGGGAGTCCCTTTTCCTTGTTACGGTTAGCTCTCTGTTCCTACTTTTGGCTCTTACTCTCCAAAGATGACTGAGTTAACTAAAGTGAGCACAAAACATAGGCTCTCTCCTTAAAGAACATGCAAATGACTGTTTAGTTTTGATAGTTTTGAGTTAAGTTCGAACATTGACATTAATTTCTTCAGAGTCCCAATGGCCTAATGTGCAGAGTAATGCTGAATTTAATACTACTCATACAACCTATTATTGACCATTTTGAAATATATTTGTCATGTTTATAAAAACGTACAGATCAAATAACAAAACTGTTTATTTTAACCAGATTTGTATGGTGGGTTTTAGGCTGTCTGTACATTGTGTTATTCAGTGTTCGTGATTCCATAGCTAGTAAATATAGACACTAGACAGAACCTCAGATTTCTGATTTCAAACTCTATCCTCTTTCCACTATACGACTGCTATTTCATTAACAAAAGAAGGTTTATGCAGAATGAATTTAGATTTCTTCGGGAAGTTTTTCTGATTGCTTTTCTTTTGATTATTTTAAGTTTCTTTTTATTATTTAAGTTTGTTTTTTAAAACCAAGATTTTTTTTTCTGGAAATAGAATTTAGTACTCAAATGTTTTCAGTGAATACTTTTATTGAAATGATGTTTTTTTCCTATAAAAGCAACCCCTTATCCATTTTCTACAAAAGGTTACAAAACTTACATGACTTACAAGGCAAATCCTGCCTTACTGCTTATAGTAATTGTAAATGCTTATATCTGCAGTCTTCTTGATTGAAACCATTATGTGTTTGGCTTATAGATGGAATTATTTTCATGTAGGTTTGAAAACCACTTATCAAACTAGAAAAAGTACTTATATTTGTTGACCCACTAATGCCATTTCTGCACATTTTTCCTTAGAGAATGATAAATAAGAGGTACGGTTATGAATATATTCTTTGCAGCATTATTCGTAATATGGGAATATTGGAAATAATCTGGATGTTCTCTGAAAAGGTTACTTGTATTATGCACGTCTGTTTGGTGGAATTTGATGCAGCCAGCAAAACTGACCACTCTGAACACTGTTTAGTAAAATGAATGCTTATGCTACATTGTTGAGCCAAAAACAGATCACCAAGTAATTGCTATACTGTAATTATAATTATTTGAAACGTGTGTTCATGTAGATGACTGGGTGAGAATAGAAAAAAAAGATAGGATTTTAAATTTTCTCTTCAGTGTTCCAAATTCTCTGTGTGGTATACTATGCAATTTCTTATCCTGATTTGAATTATGAGGTTAAATTTGTTGAGATTTTGTCTGTCAGTTATAATTTGCTAATACAATGGTACAACTAAGAGATTGGGGGATCAGCACAGTCAAAATTTTCTTAAGTTTTATCAGAGAAACCAGGCCAAACCCATATTTAGCAGTCAAGGGCTAGATCCCATTTTACTGATGGTGATTATTAAATCAAGAAAACTGTTCTAAAAGCTTTGGGAAGTTTGTTCTGTTCAGATAAGAACCCAACAATCCAGATGTACATCTGAAGCTTGGCAAACGTCTCTAGCACCTCGGGCCTTGTAGCTCGCACCAGTACAAGTTTTCCCAAGACAGTTTCTATTTCTTCTTTATTTTTTTCAAAGGCAAGAATAGTGGGAGAACAGCTATTTTAGAAGACAATATATTTCTTCACTTCCATGTCTCATGTCAGGAGAAACCTTAAGCTGGAAAAAAAAAGGAAACAGTCAAAAATGTATATCATGCAAAAACAGTTGACCAAATTCTCAGAACATCAGAAATGGTTGAGTTTAGGACAGATTCTAAGCTAACTGCTAGTTATCAATTCTGTTTAAATATTTTTAGAGCTCTCCCTAAATGCATGCTGCAAGACAATAAAGAATACAGAACTGTAGTAAACCAGTTATTAACCAGTCCAACCACACACACATACACACATAAAGCAAACAGAGAGGGACGAGAAGGGGTCTTAGAATGACCATCTTTATGCCACCTGATTTTAAGTTCACATCCCTGAAAATAAAAAGAACTTTGAGATGGAGAGAGAAATAAGAAGTCAAAACCAGCCCAGCACTCAGGTTATATTCTGGGAAACTGACACTCAGTCTCTGGTACCAGCACTGGCATAATTGTTTTTGGAAAAAGGGGGATCTTTGATTTTAATAGTTATTAAAGAGCCTGCAAATAGACGACCTTTAGATCCTCTTTCCTGTCAGCGTGGCAGAGGGTAAAAGAAACTGGAAAATAGAGTGTTGGCTCAGCTGCTGCCAGGTTCTTTGTGAGCATATTTGAGAAAGCAAGACTGAGGAGCTCGCGGGCAGCGGTGGCATCCTGTCCCAGGTGCTTTCCTGCTGGACGAGGCTGCATTGACATAGATTTTCTTCAACAGAGAAGTAGTAGCCTTTTTGTTTATGCAGTGGTTTAAATTCAGCATCATTTTTACGTATATACATGAAAAATTTTAATTTCCATTTAAGTGTGTCTCTTCCTGTTTTGGTGAGTCTAATATAGTAAGTGGGGATCTGTGGTTTAGAAAGCCCCACAGCTGATTCCAGTGCTCAGCCAGAATGGAGGACAGCGGTTCTGGGTACCAGCTTAACCACTTTTGCTTTTCAAATTATAAACTCCTGGTTTTCCTTGTTTTCTTCTGTTCAAGAAGATAATGCAATGATAATATATATATAGTAGATCTTCTGTAACTTCATAAGTCATCTTTGTATTCCTATTATCCTCAGTGTCTGGCACAAAGTAGTTATTTAATAATCTTAAAAAATGGAATAAATTGAGGGGATGAATAGAGTTGGCTGGTTGCTATATATGTGGAGTGCAACACTTTAGCTAGCTTGAGGCTTCCAAACAGTGCAAGGTGTCATTTATGGTGCTCATTTTAAGATGTAGCACCATACAGACTAGAGAGGCCTTTTTAAAACGACACACTTATCTCAGTAATGGAAAGTGAACGTGACAGAGGGAAACACCTAGAATTAAATGTGATCATTTTACGCACATAAATCCAAGAAAACCTTTGCTTTTTAAATCACAACAGGATTCCTGTTTTTTTCCCCCTTGATGAACTCCAAAATAGAGTGCTCAGGGTCTGCATTTGCTCCGTTTGTAAAAAGATTTGTGAAAAATAAAAAGGAAACGTTCTTGAGGCATGAAGTCGGAGCGTGACAGTATTAAAAGGGCATTCTGTGTTTAGATGGCCCTCTTGTGGTGAAGAGGTCAAATTATCCTAGTGAAAGACAGCGCTGGCAACCTCTTGATTAGAGCAGGCACCACGACAAACTTTAATAGTAAGAGTCAAAACCGAGCGGACAAATGAGAAATAATCCACTTGCACCTTTTCCCCAGGGACCCCATATAAAACAAATGGACAGTAACAAAAACTAATCTTTTCCCATCTGCTTTGTAATAGCTACCAGGTGAATCTCTAATAATCACACACAAAAAACCTCTTGGAAACATTTTACGATAAAGGTATTTTATTTTTCACACTTTCTTCTTAAATAATTTTGGGTTAGCATTAAAGTTGCAAAAATAGAACCACAAGCTCCTGCCTATCCTTCACCCAGCATACCTAAATATTAACAGCTTACATAACCGTATTCCCACTTAGAGTACGGGAAAGTGAGCATCGATAGGCTGCTCTGAACCCATCTACAGACCTTAATCAGATTTCACCAGTTGTCCGACCAGTCTCCTTCCTCTGACTCCAGGATCGTTCAGTCTGAGACAGTGTCTCAGTCTTGTCTTTGATGATCTTGACACTTTGGAAGAGGACTGATCAGTCATTTTGTGAAACATCCTACTGTTTCCGTTTGTCTAATGTCTCCTCGTGATTAAATTCAGGTTCTGCGTTCTCAGCAATCATACAACGAAAGTGATGTTGTGCCCTTTTTTCAGAGCATTGTGTCAATAGGTACAGGATGTCATTATGTCTTGTTACTGGTGGTATTAACTTTGATCACTGGGTTAAAGTGGTGTCTACAGTGCTCTTCACATAAAGTTACTACTTTCCCCTTGGTAATCAATAGGTATCTCCACATAATCTAAATGAGATGTTTTACCATAATTAGCATCATGGATGCATTTTCTTTCTCATGGACGTCTTACTGAAATGGGGTTACAATTTATATACTGAACTAGGAATTTTTTTTCAGTAATTTTGTGGTTCCTTTGCAAATTATCCTGTCCCCTTTCACCTGTAGCCTTCTGTCACCAGTCTTAGCCTTTAAGTTAAGATCTTCAGAAAGATTCTACTTGTCCATGTTGACTGACCGCCCCTGCACTTAATGGCCTCGTAGGTATGTCGAGAGTACCAGCGTGGCAATTGCAACAGAGGAGAAAACGATTGTCGGTTTGCCCATCCTGCTGACAGCACAATGATTGACACCAATGACAACACCGTCACCGTGTGTATGGATTACATCAAAGGGAGATGCTCTCGGGAAAAGTGCAAATACTTTCATCCTCCCGCACATCTGCAAGCCAAGATCAAGGCTGCCCAATACCAGGTCAACCAGGCTGCAGCAGCACAGGCTGCAGCCACCGCAGCTGCCATGGTGAGTAGAGACCTCAGCTCCATCCTTGTTAACAGTCAAAAAAGCAAAGTGAACAACTATATCTGATGACAGGCTATTCATTTATTAACCTTTTTTTTTTATTTTTGCTGAAGATATGTTTGTTCAGGTATCCCAGACAATACATAATGACGTTACCATTCACAGCCGTGAGGGTAACTCCTCAGATGGTTCCAATTGCTCCCACCCATGGCCTAACTCTTAATATTCTGTCTTATTCTGGATATAGGGTTTCTGAAATTTCTGCTTTGTACAGAACACCTGTCTCCTTCTCGATTTAACGATACTGCCATTTTCGGTCCTCTTATTTCTGTGTGCCATCTAATCAGCCATTGTTTTCCTTCGGTGTGTTCTTTTGCACATCAAGGCTCTTCTCTCCATATATCTTGCTTTTAACCATAACAAAATCTGGAACTGTTTGGGAGAACTGCTTCAACAAAATTGTTTTTAGGGTTAGCTCCACGATTTTGAACCGTGTACTATGTAGATTATCTGAAATAATATCGTGGCATAAACAGAACTGTAAAACCAGAGAAGTTTGACTATGCCATTACGTAGAAGGCAGAAAGCAGCACTCCAGGAGTTAGAAATTGGATCATTTAGAACAGATACTAAACTCTATTCTTAAGGTAAATTTTAATGTGACCTAATAGCTGATTTTAATGAGTCCATTTTTGTTCTTTGCTTAGCTGTTTTAATGTTGTCCTTTTTCTACATAAATATATGACTTAATCATTAAAATAGTCATTGAAAGGAACACTGTGTGGTATTTCCTAGCACAGTAAAATAACCACGAGAGAGGTCTTGTCTGTGTTTGTTTACGGATACTTGAGCAAAAATACAGAAGGCAGACTCTCTCCTCCTCTCTTCCTTTCACTCTTTTTTTTTTCTGTTAGAGTATCTTGTTTGTAATTAACTACAAAGAGGAGTTATCCTCCCAATAACAACTCAGTAGTGCCTTTATTGTGCATGCTTAGTCTTGTTATTCGTTGTATATGGCATTCCGATGATTTGTTTTTTTATTTGTTTTTTCTCACCTACCCAAAATGCACTGCTGCCCCCATGATGCACCTCTGCTTGCTGTTTATGTTAATGCGCTTGAACCCCACTGGCCCATTGCCATCATGTGCTCGCTGCCTGCTAATTAAGACTCAGTCGGCTGTCAAATCACTGAAGCGACCCCTCGAGGCAACCTTTGACCTGGTACTATGACCTTTCACCTTTTAGCTTGGCATGTAGCTTTATTGTAGATACAAGTTTTTTTTTTAATCAATTTAAAAATATATATTCCTTTTTCTGTTATAAAGTTGTTAAGTACAATGAAAAAACTGAGTGTGGTTTCCTGACAAAATTAGTGGGAAGACTGTAATATAAGTACCTGGACGGATATCATACAATGAAAGATTCCAAAAGCCCAGCAGCCCACATTCAGTTTAACTACATTGTAGAATGTTCTAATGGAATACTTGAAGGACATTAAAAATGTATTTTTTTGACTGTATATTTATGTACCTGTTTGGTTAGCATGGCTTTAGTGATAGAAGTATTGACTTTCTGATATTTAGAGTTCAGTGTTTAAGAAAAAAAAAACTTGCATGCTCTGGGACATGTGCATGTTTAGGTAGAGGTGGGGGAGGAGCAGGGCGGGATCCGTTTTTATTTTACCTGTTCAGTCACTCCGTACAATTAACTATTAACATCGCTTATACTTGTCGATCCTCATGGAGCGCGCAGTGCAGCTTTCCTTCTTTTCCCAAATCAGTGGCTTCTCACAGAAAGCCTGAAGCATTATGGGATGTAAAACACTGTAACGCATTATAACATGTGCTCTCGTACTAGTGGGTTTGTTCTTTTTTTTTTTTTTTTCCCAGACAAAAATAATGCTTCCTTTAAAGCTTTGACCTTGCTTTTTTTTCCTTTACATTTTTGTTTATTGGATGTTTCCCCCCCTCCCTTGGGTAGTTAAGTGCTCTGCTGCTTGCTTGCTCATGCTTCCTAACAATGTTAGCCTTCAACTGATTTTTCTTTTTTCTTTTTCTCTTTTTACTGGTATTTGTTTTTTATACTCATTCACTAAACAGGGAATTCCTCAAGCTGTACTTCCCCCATTACCAAAGAGGCCTGCTCTTGAAAAAACCAACGGTGCCACCGCAGTCTTTAACACTGGTATTTTCCAATACCAACAGGCTCTAGCCAACATGCAGTTACAGCAGCATACAGCGTTTCTCCCACCAGGTAAGGGGCTGAGTTTGTCAATGAGTCCGATGATGCACGTAGAATCCTACCATAGAGCAGATGCTCCTCGCCCCCAGTTTGTCGTTAGCTATAGAGCAGGTGGAAGGTAAGAGGGTGAACAGTGGAGACTTGTCTGAGGTTATCTCCTGTGGTTTCCTTAAAACCTGAGAATTTTAGCGTAATGAAAGATGAATTAAAGATCAGTGGTGTTTCATATATTTATTTTTGTTTGTGTAATTTGCATTGAAATGTAGTTCTCTTATTTTTTTTCTCTTTCCTCCACACTGTTCTATGTCTGTCAAGCTATTTTATGACCCTTTCCTGCTGTAAGACCCCTTTGCCTTCATGATTCCATAGAGTTCATTTGAATGATATGAAATGACACTTTTCAGTTTTGATTTTTTATTTTTCAGCCTTTTCATTTTCAAGGTGGAGAATAAAAAACTGACTCTGTGTTCCAGAGCTCTTAAAAAGTGCTCTTATCGGCACCAATCAGTACAGCGCTTAAAATCATTGCTCCTGGACTAATACTGAACTAGCCCTAAGAGCCCAGTGAAGTTTACGTTTATTATTGAGTTATACCTTAGTGGTTTCAGTTGATTTCAACTTAGTCATATTAACACACTCTAGAACTATGCACAAGGATATCCAATTTAAAAACATAAACTAATCAGTCATTCTAAGTACCTCTACATTTATCACTTTTGCTCACTCTTCATCAGAAAATACATATTAAACTCCCTGTAATCTGGAATTCAACTAACCAGAGACTCTAACCCCATCTTCCTCTTTACCTCTTAATTTTTCTAAAAAATTACCATGTGTTAAGAGACTTATTTATTAAATACATTCTGTTTTATTAATTAAAAGTAATTTTATTTTATTAATTAAATTGATAAGTTTACAGTTAAGTATATAGGTCAAAGATCTGGCCCCATTAGTGTATTATGCTACATTAATAATATTTATAGTGCATTAGGTTCAAAATACCGTGAGGGAATGGGATCATTTGTTTTTGAATAATACAAGAATAAAATTATATTTGCATTAGTTTTTACTGTTAAGCACAACTTTTTATACAGTGCATCTTTGAAAACTAGCCATCCATATGTAGACTGTGCTGTAAACATTCAATGAACTGGAATATTCCACTCATTGAAACAGCCTGTGCCCTCAGCACCACAGATAAAATGGTATTTGTACTCATGAAATAGTATCTATCAAGTTGTAGTTTGTCCATTTTAGAGTAGAAACTAAATCATTTTGATCGGTAGGGTATTTGTTGCCTTCTGAGGGAAAAGTCACATTTCTCTTACATTTTATGGTATTAAAGCTTTCTTCTCAATAAATATAGTTTTTCAGAGATTTCCAGAAATGTGTCTTTTTGCATTAGTATAAATTGCCATGCCCCTACTTTTATGCTGTCCCCAACAATCAATCTATCAGTTTCTCAATAGTCAGAACGCTAGACAAAGTTTCAGAGGATTGTAGGTAACTACCATAATGTCTTTGAAGAAATTAAAAATTGTTTTTGTCTGTTTATTTCTCTAAATAAAACATTGCTGTTAGAAATGACAGTTTCCCTATTTAAAAATCTAAAAATAAAAACAAATCTAACTTCTTCCATACATTATTTAAAGAAACCTAAAATAATCTGTCTTATCAAATGGATTTTGCATCTGTTTCTCCAACAACATTCAAATGACTAAAGACTTTTCTAAGTGAGTATAATCATTAATTGCATGGTATGTATGACTCTGACTTATGACAATAGGGTCTTCCCTAGAGTGATCTTTAGTCTGTGGATAGGGCAAAGCAAAAGATGCTAGGTAAGGATCAAGTCAGGGAAAAGCAATGAACAGTGAACACCTTCATAATTCAGAATCATGCTTAGCTCTCTGTTCTAGAAACTAAGCATTGTTAATTTAAATAAAATGTGCCACAATGTATTGAAATACGCTGAACATTTTAAGATATATTTGCATTTTATGATAAATCTGCTTCAGAGATATTCTGTTCTTGATATTTATAGTCAATATGATACGAAATTATTGCAATAGTAATATAAAATACCACTTATTTGCAACCCAGTTCTAAAGGACTTAAACTGCAGGTTAGCCTAGTAAAGGTCTCATAATCAGAAGTAGGTACTGCCTCCATCATTCCTTAAAAGTATTTTCATTGCCATAGGTACCTGTTTGGATAGCCCATCTACACTTCCGCCAAACCCAGAAAGGAAAGAAATCTAATGCAGAGAATGTAAACCCAAATGCCTTAAGGGCCAGGGAGGAAACATAAACAAGTGAAGCAAGAAATCAGTGAGGAACTGTGGGACCTGGGAGGTACTGGAGAGCACAGGTCCAGTTCAAAGGGGCTGCTCAGTGTTCAGACTTAGCCTTTTGTTGCCTCAGAGGATTATCTGCCTGGCTGGTTGTACCTGTTGTGCACTGCACACCCTTTGTGGCTCCACATACATCATAGTCTGCGAACAAGGGTATTTGTGCCTATGCGTCCTAGGGTTGCTTATATACACACCTGTTCAACCTAATGCAATGGCCCTGATGTCCAGTGTTGCCAGATCTTAGGATTTTTTTCCCTAGATATTCTGGATGTTTGGATGTTTATATGTGAAATTTCTCAATCTTCAAATGTTGTCAACTAATTTAATTTTTAATACCCTTTGAGAGCTATAGAAAATCCATCCTGCCACAAACTCATATGTAATCTCATGTGTAACACCTGGGGAAGAAGGAAGTTCATTCTCCAAAGTCTAGGTTATTCTGCAGACCTAGAAGAATTATATGATCAGAGCATCTTGTCTAACCACAATATTATAATTGGGAAATTATATGCTGAAGGCTTTCTTGGAACAGAGAAGAAAATGGAAGTCATTTATTTTTTGCAGCTTAGAGTTTTAGAGTTCTGTAGTTTCTTGCTTCAATGATAACTTCAAGGATATGCAGGTCTATTTCATTGAAGTTACAATGAAGCATGGTTGTCTAAATGCTTTGAGCAGGTAGCTATGTATACAGAGAGGGTTGTTGGCAAAAGATCAGAGTTCAGTGGCAAGCCAGCTGGCTAGCTAAGATAAATCAGTATATACCATAACTCTTATGAAAAAAAATTAGACTTATGCAGCATACACTCATTGATTCGTCATCCATCTGTCCGTCCATGTATCTATCCATCTATCCATTTATCTATCCATTCTTCTAACCACCTATCTATTCTCTCTCTCCCTACCTCCTTCCCTTCCTCTTTCTTTTGTTCCTTCTCTGTTTTCTGTCCACCTTTCCACCTACTCATCCATTCGTCCATCTTGCCATTCACTCAGTCAACCCCATCTCACTGCATCTACTCTCTCACTCCCTTCCCCCTCCCCCACCAAGGAAGTTTTCCAGACTTTTGTTTTTACACTCTCCATCTCATTTAAAAATAAATACAAGTAATTTAGATTAAGTTCACATTGAAGAATTTTTTTTAGATATATAGCACTTTTTTTTAACCTTCACCTTTTAAGACAAAATTTATTATTCATTATGCAGATAATGAATAGATTATGCAGATTATGCATAATCTAGGGTCTCCTTATGTTGTAGGTATAAATGTCACCCCTGAAATTAGAGTGTGTAAGAAAGATCACTTTTATTTATACCAGTTTATTTTCCTGAATTTAAAGTCCAGTGGTAAACTCTAGTTTCACTGTGATGGGTAGAAGTATCAGGCATTACTGGGATTCCAGGACAGCATCCTCACATCTCCTCTTCCTTCCTGCTCCCCCTCAGAGCGAGGTCCTGTGCAGTCCAGTAGTCTCAGACAGGCTGCCCATTCTCCATTCTGGTCACGGCTGATGTGATCATTGCCCATGTTTACGGGATGTCTGGGAGGCAGGCACTGCGGTGCTCCTGTGCCTGCCGTGGGTGCAGCACCCTTGCCTGCACCCCTCAGCCTCACAAGCAGCCCGTTTCCTTGAGAGCCTGCTGCCTGCAGGGCTGTCATCAGGGAGCAGACCACCTGCCAGCTACTGCGGGAGCCTGCAGACTGCCGGCCTCTTCTTCAGACTCTGGAGGAATTTTTCTCTCTGCTCTCCTTCCCTGTTTTTGCCTACCTGCCATCCTCAGAAGCACACCTCCCTTCTCTCCTCCTAGCATGTTGCCATCAATTGGTGTAGGCTTAGGATTTTAAAAGATCTCAAAAGAAGTTTGCATTAAAAACAGCTTCAGCTTCACCTTGCATTGCAACACCACCAGAAATAAGGAAACCAAAGGTCAGGAAAGTTTCCTGAGGGGTTGGAGAGAGAGGGAGCTGCAGGAGAATGGGGTTATTTTAACAGAAAGAAAAGGAAACAAAGATTTCCAACTTACCGCTTTTATTATAATTAATGAAATTAGTGCAGACAGTGGACTTGAAACTTGGCATAGTGATTATACATCAGGCTTGGAAGTTTACATCCAGCTCTCTCACAAGTTACAATCTCTCTGTAGTTTCATTTTTTTAATCTATAAAATGGAGATAATACTGGTAATTATTTCATAGAGTTATGTTTAAATGAGTTTTAAACATAATTTGATAAAACATTCTCTAAAAAGAACTTTTATAGACAGGTCTGAAAATTTAGAATAAAGCCTGAAATATAGTAAGCACCAAGTTTTATTTGTTATTTCCTGAACTCAATAGTGCAATAAAATAGACTCCAATAGGTTGAATAGAAACAGAAATAAATTATATGAATCTGTTGCTTCTTTAGATATCAAGTTGAGAATAATTCAATTGATTGTGAACTTTCAGTTTTAAATAATACAAATTATTTTTAGAGACACTTTAAATCAGTTTTATACTTCTATCATAATACACCTAAACAGGCTTACATTATCACATGTAAATTCAAACCGCCAACCAAATCTCTGTTATAACTCTTTCTTTCTACTTCCGTCCCTTCTCCTTGAACTAATGTTAACCCATGCATACATCTCATACATTACCTTCCTAGTTACTTTTCCTGCATCTTCACACAGATTAATTTAAAAATCATGTAATTATTGCATTCCTCAGAAACACACCATTCTGCTGTGCAGGTATCTTCGTAGGGGAAATTTGACATTGGCAAATACATTCACTTAAATTTTGCCTTGTACTGAAAATTGAAGAAAAAAATTTAAATTGGCTATTTGTGTAATCATTATTAGTAAACCAACCCATTTGATGTAAAGATGGATATTATGGTCATTTCAAAAGTGATTCTTGTTTGTGGTAAGTGGGTCCTACAGCATTATGTCTTCATATTTGTGAGTTACTGCACCCTGGCTAGTATTTTCATTGCTGCCTTATGTTTATTTGCTGCAAATCCCTTTCAAAACTGTGTGCATTGGTTATAATGGTAATGAGGAAGATAACTCAAACTGAAATTCAAAGCATAAAAGCCCCAGGGTTTTAGAGAGATAGGATAAGGTTAACTCATTTTCAGCATGTGCAGCCTTAATTATGCATGGGATGAAATACAGCAGGCAAATTGCAGCATAACAATAAATAATAAATTTAAAACATAACCTGTACACTATTTAAAATGAGTATTCCTTAAAATCCACATCATTCTTTTCTGTTCATCTTCTCATCCTCTCTTTCCCAGCTTTCCCACCCCATTATTAGAGGATAATAATTTCATAGGATCTAGAGTATTAAATTTTGCTCACTCTACTGTCTCAAATTACTGTCTTTGTTACTACTGGCTTGTTTTTGTTGTCTTTTCACAATTCTTTGACTCAGTAGTGGTAGCAAATGACAGAGATCTTCAAGTGCCTTAAATACTGCCTATCAGTGTAACAGTACTCCACCTGAGAGGTTGCCGCCCCAGCTCCTTTGCCGGGTCTAATCGCTGATCGTTGTGCACACAGTCTAATTGTGATTACAGTCTAATTGCAGCTGTTACAAGGATGCCAGTTAAGGAATCCGTACTTCTCCATGGCAGCTTTGTTTTGTCGGGCCATCTCTGACAAGACTCAATTGGCAGATATTTTTCTAGCAAATGTTCATCCCAGATGCTGCTAGTATTTAAATAGGAGGCACCAAGATTTAGATAGAAATACAAAATCATTTGATATTTTAAAACCTAGAAGTCTAAAATAATCTCATAGAAAGAACAGTAATTCAGTATGTGGGAAAATGCCCTGTACTTGGTAAAATATGTTAGATTTTTCAATGTTTATATGTTAAAGAGAGCAGGGACTATATCTGTAATATTTATTTTAACATCATGGTGGAGCCATTGTGAAACATCAGTGCTAACACCCCATATGCAATGTATGTATCTTCATTATCTCCCATTCAGGATTTTTTATTGAAGTCTAATTAACCATTTTTTGAATGTGAAATCTTGTAGAACACTTGCTATTCCAAGAAGTCCTGAGGGTCTAAACCAGCAATGAAAACCAATCTGTTTTTCCTAGATACCAACTACGTAAGCCAATTAGAGTCTCATAAGAAAGTGTCCCCCATCTAAATGTTTTCCTTACATTTAAATTCCAAAGTAAGGCAATGCAGAAGTTTCACTTTATCTTCATGTATAATTTATTGCTTGGTATCCCTCCAAATAAAATTCCTGTAGGGATGATGACAGCCCCTTCCATGTCTGTGTGGTCGCTCCTACAATGAACAGGGAACTTAATAAAACCAAGGGAATGAAAATGAAAGTGTTTTGGTTTCATTACATTGTTAAGTCAGTTTTGTGCCTTGAATTATTTAGCTTCTTAATGATAAATTTCTCTAATTATTTAACATGTGCTCAATTCATATGTTAAAGTCAGAAATAGCAAAGCTACCAGATGGCTAGTAACCAGATTAAAACAAAACAAATTGCAATATTATTTTTAAAAGAATTAAGCAGGTTGCAATTTTTTTCAGAATACTTTTATTTATAGGCAGCCATTAGGAGAAACAAAGTGTACCAGCACACAGTTAAACTGGCTTTTATTCTTCACTTGAGACTAGTTCTAATTGAGCACTGTGCTATTGTATGATTTGATTGTGCTGACAGTTACATGCCACTGTTCCCATAATAACAATTTTTCTTCTTTGTTCAAATGAATTTCCTAATTACACGTGTGATGGGATGTTTTAATTCTTTTCCCTTTTCAAATCCACCTTCCTGTTGCAATGCATGATGGGCAGGCTCAATATTGTGCATGACACCCGCTACAAGTGTTGGTAGGTGCCAGCTTTGTTTCTTGATTATCTTAAACCTATGGTGCACCTCACAGCCCCTCAAAATCCACTGCTAAGTTTAACTTATATCTATTGGGCAAGTCCATTTCCCTTTTACTAACACCTGTCAATTAAATGCCATTTTCTATTTAATTGACATGGACTCACATAAATGTTTCTTTACACACAAGTTTCCTTTAGTCACCTTTGGTGGATTTTGATTGGACTATGAGTTCTGGTGTTAAAAAAAAAAAAAAGAAATTATCTCATAACAGTAATATGTTGTATATTTTTATAATAGCAAATAAGAAAACATACTTTCATTCAAACAGATAATTGTATATATGAAGTAAATACCTGTATTTTGACTTAGATTTTGAATGTCTGACTATGAACACTATATAAAATTCTTGTTTTTGACTTAGCAAATTAAGCCTGTTTGTGTCAATTTTCTTGATTTGATGGTAACAAGCTTTTTTTCCCCTTTTTTTTTTCTCTTTCATCCCCCTTCCCCTTCTCTCCTTGGAATGTTGTCCTGCTTTGCGCTGTGATTGCATGTCACTCGCTGGTGATGATGTCCCGTCACATGGCTTATTGCTGTGATAAATACCATGCCCAATTATCTCCTCCATGTTGCCATGGTTTCCATATTGCTACACTCTTCTGTATGTTTGCTTATATGATTTTCCCTCCGAAAGTTCCCATGGTGCACGGTGCTACGCCAGCCACTGTGTCCGCAGCAACAACATCTGCCACAAGTGTTCCCTTCGCTGCAACAGCCACAGCCAACCAGGTTTGCTAATTTACAGCTTTGTTTCTTAAAAACCGACTCTTAATAGGGCTCAGTCCAACAGCCCTTACGCACGTGGATTTCCCATTGAGGTCAGTGGGAATCGTGTGTCCGTGAGGGCTGTCGAGGGTGCTTTAATAGCATGGGGTTTCAAAGATACCTCTTGTTGGCCTACACATTCTCTCTACGATGAGCAGCAGAATGCTTTTATGCCATTTATAAGTGCTCCAGAGTTGTCGCAGCTCCATTTCTAAAGCTACTAAAATGATATTTACACGAGCAATTCTCATTTGGTCTCAAAAAAATCACCCATGTATTTTTACCAATCAAAAATATGTAGTGCAGTTTATATAGATGTTGAACTATAAAGCCGTACACCTGAAACTTATTGAATAAAAACAATAATTGTAAAAATATTGGTGATTTGAAAGTTTTCATTATAAACATTTGATATATACAGTTTCTCAGTTCTTGCCTAAATTGTTAATAAAAAGCAAAATATTTTAATGTGTGACATATGCCACAAATGACCACTCTTGTAAATAGAGTTTGTTTTAAATTCATGATTGTTTTATTCAATAAGCAGATTGCATATTGGAAGTAAATTTTTGTCCAAGTTTTGATTCTCAGTGATTCAAGTAACAAAGTAAAATTCCTAAGGGCTCTTATTTCTATAACTACTCAGCATAAACGTTGGAGGGTTATGAAGGATAAAAAAGGCATCAGATATGGCAAACCAAGTTGTTCTGTGCTCCATACAAGTATATGGAGCAACAGGTACATAGGATTATTTTTTAAGTAAAAGGGATCTGTTTCAGAAATCTAAATTTTATGATGGGATTATTCCAAAGAAAATGATTAAAATATTTAAATTTTAAAATTTACATGGATTGAGCCAGCATATTCTGATCCTATTTAAAAATTACGTTCCAGCAAATGCTGGTTGAATCAAAGTCACATTTATGTAAAGTAGGTTTTGATTTGAATATATTGACGTGTTTGTTATGAAAGCAAAGTTCAATAAGGTTAACAGCATCCGAAAAAAAAAAAAATCTAGAGCCAAATCAAATTTCAGATAACCCTCAGACCAGGGTTAAACATAGCCAAATGAATCTGAAAAGAGCCAGTTTCAGATGGGAATCAACGTGTCGCCCCTTGGGAAGAGAAGACCGATTACGTGCCATCTGAATTTGCAGTTACTGCTGTAAGGAGTAGCCACCCTTGTTTCTGCAATACCCCATGTGCTGTTGAAGAAGGACTATAAGTGATTAGTATAGCCATTAAAAACTCTCAAAAGCAGCATGCCAAAATGGATGTATTTTAAAGTTTCAGACAAGCTTTAAACACTTCTTGGCAAAGAATCATTAGTTTTTCCGAAGCTTGTCAAAATAGCCCTGGATTTATGCTAACACTTCAGACTCATTTACAAGAATGCTAGCTTGTGCATATGTGGCATGTTAGTGAGTAATCTGTGGCAGAAATTTCTTAATGGGTTCACTGCAGTCCGTTTATGGTGCAGATCAATGATGCTGAACTCATCTTGAGTGTACGTACCATGTATGACTATAGAATTGCTGGTGTAAGCGGAACTACAGCAAAGCAAATTTCAACATGCCCTTGGCCACCTGGGTTGTAGGGGACACTTTACTTTTTGCATTGTGCTGTGACCATTTCATGCATAATCTTGGGTCTTCATACTGTTTTACAACCAAGAGAAAGAAAAGGGAATGGATATATATATACACACATATATTATATCTACATATACATACATATGTATATGCCCACAATACATTAGCAATGCTGGAAATAGCTGATGCCACAAAATGCAGCCTGCATGCATGCAGAAGTTTATAGCTGGCCCTTCATCTGCATCGATTGGTGTTGAAGGTCCTTGGTATGTTTCGACAGCCCCATCCTTGATGCTTCTACACTGTTGGGTGCAACATCCTGTCCTGCAGCAGCAGGAAAAATGGTATGAGAAGCTTCATTATGCTTGGAGCACATTTTCGTGCCATTTGCCAATGCTGTAAAATTGTGTAAAGATGTCAGCTGAGAAATGGAAATAAAATAGAGACATATTAATTTACACTCCAGACTGTGGATTGTGATAATGTGGAATGAGTCTAAGACATCTAAATTGAAACAGCAACAACAAAATGCCTTCATGTATGTGATTTCACTGTCCTCCCATCAACCTTGCTGAAATGGGATTAGTGCCATTTTAGAGATGAAGAAACTGAAGCACGGAGGGACTGAGTGCTTTGCTCAGGGGCACACACCCGGAAATGGATCAGTAGTGTTAGGACCTGTGCTTCCGGTCCTCTGATTGTCTTAGTCTATTCTAGCCTCTCCCAGGATAGCAGTCCTAATTCTGGGTTGGAGAAGAATCAGGCTACAAATTGGAAAATCTTGGCTTTGGGGAAACAATTGGTTTCTTATTGTATTTTCTCTCAAGTTTTTTTTTTTTTTTTTAATTCTCTTGCCCATTTAAAATACAATAAAATGTGTAATCAGGTTTCAGAAATATGTTCTGAAGTAAACTTATGCTCTTATCCGATTCTTTTGACATACTCCTTTGTAATTCTTACCTGGTATTTTTCATTTGGGGAGAAAAAAAAACCATGAGACACCAGAAGTTGAATGAAAATGTAGAAATTGGTTGCACAAAAATAGGCAAGACATGTTGTACTTTGATTTCTGGATTACCGAATAACCGAAACCACAGGGGTGTGTGTGTGTAGGCCAACAAAAAGGGCTTCTTTTCAATTACTGCTCTGCATGAATTTTTGGTAGTTTTACTTCTTTTACTTCCTAAAAACTGATAACATTTATAGAATAGTATTTAACACAAAGATTTCGAAACAATGGGTTGCTACTTTGGCATTAAGTTTACATTAACTTACTGTTATGTTGACCAGATAAGGACTATCACCTCACAGCTGAATTTCACGTATCTTAAAAAATTTAATATTAAAATGTTTTCATCTCTTGGATGTTGGCTTGCTTGCATGGATCATTCATTAAATAATTTTTTATTTGCTAGATACCCATAATATCTGCCGAACATCTGACTAGCCACAAGTATGTTACCCAGATGTAGAATTTTCATCACTGAACAGTAAGTTCATTAAGTAATATGGAGTATATTTTTGTGGTGGGTTTTAAAAAAAATAACAATTTTGTAATGCACTTAAGAGAGTTTTGCAAAATGTCAAAGAATATATTTATGTAGAGCGCTCAATTATATCTTAGATGGGTTATGAGGCATTTTATCATGTGAATTTATAATAAATACGTTAATGGCACTTAATATACGTAATACTTAGGGTCAGTAAATGTTGTTTTTGTTTTATATTAGAAATAAACATAACCATGAAGGAAAAACACCATCCAAAACTAAATAGAAGGCATAGGTCAGGGGTTGGCAAACTTTTTCTTAAAAGACCGGATGGTAGATATTTTTGGCATGTGGGCTATATGATTTGTGTTGCAGCTGCTCAGCTCTGCCATTGTAGTGTGAAGGCGCCCAGAGGCAGTGTGTAAAAGGGTGTGCTGTGTCCCGGGTAAAACTTTATTTACAAAAATAGGCAGCAGGCCGGCTGTGGCTCACAGGCAGTAGCTTGCTGATTCCTGGTGTAGGTCAGCATTTGTTTTATTTGAAAATTGTTTGGCTAAATCCTAAAGGAGAACACAAACCCACTTTACCCCATGCTTCCCCACACATGGGGTCATTAGAATGTAGAGTCTGACTTTAAATAAATACATTCACACAGTCACATACATGCATGCACACACACACACCCACCCCTACACCTGCATATGCATAGATAAATTTTAGATGCTTTAGAATAGTCTCTTTGGAAGAGCCTATAGTGCTGCAGATGTTACCATTGCTCAAATGGTGGAAGTTCTGGTGGTTTGCCTTCAGACATGTTAACTTAGATACTTGCAAAGATGGGCATTTTTCATCCTCAGAGGATCTGTTTTATTCAATACGCCTACATTCAAGTTATCATATGTGCCCAGAAGTATATTAGGTAGTTATTTTTATATTTAAAAAGAGCCATGGCGTTTAAAACTGAATCTGGTAAATAAAACGGGTGATCATCCTTTGTTGCTTCCTTTCATTCATTTATCTTTTGATCAACACATTCACCGGTGACTTTTTGGTCCCTACCCTGTGTTATTTACCAGGTCGATGAAATCAAGGTGACTAGACAATGAGATAAAGGTGTCACTTACAGCGCTCCATGTTAAAGTAAGAGAGGTTTCAATGAATTTCTTGGAGCCAAGATGAAGGAGCTTCCTAACAGACTCAGAAATTAAGTGAATTTGGACAGTGGGGGTTGTTATAGAGAGAAGGGAGAAGTAAGGGCCTTATAGAAAAAGGGATGGGGTGTTGAGTCAGATGGCGGCAGAGAACCCATTCAGAACCTTTGTGATAATAGCCCACAGGAAGAGCTGCTTGAAGGTCGAGCCCATGCAGAAGAGTAGAGACAAAATATGAGAGCCATGTAAGAAAAAATGGTAGACTCAGTTTGAGAAGTCCCTCCCCAAGATGTGCTACAATCCCGAATTAAACTATTGAAACTGATTTTTACCTAGTTCATAAGCTCTCTCAATGCAGTTCTGATAATAAGGTTTATTATTCTGAACAACAGCCACATTTTTTAATGAACACATCACTTCATAGTATGTAGGTTTGGAAGCAGAGGTCTCCTTTTGACATGTTAAAAAAAATGTTTCAAGCTCTCATAGTCACTTGGGTATGTTTGTTATGTATCTGTGTAACTATGTTCTATTTCTTAGCAATAATCCAGGTTGAAAAAAATGATACCAAATGGCTGTAAGTTCATCGGTCAGCAAACCAGTGGATTTGTCTGTATTGAAACATACTCTTTAATGTTCTGTTTATTTAACAAGTGATTCCTCATTTTCACGAGGAGTTGCAATATTTAAACTGGTTTTCGAGTGCAGCAAAATGGTGATTTCTTTCATTCTCAAAGTTGTATTCTAAAGCATACTTTAACATGTAAAGATTCTCTGATGGGAACAGATCTCATGTAAAAATGAAACTAGTAATTCACAAGTACATTGTAATATCGATTCAGCCACAGTTTGTCAGGGGCATACGGGATGATTTTTATTTTTCTTGGCTTTAGGGGAAAAAAATCCAAATTTTAAATTATCCAAAAGAGTCACTTTTTAATTTTCTTCCAAACAGATACTCTGCTAATCAAGCACCCAAATATAGCAAACTGTGTTTAACAGGATTGATGCCTGGATTTTCATTTTGTGGGCCAAGACATTACCCTTGAAACCTATTAGACTTTAGAAGAAAAATAAAGTGAATTGTAAATTCCACCCCACAATGATGGTGCTAAAAAGAGCTTTACTACATTATGCCCCTTGGTTCTGCAAATGTGTTTTGTACTTTGAGCTTGGTATTGGGTGATATTTGTGCAGATTATACAATTTTATGAAGCCGTGCTTGTCATTTTATTCTCAAAGAGATGATAAACAAATTTAGGTCCATCTGTACTTGTGAAGTGTTTTTTGGTTTTTACATGAAGCTACAGCGTCCACTGTAAAGGAAGAAATTCAGTTTTCTTGTTGAATGTATGTTGAAACTGCTTTTAGATATTGTCTGTTGTAACGAAGATTATCTCTTTTTCCCTTGTAGATCATACTAAAGAGGAAAGGACAGTGTGCTTGGTTAGAGTAAAGGACGAGGTCATTAGCCATATTGTATATACCGTCAAGCAACACACACAAAAACCCCTCAGCCACAAGACATCCACATATTGCATGCTAACCAGAAGAAAAGACAACATGGAAATCCACTGCACACTGTTGCCTATACACTTTGTACATTTAATTGATATTTGTGCTGAGGTGATATTCCTGTCTAAAAGAACAACATTGTCTTTCTTTTCTAGCACAGAGTGATGCATTCAAATATGCAGACCTAATTAGTTTCCTATATATTCATGCCATCTTGAAAAGACAGACTATGGTGTAACCATGATTCTATTATGTATTGGTACGTCTGTAGACCAAGATATAATTTTTTAAAAAATAAGTTTATTTCTTTCAAGGTTTACAAATAACAAAGGTGCACCTTGTATTTAAAATTGCCATTATAGATGAGAGCGTGCATGCACAGTCATTTTTGTTTAAGAGTAATATTTTTAATGTAATAGATTTTAAGATGTGGTGAGGGAGGGATCTGACAGAGATGAATGTGCCAAGCAAAACCACAACTGTGTATCTTTTAAAGCACATCATGGCTTTAAGTACCATGTTGTTAAGGATTCTCATGAAGTGCCATAGACTGTACATCAAATTAGAGTATTATTTCTTCAGTGTTATTGTTTTCAGAGCCACATTTGTTGCTTATTTGCTAGTACTAATCAGTCAAAGGGCACCATTCTTTTTCTTTCTTTTTTTTTTTTTTTTGGAAACCAAAGCTGTCTCAGAAATGGCCGATTTAACTTTGCAGTAACCATAGACAGCACAACACAAACTCTCAATACAGATAAACTCACACATACTGGAGATATATATAATAGATATATATAAAATTATTTTAATGCATTGTAGTGTAATATTTATGCATACTATACTGTATAACATGTTATTCAAAAGGGATATGCCATTTCTGAGACACGATAACAAAAAAAAGTTTGAGGAAATTCTTTTGCTTCTATTTATAGCTCTGTCAAAAGTCAAAAGACTCTAAATGCTTTGCAAAAATGGTTTCACATTTGCTTAAATGCTTCATCACAGTCACATTTAAAATAAGTGACTCTAAACAAAGACGAAAGCAGCACTGTCATCAGATGCATGATAAACCAAAATACAAAAATGGGAAATGTTTAATTAACCTAGTAATTGGGTGGGTGATGTACATGGGTGAATTTTATATGTGATTTGTTTTGTTTTGTTTTGTTCAGATTTACTGCTTATAGCCTTAGAAAGCCTTTTACAAAATTTAAAAAAAAATAGATGTGCATTCAGTTTCTAAGAATGGATTCATCCAAAGGAATTCCTTTTTTTGTGGTTTGGATGTTGCAGCTTGTAAAGGATATTTTTGCTCTGATTCAGCAGTTCTAAAAAAAATTGCTGAAGTCGGGGCCAGGTCACTGGTAGTTCTAGTATGGAATGGGAGAAGCGAGAGTTCAGTTATAGAACTTTCCATACTTCCAAGTTTACCGCAAGTTTTTATGCTTGAGAGAGATGCTTTCTAATATAAGACTGATGTGTTGATTTTACTGATTGTACTGTACATCTATTAAAGCCTTAGATTATTACATTACGGGTTGGAACCCACACCAATGTAATTTCAGTCGTGTTAAGAGAGTAATGGTGACTCCACATGTCATTGTAGTTAGTTACATTATAGAATATTACTTATTTTTCTTGTTAAAATGTAGTTTTTCATTTCCTACATTTATTAGATTTCATTTTCTATTAACAATTGAATACCATTTCAGTTTATAGACTATTGTTTTATTAGATTTTACCAATGAATTTTTCAAAATACACACAAAAAAAATTAAAGTAGTTTTTCCTTCATAACATACTCAGTTTTGAATTACATGTAGTGTCATGAGTATTCGTATTATTGTTAACTAAATGATTTATATTTTACTGATTTAATATTAAAGTGTAAGAATGTCAGTCATTGTTAGTTCTTGTCTAGTTTTCATTAAAAGAACAAAGATCTTTTATATGGATATCTTATAAATATATAATCATTGCTAAGTAAGAAGTTAAGTTGTTGCTATTGCAACAATCCTGGCAGACAATTGAGTAATATTTTGATGATTTATTTTGTTTGTAATTAGTTATTATAAGAAAATCTAGATCCTAGATATTAGAATAAAATTTATTTTCTACTGTATCCATTTCAAATGTTAAAGTATTGTTTAATATTTTTGAAATCCCTGAATATCAGGCCTTGTTATAAATAAGCTGCATAATCAATAAATAGAACAAGGGACTTTTTGTTGATAATCCAAATACTCAAAGTTTACGTAATGAGAATTATAGCGTGTGTGCAAACTCTTGAGGGTTGATTATGCTGCAATTTAGCATGTTGGAACGTCTAGAGAGAAGGTTGACTTTTTGCACTTCTGTATATAGTCAAAAGAGAGAAACCTGTATAATAGTAAGATCTTATTTTGAATAAAAACGTCTATAATTACAAGGAGTTTTGTTAAGGCTAATAAAATGACAGACTGAGCAAAATTGCTTGCAAAAAAAGTGGCACAGAGTTAGCACTCCATATATTCCCCTTCAAACACGTTGCTTTGCTTTTTGTGGACAGCTTGTAGTTTGCCAGGATTTTTTCAGCTGGAAAGATATACCATCCTTCCAAGATCTCATGACTGACAAAAACTCCATTGGGCCAAATCTGCCTGAAGATCATTACCAAAAATAGCAGGTACTTCAACCATTAAGGTGAAATCATGGATCAGATATTCCTTACATTTTTTCAAAACTACTGCATGTTTAAAACGTCAACAAAACAAAAAAAAAAAAAAGAGAGAGAGAGAGGAAGAACTATACTGAGGACATATACTATTCAAATCAGTTTCTGCCAATTTCAGTGGTTTATGTTCACACAAAAAGAAAAAAAAAATCTTCAAAACAAAGTATTGACTGTCACAAAATTTGAACCATCAACAGGCAAACCAAACAGCACACCGTAGCTATAGTTGTTATGTGATTGTTTTTTAATTGCTGTAGGGATGCTGTTCTTTCAGCAGGTGAAAAAATAAGACACAGTTCAAACTTCACGGTTTTCATTTTCAACTCAGAAGCACTCAAAAAAGCAAATGTGATAACGGGCACTTGTTGAATTAGTGGATCCAGCCTTCACTCCAGCTGGTTATGACGTTGCACTTACCAGCAACCCTACCGCCTTCGTCTGCTGAAAGGACAGATATGCTTGGTTTTACTATTATGTAATCACAACTTACTTTCTGCTTGTAGTTGCTTAAAATTATGTATTTTGTCTTGGGCTGCAATTTGTTTTATGCTTATTTTATTATTACTGCAGTAGTTGATTTTGCTGTATGGAAAAATAAAGTGAAATTGCCCTAATAAAACTTCTCTTTCTTAAGTATATTTGTGTATCTGAGATTGAAGAGTAAGTTATTTCGGCGTGTTTCGAGCACTCATGCATGTCTGTCTGTGTGAACAGATTGATGGGAACGTTCATGGTCAGGTGTTTACTGATGGCAGGTGAGGCCTTCACTCTCTTCCTCACTCACCTTTGCTACCAAGAGGGCGATTCTGAACCCCGATGTGTTGCCGACCTCCGCCCAGTGTTTCTTCTGAAAAATCTTGCCCTCCCTTCCTCTGACACTTTAAGTGCTGTTTGATATATTTTAGGTGCAGGAGGGGAAAACTCTTAAGGGGAAAAAAGAAACTCTTGAATCAGTTCTAAATCACTGTCTTTCTATACACGAAATTTTATTTGTCTGACTGCCCCAAGAGACTAGCCCTGGAAAACAGGCAATCTAAGAGAATATTTCAGTAATAATTGAAATGAAGTGACGATGACACTTGATTTGGAGGGATTAAAGTGTTTACGCACACACACAGCTGAGCCAGGACATGACGTTACTCTTCAGGGGTGGGGGGAGGGAGGGAGAGAGAGAGAGTGTGTGTGTGTGTGTGTGTGTGCGCGCGCGCGCACGCGCGCGTGTGTGAATCTTTTAAATGGTAGATTAAAAATTCGGTTGAAGTGAGGCCTGGTATCCATATGGCTTTGCCTTTTGCAGTTTTCACAGAGAGTCAGTGAAAGCCAAAGTTCCCGTGTGAAGAAATTTGCTCATCTGACCATTTAGTGCTACTTTTTGGGACTGTGCCGCCTGGCATTTGGTCAAGGGCTGCAAGTTCTCCTTTGTAGTTCAGTACGTTTTTTTCTAAAATTTATTGCGTTAAAAATAAGTACACTATTAATAATTAATACAGTTCTGTTACTGGTTGAGCTCTAGAAATATTTGTTATTTTTATTGGACCCCACTATTCAAGGTGCTGCTTTTCAAAGAGAGTAGCTGCTCTGGAGGTGATTACCTAAAGCAGGGGTTCACAATCTTTGTGAGTAGCATCAAAACATCTGACTCTCTCCAATTAGGGATAGTATTTTTGGGTATCTTTTAATTGAAAAAAATATAACAAAAAGCCATTGTAACATTTTTATTAATCACAGCAGAATATCTGTGCATCTGAAAGATGGTATTTGAGATAGTCATTCCCCAGACAATGCTGGTTGTTGAGGTGTTATTGCCACGGTGACCACTAGGGGTCCTCAGCTCACAGGACCCCTGGGGACCTTGTCTTAAAAGTACAGTTTCCCATTTCATTGCAGAACCTTGACACTCTCGAAGTTTACACTTTGGAATGACCCTGAAAGTCAGTGACCTTCTATAATTCTCCTGAGGCACACTTCTGAACAGTAGCTTCTTTCTTGCAGGAAACAGTCACTTAACATGTAAGTGAATCTGTGGGACAGTGAGCAACAAGATTTTGCTGTTTTTTCTGCTTGGTTTTACACCACTCACTGATGCATCTGAGGCAGGCTACTAGTTAAGGTAGTCTACTGTGTGTTCTGGAGAAAAACAACTATGTTACAATATTCAAGGATTTGGAAACTTTTGACAGCCTAGAACATACCTACTTTGAATGTTGAAAGTCTATTGTATTAACACCATGAAGAGATCCAAGAACGTGAAACTTGGAGATTTAAATGTGAAGGGATTTGTGTTGACTTCTCTTGACCTGTCAAAACAACACTGGGCCTCAATGAAGTGAAGTGGCCTTGTGCCATGGCCAGCCTCGGCCCAGCCTCCAGCACATCGTACTTGCCATGGTTGGTCCCAGCTTTGCTTAGAAGAGGCCTCGGCACCAGCAGCTCTTGGGGCGGGTGGTCAGTCTGCAGCCACCCTCAGGCTGTGGCTGTGCGAGGCCAGGCCACGGCCTCCTCCTCCAAACTTCTTGGGAGTTGGACTCTGGGTTCTCAAGGGGCCCTGTGCACTCTGAACCCCAGAAGAGGAAAAGCAGATGTGTGCTGCGGCTGACCTGGGCCTGGGGCTCAGGGACTCTCCTCCCAAGAGCTGTCTGCACCTGCCTTGCACACCTGTCACCTCAGCGGCCCTGACCTACCCGCCACCCCACCCCCAACCCAGGCAACCAGGGGGCTGAGGCAACCAAGGGGGCCAGAGCAACTCCTTTTGGTCCTGTAAGGAAGCAGACCCTCGGTTCTCTTCCTTTTTGGTTGCATGAGCTTTTATTTTTATTCAAGTGGTATTTCTCTTTTGCTAATTATGTTGGGAAATGGATAAAAATATAGCCTACCCTTGAGTGTACCATTTTAGGAGAGTACCGGCAGCGGCAGGTTAGGACACGGTTAATATATGTTACCATTAGCGGCCTGTTCAGGTCTTTCAGAAACAATTTACTGAAGCAAGAGCCATCAGTTTCTTTCTCCCTCATTGGGTTTCATAATGACGAAACAGAGAATTTCTTCTCAAACAGATAAAGAATAAACCTGACGGTTGGTTGATGGTGGTCGGAGTGGCCAGGTTGTTATGTAAATGCTAACTGCCATTCTCAATCACATTTGCCTCTTGGCGGCACCTGGGGCGTTGAATCCCTGCCCGTGGAATTTAGCAGAGCCTGGTGTCTGGGTTGAACTGCAGCTTCGGGTGGGTTTGTGTGATCCCACGGTGATGGGCACAATGTCACTGGAGGGAAATTTTAACTATTGCAACCACTGCATGTGCCGTGGTTATGAATACATCTCCTAGGAAATAAAAAAGCAGCCGGGTTCTCCATAGGAATGTCCCACAACTGCATGACTCCTTGGGCCCAAGTGCTTAGCTTATTAAATCCATCCTGGCACTGGCTGGACAGTTCTATGGGGGAATTAAATATTGAGGTGTACCCCCCAAATTATACCTGAAAGGCAACTATGGCTGGCATTGCCCACGCAGACAGGATGCGTTCACAAGAGAACACTGTGTTTACAGGGGATGTAGAACCCAGCGGTTATGGTAGCTCTGAAGGTCTGGAAATGAGTGAGCAGTCTGCAAAAGAAGTGCATGTTCAGACTTAAATTCAGAGCAACGCCATGCCAAAGAACTGAAAAGTTAGCCAAGCAGATCTCCAAAGTCCATTTAGAATGGCATACAGTACTGGTCTGGAAGGGAATATAAGCCTCCTTACTAAAGTCATATGGTGAGAGTGGCAAAGCTAAGCAGAAAACTAGACCCCCAAAGTCCCATAATATTACACAACTGTAGGCTTAGGAGGAAAGTGGAGAGACAGATGAGGAACTAGAAGCCTGCTGCAGAGGCTGAACAAAAGAAGCCTTCATGACTGTCAACTAGCAAGTTAACAGTCAAAATCTGGACACTGTAAATGGGGCTTTAGTAACAGGAAGTGTTAGGTGGTTTAGATAGAAATGAGCACTGGGCAGGGGAAGAGGGAGGGGCGAGGAACAATCCAGAACACAAGGAACCTGAGCTGTCAATCAACCAGAGCACAGGGAACCTGAGTTGTCAATCAGTCAATCAATCAATCATGAAACCAGGATATAAAAGCAGGAAAAACAAGGGAACGGCGCCATTTTTCCTCTCTGGGATTGCCCCGCTCCCAGTTCTCGGGAGAGTACTAGCTTCTACGTTTTTACTTCACCAATAAAAATCTTGCTTATATCACGCTTTCTGTCTCTCGTCAAAAAACTTTTTTTCGGGTGACTAAGAACCGAGGTAAGTCTTGTTTCCCTTTTCCTGGTAACATTAATTTTGGTGCCGTGACTCGGATGGCATGCTTAAACCTAATCTTTCCTCCTTCATTTCCCTCTCCCTCCCCAAGGCGAGCGAGCGGAGCACAAGCTCCTGGGGCCGGTTGCAGCAGCTGGACTGAGAACACAAGGCGTGGTAGGGAGACCAGCCACTGGCTAAACTAAAGGAGATCATTCCAATCAGACCACGGAGACGCCCAGCACACAGTGAGACTGTGGCCATTTCCCCCTTTCTGGAATGGACGCTGAGACGTCGCTTCCCTCCCTGAATCAGGACCCTAGGACGCCAGGCACTGCTGATTCACGGCTACCCTCTAGGATGCATTTGGTTGTGGACAGAGGCTGAGACGTCAGCCTAGTCCGTGGGCTTTTCACCTTAGGACGCTAAGCTCTGGAAACCCCCCTGCATCCTACCCTTGTTTTTCAGATGGGAAACCAAGAGTCTGTCCCTGCTGGGACTCCTTTGGGCTGCATATTGGCCAACTGGGACCGTTTTGATCTACAAACTCTCAAAAGAAGAACACTTACATTCCTTTGTAATGTTGCTTGGCCACAATAGCGACTTCCCTGCGAGGAAGTATGGCCTATAAGTGGGAGCATAAACTCAACTATCTCGTTCCAGCTTGATCTCTCCTGTAAGAGACAAGCCATATGGTCTGAGATACGATATGTTAAAATTTTTTACTTACTGAGGGAGAGCAATGATCTTCCAGAAGGATGTAAGTTAACCACTCAGGTAATGGTTAATAACCTACTGTCCCTGACACCCCCTAGAGAGGGGGACTCTCCTAAACCTACGCCCTGCCCTGCTCTCCCTACCATATACCCCTCATTTCCCTCATACTCAGGAAATACACTGCCTTCAGCTCCTCCATTACATTTGATAGCTAAGACCTGCCTCCTGGTAGAAACAGGTGGAGAATTTGGTCCTCAATTCTTATATAAGCCGTTCTCTCTGGTAGAACTGAGATAAATTAAGACTGATCTGGGAAGCTATTCAGAGAACCCAGATAAAAACAGAGAGGCATTTCAGCACCTCACTCTGGCATATGACCTCACCTGGAAAGATGTTAATATCATCCTTGGCCAAACCTAATCTGACATAGAAAAGGAAGGGTTCTCAGAGAAGCCAGAAAATATGCAGACAGCCTACATCTGTCTAACGATAAATACCCCAAGGGGGAAATAGCTGGGCCCCGATGGGATCTTAATGACCTTAACCAAAAGTGGGAAAGAGACCATTTTTTAATCTGTGTTAAGGTAGGACTCCAGGCAGCCGCACAGAAAATTACCAGCTATTCTAAGATGTTAGCTGTGAGTCAGGCACCCGGAGAAAACCCCGCTTTTTCAGAGCGGATCCGGAAGACACCCACTGAGTATACTCACTTAGGCCTCCGCTCATATGAGGGACAAATCATCTTAAAGGATAAATTTCTTACTCAGTCTGACCCTGATATTAGACGAAAATGCCAAAAGGCAATCTGGGAACCCATAGTAACTCTTGACAAATGCTAACCATTGCTGCCACGGGTTTTTGTTTTGTTTTGTTTGTAAATTGAGATCAGGTACAAGAGGCCAAGGCTCAGGAGAAGGAAAGAAGGAAAGAGGACAGACAGGTCCAAATGATTACAGCCCTTCAAGGGCAGCCGCCGTCCGTACATCCTCGGCCCCCAGCAGCCTGAGACAAGCCTGATGATCAATACTTCTGCCTCTGACCTGGTCAGTGGGCCAAGAAAGGTCCCCATAAGGACAAATTTTCAAGATCTGCCTGCTTTCGGTGTAAAAAGCAAGGTCATTGGGCGGCCCTCTGACCCTCAAGCCAAATGGCCCGTAGGGGATAACCGACCTGCAAATGGTTGTCCGGGACTGAAGGAGCCCCCTCCAGTCAGCCCCAACGCAAGACATCGTCATCACTGGGCTGGAGCCACGGGGACAAGTGGATGTGGCAGGTAGGACAATCACTCTGTTTTGGATACCGGGACCACCTACTCTGTACTAACATCTTTCTCCAGACCCTTCTCTAGATTCTGTCCCATCAAGGGAGTCAGTCACAGGTAAACCGACCTTAAAATTCTTTACTTTCCCCTTTGCTATTTATGGGATGAACACGCATGCGCATGTTCTTTCTCACGTGTGCCAGCATGTCCTAGCCCCTCTTTAGGCCAAGATCTTCTTTACAAGTTGAGAACCTGAGTTATCCTGGGAGAAAGTCTCCAAATGTTCACCTCTTTACAACTCTTACTGCTCTCTGGGGAAGGAGAAAAACCTCCAGACCCAGAGACCTGGGAGAATAAAATTAATCCTGCCGTCTGGGATCAAGGCGTCCCAGAGCGAGCAAAGACGGCTGCTCTGGTTGTCACCTCCCTCAGAGATCCTACCTGGTTCCCTAATTGAAACAATATGTGACTTACTTACCTGCTCCCATACTCGAGAACAGGCCATCCAACATGCAATCCAAACTCTTCACTTCTTGGCCTAGCGGGGGTATAAAGTTTCCAAGTCCAAGGTCAAAATGATTTGCCAAACAAGAGGTCACTTATCTAGGAGTTGGTCTGACTCCTGGAAACCATAAGCCTTTCCCCTGAACAAATTCAGGGAATCTTACAACTCCCTAATCCCTCTACTTGAAAACAGCTCAGGGCATTTCTCAGACTAACAGATTCCTGTAGGCTTAGGACCCCTAACTATGGGTCCATAGCCCAACCTCTACATGACAGCTTACGGGGTAAGGGTGACTCAGTACCTCTCCAGTGGGGTCCTTCCCAACAGGAAGCAATGGAAGAATTAAAAAACCTCCTAGTAAGATCCCCAGCCTTGGGGCTTCCAGATCCCACAGGCCCTTCCAGTTCTGTGTTCATGAGAGAGGAGGAATAGCCTTGGGGGTCTTCACGCAACGGCTGGGTCCTACCCAGCAGCCTATGGGATACCTCTCCAAGAGGCTAGATCCCACTGCTTGAGGCTGGCCTTCCTGCCTAAGAGTGTTGGGAGCCCTCTCCGCTCTCCTGAGGAAGCTTTTAAGCTAACTCTGGGGTCCCCTATACAAGCATAAGCTAACCATCAAGTTTCTGACCTTTTAAAAGGCAAGGGACACTCTGGCTCTCAGATGCTCGGCTTCTTAAATATCAGGCATCATTACTGGAAAACCCAGATGTCACTGTCTCCGTTTGTGGGACACTCAACCCTGCTACACTATTACCACCACCAGACCAGTCTCTTCCCTTTCATATATGTCATGAAACCCTATCCATTTCTCTAGGAGCTAGAACAGATCTCACTGACCAACCCCTGGAAAACCCTGATGAGATCTGGTTCACCGATGGGAGCCACATATTCCTGGGAACCTCTTAGTGATCTGTGACTGCTTTCCAAGCAACACTGGTGACATCGCCCTAGGGGACTATGGATCCCTGACAGATAAACCTCTTTCTTCAATGTCTCCTGGTTCAAATCTTTTCTCTTTTAGGGCCCCCACCAAACTGTTTTAATACTAATTTGAAATGTCTCTGACATTAGGGTCCCTCTTTTTACTCCTCCTTTAGTTCACTGGACTAACTCTTCACATCTGCTTTCTAAAATCGAAACCAACAGAAAGCACAGAAATCAATTTTTTTAAAAACCCTTGTTGACCCCTTTCGTCCTTTGGCTAGGATTAACTCTATATATTTGCCCTCTATCTTTTCAACCTTCTTATGAAGTGTTTCTTTTCATCTAGAGATAAACTTCAAATGATTATTAAGAAGGTAATCAACCAGTCAGCCAAGACCACTTATATACAAGCCCCTCGATGAACACCGACCCTTTGCTCACATCCTGCCCAAGGACAGCCAGCTAGTCTGCGACCCCAATGAGCTCCATCATCTCCCCAGATCAGCAGGAAGTAGCTAGAGCGGTCCTCGCTTTCTACGTCCCCAAGATTTGGGGTCCTATGACTAGGGAGGGGAATCTTAGGTAGCTTAGATAGAAATGAGGACTGGGCCAACGGAGAGGGAGGGGAAGGGAAAAACCCAGAACACAAGAAACCTGAGTTTTCAATCAACCAGAGTGTAGGGAAACTGAGTCGTCAATAAAACAATCAATCAGTCACAAGGCCTGGGAGTGACTTTATGAGACGTCTCTACGAGACAGGGAGCCCCTCCATGCCCAGGCCTGGGGGTGGAGGCCCAGAGCACCCTTATCATGTGTCTATGAGACTGGAAGCCTCTCTATGCACATGCCTGGGTGGAGGTGAAATGCACTCGTATCATGCGTCTATTATACAAGGGGACATAATTACACAGGTCTGTGTATGAATATGTATATATATATAATATGTATAGTATGCATTATATATTTATATATACATATATAACATATACAGATATATTTATTATATGTGTATATCCATATGCATGTCATTGGATATATATATATAACATATATATACACATGTCTGTGCATGGATATGTATATATATAATATGTATATTATATAATATATATGTATATATACATTCAATATATAGATATACAATATGTACATTATATATTTGTATATCCATACATGTCAGTGTATGGATATATATAATATATACATATGTCTGAATATGTATGTATATAATATCTACATTATATAATATATACATATATTATAAAATATATACATATAATATGCATATATAATATGATATATATACATATAAATTACGTATATTATATTGGTGTACATCCACCTCTAGGCCTGTCTGAGACCTCAGCTCATAGTGTTAGAGCAGGCAGATAGCTAGATATGAGCAGAGAAAGGGGGACACAGACCAAATGGCAGGAATTGGGCAGAAAGGAGGGGCACAAGCCAAATGCAGGAAACATACATAAGCACCAGGGGTCCCTGGGCAGAGAAAGAAAAGCAGGACTCTTTGGGCTGATAAAAAGCCACACCTTTTGGCCTGGAGACCAACAAAGACACATCAGAAAGGCAGGAATTTCCAGTGTCCAAATGTAACTTCTGCTCATTATGCACTCATTTCAATAAAATTAGCTTACAGGTCAGAAGTACCCATCACACACCTAGGCCATGACACTTCTGATCCAGACTAAATAAGGACAAAAATCCCTCCTCCTTTCAGGAAGGTGGAGTTGGGGTGATAATCAGAAAATATGACCCCAAGCCCTTCCCTCCTCAATGAATATTCCACCCATTCATTTTTACACCCTATGTAACTAACTTGCCAAAGAAACTCAGGGCAGCCACTGAGCTGAGCCTGCCTGCTCTCCCCTGGAGAGTGTACTACCCATCCTTTAATAAACCCTCACTTTACTTTTCTTTTTAACCTCTACACCTTGTCTCTGAATTCTTTCTGGGATGGGTCAAGAACCTGGAACACTGGTTGGATCCACTGGCATCAATAGGAGGGACCAATTATCTTTTTGATTTGTTTGTTTCAGTACAGGTAGAGTTATTTAGAGATACATCAAGAGACAAAAGAATGGCCAAGAGGTGTGGGGGTTGGGTGCTCAGAGTAGAGTAAAAGTAGGTACACACTCCATACAGTGTGCAGGCCACGTCCGAAGAGGGAGAGAGGGGGCTGCGGCCTTGGGACTGTCTTGGTGCCTGTAGGCATGTTGTTCACCATGCTAATATATTACAATGGGCGTGTAATGAAGGTCAAGTTCTACTAGAAGTCAAATCTCCCACTATTTGAGCCTCAAGGCCTCCTGGGGGTTGAATCTTTCGCCATTCTTGTGTTAATTGCTGTGTTATTCCTTGAATGGCTGTGCCCTGCCCCCTGCCTGTCTCATTCCCCTCTCAGAGATTTTACTCCCATAATCTTCTTAAGGGGTTGTAAAGGGAGGTTGTTCCATCTTCTGAAACCACTTCCAGGCTGAGGAGGGCCATTGACCCTGCCTATCAGGGAGCAAAAAATCTCTGAATGCCTACTCTAGGGGCCCCAGGGGCAGGACAGCCTTTTGCTTTCGTGTCCAGAGTGCTGAGGGTAAGGGCCATCATTTGACATGGGACTGTTGTAACCCACTGTTTCCACTGACTTCTGATGAATTTTTTAAAAGATGAAGTACCTTTGTAACAACTTGACAGTCTGTAACAAATTAAGACTTAAAAGGCATGGTTAAATATCTGTAATTGATAGAGACTTATTTGTAATGACTGGAATCATGACTGATTATATTTAACTTAACATATGAAATAATCCTAGTTAACTTAATATCTGAGATGTCTCAGGTTTTCTTTAAAGCATATTAAAGTTAGCTGGGGCTACAGAGAACTTTTAGAATTTGTTAGATATTTAAAATCCTGATTATGTATGAAACTTTTTCTTCTTTTGTAGTTTTTTATGAAACTCTTACCGAATACATACATCTTACTTTCCCACTGTATACAGAAATGCTTATTTTAGGAGCTTTAATTACATATGTTATAATTTTAACCCTCAAAACCTTTATTTATTTATTTATTTATTTACTTACTTATTTATTTATTTTTCAAAACCTTTAAATTTCTGGCAAAAACCAAGAAGCAAGCAACTGTGAATTGGTTGTCCTATCAACATTTCCTGACTGGAAACTTATGTTTTAGTTTTTTTTTCTCTAAGGCAAAGGTAGATAAATTTAGATCTGCCCAGCAATTAATGTTTTAATAATCTATAAAATACACAGATAGCCAGTGAACTTTTTAACTTAGTTTTAAGTTTTAAGTACCAAAATTTGGAGAGACAATTTTAGGTACATACTTTCAAAATAAAACTCCTATAGAATTTACCCCAAATCTCTTATTTTGTTTAGTTTTTGAAAGTATTTTTACATTGAGTTACTTTTTTTTGTTGTTGACAAATTTGTAACAGGTATAATAAACTTTTGCTTGACCTCTAGTAAGCCTAAAGGAGGATTAATAAAACGGCCACACTCATGCTCACAGATTGCTCATTCTTATGCTTGCCCTTAAAACGGTCAACTGACTAGTTGCTACTCACAGTTACGGGCCCATTGTTAAAACTAAAGCTATTGGTCTTACTATTTCTACTTTATTCCAGTCATTGAAAGTAATAATCAAGCTTGGTCTCTGAGTTCTTCTCCAAGGAGAAGGTCACAGGACTGTAACCTTACAAAATAGCCTGAATTACCAGGAAGACCACACCTTGAGTGCTTATGAGATAAAGAGATCTAACCACTGGCCTCTATAGAACTGGTTGCCTGGAGGCATCATGTCACCACTCTAAGTCTTCTGATGAGAAAATGATTCTGTTGCTTGTTATCAATGCTTTATTGTTTGAGCTATATAACAACCCCACCCCATCCCCAAGGTGGGTTCAGTTTTGAAGGCACTAGCCTCCTGTGAGTCCCCTTTGCCCAGCAAAGCAATAAAATTGCTTCTTTTCTTCTAAGCCCCAAGACCTTGTCTCTGGGCTGTTTGGCTTGCTACAGATGGGGGGCAACAGGCCTAGGCACAACTGAAGTATTACCCTTAACACTGATGTCTCTAAAGACATGTTTACATTAATCAAACCAACAAGCTTAAGCTAGCTTCAGTACCAATACCAGTACTGAATACTTTTTAGATAACGTGAACCTGAAACTTACTTTGGCCAGTTTTCTCTATGTTTGAGTATTTACATAAGTACTTAATTTCTTTTCAGCCAATTAAAGAGCTCTTCTACCATTTAATTGTGCCAATACCATACATCTATGACATACAGACTGGACTCCTTATAGTTTTCATTTAAAAATTTCAGTCATGAATCAGATATAACAAAGTAAAACGCACTGGCTCCAAAAGAGGTTGGATTTAAACTGGGGTTTTTGGCAGAACAAATCAAAGTTGCCCATCTAGATGGCTAAGCCGTTTTACTAATATTTATGAAAAAGAGATAAAATTTTTACTCGTCCTCAGCAAATTAAGTTCCAAATTATTTATCCCCCCCCCCACTTTTTTTGAAATTTGTATTTTAAAAAGATGGTGAGATCAGAGTTCCTGAAGAAGACAAGGTAGAATATTTGTATCTCAAAGGCATAGGAAGGCAAGTTTCTCCTAGGAAACTGTTTTTTAAAGGCCAGAAAAAAAGTTGTTTTTTTTTTTTTTTTTAAACACTTGTCTCTGAAGATAAATACACAGGGGAGGTTTGGGGAATGGTAGAAGGGTTAGTGGGCTTTGTATCCCTTCTGGAGCCACATCTGGTCCTGTAAAGACTAGATTTGTAAAACAAAGACAGTTTTGTTTTTTCTCATTTAGCTTAGGGGAGACTTTTCCAAAAAATTTTTATTAGGCTCCGAATATCAGCTATGGTCAGTTTAGTCCAACTGATGGCCTCCCATTTGGCCATCTATTTATGAACACTTTTGAGGAGCCTTCCTGGGTTTGAGAGTTTTTTTCATTAAGGCTCTTGGTTTGGCCTTTGATATGAAGAGGCTGGCCTGTGGCCTCACGTGGTCCCATTTCTGGTGGTAACCTGACAGTAGTAGCTCCGTCAGGGACCTCAGCTTCCCAGATAGCAGGGTTTACCTGAGAATCAGTATGGGGTGGAAGGAAGACCTCTTCTGGCTTGGGACTGAGGCAGGCTCCCAAAGCCAAGAGTAGACATTTTTGGGGGTGCATTGTCTTTCATGTAAGGGTCTTTGAATTGGATTATATCTTGGGGTTTACTGAGCAAGTACGTCCCTTCCCAATGAGGGGATAGGGCACTCAGCCACCAGCAAAAACTCCTGTGTAAAAGTGAATTTTTAGTAAGCACCTTGTTTGGGGCCTTCTATTGATCCCCGTTATTACACAGGATTGGGAGGACAAGGGTCCAGGGAAATCAGTCAGCACAGAGTAGGTGGCTCCCTTACCTAATAAGAAGACAACTTCTCTACCTGCCACGTCAAGGGTTACCCAAGGCTCTGCCGGAGAAATGACCTGGTGTCCTGTGGGAGCCAGGGAGGGTCCCGGCCCCGTCAGTATTTAGTCATCTCAGCTGTCATTGGTTTGGGAGCTGCAAGCCCCCTTTGGAACTGGGGGCAGTCCCGCTTCCAGTGGCCTTTTTGTTTGTGTGTGGGGCAGGGTCCTGGTGGACTTTTCCCATACATGGGGCATTTGCTTTTCCAGTGGCCCTCCTGGCTGTACTTAAAACAGGTCCCTTTTTGGCAAGATAGTGGCTCTGATGTAGGCATTCTGGATCCTTTTTGCCTCTTCAGCCCTGTCTCTATTGTTAAATACTTTAAACGCCAGATCCATGAGCTGATTCATGGGGACCTGGGGTCCCTACCTGCCCAGAAGGGGCCTTAGGGGTAGATGATTGGGAAGACAATCCCCCCCTCAGAGTCGAGGGAAGTAAAAGTTCCTGGCTGTGGAACTCGGGGAGGTGGACCTATAAAGAGTCATCTAAAACATCGAGCTCCTGTCACGGGAGACGCTTTGAAGGGCACTTGAGCCAGGCATGCCTGCAGGAGCTTCCTAGACCTGGGTCTTGGGACATGGCCAGAAACATTTGGAAGTATGGGACGTCCCTCCATTTACCTCCTCTTTTACAAAACAGGTCTAGCTATAAGATGGAATTGTAATTTAATGACCCATTCTTTGGCCAGACCTCTTGGTCCCCTAGTTTGTATAGGGGTCATGTACTATTACAAAGAAAAACTAACTCCTTTTTCCTCAAACTATCCTGTTTAAACTTTTCCCAGTTTATGAATATGTATCCTAAAGGGGAGTCCTTTGGGATACTTGTTGTCCATCTTGGTTAGGATGTCCTGCCTGTGGGCCTGAGGCGGCTCCTTTGGACTAGTCAGAGAGTAAGGGCCAACAGGAGAAAAGGTGACTAGAGCCCCAGGGTCTAAATCCCTTAGAGGGAAGGAGGAGGCCTAGGTCTCTAGTCAATTAAGCCTGTTACCTTCTTTGAAAGGGGAAACAAAATAGCTTTGAAAGATAGAAATCTAGGGCACAATGGGAATGCTACAGCCACAATGCTTCCTGGAATAGAGATCCTTCAGCCCTCTGAGGGAGTGCCTGCCTGCGATGCCCACTCGGTGGTGTAACAAAACCGTGACCCCAGCAGGGGTGCCAAAACCATGACCCATAAAGGAAGTGTCCGCCTGCGACTCCCACTCAGGGGTACTAAAGCCTGCGACCCCATCAAGGGGTGCTGGAAACTGCGATCCGCAAGGGGAGTGCCTGCCTGCAATTCCCGCCTACGGATGCAATGAGGCAGTGCGCCCCGAGGGCACCGGGGAGGGCCAGGCTGCAAATGTTTAAAGGGGAGCTCCCAGAGCCCCCTAGTTTGGGCCCCCTTTCACAGTTCTGGCGTCCCGGAACCGGACCAAGACTGTGCAGAGAAGAGGAATTGGGCTCAAGGAAGCAAGGAGGGGAATCTCGCCCAGTCAGGTTGCCAATTACTTGCCACGTGGTCTTAGTTTGGATGTCCTAGTGGTCTCCTTGGTGGATCTTCTCGAGTCCAAAGAGAGCGATAGAGGAGAGAATGAGAAAAGATCAAGGGGAGAAAAGCCTTGGGCTCCGTGGTCTCCTTCACGGCTAGAGAGCTGGTCTCTGCCAGATCCTGCAGGCAGCGTCAGCCCCCACCTAAAGGGCCACTTGAATCTGCAGGGCATGGGAGAAACCCTCTGCCACCCTTCGAAGAGAGGGGAGCCGTAGACCAATAGGTGGGTTGAGATTATGCCCTTTGAGCCCCATTTCTTTACATAAATGCCCCACATTGGGTGCCGAAGATATGATGCAGGAAAACGGATGCGAGGCGTGAGGAGGGCCGTGTCCCAGGCCTTGGGGAAGTCCCTGGGATGTGCCCCGCCAAGTGTGGGTCCTTGGCTTCGCGCAGTTGTCAAAGAATTCAAGAGAGAGCCACAGTTGAGTAAAGGTAGATTTATTTAGAGATCCATCAAGAGGCAAGAGAATGGTCACGAGGTGTGGGGGTTGGGTGCTCAGATTAGAGTAAAAGTAGGTACATACTCTGTAGACAGAGTGCGGGCCGTCTCCGAAGAGGGAGAGAGAGCGGGCAGCAGCCACAAATCATCTTAAAGGATAAATTTCTCACCCAATCTGCCCCCAGTGTTCAACAAAAATTCCAAAAGACAATCCAGGAACCCAGAGTAATCCTTGACAAATGCTAACCATTGCTGTCAATGGGTTTTTTGTTTTTTTGTTTTTTTTTCCTTAAATTGAGATCAGGTTCAATAGGCCAAGGCTCAGGAGAAGGAAAGAAGGAAAGAGGCCAGACAGGCCCAAATGATTACAGCCCTTTGAGGACAGCCGCCATCCATAAATCCTCCACCCCCAGCAGCCTGAGACAAGCCTGATGATCAATACTTCTGCCTCTGACCTGGTCAGTGGGCCAAGAAAGGTCCCCATAAGGACAAATTTTCAAGATTTGCCTGCTTTCGGTGTAACAAGCAAGGTCATTGGGCGGCCCTCTGACCCTCAAGCCAAATGGCCCGTAGGGGATAACCGACCTGCAAATGATTGTCCGGGACTGAAGGAGCCCCCTCCAGTCAGCCCCAACACAAGACATCGTCATCACTGGGCTGGAGCCACGGGGACAAGTGCATGTGGCAGGTAGGACAATCACTCTGTTATGGATACCGGGACCACCTACTCTGTCCTAAAATCTTTCTCCAGACCCTTCTTCTCTAGATTCTGTCCCATCATGGGAGTCACAGGTAGACCAACCTTAAGGTTCTTTACTCACCTCCTTTGTTGTTTACAGGACGAACTCGCATGTGCATGTTCTTTCTCATGTGTGCCAGCACGTCCTAGGTCCTCTTGAGGCTGAGATCTTCTTTACAAGTTGGGAACCCGATTTATCCTGGGAGAAAGTCTCCAAACGTTCTCCTCTTTACAACTCTTACTGCTCTCTGGGGAAGGAGAAAAACCTCCAGACCCAGAGACCTGGGAGAATAAAATTAATCCTGCCGTCTGGGATCAAGGCGTCCCAGAGCGAGCAAAGATGGCTGCTCTGGTTGTCACCTCCCTCAGAGATCCTACCTGGTTCCCTAATTGAAACAATATGTGACTTACTTACCTGCTCCCATACTCGAGAACAGGCCATCCAACATGCAATCCAAACTCTTCACTTCTTGGCCAAGTGGGGATATAAAGTTTCCAAGTCCATGGTCAAAATGGCCAAACAAGAGGTCACTTATCTAGGAGTTGGTCTGACTCCTGGAAACCATAAGCCTTTCCCCTGAACAAATTCAGGGAATCTTACAACTCCCTAATCCCTCTACTTGAAAACAGCTCAGGGCATTTCTCAGACTAACAGATTCCTGTAGGCTTAGGACCCCTAACTATGGGTCCATAGCCCAACCTCTACATGACAGCTTACAGGGTAAGGATGACTCAGTACCTCTCCAGTGAGGTCCTTCCCAACAGGAAGCAATGGAAGAATTAAAAAACCTCCTAGTAAGATCCCCGGCCTTGGGGCTTCCAGATCCCACAGGCCCTTCCAGTTCTGTGTTCATGAGAGAGGAGGAATAGCCTTGGGGGTCTTCACGCAACGGCTGGGTCCTACCCAGCAGCCTATGGGATACCTCTCCAAGAGGCTAGATCCCACTGCTTGAGGCTGGCCTTCCTGCCTAAGAGTGTTGGGAGCCCTCTCCGCTCTCCTGAGGAAGCTTTTAAGCTAACTCTGGGGTCCCCTATACAAGCATAAGCTAACCATCAAGTTTCTGACCTTTTAAAAGGCAAGGGACACTCTGGCTCTCAGATGCTCGGCTTCTTAAATATCAGGCATTATTAGTGAACCTCTATTTTTTCAACCTTCTTATAAAATGTGTTTCTTCTCATCTAGAATCAAACTTCAAATGGCTATACAACAAGGTAAGCTACCAATCAGCCAAGACAGCTTTGATACATGCCCCTCGATGGACACCAGCCCTTCACTCACCACCTGCCCAGTGACAGCCAGCTAGTCTGGGACCCCAGTGTGCTCCATCATCTCCCCAGATCAGCAGGAAGTAGCTAGAGCGGTCGTCCCCTTCTACATCCCAAAGATTTGGGGTACTATGACTAGAGGGGGTAATGTTAGGTAGTTTAGATAGAAATGAGCACTGGGCAAAGAGAGGGGAAGGGGGAAGGAACAATCCAGAACACAAGGAACCTGAGCTGTCAATCAACCAGAGCACAGGGAACCTGAGTTGTCAATCAATCAATCAATCAGTCAATCAAGAAGCCAGGATATAAAAACAGGAAAAACGAGGGAATGGCGCCATTCTTCCTCTCTGGGATTGCCCCGCTCCCAGTTCTCAAGAGTTCCTTTAGTTTTTTACTTCACTAATAAAAATGTTGCTTATATCACGCATTCTGTCTCTCATCAAGAAATCTTTTTTTCGGGTGAGTAAGAACCGAGGTAATTCCTATTTTCCTTTTTCTGGTAACAGAAGGACCTCAGTGTTTGAATTCCCTGACATGGGCTTGTGTGGACTCTGAAGATAAATGTAAGTAATAAAATCTGGAGGGTTAAGGAACAAGGCAGAGAGAAGGGCAGTTTTGACAACCTTGTGCTTGGTAGAGATCGGTCCTGCCCCAGGACACCAACATCACAGATGCTGGTCAAACCACAGGAACAGATTATAACCTCCTAAAATGACTATTTTTAAGACATGCATTGGAAACTTCCTTTAACTTATAAAAATCAAAGCTGCTCATTAAAAATGGCATGAAGGCACGAGGGTGGCACTGCCAGTGGTTAAGATCAAGGGCTCTGGGCTCAGACCACCTGTATTCAAGTCTCAGCTTTTCAGCTCCTCAACCTCAGCAAGTATGTTACCTCTCTGTGACTCAGTCTCCACCTTAATAAGATAGAAACAGTAACAAGAATTTTTCCCTCGGATAGAAACAGTAACAAGAATTTTTCCCTCGCAGGGTTGTTGAATGTTTCCCAGACTTTGCAGCAGACTTAATTATCTCAGGGATAATTAAAAAATGTCCCTTCCACCAGATGTTCTGATTTAATTGCTATGAAGGCAACGGCTGAGTTAATATATATAATGTTTAGACCAGTGCCTGGCGTATAGCGAGCAACTGATACATGTTAACTATGATTGCTATTTTATTTTTACCCATTTTTTTCAAATTACTCCACTTCATCTTTAACTTTTCATCCTAGTTCCTAGGTTACAGACCCCTTTCAAAGCAGCCATGTGTATACTCTATTTGTGTTGTCTCTCGTTCTGTCTTTCCTGCTCAACAGTGCAACTGTAACTTCCTGTAATTTGCCACCTCAACAGTCCTGCTCATTCCTGCACATATAGTGAACATTTCAAAAATAGAATCCAAGTGTTTTCTGACTCACTCTAAACATTTTTGTTTCATGATTCAGCATGATACGATCACAGACCCCACCTAACGCACGTCAATTTGAAAGTGACCGTTTAGACACACTTAAGCTTAACTGTGAATTCTCGGTTTCCTTAAATTGTGTTCAAGATCAAATAATAGAATGGATGCATTAATTATCATGAAAATTGTGCCATTAAACAATGTATTTTAAATATTTTTATGATACTTACCAAAATATTTCTAGTTACACTTGAGTGGCTCTATTATGTCTCCTTATCACACCATCATAGCTTTAGTTTAGATACTGAAATTAGCCTTGACTCAGCTCCATAAACGCACATTATAAGAATCTAGCTATATGCCAGGCACCGCGCTAGGCCTGAGATACAAGGTTGAGTAGCAAGAACCTCACAGTGTAATGACTAAAACAAGATGTATAGGATACTGGACACATGCTGATCTAGAATTTCCTACCTCCCACACCTGCTCCAAGCCCTTTAATTGAACCATAAAATAATTTAGAATAAGAGTAAATGAAAATGACCATCTCTTCCTGAATACAGTAATATGACTATGCTATTCATTATGCAACTCATATTTTATCCTTAAAAAGTAATCTGAATATTGAAAAAATATTTATGTTCATTGTAACATTTCTTCATAATAGTAAAAACCAAGTGGAGTCTTCGTTTCAATAGCTAAGAAATGTAAGCAAAGTATTATAGAGTGCTATGTATTTAAAATGGGTTTTTTCAAAAATGATTTAGTTACCTAGGAAAGTAATTTTAGTGGTAGGATTATAGGAGACTTAAAATTTTCTGTGCTTTCAAATTTTCTGAGTGTTTCAGTAAATATTTATTGCTTTTCATTTAAATTACTTCATATCTTTTCCTTTATTTTTTATTTTGAATTTGTTTACATTGTTTCTTAGACCAGTCACACATTCAAGTCAGTTTGCCAAATTCAGAATATTAAAATGTCTTTTAAAACATGCACATATCTATCACTGTTAGTTGAGAATTATATAAAGTATCTTGCCAAATCAGTGAAATATTTACGTTGTTTTAGGGAAGAACAGTGGAAGGATGTTAATAAAACCCCTCTCAGTATAATCTGTGGTCTTCTCTAAAATTGTAACTAGTTTCTGTGTGATTAAATCATCCCCTGTTTACATTTAATTTATAGCACAAATTTCTGTCTTCAATCAATCAATTAATTAATCTATTTTTCAGGTGGTCTCCTCACCCTCCCACCCCCAGGATACTCTCATTAAGATTGGCTCATATATATTTATTATAATTTAGTGAAAAGGACAACTAAGTGTGTGCAACATACCTTAGGAAGATTTGCTAGCAAGGTCCAGGTGTGCTGTTTACAAATCTGAATCTGCCCAAAGGAAGGTTTCTCTCACCAGGAGTAGCCAGTCTTACGTGTCTGTGTGTGGTCCTCAGTGCCTAGCGCCAGCTTTGTATTTAGGAGTTGCTGGCTGAATGTTTGTTTCCGTTAATTTTAATTAAACGTATCTCCTATCCTCGATTGGAAATGCAGATCAGGAACATTCTACCAAACTCTCCTTTTCAGGCCATGAAAACAGTGCAACCACTGAGTATCTAAAAAGACTGATGGAATTTCAATGTCTTCCATTTTTTGAAAAATTGTCTGCAGAAATGAGCTGGTATTTCCCAGGCCACAACCTACTCTGAACTCCTTGAACTCTACCACAAAAGAGAGTAATTTAGAATGTATTGGATTAAAACTTTCTTCCATCCTTGAATACCAAATTGTGATTGCTTAACTCCTTGTCTATGGAGAGGAGAATGCAGAAGGAAGGTTCTGGTAGGCGTGGTATAGCTTATGAACGTATTCTTACAAGGAGTCTGTGGTGAAAAGAGAACATACCTTCACAGTCTTTGTACGGCCATGAGACTGTCCCTAAGTCTGTAGACTTGCGTGCAGACACGTTTCCCTATCATTGGCAGAACCGGTTTTATGTTTTTGTTTCTTTCCCAGGCATCTCAAGCCCGTGTTAATTAGCATCCACAGCGGAGCATAGGAGGAACATAAGCCATTTATTTGTGAACAAATTATAAGAACTGCAGTGGAAATGGATTTGTACAGAATATCCACTTACAGCCTGATACTTTTTAATATATTTATCTTATTGTTTTAATTAGCTGGTTCTTTTTCTTCCTCTCTGTTCCCTTTATATTATTTCACCAGGCGCTGAGCTCCGATCACTATTTTTGGCTCTCTGGGCTCCCAGCAGAACCCTCCTTGTTTCATCTGATGTGACTTAAAAGGGTCTGGGAAGCCAGTTTGTTCCCCTATAATCTTCCCATCTTTTCACTTTGAGTTAACAATCCCTGAATAAGAGATGAAATTTTTCATTCCATGGTTAATGAGATTTAAAGCCTTTAAGAGACGTTATGTGAAAATGACTTAAATTCATGTTATTTTATTTCTTTCCTCTATCTCTCCCATCCTTCTTTCATCTTTGTTTTTCTTGTTCTTTCTTTTGTAAGAATTTAGAGGATGTGAATCTGGGCCCTGCATCGTGGTAGATGTTGAGAACATTACAATTGATCTGAATCAGTCTCCAAGCTCAAAGACCCCGAAGAAGAGTTGGCAAGACATGTGCCAACAACAAGCTGCAACTCAGACTGATGTTGCTGCACTGGAGGACCACACAGACTGCGCTGGGGAAGGAGGGGGAGAGGGTGCTGATCTCTAAGGAGCAACGGCCAAGAAACGGCCCAGGTGAGTCTGTGGAACCCGAACTTCCCCAATTTTACAGTTTTCCCACTTTCTAAAAAGCGCACCTTTCTACAAGCTTTCTCATGCCCATAGGAGAAAGACTACTACTACTATTTGCCTTCCGTAAGTACACAATACCCAAACCTTAAGTTTGCTAAATCGCAAATGTGATAATCACCCAAAACATGCGTGATGAACACCCACAAAAGGATACTATTCCTCTGACTTGAATTGCTTGATGTGCTGGTATAAATGTGGGTATCCTTTTAATTCTCTGGTTTGTCAATATCAAGTGCATACCCACCGTGTGCATGGGTAAATGGTTACAATATTTTAAAATAAATAGAAGAGAAATAATTAAAGTGCTTATCTCTTTGCATTTTTCCAAAATTCCGAAAGGCAGGAGTTAGGTTATGTTAGTCTTACTTCAAATACAAATAGATAAGGGTGAATGAGTAAACCAGATGTCTGCAGAATTCAAACCTCAATTTACTCATTAGTCTTAACATTTGCTTTGTTTTCCCCAGCATCCTTATCCATAAGAAATGGATTGGTTATACTTTGATCTTATCTTCCTCCCCTGGCTCACCCTCTGGTGGAGGTTCTCATAACCCCCAAAGGACGAAAACTCTGGGCAGTCTCTGTGTCCATCCCTGAATGACAAATAACGTGGCGTCTAGTAACTGCAAAACACTTGAACAAACTAATCACCTACTTTGTATTTTAAGAGTTTCTAAAGATGGTAGATGAATGAATTGCTAGGGTTGAACGTTTTCAATTACAAAACAAATATTTATTGAATGATCACTCTGGGCCAAGCACGCGCCAGCACTGAGCATGTGGAGACAGGCGGGGAAGGCGCTGTTCCTGCCCTGATGGGTGTCACAGTCCCCCCCCCGTGTGGGGTGGCGGGGGGAGGTACAAAGGCAAACGTAAGACCTAGAAGCACTCCGGGGACAGACAGGGTGACTGGTGGCACCAGGCACAATGTCTGGCTTGGGTGTTCTGGGAAATTCTCCTGGAGAGGCGCCAGCAGATGAGCTGTTGTGTCTAAGCAAAGAGGCGGGAAGCGCATCCCAGGCAGAAAGGGCGCCTCAGCTCAGGCACGGGGGAGAGGAGCGCGAGGCAAGAGTGGAAGTCTTCGACAGACCTAAGTCATCACCACCTGCGGTGTGAGGCAGAGAGGGGTGGACGGGAGAGAGAGGTTGGCACGTGACCCCAGGGGCCGCAGTGAAGTGTTTGGACTTTCACGATGGTCAGAAAGAGCATCCTGGTTGCCACTGGCAGAGGATTGGTGAAGGCAAAATTATAAAAAGAGGAAAACCATCTATTGGTGATGAGACATCATGACGGTTAGAATTAGGATAATGAGTTCTCAGGGCCTTCTAGGAAACCGAGGCCAAGAGGGAGCAAACATGCAGGAGACTTACCAGGAGGGAGCCAGAGACTGGGCCGAGCCACAGACTGTCCTGCGGATCTGACACCTGTGAAGGGAAGTGGGGAGGGACAAGGGGAGGGGAGGAGGTTTTGCAGACCACAGCACCATTCCAGGAAAGCTCTGGAGTTCCAGCCCGGCCAACAGGGAGACACCAACCCAAAGTGGCCTATTAAAGAAGCCCTGCGTCCGGCTGTAATAGGGCTGCCTTGTTTGTTTGTTTGTTTGCTGTGGTGGAAGAGACTTTATCTCCCCGTGTGTGGGGGAAAAGTGAGGGGAGTGTGGGGGAGTCTGGACAGAGCGCAGCAGGTGGGCAGCAGGGGCTGACACTTGGATGGGGATAGGGTGTGGGAAGCGCTGCCCCCAGGCCTGCTGGGAAGGAGAAACTGAGGTCTGCCCCTGCTGAGACCTCACCCAGGAGAGCTGGCGGGGGGTGGAAATTGGGTCTGGAGGGATGAGGGTCCCCTCCCCCCAAGGCTGCTGTGAGGCCCCACCCTGCCTCACTTTCCTCCTATAGGTCTTAGTCCCTTCTGTGCTCTGAGCCAGGGGACCCCCAAACTTTGCTGTGCCTCACCTGGAGGAGGGGGCCAGGTCAGAGGGGGCCTGGACAGGGAGCTGGGGAGAGTTAGGGAGAATGGGGTGGGGTCCACCGTGCAAGGAGGTGGCGGTAGGTGGCTGTCACCTGGGCAGTCAGTTCTGGGCACAATGACTACAGAGAGCCACGCCCCCAAGAGCAACAGCAGTTGTCCCCAAAAGCCTCTTCCACCAGACGGACCAGGCACCCTTACCAGGACACGTGGTGGTCAGAGGGCTGGGGTTGCCCAGCGTTCCTGGCTACAGCGGGGTCTCATGCTCTGCTGGGCTGCCTGTTTCTTCACTAGCTTGGTGTGGATGGTCTTGTTGGAAGGTTCCAGCTTCAGGGCCTCCCTCAGGATAAGGATGGCCGGGCTGTGCTCACCTGGCTGGGCTTGCAGAAGGGCGCCTTGATGTCATCCCGCAGCTGCTGGAGCAGGAGGCTGTGGGTGCGCAGGGCGGCACAGCGGTCCAGCTCCAGCTGCGAGGCTGCCGGGTCGCTCAGATACTTCATCTTCAGCTGCAGGAGCTGCTCCTGCTCCTCAAATGTCATGTCCACTTTGGTGCTGGGGGTGATGTAAGGGTTAGTGGTCTGCGGGTGGCAGGCATTGCCACACTCCTGCTCTCAGCTGGCCAGTTCCTGGCCAGTGAGTATCTCCAGGTCAGCCCGTCCGCAGCGGTCCTCAGGGTCACTTCCAGGTATAGAGCTGTGCTGGGGGAGGTGCGGGTTCCTGCGCTGGGGTTCGCAGCTCTACTTGGAATTAGCAGTGATCATAGCCATCTATTCCATGTCCGCAAGCGGGACCCTGAGATCTGAGCCAGGATAACATCGAAGTTGCCCAGCTTCCCTCCTCCTTCACCTGCATGCCATTCTCCAGTGACATCTGCAGCTGCACGGTGACCTGGTCCTTGGCCGGATGGTTGGAGGAGGGCAGGCCTGGGAACAATGTCTTCTTCCTCCAGAGCTGGTTCTTCAGGATATCCAGCCACTCCAGCCACTCTTCTGGGGTGGGGGTGGGCTTAGGTTCAACTCCACAGCAGCCAGGAACTCTCTGGCCAGGCCCTGGGCTGCTGGGCCTCCTACAGTGGGCCTCCCCACTCTTCCAGCAGCGGTAGCTAGCTCAGGTCCTCATCCTCCCTTCTTTCACCCCAGCCAGCACTTAAGTCTTCAAGCAGTGGGACCCCATCTGGTGAAGAGTTAATAGCCAAAATATGTTAATAGCCAAGAATTCATACAACTCAGTAGCAAAAAGCCAAAACAATCCCATTTAGAAATAGGCAGTGGATCTGAATAGACATGTTTCTGATGAAGACATACAGATGACCAACAGGTTCATGAAAAGGTGCTCTACATCACTAATCATCAGGGAGGTGCAAATCAAGACAGCAAGGAGATCTCTCCTCACAACTGTCAGAATGGCTGTTACCAAAATGACAACTGATAAGTGATGGTCAGGATGTGGAGAAAAGGGAACCCTTGTGAAGTGCTGGTGGGAATGTAAATCAGTGCAGCCACTATGAAAAAACAGTATAAAGTTTCCTCAACAAATTAAAAATAGAACTCACCATACAATCCAGCAATTCCACTTCCATTTCTCGGAAGGAAACAAAAGGAGTAACTTGAAAAGATATCTGCATCTCCATGTTCATTGCAGCATGTTTACAATAGCCAAGACATGGACACAACACGTGTCCATCGATGGATGAAGGGATAAAGAAAATGTGAACATATATAGATCTATAATTCAGCCATAAGAAGAATGAAACCCTGCCATTTGCAGTAACATGCAAATAACATGGATGGACCTTGAGGGCATTAAGCTAAAAGAAACAAGACAGAAAAAGACAATGATTTCATTTATATGCGGAATCTAAAAATAAAACAAAACTCATAGATACAGAGAACAGCTTGGGAGTTGCCAGAGGTGGTGGTTGGGGGATGAGAATTAGAACTAGAAACAGCCCCAAACCAGAAATGACCCAAATATCCCCAAATTATGACCCAAATAATGACCCATTAACAAAAGACTGGATGAGCAATTGGTGATACATTTGTAAAATGGAATAACATTGAACAATAAAGATAAACAAATCACGGCTACATGCAACAACACACATGAAAATCAGAATGTTGACTGAATGAAGCCAAAAATAAACGAAAACATGCACTATGTATGACCCATTTATATAAAATTAAAATCCCAGCAATGCTGTGGAATCTAGAAAGGTAAACTTAAGGGTTCAAAAGCAAAGAAAAGCAAGGGTGTGGACTATGATGAGTGCTCATTTTATTATAATGCATTAAGCTGTACATTTGTGTTTTATATGCCTTTTCTGTATACTTATCATATTTCAAAATAAAGAGATGAAAAGCCAAAAAGCAAAAAGGGAAAAAATAAATACCTGACTTCCCCCATAAGGACACCTATGAGGTAGATTTAGGAGAAAACATAAACATAGCTCATCATGGAAGCCTCATGCTGGGAAGCTAGGAGTTAATTCTTATAGGTAACAATTTTAAACATACAGGTTTTGGAGTTTTCCTGAAAAATAAAACAAAGTAATCTTTTTTGTGAGTTGCAAAATTTTTCCTCTTACCAAAAAGTTCTAATAAATAAGCAAAATAAGTGTAGAAAGAAATACTTTACACCTGATTAACTTAAAATTTATAAATAAATAAAAGGAGGAAAGTATATTATTCTTCAGTTTTACTATTCCCCAAATACCTAACTAATATCACAAGTGAGACAGCAGAACGGAAACTTCGGAGAATGGGTAGCATAATACAAACCACAGCAACAAGCCATTTGCCAAAATCATATCCATGAAAGCTGAGGCGTGGCCTCAGTTGAGGATGATTCAGTATTTGCTGTGACCCAGAGAGCACGAACCACGCTATTTATGAAACATGAGGTAGAAATTCATTGCGGAGACATGTAGCATGTTTTGTTTTAAAAACACTTTTGGGGGGCCAAGCTAGAGGATATGTCTGTAAGAATTAGTAACCCAGGGTCACAAATCTATGGCCATGGTTATCTCCAAAAATGTGTTTGTCAAGATTATATTCCCAATGAAAGAAATGCCCAAGATTGTTCAGGCGCACATTTTCTTGATTTTTTTTCCCTCTTTGTTTGGGTTCTGCATTTTTTTTTCAGATAGTTTCTTATCATTTTGTTTCTGTGTACTTTTTTTTTTTTCTTTTTAACCAACTGCAGAAAATGTGGGCAGAGTGCATTTCCAGCAGATGTCAGTGTTGCTGTTTGATGTGATCTAGGACGTTCTCTCAACCCAGGGCCTTACCTTAAAGATGAGCACAGTACTGTGCAGATCCTCAGTTCTTCTGAAGCGTGGAAAGTTCTTCTGGAGAACTCTGTTCTTTTGTGGAGCATTTTGTGGGAAGCATGTTTCTGCAGGTTAGGAAATAGATATGGCTTTAATAGCTTTCTTCTATCTCTTGGAGATTTAACTCTTTTTAGTTATATATAAATTATATGCATTTATTCTTCCTCTTGCTCCAGAAAGTATATTCACTACCTATTCTTCTCTCTGAATTTCTTCTCAGAAGGATGATATTTCTTGGCTTGAAGAATTTCCATGTGTTTATCTCAGAAAAATATAGCACCTACCAGATACCAAAGGAACAGAACAGCCCAGCTGCCTTAAAGAAAAGTCTTGTAATTACAGCGTTAAGGTCTATCACAAGGTATGGATGAGTTACTAAGAAAGCACAGAAGACAGGGCAACAAATACTTCTGGAGGAGGAGAAGGACGCTTTACTGAGGAAGGGATCTGGAGCTTTGGAAGATGAGTATGAGCTTTCCAAGGGAGTGTTTTTGGAGAAGAGACACAAAATTTTAATGAAAGATGGTCATGCGTATAATTTCAGTACAGGTGATTTTAGATCACAGTCCTGATTCTTGGAGGACTACCTGAATTATATTCAAGTAGTTAAGAATAGTCTGGGACTAGAGATGATTTAATAAATGATTAAGAACATAAACTTAGGAGTTTAGAGTCTACCTAGATTCAAATTCTTGCTTTTCAATCATCTGGTTAAAATTTAGGGGAAAAAAGTTAACATTATTTTGCATCAGGTTCTTCATCTGGAAATGAGATAAAAATGACACCAACACTTCATCAAATTGTTAAGAAGGTTGAATGACATAAATATAAAGTACTTAGTACTGTTTGTGGCTCATAGCAAGTGTTCAAAATGTTAGCTATGATTAGTAACTATTTTTTTACATCTTTTATTGAGTTATAGTCATTTTACAATGTTGTGTCAAATTCCAGTGTAGAGCACAATTTTTCAGTTCTACATGAACATGTGTATATTCATTGTCACTTTTTTTTTTTTTTTTTTGCTGTGAGCTACCATAAGATCTTGTATATATTTCCCTGTGCTGATTAGTAACTATTTTATCTCATCAGGAACAATGAAAAAATATACAAGAAAGTTGACGTTGAGTAGAGGCATTTAGATTTTAATTGTGAAAATAAGTGGACCAATCTTATTTTTATCATTAGATCACCAGTGTTTGACATTTGTGCAGAATTTACTCTGTCCTTTGGGATAGAGAACAAGTCAAAACAAGCATTTCAAGCAGCAGTCAGTTCTGCATGTCTTGCTGTGTGGCTTTGGATCACAGTCACGTGTTACCAGTGAAAAGACCAACTCTGGTTCAAGAGCACACCAGCAGAAAGGCAGACAAAGGGCAGAATGTGAGGAATCTCTTCTGTGCCACAACAGTGCTCACGCAGGGAAGATCAGGGTTATTGAGGATTTTGACAGTAGGAGCCTGGAAGGCAGCATCCCACTTGAAAAGGCTCAGCACTTAGGAGTCTGGTTTCCCTCTTGTCTTGTGAAGAGGGGTGACTCCTTTTCTAAGTCAGCAACTAAGAATGAAGTGCACTGGTTGAAGGAGAGAATTGCAATCATACCCTTAGTTTCCAAGTTTACTGACGAGGAGGTCTCCCTCATCGCAAGGCAGGCAAATGCTAGGGCTTGTGAAAGTGTGGTTGACGATATGATTCATGCTTATATTTATTTCATTACAGTGATAACACTCGGAAAAAAAAATTAAGTAAAAGGGGAACAAAAGGAACTCTCATTCTTTGTTGATGGAAACGCAAAATGGCACAGCCACTTTGGAAGGCAATATGGTGGTTTCTTACAAAACTAAACATACTCTTACCATCTAACCAGCAATTGTGCTCTTTGGTATTTACCCAAAAGAAGAGAAAACTTGTGTCCACACAAAAATCTGCACACAGATGTTTTCACTGCTTTATTCATAATTGCTGAAACTCAGAAGCAACCAAGATGTCCTTTAGTAGGTGAATGGGTAAAGAAACCGTGGGACATCTATGTATTCCAAACAGTGCAATATTATTCAATACTAAAAAAGAAATGAGCTATCAAGCCAGGAAAAGACAAGGACGGAACTTGAATGCATATTACTAAGGGAAGGAAGCCAATCTGAAAAGTCTACATGCTGCATGGTTCCAGCTATATGACATTCTGGAAAAGGCAAAAGCATGGAGACAACAAAGAATTTAGTGGTTGTCAGGGGTAGAGGGTGGTGAAGGATGAACAGGCAGAACCCAGAGGATTTTTTTAAAGCAGTGAAATACTCTGTATGATATTGTAATGGTGGGTACATGTCATAATTTGTTTAAGCCCAAAGAATATATGATGCCAAGAGTGAACCCTTAAGTAAACTCTGGACTTTTGGGTGATTATGATGTCAGTGTAGGTTCATCCTTGGTACCAAATGTGCCACTCTGCAAACAATACTGATAACGGGAGAAGCTATGCCTACGTAGGGAGAAGGTGGATGGCAGTCTCTGTACGTTTCTCTCAATTTGGTATGTGTATGTGAATTTAAACCTGCTCTTTAAAAAAAGAGAGAGAGAAACATAGTTTTGACTTAAAGACAGACAAGTTTTTACGGAAAAGAAATTTTGTCACAGGAGATATTTTATGGGGAACAGAGAGTAACGGAATTAAAAATATCCGCAACAATTGTTTCACAGGTTTCCTACCTTTTAGCTTAGTTTATGTGTATTTGGAGAAGCAAGATGGTTCTGCAAAGTTTTAAATACACCTTTGAATTCTTCTTTTCTTACATTCAAAGTCTAATGATTTATAACCCGAGTAATCCATCCTCTTTACCGCTCCCCCTTCTGACTGCACACCATCTCCCAGGTGTATGAGCCTGGGTGAGTTACTCCCAACCCGGACACCCTGCACCATTACTTCACATTCAAAATGAGAATTCATATTAGCCACTCTGTGGTTGGAATTTAGTTCCAAGTTTAGCAATTTGCCAAGAGAAAATCATCTTTCCTCTGCCATGATCAGACTAAAGATGTTCACACAAATAGTTTTCATTGGCCCTGGAAGGAGTCAGTCAACTCAAGCTAATGAGAAGCACTGAAAATAAGCTATAGATCCCTTAGTTTAAAATTTGAAAATATGAATTAATTATCACTCAACACAGGTAACTTGTTTGACAGATGAAGTCATTCAACATGGAGAATATAGACAAATAGAAACAGGAGTTAAGTTATTGGAAGCTTCAGCTCTGAAAATGGGTAAAATTTGGGGTGGAAAATATGGGATTTGCCTTACCTTTCCTGCCCTTGGCTCTGGGACGAAAGCCCTGGGTAAGAATCCTGGTTTCTCTCCCCTGGGCACCACTAACCTTCCTCAAATAACATGTGTGGAAACATGTATCTTTATTTTTCCCTATAAATTAACTTTCTTTATTCAAAGACTTAAAAAAAAAAAAAAGCCTTCTTTCTGGTTGATGTAAAAACCACAAGACAAAAATGAAACCTACCTGATTCTAGTCACTCCCAGAAAAAGCTGCTCCATTTAGTGGCTGAGCTTTCACGGAGCAGTTCACACTGACATTCTTTTGTGACGACTGCGTTCTCCAGCAGTGCCTGCAGGGACAGCTGTGCACACATTTGCTGCTCCAGACCCCTCATCTTGGCTGAAGGAACCAACTCCAGGTTTACACTGATTACTCCCTCTCTCATCCACCTTCTGCACCCTTTCTCTTGAGCACAGAGAAGTCTTAGCTTTTCTTGCACGCCCCTCTAGGGTATCCAGAAGCTACATTTTGTATCTAACAATCCTCAGACTCCTGGATTCTAGCTTCCACACCATATGGTGGAAGGACACCAGCAAGCCTGGGGATCGCCAGAATCCAGAAAGGACTGATGAATCATCCTCCATCCTGAGATGTTTACTGCTAACCCAAAGTCCACCCAGATACATCCTGGGTTGAAGACAGGAAGCCGGGCAGAGAAGATCGAATGTCAAAATGTTCTCAATTCCCCTCCACACTTTCTACAAGCTTGGTCTGCTCTGTAGCTGTGTGGAAGTAGGAAAAACTAGCTCTGGCTGATAACAGATCATTTCCTAAATTAGCCTGTCTTAAACTTCTATGGTAGGTTCCATCAGAAAGCTACGAACTTTCCATCTTTGATCGCTCCTTGATTTCAGATGCCTCTTCAGTGGGCAAGACAGATCGTATCTCTTAGACGAAAAGAACATCTCAAATTATTATCCACCATATTAGTTTCTTAAAATGGTCTAGAAACTGGTGAAGTTGTAAGGATAATCTCATGTCACATGAGAAAATTAAACACTTGCAGGTGCTTTTGTAAGAAGGAAACTATCTTAAACTCAATTGTTTTTGGCATATACTTTGGGATAGAAGTTTTATAACTTACATATAACATAAATTCTCTATAAAATATTTTACTTCCTGCAATAAAAATATTCTCTGAATAGCAAGAAGAGACATTATTTTCTTTCTTTTTGTTGTGACAGCTTCTCTGTATCACGTGCATCTGAGAATTAAAAAGAGAGAGAGAGAGAATACTGTAGGTATAAAGTATAAAGGATACACTTGAGACATGTACAAACCAAACAGCCTTAAAAGTTGTCTTGCTACCGATTTGGCGTATTAGTTCAGAACAGTATGTATTTTTAGAAGTGTAGAAAAAAATATCCTGCAGTTTCAGTATCCGCCAGAAAATGCAATTATTCCATAATGATAATTGCTATCCCGTACCAAGTGCTACAGTGAACTAGACGCTGTGCTCTGCTTTTTCTGAAAACAATTTTAAAATTAATCTTCACAACTAACCTATTGGAGTAGGTATTTTTACATACATTTGGGAGATGGGGAAACTGAGGCACAGAGAGGACAAATGCTTTGGCAAATACAGCATTAATAATTAACCAAAAATTCAAAAGAGGTCGTTCTGACTCCAGTGAGCTTCAGAAAACCTTTGGATTTGCAAAACAAATATCACTGGTCTTGGTCAATTTCAAATTCTGGTTAACTTGATTTGTAACTGTTTTATTAGTTTTTAATATAAAATGTTCACAATTATTTGAATCCACAAAAATATTTATAAAAATTATGCAGCTGGTTTACCCAGTCAGCATTAGTTTAGGTTACATCAGGATGTAAAATCTGTTTTAATATCAATTTCACATTTTTAGGGAGAGACCAAGTAAAATGTTTAATTAGAAAGATTCATTGATTCATTTGGATGCTTGAGCACATTTTGCAAAAAACCACTTCTAGTTATTTGAGTTGTATTGATCGAAAAAATTACTTACAAAGAATAATTAATAAAAGAGAGAAGAGATCCATCATTAATCACTAATGTATAATATTTTAAGCTCAATCAGTCATATTTTTGATTTTTATATTTAATGTATGTGAAACTGATGTTTGTAACTTTTTTCCTATAAAATCATGCTTTGATATTTTGGCAAATTTGGGTGAGGCAGGTTCATCTTAATCTTGACTATTTTCTAGCATTGAGCAGCCCTATGGTGCTCCTTCATAATGCAAAATATTTATTTGCTTCCATAAAAGATGGACAAGCTGTATCTAAAACCATGTGTCCTATAGTTTGGGGAAAATAGACCTTGAAATTTATATTTGAATCATCCAAATAATTTATATTTTAACCAGGGCAAAGCTCAAGCAAGTACACTTATCAGCTTGTCTATAACCTCCAGACCTGTCACTTGTTAAATGCTCAGCAGTGGTGCCATTACAAGTGGGGATCGGGTGCTTACTGTTTACAAATAAATTCAACTCATGATGCTATGTTGACACTGTAGTTAATTTACCTCTCAGTTCCATGGTTCTTAGGCAAAGTGATATGTGAATACATATCGTAGGAATAAACAGAGTTGGTTCTGGGGGTTGTTTTTTCCTGAGAAAAGAAGTTTAGAGGAAAAGAGAATCTGATACCTTCTGTTAGAACTCCACTTTATGAATTTTATACAAAAGATAACACTTACTTTAGAGAGATCTTTTGTGCTTTTTAGTTTCATTTTCCAGAGGAGACTATCAGAATTTCTGAGTCTCCCAAGTCTAAGACAAGCATGTGTGATGTTTCCTCATTTAGCATCAAGGAAACAAAGATCAGCAAATCATGTGTCAGCACGTGTGTGTGTGTGTGTGTGTGTGCGCGCATGTCTGTGTATATGTGTGTGCTTTTACTAGATTACTTAAATTTATAATCTCATGTAATCAAAAAGGGACAGCTTTTTTATGTCATAGAGAAAAAACTTGCATGGGTACGTTTGCCTTCTAAGAGGTGCGGCAAATTCCTACCAGTGGGGATAGTAATCTGCCTGTTGCTCTCTTTTCTTCAGTTATCAAACTTCTAGAAGAGTATGCCACAAAGGCAAACGTCCTGCATATGTGAGACATTTTTGTTTTAGCCATTGCTTCAGTCATGCAGAAGGGACTGAGTTCCGTATCTTGATCAACCCAAGTGAAAAGACACAAATAGCCTTGGGAGATGAGATGCAAGTCAGAATCTCAAGGGAGCAGGAATTATGAGCCAGGTGTGGTCACAGGAGCCTAAGTCCTGGCAGTGCACAGAAATCTTAACGGGAAGATAAGGTCAAGGAGGCCGCAGGTGTGAGTGGGTGTACTCAAATCTGTGCGATGTATTTATGCACGTGTAATACTGTCGTAGGAGTCTGACCCCATGTTTTGAAGGTTGCCTACTGACAGCTTTAAGCCTCTCCCCTCCTTTTTCCGCCCTTTGCCCCACATACGGGCGAGCTGATAAGAAAGCCTGGTACTCCCTCTTGTGGCTCCTGCGGGAAATTCAAGCCACACACAGGAATTCTCACAGCAGCCCCGCCCCATCACTACCATTACAAACCCCAAGCCTGTCTCCTTCTCCCTCTCTCAAGTCACTTTTTGACCTGCTGGGGAGCGGGGGCACCTGCTCTCTCCCCACAGCCTCATTATTTAACGCGTCTTTTTGACTTTCTTGGTGCACGTGCGGCATCATCGGTCTCAGTATTTAAACCAGATATCAGGTGTTGGTCCCTTGACCCCTGCAGAGCGACCAAAACAAATATGCATGTACCTCTGAGTATATACATACATTTGGATTTCAGGTTTGGATTGAATTTATATGGAGGACATTTTCTTGTAACTCTAAGAAAGAGATCTCAAAACTCATGTGAAAGGAGAGATCTGAGTGATCTAAGTATTTCTCCCATGTCCATGTTTAACACACACATTGGGGAAACAGTAAATAGCCAAGCAAATTCCAAAATAAAAATCATTTTGGAAATTAAAGAGCTTCTGAGAAGAGAGATGGTCACTTTTAAAGTAGCACCTAGCACATAAGTTTTCCCTTTCTTCTAAATGTCAGAGAGATTTTAACCCTCTACCCATTGCTACAGATATAAAGTGGAGTCTTAGAGGACTCTGGCAGGACTAACATAAGTTCTCGAACTTGTGTGTCTCTAGACAGAACCAGATCAAGAATAGAAATAGAACCAAATGTTCTTGAAGTCTATACATGAAAACTGTTACAGATGGAGTTCCCAAGGATTACCTCTGTCAACTCTGGGGCAAGGTAGCTAGACATTTAGGGACAAAGTAGTATGATCAGATGTGCTGGGTGACATTTAATCACACAACGGCCAAGAAGAGAGTCATGTGGGTTTTATGAGGTGATAAGTGAGGGAGTTCAGGGAAGTCACCTGTCTAATATATGGCAGTCAAGAAAGGCACACTCTGATCATTTTTAATGCCATCAGTAATAATGTAGTTTCTCTAGAAAAAATAAAATTTTGAAAGCCTATCCACAATGGCTTTTCTGGAATATTCTACTTCTAGAGAAGTCTCTGGGGTTGAGATCCTTGGCTAGATAGCCAATTTAAACCTTGAGCTTTCAGAGAAATAATTGTTCTTTTAAAAATATAATAAAATTCAACCAACTCTCTTAGGAGTTATTAACATTTCATTGCTGTATAAACGTTTAGCAGAAGCAGAAGGAAGAATTGGATTCAGGGGATAATTCTGACAGATTACAGTCTGAGGTCCTGTTAAAGGTTATCGAGAGTTATGTCCTCCAAGTGATTTATTCCAAAACACCAAACAGCCTGAAGAAGACTTAGCACTGCCATTTTAACCAGGTGAGCATTGGATTTTTAAAGCCCAAACAGATAATAATTATAATATAGGAGGCACTGGAAAGTATTTTAAAATCATCATGCCATTCAAAATCAGTCAACCTCAGGTGTATCACTTGTTCCGTACATACCTTAAATATTCTTTCCACCATCTCTTAGTGAATAAAGGAAATTAGATAAAGCCACTCTAGCTCCTAAATGTGGTGCATTTTGGAAATTATACTCTTCTTGAAAGTAGCAAATGAAGTCACTTTAGTTATGCCAAGAGAAAGATTGTGATTACGTGAGAATGGTTTTCAATCCATCTGCAGAAAGCAATAATATGAACAAACAGGATAGGAGAATAGAAGTGTGTTTCATTGGGCACCTCCTTAAACCATGAAATCAGAAACAACTGAATATAAAGGACTCTACAAAACAAACTGCTTCTGAAGAGGGAGCACTGATATATAACTGTGCCTACATCAGTGCTGGATGAAAAAGTAATAAACCTCTATCCATACCTACTTTGAAGAAAGAACCTACAGGTAAAGGGAAGAAACGGAAATCAAGGCTGTAGCTAATTATGTTAAGAGGCTGGAGCCTAAAAGTACAAAAGGGTATTTTTCAGGGAGGTTATTAGGCTTGTGGGAGTCAGAATCCAATCGTGTTAACAGTATGAGGTTCTTTTTTCTTTTCCTCCATCAATTATATAAGCTTGTTTCAGGAATTTACACAATGAATATAGTCAAGGTACAGAGATTTTGGAGGACAGGGAATTGTCCAGAGATGCACTAAGAGTAATTTAGTCTACACTGGAAAGTTTCCGAGGTATAAGTACTTGTTAGAAGTTCTAAAATAGATTCTTTTCTTCCAAACAAAGTCTTGGCAAGAATGAGGTAGTTTAGTAACTCGCGGGAATGATGGAGCCTGAGCAAAACATTTGGCAGCATTTGACTTATTCCACATGCAAATCAAGTCTTGGAAAACAAACACAGAAATAGCAACTATCTGTTGAGCACTTACTATGCACCAAGAACTCTGTCATGTCCGCTACATATAAAATCCCATTTGATCCAAGGAAAGCTTTATGCACATTATTTCTAAAGATGAGGACGTTGTGATTCTGAGAGCTTAAATAACTTCCTATGGATGGGAGACTGGGGTTAACGGAAGGAAGGCCTGGCTCTTACTCGGTCAAAGTCCCCTTTGCTGAGTCACGTGGATACTGATGAAAATAGCTCTATACCTCCAGCTCTTCAGTCACGTGGAGAGGGAAACTATACCATTTGCGGGGGGGGGGGGCGGGGGTTAGGTCACAAGTCTAAAGCTAAAGGCCTGAAATGTGGCAGGATGAGTCAGGCCATTCACTGACAGCTTCCATGTGACAGTGTTTTATAAACACTTCCTGTAGTTGGTTCGTAGTGGTTAATTGGGGTGGGTGTGGGGTCTAGTTTGGGCTTCGGCACTTCCCAGCTGTATGACCTTTGCGACTTACCCTCTCTAAGTTTCTCGTCAGTCACCTCTGAGCTGGTAATGATGATGGTACCTACTGCACAGGATGGACAAAAAGAATTAAATGAGATCCTGAGTCTACTGTACACTCAGCTTATGTTCAGCAACTAGACGTAAAAGGCTGGTTTCTGTGAGCAAGAAGTAGGTTGCTGAACAGAAGACTACAAGGGCTTTAAAAAGTCAATCACTTGATCATTAAAATATGATTACAAATATTTCTTTGTTGCTCAGCATCAGAGAAGTCTATAAAGAGCTCATTCCCAAGGACATAGGACATAAAAAGACAATTTTCAAAAGACAGTATAATAAAAAAATGAAAAGCATTTAAACGGAGTTCGTCATCAAAGAAATGTACAGTGTAATATTTATTATTTATTAAATCAGTCACCCTCAAAAAGATAAAACTCAATGATTTAAAAAGCAAAAGTAAAGAAAGTAACTTTATATGTTTCTGATAAAGGAAACATTTTCAAATAATATTTTTCAAAGAATATAAAATATAATGTTAATCTTTAAACATCAAATCTACTTCTGGGAGTTTCTGCTAAGGAAATTATCAAAAAATGGGAAATCAACATAGATATAAATTTTTTATCATAGTATTATTTAATTGAGAAAAACTGGGAATAGTCTAATTACCCAACAAAAACACTGTTTGCAACAACCATGGTCTTATCTCTTCCTGGCATATTAAATACCAGTTAAAATTAAGGTTATAAACACAATGTGGCCTTGTGGTGAGGCTTAGAAAAAAAGGAAAGTGTGATAAAAATTTTGTGTGTTGACTAATTAAGGCAAAATGAGACAGATGCCCAGGGAAAAAAAAAATAATTGCATGAAAATTCAGAATGTTCACAGTTGGGTTAGGGTAATAGAATTTGGGATCATTACTCTTTTTTAAAAACTTAGCTATAATTTCAATATTAATTGTATAATATTTAAAAAAAACACCCTGATTTCATTAAAACTGTGTGAGTAATAGTGTTAAGATAGTAACTGTTCTCAGCCTTACATAGTATTGGCAACTCTATGACTAATTGTTTCCTGAGTTCAGAACATGACATTCATTACTGTGTTTTTTATATGAATAAAGCCAAGAAAACATCAGAACCAAGTAATAAAATTCACCCCTTCAGATATTTTTGCTTGTTATTTTTTGAATTATTTTAATCAAATAAATACTTTCTCAAAACAAGTCAAATATGTGCAGTAAGACGAATTATGCATAGGTATCAGTGCATTATTCACTATGCCAAAATGCACCCCAAATGATTGATATCTTTAATTTCATACGTCTATGGACATTGACAATTTGTTTTCTCCAAGTCTAGATATAATCTCTTGTCACTGGGAAGGTTCTTTAGAAGAGACAGTAACAATATGAGTACTGCTATTTTCTTGCCAAAAAAATTTTTTTTTAAAGTACATTTGACATCTCATTGACAGAATCGATTTTTCTTCTTAACACTACTGTTATTACTGAATGTTTGGAATCTTTTGCTTTTTACTTAGTTTCTCTCTTTGAAGCTCACTGTAGGATTTTGAATTAAATAGTAAGGATACGGATGAAAGAATGTAGAAAAAAGCACATAGGCAACTATTTTAGTGGATAGCCAGAAAGGGCTTTGTTTCACAAGGTCTCCTTCTACTAACAGGGGAAGCCCTGAGCCTACGGTAACAACATCGAAAACAATCAAGCCCAGTGCAGTTTAGCGTTTACTAAGGGTGATATGCAGCGCTAAGTGTGGTGGACGGAAACAAAGACGGGTGAGGTGGTTTCTGGCAACAAGCATACATTCTAATAAGGAGGAGAATACATATCAACAACAACAGAAACATATAAGTGAGTGATGGGATTCCATTTCTTTCAATTTTGCATGGCAAAATTTATATAAAAAATTTTTTTTTGCTAAGCAGTTTTAGAAAGTTTAAATTATAATGTTTTAAAAATCGTTTTATAGTCTTTCCACTGCTTGTCATAGAAAGTTTGGGGAAAAGGGACAGATGACAAACAAAATCACCCACAGGCTTCAGCAGTCATCAAAATGGAATCAGCCCACTACAGTTTATCTTTCTCACTGATTACAAGCAAACACTCTGGACAAAATGCCAAAAACACACAACTACTGGAGAACTCTGAACATTAACAATAACAAATAAATTGAGGAAGCAATATCAAAATTGAAAAATGACCCTTATAGGGTCAGTTTCTTTTTTCTTTTTTTCTTTTTGTTGGTTGGCAGAGGTAATCAGGTCTATTTATTACTTTATTTTAATGGCAATACTGGGGATTGAACCCAGGAC